>NC_142440.1:135785000-136410000 GCF_059453495.1 Arachis ipaensis | reverse complement strand
GCTGACGAATGGGTTGGACTGTATCAACGGCAGGATGACCTTGCAGATGAGGCTGCTATCCAACTGTCGATGGTCTTGGGACATGGTGGGTGCTAGACAAGTATGCGCTCCACCAACCCTCCGGATCTCCCTATTGAAATAAAACATTCATAGTTGGAAACTACTTAACATATAACAATCTTAAATGAGTAAGTACGCCTCAATTAAACTTGAACTCACCAGTATCCAAGGTTCTGTCAGAGAACAATACGAAGACTCCATGGACATCCATTTGCAGCTTGACGGCAATACACATGGCGGTCTGATTCAACCACTCGGTACTCAATACTTATGCGAATACTGTAGTTCTTCATGCCCTGCATTACTGCATCTCGGCATTTGAATCTGTGGCTGACCCGAAACTCAACCCCACCATCTAGGTTGTAATCCTCTTTCCCGGTGTTGGAAAATGGAGATTTCTCATACATGGAATCCATATCCAAAGTATAATAGTAACTTGGTACATTTGATAGTGCCAAAATCGGGTGGGGGGAAGGCAAAACATAGCATACCGCTGTCTCGGCTGGCGTCTCCGGTACAAACTCCTCCTCATCATCATCCTTAGAGGAATCACTATTATTGCTATCTACAACGTACTCTTCGTCGGAGTCTTCCTTGCCCACCTCCATGTCTTCCACTGGTACGACAACATGAATCGGTGGTGGTGCGAGAGGTGGGTTATCCTGCACAAATGTCAATTGTACAGAACTACCACCACCAACATCACCAACCTTGGTAGAAAGCTCCATCACTTGTTCTGCCATGATTCTCCCATGATGTCGAACATGAGTCGCATATGCCCATCGCCGAGGAGCCGAAATAGTCGAAAACGGAAAACTCCATTGTCCAACAGTGCTAGCAACCTATACCCCACACTTCCGATCTCTCTTCTGCCTGTGCCACCAAGGTTGCTCAATATCAAACTCTTCAACTCAGACAACGAATTTATGCACCGAGTGCGCAATAGTAATGGATTCTCACACTCAAATATTACTCCATTATCACTGTTTCTCATACGACAATTGGAGTACACACAAACTACATATCTACTATTACTTGACATTTTTGCCTAATTTTTGTAAAAAAAAAAAAGGAAAGAAGAAGATATGAAATGTATGTGGAGAATGCCAAGAGTTGCATCTCCTTTTATATATAGTAGCTGAAAATTTATCTTATTGTAAGTAT
Organism: Arachis ipaensis; assembly: GCF_059453495.1. Classification (NCBI taxonomy): domain Eukaryota; kingdom Viridiplantae; phylum Streptophyta; class Magnoliopsida; order Fabales; family Fabaceae; genus Arachis; species Arachis ipaensis. The sequence goes on along the minus strand of NC_142440.1, from coordinate 136,408,776 downwards.
AAACGAGATAAGCCACGTAAGCGTGACACGTGTATATCCCGTTTACAATGTAAACAAGATAAGTATGCATGCACTGTAAATTAGATATACACTAATCACGCTTACGTGACTTATCTCGTTTACACTATAAACAAGACAAACTTAAAAACGAATTTTGATAATAATTTTTATAATTATTTATTTCAATAATTAAAATATTTATTTATTTATTTAAATAAAAAATTTCTCAAACTGCTTAGTATTTTTCACTATCACATCCTCCATATCGAACAATATTTGGTACTATTAAAAAAATAGAATAAAATGATAATTAGGTATTTAAAGATTTTGATCTTGAGCTTATTAGATTCTAAAAAAAATATTAATTTAATTCTCTATAATAATAAATAAGAACATATGATATTTTCTATTAATTTATCATATAAAAATATAAAATCTAGTAGTGATATTTATATGTATTGTTAACTACTGTGATGTGTTTATTTATAAAAGATTATTATGTAGATAATAATTTTTCAAACAAAATTTACTTGTTTTGATAAGATTTGTGATAAATAGAGAACAGTTTATAAATATTATATAAAACTCAAGAAATCATAAATATTTTACTATTAAAAAATAAAACTACATCATTTCTTTATTCATGTAACAACATGACACACTGTTATAAAAAAACAAAATATACAAAATTCTATTTCATTTTGCACAATCTTAATCAAGAAAAGACCTATATCTATTATTTATTATTGAAAACGACCTAATTAATATTTTTTTTCTAAAACTAATTAAAAATCAAAATCAAAATCTTTAAAAAAATTTAGTTCTCACTTTACTCCAAAAAAAATAATTTTTACCTAACAGTCTAACACTTGTGTTCTCCTTTTTCCGTCCAACGAGTGATGAGATGCCATCATTCTGTAATTAAAATATTTAAAATAAAATAAATCAAATTCAAAATTAAATTATTCTTTCTATTTTAAAATATTTTGTTACAAAAAAAATTGAAAAAAGTCACCAAAAAATATTTTTATTTTTATTTTTTGATACATTAAAAAATTTAATATATTTAAACCTATGTTATATTTAAATTCATTTGTTTTCTAATGTGTCGAAAATTCAAAACGATAATTATTTAAATAGAAAGAGAATATATAATACATTAAATTAAACTAAATTAAATTATATATAAATTTAAGTGATGCTAGTTGCGTCCCGTTTTGTTTATTATCTTCTTACTAGCTAGTGGGTGATACTGTGTATCTGGATTTTTCTTCTTCTTTATATAACTTGCCAGAGTTACATACACTCCCGGTGGAAGCGATTGGATTACACGCATCATCAGATAAACTGGTAAACAGTAGTGTAAACTGTAAAGTAATTATTTATTATGAAATAAACTCAGTATAAGAAGTAAGAACTGGAAGTTTTCTAGTTTATTTTTTAATTATTTTTTTAACACTTAAATAATAACTTTTTTGCTATGGAATAGATCGAGCTGCTTTTTAGTAGTTAGTTCTAATATTTTAAAAATCGAACCGGTTCCTGTCAAGTAAAGTTAAAAATTTAAAAATTTAAAATTTAATTAAGATTAAATTAGATATAATAAAATAATATATATTTTAAAAAATAATTTTCTTAAATTTTATTATTTTAAATTGATTAACCAGTTTGACAAATTAATTAATTGTTTGATTAATTTTTTTATTTTTTAATCGGTTGATTACCAACTGAATTTTTTTACATAAATCGAATTGATTTAATGATTAATTTCTGATTAATCTAATTAAATCAGATGGTTCAATCTGATCCTCATATGATCAGTACATGAAAATTAAAACTAAATTCTCAAACTTAATTCATCAATATGGCAAAGCTCAAATATAGGGTCCGATTTCAACAAGTAGTACATGGGTTCCATCTATGAACGTTAATATATGGGATAAGTATTGTTTTGGTCTCTCACGTTGAGAGTCAGAATCGAATCTGTCCTTAGTGTATATTTTAATTTAAAATCATCCTTAAAGTCGTATTTGCATTTAAAATCGTCTTTTCTAATAAAATTTTTTAATTTATTTCTAAACTACCACTATAATAAAAAATTATAAAATTTAAAAAAAAAAAAGAAAACGCGTTGGGAGGAGGGAAAAAGGGTATACGAAGGGGGAGGGGAGGGGAGGGAAAGGGGGAAGGGAGGAAGGGGAAGGGGGGATGGGGGGACGGCGCCAGCAGCAAAGAGAGGGAGGAGGGGAAGTGAAAGAAGCCGGAGAAGAAGAGGAAGAAAATGAAGGGGACGCGGGTTCGGGGTGGGGGGAAGGGGAAAGGGGGGAGGGGGACGGCGGCGGCGAAGGGGGAAGGGGGAAATGACGCGGGGTGGGGGTGGGGGGAAGGGGAGAGGGGGAGGAGGAGGGGAAAGGGGAAAGGGGGCAGGGGGACGGCGAGCCACTGCCGTTGGAGTCTGCCTCGCCGCCTCCGCCTCGCTTTTGCCGCCTCAAGCCTCGCCGCCTCCGCGTCGCCGCCTCCGCCTCGCTTCTGCCGCCTCACGCCTCGCCGCCTCCGCCTCGCTTCTACTGCCTCACGCCTCGCCGCCTCCGCCTCCGCCTCACGCCTTACTTCTGCTTTCTTGCTTTCTGTTTCTGTTTGGTGTTGTTTCTGTTTTTATTTGGTGTTGTTTTCTGCTTTTTTAGTAGTGGTTTTGGTGGTTGTGGTGGTGGTTGTGGTTGTGGTTGTGGTTGTGGTTGTGTTGTTTCTGTTTCTGTTTGGTGTTGTTTTCTGCTTTTTTAGTGGTGGTCTTAGTGGTGGTGGTGGTTGTGGTTGTGGTTGTGGGTGTTGGTGTTGGTGTTGGTGTTGGTGGTAATTGTGCTGGTAATGGTGAGGATATTTTTGTCCAAAAAAATTAAAAGAACGATTTTAATAAGAAAAAAAACGTTAAATATGATTCTAAATCGAAAATTACGTTGAGAACGGTTTTGATTCCGATCCTCAACATGAGGGATCAAAACAATACTTATTCCTTAATATATCAATAAATAATGCATGAGGGTTAACCCATTTTTCCGTGTAGAAATGATTTTGTATGTTAGTTAGATTTGGTAGCTAATTTATAATCTACTGAATTTTGACGGATCCTTTATCTATCATCTGAGAATAACAAAATGCAGCCTTGTTAATTTTGGATACTTCTGCCGTCATAATAACGTTTGCGGCTTAACGAGTTCACATTTAAGAAGGGAAATAATTTCTCCTTGACAAGTGTGTTCCACGTACTCTGCTATCTATCTACTATAAACTTATAATATTCTGGCCATTCACTCAAATTAAAAGGATCAGCGTAACACGAAATTATTGCATGTTTTTTTTTGGTGACTAAAATTATTGCATGTTTAATTGTTTATAGCATATTTCAGGCGGTGTTTTAGAAACATTTATATTATTAAATTTATTTTATAATAATATGAGTAGTAAAATAACATTGTGAACTTTTAAGGAACATATATTAAATAAATATGGCTAAAAAACACGTACCAATATGTCAAAATCTAAAGTTGATAGGACGGTTTTGGTATATTATTTACTTGAATTTCATTCTTTTCAATAATGGGAGGCCCGGTTTTCATTTATGTTTAATAAATACTATATATTCGTGTACAGACACAGCCTCAAAATAATATATAATGTTGATGAGGATTTAATTTTATGAGTCTTTTCAAAAAATTTGTTAACATTATTTAGAGTAAAACTTTTTAAAATTTTTCTTTCATAAATAAAATACAAAATGTTAATTAATAATTTCTTTTATATTAAATACCTTAACAGGTGTCTCTAAAAAATATCTAATTTATACGTGGCTCGCACTTAATACATTGCCAAATCCCAAATGCGTAAGGTAAGAGAGAGAACAAGAAAAGGAGCCTTTTTTATAGTCCTGTATTGATTTCATTTTTTTTTCCAGCGAAAAAAATTATAATTTCTTAATTTATTTATGAATAATATATATAATTAATTATAATCACATTAGTTATTTTATATTATTTATATTATATATATAAATTTTTTTTATAATTAAGTTCAATTAAATTGATCTAAATTTAACAAAAATTAACTTTATATTAAAAAGCGTAAAAATATAAACTCCAACAACTGTTTAATAGCTCGATTGTTAATATGAAAAATGCTTCTTTTTCTTCGATCAAAACTGAAACGATCAAACTCAAAATCTTCGTAAAAACTCAAGGAAATCTCAAAGTTACATTCCAAATCTTCACAAAATAACACAAAATCAAAAGACAAAAGATTATTGAAGGTACTGTTTATTAATTGTCTATTTTTTTCACTTTTCTCTTTTGCATTTTCGATCACAAAATACTAAATAATTATATTTCTGTTTATTTAGTAGATTCATTTTGTGTTCTTGCGTTAAAATATATATTACTGTTCTCATTATACTGTTCATTTGGTGATAACATTGTTAGATCGGTGTAAAAATATTACGTAGTGTTTCTCATATAGTTTAACCTACATCTGCATGTGTATGAGGAATTTGAATGTGTTTTTGTACATGTTTGAGTGTTTGCATGTTTTAAACTGAGTACATGTAGTCATTGGGCGACAGCTTGAGTGCGTATCTCTTGGGTCTCTGATCCACGGATTCGACTTGCATCTCCTGACAACAAAGCATTCGAAACCGTGAGATTAGAACCTTCGTGGTGGAGGCTAGAACCAATTGGCAGTATTCCTGAGATCTGGAAAGTCTAAACCTTGTCTGTGGTATTCCGAGTAGGATCTGGGATGGGATGACTGTGACGAGCTTCAAACTCACGAATGTTGGGCGCAGTGACAGTGTGCAAAAGGATAGAGAGATCCTATTTCGACACAAGTGAGAACAACAGATGATTAGCCATGCGGTAGCTGTGCTTGGTATTTTTCATCTGAGACGAGAGATCCGACAGTTGATTAGCCGTACAGAAACCGTACCTGGACCATTTTCACTGAGAGGACGGATGGTAGCCATTGACAACGATGATCCACCAACATACATCTTGCCATGGAAGGAAGTCATGCGTGTTTAGAGAAGAAGACAGTAGAAAAGTAGAGATTCAGACGATAGAGCATCTCTGGAACCTCAACTTGTTCCTCATTACTGAATCACAAGTATTATTCATTTCATGTTATTTACTTTTCATAAACAAAAATCATTTTTATCATTAATCTTCTAACTAAGATTTACAAGATAACTATAGCTTGCTTCAAGTCGGTAATCTCCATGGGATCGACCCTTACTCATGTAAGGTATTACTTGAACGACCCAGTGCACTTGCTGGTTAGTTGTGCGGAGTGCAAAGGTGAGATTGCAATTCCGTGCACCACTATTCCATAAGTATCTGATGTTGCAAGTCATTATCACACTCTTAGCTTGGATGTCATGCAGCTAGATGATCCATTCAACCTTCATTGAGGGAAAGATTATAACATGAATGATGGCATGAAACTTTGGGTTGGTCATAGGTTTAGGAGTAAAAATGTTGTTCTCATGGCAATGAAGAACTACAACATTCAAAAGAATGCTGAATACAGAGTTTTGGAGTCAGATAGGCTGAAATATTATTGTCAATGTAAGCGATTCTCAACTGAATGTCCATGGAGTCTTTGTGTAGCACCTCAACAAAATCTAAGCTACTAGTAAATATCCTTCTTTAAAGTTTATAAAGTTTACAGATAAATGTTGTTTATGAGTAATTTTGTAGGAAGGTGCATAAGTGTGAAGATCGCACACCTGTTTGACACCAACCATGTCCCAAGTCCATGCTCAGTTGGGTAGCAGTTTGATTTGCTCTATGATCCTGCTGATTATACACGTTGATCCCTCTGTTTCTATCACAGAGTGTAGTGTAGCAGATTTATCATTTCATGCTATCATATTGAAAGATGTAGATGACAAAGTAGAAAGAAATTGTTCAGATTTATGGAAATTAAAAAGAATTGTATAACAAGATTCTTGCCCTGTTACAAGATTTGCAACATTGCCTCCCTGGGGATCATACACTATTGAGCTTGAAGAACTAATTACAATTAACTGATAATGAACAAATATTATTATTGGGGTTAAAAGTCCAATTGTGTGTGTAATAGTTTGTTAAATGTGCAGGAAATCAAAGAAATAAAACAGACTGAATAACAAGCTAACAAAGTCCAAAAATGGCTCAGACCCATAATCCATTATCATTTATGTTTCAAAGAATGGGTTACTGATCTCCAAACACAAAGAAGAAGGAAAGAATCATTGCGGGCCCAAAAACAAGCATAAAGTCCAACTAGTGATCTAAGTCCATTCACTCAACTTGGTTACTAACTAAGAAAAGGAACTTCATTTTCATCAGAACCAAAACTAAGCCACCGAACCAAATTTTACTCTCTATTCTCTCATTTTTCTCACCCACATGAAGAAGTCTAGATGCAAAGCAAAGGAAAAAAAAATTTGATTAGGGCTCAAATCAAAAAAGAAAAGTGGATTACCAAAATCAAGCAAGAAGAAGAAAGTAAAAAAAGTTAGGACTCTAAGCAAAGATCACATCCGAAGACTACATTAGAGAAAGTTTTTCTTATTTGTGCTTCATTGAAGATTGTTGAAGAAAACCTCCTCTCTGCATGCACCGAACTGAAAAGATCAAGAAGTTGAAGATTATGTAGCTCTGCTACAGATCAATGGACAAGAAAGAAACTTGGAGCCAAGTACAAATGAATGGCTCGGATCTTTCAAGAAATTTGAAAAAGGATGAAAGAGAAAATTGTAGGTATGAATGCATGTATGGTTTAATCAATGCTACTACTCTATCTCTCCTCTGCGCTGCTACTGCTGATATTGGGGAAGAAGAAGTCAAAAGTGCTGGAGTCAAGTTTCAAGCTTTGGAAACTATACTCCTCTATTAAAGGGGTAAACGACAAAGGATTAGAGTAAGGAGTGAGAGCACAAAGTTTGAGTTTTCATAGCTTACAAATCTATACCTTCTTCTCCTTCATGATTTTCTATTGAATATTCTGCTTTCTCATTTTTATCTTTTTTTATTTCAATGAAAAAAGGCATTAGAGTGAGGAATTAAGAAAAAGGCAGTGAGAGAAAAGGCAAAAAGAGTTAGACTTGGAGAAAATTCAAATGTTTATTTCAGATATCCTTTGTACGTTTTTCTATTTTGTAGTCATGATCCTGAGAGGATTCCCTTACTAAGTTGGGTGAACACTTAACGGTTGAAAATCTAGGGAGTGAACCTAGTCAAATCTAGCTTGGATAGAAGCTGTGTTTATCCCATATAGAATTGGGTTGAATCCTAAAAAAAAATGGTATTTGTAAGATTTGAAAGATAGTAAAAATTCCATCACAATTGTAGAAAGACTGGATATAGGTCACATTGCACATGGTGGTTGAACCAGGATATATGGCTATGTCACTCTTCATTTTCTATTCTGATTTTTATTTTATGCTCTAAGAGACAAAATAAAATTATCTCCTACTTATTCTATCCAGTAAGGCATCACAGCAACTCTGCTTTCATACAATTCTGTTTTGGCTCCTCTATCAACAAGAGACAAATAAAAGTGTCTCATGCGTTTTAAACAAAAGTAGACTTAATAGATTCTCTAAGTTCCATCCAGTTTGAAATAAAATTCAGCAAAATAAAAAGAGGTCTAGATTTAACTAGGGGTGTGCAAAAAAAAAAAAAAACTAGTTTCACTGAACTGAATTAAAACTGAACTGAAACCAAAGTTTTTATGAAAACCAGTTTATTAAAAAATCAGTTTTTATGGTTCAGTTTAGTTTTAAACCAAATTAAAACTGATTTTATTCAAACTCCAAAATTAGTTTTTTCATACTCTTTCTCTCTCTCTCTCTCTCTCCCCCTTCCTTTCTCTCTCTCTCTCTCTCTCTCTCTCTCCCTCTCTCTCCTTCTCTCCCTCTTCTCTCTCTCCTTTCCCTCTTTCTCCCCCTCCCCCCTTTCTCTCTCTCTCTCTCTCTCTCTCTTTCCTCTCCCCATTCTCTCTCTCCTTTTCCTTTCTTTCCTTCTCTCTCCTTTCCCCCTCTCTTTCTATCCCATTTTTCTCTCTCTCTGTCTCTCTCTTTCTCTTCCATCTCTCTCTCTCTCTCCCTTCATTCCCCTTTCTCTCTCTCTCTCTCTCTCTCTCTTTGTCTCCCTTATCTTTCTCTCTCTCACTCTTTTTCCTCTATATCTCCTCTCCCCATTCTCTCTCTCCTTTCCTTTTCTCTCTCTCTCTCTCTCTCTCTCTCCCCTTCTCTCTTTCCCCTATCCCACTCTCTCTCCCTCCCTTCCATCCCCTCTCTCTCTTTCTCCTCTTTCTCTCCCTCATCTCTCTCTCTCCCAAATCTCTCTCTTTTTCCTTATCTCTCTCTCTCTCTCTTTCTCTTTCCCCCTCCCTTCTCTCTCTCTCACTCCCCTCTCCCTCCTCTCTCTCTCTCCTTTTTTTTCTTTTCTCTTTTTCTCTCTCCCATCCCCTCTCTCTCCTTCAGTCATTCTCTTTCCCCCTCTTTCCTTATCTCTCCTCCTCCCTTTTTCTCTCTTTTCTCTCTTCATCTCTCCCCTTTCTCTCTATCTCCTCTCTCTCTCTCTCTCTCTCTCTTTCTTTCCTCATCTTCCCTCTAAAGCAAGAGAAAAGGAGAGGAGAGAGAGGAAAGAGAAAGATGAGGAGATAGAGGAGGGGAGAGAGGGAAAGGAAAGAGATGAAGAGAGAGAGAGGAGAAAAAATGGGAGGAGAAGAGAAAAGAGGGAGAATGTAGTTGTGTTTGTGATAGAGCGTGGTAGTGGTGTATGTGACAAAGATTCTGGGAATAAAAGAGTTTACAGTAGAAGTAAAGACTTTGGGAGAAGAGGAGAGAGAGGGAAAGGAGAGAGATGAGGAGAAAAAGAAGAGAGAGAGGAAAAGAAAGAAAGGAAGAGATGAGGAGAAAGAGAAAGAAAGAGAAGGGAGAGGGAGAAAGAGGGAAAAAAGAGAGAGGAGACGGAGAGAGAGGGAGAGAAGTAGAGAGAGAGGGGAAGGGGAGAGAAGGAAAGAGAGAGAAAGGAAGATGGAAAGGAGAGAGAGAGCATGGGGAGAGGAAATGAGAGAGAAGGAGAGAGAGAGGAAGAAGGAAGGAGAGAGAGAGAGAGCGCATGGGGAGAGAGAGGGAGATAAGGATAGAGAGAAATAAAGGGGAAGGAGAGAGAGAAAAGGAAGAGAGAGAGAGAGAGAGAGAGAGAGAGAGACAAAGAGAGGGGAGGGAGAGAAAGTGGGAAAGGAGAGTGAGTGAGAGAGAGAGAGAAAGGAGGGAGAGAGAGGGAGAGGAATAGGGGAAGGAGAGAGAGAGAAGCGGAGAGGGAAAAAGGAGAAAAGGAGAGAGAGAGATATATATATATATAGAGAGAGAGAGAAAGAAGGGAGAGAGAGAAAGAGAGGGGAGGGGGAGAGAGAGTGTGAGGATAAGGGGAAGGAGAGAGAGAAAGATCATGTGGAGAAAGAGGGAGAGAAGGATAGAGAGAGAAGGGAGAGAGAAATAAAATGAAGGGAGAGAAAGAAGGGAATGGGAGAGAGAAAAGGGAGGGAGGGAGAGAGAGATAGAGATGGGAGAGAGAGAGGAGGGAGGAAGAGGGAGAGAAGAGAGAGAGGAATAAAAGAAGGAGAGAGATAAGCGAAGAGGGAAAAAGGAGAGAAGGAGAGAGAAAGAGAGGGGGGAAAGAGAGAGAGAGGGAGACATAATGTAAAAACTATTTTTTTATATATTAAAACTAGTTTTAGCTTATGAACCAATTTAAACTGGTTATTTTAATTAAAACTGGTTTTATTTTTTTGAACTGGTTTAAACTGGTGCACTGTATTGTAAACTGGTTTAAAACCAATTTCTTATGTGACAAAGCAGTTTGGTTCAGTTTTTAAACCATTTAAAATGGTTTAGTGCAATTTCAGTTCAGTTTATGAAAAAACTAAACTATGCACACCCCTAGATTTAACCCCTTTCTCTAAGCAACTGATAACCATCATACACAATTGCTGCGCTATTCGTTATTATAATAGAAACATAATTAATAGAGATTGTAGGTAGTTTGATTAATTGTTTTGGCCTTTTAGGCCTTCCCTCCATGTGTCGAACCATGTAAGAGTCCGTTTGAGAAACTCCAAAAACTACTTTTTTTTTTTTTTACTTTTGACTTATAAAAAGTTACATTAATAGTGTTTGGTACAATTTTTTAGATAAACTTTTAACTTTTCAAAAAGTTATTTAAGAGCTTTTGAAGAAGTTAAAAAATGTGACTTCTCCTAGTTTCAAAAGTTATTTTGTCACTCCTAAGTACTGCAAGTCATTTGTATTGGTTGATGAGACACATTTGTATATCAAATATGAAAGTGTGCTACTCATTGCTGTTGCCCAGGATGTCAACTAATTAATTAAGTTAAAATAATCTAAAATATTAATATTTTAGTACGTCTAAATCAAAACATCTCAACATGTTAATTTCAGTATTTTCGAATTATGTATATCATACGAACCTGGAAGAAGGAAAAGCTTTAACAATGTCATGCTGCCATCAGGCCAAATGACTCTTCGATATATAGCGCTAATAATTATGTATATCATACGAACACATTTGATTGCAACACAATTTTTTGTTGTATACTTTATATTTGATCATAGTTATAAAAGGCACCTTATATATTGGGCAAAATGCACAATTAAACCAAATGGATGACCAAATTACACAATTCTACCAAATTGAAAAATATTAGTAGGATATCCCAAAAGTACATTCTTATGTAATTCGAATCAGTCCCATTCGAATGAGACAAACCAACACTAATTCGAATTAGTCCTATTCGAATTAGTAGTGATGCTTGTAATTCAAATTTGTCCAATTCGAATTATGCTTGCATGTAATCTTAGGGGAGTTCAAATTAGGGTGATTCAAATTATGCATGCTAGGACGTCTCTAGTAATTCAAATCGGTCTATTTCAAATTAATTTTGGACCATAGTAGATCAAATTAATTTACATCTATTTATATATGATCAAAGCGTATATAAAGAGTACATTTAATTATATCCATAATAAATTCAATAAAGAGTACATTCAATAACAAATAAAAAAAATAATAAGTATAAATATTTTTTATAAATTATTAAAAATCTAACATTTTCTAAAAATATTTATTAAGATTTAGAATTTAGTCTTTAATATTTAAAATTAGTGAAATATTTGCCAAAAACATTATATTTGTTAGTCAGTTAGCATTATTGAATTTATTAACCATGATAATATGCAGATCATTAATTAGTTTTATATAAAAATATTTTTATTCTATTTAGTATTTAATTTTGGTATAATATTAATTAATTTTGAATTTTGTTATTATGAATTCTTATATCTAAGAATACAGGTTAAGATTGTTATTAATAAAAATTTTAAATTTTTTATTTTAATAAATGCTCAACAAATCATTAAAATAAAAAAATTTTGAATTTTTAATGATTTGTAGAAAATATTTTTAATTATTATTTTTAATAATTTATAGAAAATATTTATAATTATTATTTTTAGAAAATGTTTGATTTTTAATAATTTATAAAAAATATTTATAATTATTATTATTTTTATTTATTATATTTATTATGGATATTATTAAATGTACTTTTTATTGTACTCTTTATATACTTTTGGACCATATATAAATTGATGTAACAATGATTTAAACATATGTAGTTTAAGATAGTAGTGTTTACTTAACTAGATTATACCCAGATGGTTATTACTAAAGAAAACATTGCAATATGTGGTAATACGCATTTTGCGGCGGTTTAAACAAAATCGCCGCAAAATGTAAAACAATAACTCATCCAGGGGTACATATAGCGGCGGTTTTCGAAAAGACGCCACGAAATGCAAACCTGATTGAAATATAGCGGCGGTTCAAAAAAAAACCGCCGCTAAATATCGGCCTGATTGCAGCCCCAACTCCTAACCGCCACTATATGCGCCGCAGGTTGTCGTTTTGCGGCGGTTTCACACAACTGCCGCAAAATAACCGTCGCTATCTTAAAGAATTGTTGTAGTGAATATAAAAAAGAGAGACAAACCAACCTCAAATTTTAATACTCTAACTACATGTCACCTCACGTTTAGTCTGTTAATATCCTTTAAATACATATATTATTGGCCATATATGCCTTTAATACTCAAGAGAATTTCAAAATATATGTAACCAAACTCTCTAAATAATCCAAAATCGTATCAAATGAAAACTAATCTTAGTTGCACCTTATATATAGCCACCATTGTACTGATTACATAATTCTGGTGCATCCGAGATCTCATAAAAAATTTATGTTATTTGTCTCAGATGCTTATCGTTCGAGATCAAACTTTAATTCTAGTGGATTCTTACAATGTGATACATTATACATATGATTAAGTACGATTTTAGTTTTTAAGATATAGACTAAAATTTTTTTTGTTTTTAATTTTTTTCATATAAAATTGTCTCTAAAATTTAAAATCAAATTTTAAAATTATTTTTTTACTTAAATATTAAAATTTTAGACCAAATTATCCATAACAAAAAGTTTATAAAATAAAAAATAAAAAAAGAGAATATTTATACTCTGCAAAAGAGAAAAGAAAGAAGAAGAAGGAAAAAAAAAGAAAAAAAATTGTCTATGATCCACCTCTGTTTCTGTTTCTGCCGTCACTTCTATACGATTTTGATTCTTAAGATAAAGACGATTTTAAAATCAAATTAAATCTTAGGAACAATTTTGTATGCAAAAGAAGGTTCGGAATAAAAAAATTCTTTGACATATACCCAAGGTAGTCAAAATCGCGTTTCAACTCGTAGAAACGCACGATTTCACGTTTCTGCATCCTCCCTCAGTCTCGGTTTTGCTTCTCGTCCAAGACCAAGCTTCTTCGTGTGGAATCGCCGTGCAAAAACGCAGAGCCGCTGAAATCGCGTTTCTGCCCCGATGTTGCGTTCAAGATTGAAGAGGCTCTTTTCTTGATCCTGATTGAAGCCCAGTCCAACCTAATGGTCCAATCTGAATAGAGACCATGGAAGATGGAGGAGCCCTAGCAGACAGTAAATTCCCTAATCTCTTTACCTTCCTCACTTTACAGTTTATCTCCATGGCCAAAATTTCAAAATTTTACCTTTCTCAAGTCTTTCAATCTCTGACTCTCTGACTCTATCTCTCTATCTCTCTGAAGTTTGAATTTCGCGCGACCAAAATCCCCAATCTGGTTCTCTGGCTCTCCCTCTCTATTTTTGGAATCTGGATTGCTGCTGCTCTTCTCCTCCCTTCACTGGTAGTTCAGGTATGTTAAAAATTTTTTAATTTTTATCCTCTTCAATGTCAGTTCAATCTGTTGTTGTACTTGTTTATTATGGATTATATTGCAGGTTGAATTGCTATTGTCTATCTTTATTGGTTTCCTGATTATATTGCAGATTAATTATATTGTTCAATTTAGATTATAATTTTATACGAATTATAGCAGGTTTTCAAATTGAGGTTAATTTATCTGTTCATGTTTATTGGAAACATGTATTTCATATTACCGTACAAAAGACCTTTCATTCTTTACTTGAATTTTTTGTAAGGCATGACATATGTGAATTAAGAATTGGTTAATTTTATGTCAGCGTATTGATGAAGTGTTGTTCTTGACCAAATTGGTGATGGCGAAATTTTAAAGATAAACTTCTTTCAGTTTCTATGAAAACAATTTAGTTAACAAGGGAACCATATTATTCTTCACAGCCTCTTATATATATGTTAGTAATTATCCAATTCTGAGTTAAAGTATCCTAAATTCCTAATCTTAACAGAGCCATATATGAAAGATTCAACAAAAATCTATGAGATCAGAATTTTTTAGATCCACTAAATACAGGGTCCTTTACTTCCATTTCAATAACCTAGAACTAGAATCCCCTTTTTTAAAATTAAATTAAATTAATCCTTATATTCAAAAACTAGAAGTGTCCCTAAACAAGTAACATGGCATCATGTGAAGTGGGACTTAGCTAGTACAGCAAAATCTTTATGTTATTGTTAATTATCAATAATTCACATATTACTTGTTGAATGATGAAAGTGAAGCACTGTATATGAAGATGCTATATATGTTGAAGTTGTACTGTTGAACAATTCAAATTACTTGACAAGAAGCTTTTGACTTTAGCTTTGATTTTGATCAATGAAAACAGGACTAATAATAAGACATCATGTTAATTCAAAGCCAAGTTCTTCGAGGAAACTAGACAATAATTTCTAGAAACCATTAATCTTCTTTAGCAAACCTTATAAGCTGCAATTAGCTAGTACAACATGGACTTCTCTGTTCATAGAAAAAGAAGCTGCAATTGGCAGCGTGTACACTAATATATTATCCCTTTATCTGAAACCATTAATTTTCTTTAGCAAACTTTATAAGCTTTTTTAAAAGATAGATATAACAAATATGAGATATAAAAGAAGCAAACCTTATAAGTTATAAGTTATTAGTGCATATTCACGTGAATCTCAGTTTAAGATAATTAAAATAAATAAAATGTTCCTTATTCACTTAAAGAAAAGAAAAAGCTCAAGAAACAAAAGGAAACTTGCCTTCAGTGGAAAACAAAAAATTACATCACCATAGACTATTAACTAATATTAACCAAGCTTTCTAAAAAGTAAACACTGAAGACTTCAGGTACTAAAACACCACTCTAACAGTATAATTCTGTCTTGTTCTCTAATGTTCCTCAATGGTAGGAATATGCAATATACCACATGAAACAATGTATATTTCATCCATTTTAAATTGCCTTAAAAGAACTAGTCCGGATTTTTTTGAAGTTAAATTTAGAAAATAGTAGGAATGATTTTGAATGTGAAGTGATTACTAAATATCATTATTATGAATGTTATTACTCAATATCACTAATGTGTTCGATCTTTAATTCTTCACCATAAGCAACTATGACGGTACTAATAGTTGTGCAGCAATAAGCACTACTACACTAATGTCTTCATTATTTCACCTATATCCCAATAATTTTATAACTATCTATATCTCTGAATTATTGTGGCATTGAATATAATTCTTGAATTTTTGTTATGTTGGTATTTTTTGTTCAAATTGGATTGTTAAATTTTTGTTATTGAACTTGGATGGTTGTACTTGAAATTGAACACAATTCTGTAATTTTTGTTAAATTGTTGAATTTTTGCTATGATATTGAATTGATTCATTGAATATTTACTGTTTTCATTTTTTTCTGAACAGGAATGGCATCGACTCAAGCTAATGCAAGTGAAAATCCGACTAACATTCCAGCTTCTCAGTCAGGAAGTACAGCTGGAATCGCTTGTAAAAGAAAAGTTGCTAAGAATGCTCTTGGAAGTAGAACTGATGTAGGATGGGAGCATGGGATATCTGTTGGAGAAGATGGAAAGAAGATACAATGTAAATACTGTCATAAAATTTTTTCAGGAGGAGTTTATAGATTGAAACACCACCTAGCAGGAACTCAAAAAGATGTTGGGGCTTGTACAACTGTTAGTGATGAAGTTAAGAAGCAAATGTGGGATGTTGTGAGTGGGTTGCAAGTAAATTTGATGAAGAAAACAAACATGGGTGGGGCAAGCCCAGGAGAAGCTACTAAAGAAGTTGACACTACCGGTGAAAAAAGAAAGGAAAAAGAACTAGATGGCAACATATTCAAGAAAACACGCATTAGTACTCAAACAACAATCAACAATATATTTAAGAAGAATTTGAGAGAGGAAGTATGTTTAGAGATTAGTGCTTTTTTCTACAACAATGGCATCCCCTTTAATGTTTCAAGGAGCGAGGAATACAGTAGAATGTTTGAGAAAGCTATAAGATACGGACAAAGATTCAAGCCACCATCCTACCATGAATTAAGGGTGCCTCTTTTGAAGAAACATGTGGAGCTTGTTCAACAATCACTAGAGGAACATAGAGAATATTGGAAGCAGGTTGGTTGCACAATAATGACTGATGGTTGGACAGATAAGAGAAGACGGACCATCCTAAATTTTTTTGTTAATAGTCCTAAAGGGACTGTTTTTTTGAAATCCATTGATGCCTCTCACATTACTAAGACAGCTGATAAAATCTTTAAAATGATAGATGATGTGGTTGAAGAGGTTGGTGAAGAAAATGTCATCCAAGTTGTCACCGACAATGCGGCTAACTACAAAGCTGCAGGAGAAATGCTAATGAAAAAGAGGAAAAAGTTATTTTGGACGCCTTGTGCAGCACATTGCATTGATTTAATGTTAGAAGACTTGGAAAAAAAAGTAACACTTCACAAGGACACAATTTATAAAGGTAGAAAGATTACTACTTACATATATGCTAGAACTACTCTTATTGCACTACTACACATCCACACTAAGGGGAAAGATTTGGTGAGGCCGGGTATGACCCGTTTTGCAACTTCTTACCTTACTTTGGGATGTCTCAATGACAACAAAGGTTCCTTAATAAGAATGTTTCTTTCTGATCAATGGACTTCTAGTAAATTTGCAAAGACAAAAGATGGAAAGATAATTGCAAGTGTAGTGTTAGATAAGGTGTTTTGGAAGGAAGTCGTAATTTGCTTGAGAGCTGCCTACCCTCTTCTTCATGTGCTTCGTATGGTGGATTCAGAAGAAAAGCCGGCAATGAGATTTATTTATGAAGAAATGACAAGTGCAAAGGAAAAAATACGAGATGCATTTCAAGGAGTTGAGACAAGGTAAAGTGTCTAATTATTTTATTTTTTAATTAATGCATAAGAGTTGTACATAATGTTGAATGATACGTGTAAAGTGTAATTGTAAAATGTAATAACGGCAGAAGTAGAAAAGTAAAAGCCAGAGAGAGTTGAAAAATTTGAATTCTGAAAATATTGTTTATTTTGTAATTAATTTATTAATTTTTTTTTATGTTTTAGTTATATACCTATTTGGGACATTATTGATGCAAGATGGGACAACTAACTTCATAGGCCATTACATGCTGCAGGCTATTATTTGAATCCTCAAATTCATTATAGCTCTGGTTTTAAAATTGCTTATGAGCTTAAGAAGCAGTTTTATGCTTGTATGGAAAGGATGACAGGAAATCCAGATTTAATCACTAAGATGGATGTTCAACTTGAAGATTTTAAGACTCGAAAAGAGTTTTTTGGTAGTAAAGTAGCTCAAAATGCAATTTATACTAAAACTCCAGCTCAATGGTGGGATTCTTATGGAGATCAGCATCCAGAACTCCAACAATTTGCAATTCGTGTCTTGAATTTGACATGTAGTTCATCTGAATGTGAACGTAATTGGAACGCTTTTGAGATGGTTAGTAATTAAATATAAGTTGCATTTTACTTTTATAAATTTGGTTGTTAATTCTTTAATTCTATCTTGTTGTTTGACTAATGTCTAATATTTTTTATCTACTTTTGAAAGGTTCACACGAAAAGGAGAAACCGTTTGAAAGCTAAAACCATGAATGATGTTGTGTTTGTGATGACAAACTCAAGATTAGCAAAGAAAAAACAAACTAGAAGAAGTCTTGATTATGACTATAGTCTTGATGAGTTGGACTCTGATGAAGAGTGGATTGTTGCTGACGAAGATGGAGAAGAAGAAGATTTAGATGCTCTAATTTCAGATCCTGATTTAAATGATGGAGCAAGTGGTAATAGAGTTGTTGGTGCCTCTAAGGATCCTTTGGCAATTCCTTATCTCGATGATGATGAGTTTGAAGAACTTCTCCAAGGACCTCTTCCTCCTGCTCCTGATAATGATGAAGATGGTAATGCAGAAATTTGTGAAACTCGTGAAGATTTTATGACTGATGAAGAATAGAATGATTATTAAATAACTTATTTAGATTTTAGTTAATTAGTTGTTCATTCTAATAGTTTGGTTGGTTTATTTGCTACTTGAATTTATTTTAGTGTCGTATGAACTTGTGAGTTGTGAATTTGTGTTTTGATTTGTGAATTTGTGTTGAATTGTGACTTTTAACTTGTTATGGTATATATATTAGTTATAATTCTATGGGTAATTTTGTTTATTTGAGATTTATTTTATTCTCTATAAAATTAATTTTTGCTATTAAATTTTTCTAAATTTTTATAATTTACGAGTCATATTTACGTTCCGTCTTACGATTCAACGAATTACGATTTTGAGTTAGCTTAACGAGTCGAGGTAAAAACTACGAGTTCACTACCTTGTATATACCTTAAAAATTAAAATCGTACTTAATTCTTATACTACATAACAATAAATATTCTATCAACACATTTTAATAAATAAAATATTTAGTTAATTTAAATAAAAAACCTAAATATTTATTCAGACAATATTGTAGGAGAACGAGAGAAGGGATGGCTATTGGGACAAGATGGACCTTATATACATAGGTACGCAATATTTATGTAAGAAAATGTATGAGTGAGGGGCCAACTAGATGGATCTTATACATATCTATTATCTAACATCTTTCGGAACCTTTTACATAGGAACAGAATTTTCAATGTAATTTTATTATGAGCAAAATAATGGAGTTGCTTATTTATATAAGTAGTTTTTTTTTTTCTATCGTATTTTTTAACTCGGTAAATTAAAAATTAATGAGTAATTACTTAAATCAGTCCCCGAAGATTTTAGAATTGGACATTTTAGTCCCAAGGAAAATTAATATATGGATCAGTCCCCAAGGTTTTACTCCGGCAGACAAATCAGTCCCCAATTCATTTTCCGGTAGAGTAATTACCCAGATCAGTCCCCAAAGATTTTAAAAATGGACATTTTAGTCCCTAAGAAAAACTAATGTACAAATTAATCCCCAACTTTTCTTTCTATTAGACATAATAGTCCCCCGTCCAAAAATAAAATAAAATAAAATAATTATTATTATTAATTGCACAATAATATTGTACTATATTTTTTGTATTTTTTAGACAAAAATAATGATAAATTTATTCATTAGATTCTTATATATATATAGTCACTCAATAATAATAATAATAATAATAATAATAATAATAATAATAATAATAATAATAATAATAATAATAATAATAATAATAATAAATTATTAGAGATTATTTTACAAAAAATTCAAAATTAAAATTATTTGATATTTTTGTATTTAATATAATCAAAAGATGTCCTATGTAAAAAAATTATATATGTTTATATTAAAAAATATGTATTAAAACAAAATATTTTAATTTGAATTTATATTAAATACATATTTTTTAATACAAACATATTTTTTAAAATAGTACATCTTTTGATTATATTAAATACAAAAATATCAAATGATTTTAACCTTGATTTTTTTGTAAAATAATCTCTAATAATTTTATTTATTATTATTATTATTATTATTATTATTATTATTATTATTATTATTATTAATTACATAATAATATTATACCATGATTTTTTGTATTTTCTAAATAAAAATAATGATAAATTTATTCATTAGATTCTTATATATGTATTTATATATATATATATATAGTCACTCAATAATAATAATAATAATAATAATAATAATAATAATAATAATAATAATAATAATAATAATAATAATAATAATAATAATAATAATAATAATAATAATAATCAATAAAATTATTAGAGATTATTTTATAAAAAATTTAAGGTTAAAACCATTTGATATTTTTGTATATAATATAATCAAAAGATGTACTATTTTAAAAAATATGTTTGTATTAAAAAAATATGTATTTAATATAAATTCAAATTAAAATATTTTGTTTTAATACATATTTTTTAATATAAACATATATAATTTTTTTTACATAGGACATCTTTTGATTATATTAAATACAAAAATATCAAATGATTTTAACTTTGAATTTCTTGTAAAATAATCTCTAATAATTTATTATTATTATTATTATTATTATTGTTATTGAGTGATTATATATATATATATATATATATATATATATAAGAATCTAATGAATAAATTTATCATTATTTTTGTCTAAAAAATACAAAAAATATAGTACAATATTATTGTGCAATTAATAATAATTATTATTTTATTTTATTTTATTTTTGGACGGGGGACTATTATGTCTAATAAAGAAAAAAGTTGGGGATTGATTTGTACATTAGTTTCTCTTAGGAACTAAAATGTCCGTTTTTAAAATCTTTGGTGACTGATCTGGATAATTACTCTACCGAAAAATGAATTGGGGACTGATTTGTCTGCCGGAGTAAAACCTTGAGGACTGATCCATGTATTAATTTTTCTTGGGGACTAAAATGTCCGATCCTAGTTAAAAATAATTATTAATATGATTAATTAAAAGTAATTTTGTTTAATCATGGTACAACTTTAATCCCCCAAGCTATTTTCAGGTTGTTAGGATAATTCAAACAAAATTGATTAAAAGAATTTTTCCTACCAGAATATATGGTTTTCTTTTTTGGGAGATGGGAATGGTGGCTAATCAAATTTGTATGGTTTTTCAAGGAGTCTTTTTTGTTTCTTTGTATAGTATGAATATTATTGTATTTTACTAAATCAACCTAGTTATAAAATATGAATAATATAAGTAATTAATCTCTGCATTATATCAATAATTTTAACATGGAAAAGTAACTTTTTATTTTTTTTATTACAACTGGAATAAAACAACTTATTTTAAAAAGAACTTTTAATTTAAATATCTGAAACAAAAATTGACTCTCATATACTAAAGTATACACAAAATTAATTATTTAAAATAATTGTAATATGTAAATATATAATCCTTTTGAACAAAAAATATAATTTTGATACATTAATAATTATTTTTATTGATATAATATATATAATTAAATATATATATAAAATTATTTTACAGTTTACATTAAAATATATTAAAATTAAATTCTTTGAACAAATAAATATAATTATATCTTCTATTAATAAGTTTACCTTTCTAAACACCCAGAAATAGTTTAGTTTAAGATTTGAAAATGAATTCTTTCAAGATTTTTTAATTATTTGATAAAATATAATCTCCAACAAAAAATATATAATAACAAATATTAAATAATAAAAAATTATATTTTATCAAATAATAAAAAAAAAGAGAATCCACTCCCCAGTACTTCAATGGGAGTTTAACAGCGCGTGAACAAGCACTAAACAAAAATGGACAATAAGTCAATAAAGGCACACTAAAAAACAATCGGAAAAAATATCTTATATCTCAATTATATATTTATAAAAAAATCTGTCTCAATTATCATCTCAGCACTCATGCCCTCCACAAATAAAATATGCAGCACCACATTTTTCACCGAATTTTTATTCCCACCCCAAAATTAAATACTACACATCACAAAAACACGCCACGTGTCCTGGGTCCCAGAGCATTCTCAGCCACAAAACTCTGAACCCTTCTCGAACCCTCTACGGAAATTTCTTTATTGTTTCTCAAATATTTCTTCACATCTGATGTGTCACTCTCTCCTTTTTTATTTTTATTTTCTCGCTTTTTCAATTAAGTTTTTCCTTTCGGGAAGAAAATTTTTTAATTTTTATTATTTATAATCTCTTCCGTTTCTTCTTCTCTTCCCCCTTCTCTGCACACACCCCTTCTTCTGTTCTCTCATTCTTCCAATTCTTCAATTTTCGAATTCTCCATTTGAGTTGCTCTGATTTTCTCGGGAAAACAAAATTTTCCGGGGAAGTTCTCATTTTCACTGCGCAATCTGAAGTCCCGGAATCTGTGGCTTCCAACGAAATCACAGCTTCCAGCAAAATCATTGGTATGTGTCCTGCTTTCGATTATTTTTTATGATTCAGTTCTCGAACATGTATTTAACATTGAGAATCTGATTGATCTGATTTGTGCAATAGCAATTAGCACTTTTTTGTTTATTTTTTAAATGGATATCTCAAAATATCTCTGAAATGTATATTTATAGTATTTGGAGAACAGAGAAACTTGTGAAGAATGTTATGTGATTTTTTGGGTTTGAAAAAGGGAAAGAAAAGTTGATTTTTTTGGAAGCTATTATTGTTGTAGGCTGGTGGGGTTGGTCCCTGTGAAGCTTAGGGTGTTTACAAGGACTGGCTCTGATTTTGCTCCAATGGAGATGCAGGTATTGCAAACAAATATTTAAAATTTGGTCCTTGCAATAATACCCTTTCACTATTTTCTTTTTAGAAGTTTTGTTTTTTTTTTTTTTATAATAGTTCGTGTGTATAGAGAAACTATGAGTCATTTATCTCAAGAATTATTTCAGCTTCGGTGGGAAACTGATGGAGTTTCATAGAGATTGGATTTGAGTTTGTTAAACATATACAAATAATTTTATTTTTGGATTAACATGACTTAATACTTGAATGGTTAACCTAATGAGCCTTCAAATGATAAGAACTTTGACATTTTGTTTGTTCTAACATTGTGGTTGTGTCAAGTGTAGCATTGTTAGAGCTTTAGATTAGTCGTTTCGATCATTTATCTCGGTTCAAAATACAGAATAAGTTGCACTCTTTTCCCTCCTGTTTTGGATTCGGTTTAATTTAATAGATCTGAAAAAGGAAAGCGGAGAATGATAAACAATTAGCCTTTGTTGTTTTTGTGGGGTGCACAGAGTAGTATCTGACAGCATTGGCCATGTGTTCTTACTAGAATATAAACGGATATAAATGTCTGGGTTTATTTGTGCATAAAGAAGTTAAAGATGCATGTGTTAGCATGTGCGTTTGAAAGGGGTGACAACGAAAGATCCCATAGGTTCAATAATTATGTATAATGTGTTACTTGGTTGGAAACAGGTTTCATTGGTCATACACCTTCACTCTTCTGGAGACTTTTTCCTTCTATTGATAGAAAAAGAGGATTTCAATGTGAATTCGAATTCATCAAGGGACTTTATTTCTTAATAAGGAAATAATGTCTCCTAGGAACTGAAATATATTCTAGTGAGCATCAAATTCCTTCATGATGGAATTCCCATTCCCCCTTACCGTTGTGAAATATTTTAATTGTTCTTATTGGTTCACAGTTATCAATTCAACTGCTTTTATTGAATGTAGGACCAAATCGAAGGCACAAAGCTAAGCAAGTCTGGTACAGCCAGTGACTTCCATTCCAATGATGGATCACAATCCCAATCGCCGGATATAAGTTCTGTTGGGAACAATCATGCCCCCAAGGTTGCTTCACATTCCATGTATAATGTTTTCATTTAGCAATATGCAGAAGACTTGCCTTTTTCTTCCGATTTACCTTTTGTTCTTGGAGCTTATTGAAATTATTTTCTGCAGGTGAGGAAACCATATACCATCACTAAGCAAAGGGAGAAGTGGACTGAGGAAGAGCATGAAAAGTTCCTTGAAGCTTTGAAGTTGTATGGTCGGGGATGGCGTCAAATTGAAGGTAAGCTCTATCTCCTGATTTGACAACAAAGTAATCTAAAGTGAATAATCTTCCATATGCCTTCAAGTCGGATGAAATATTGTTTGTATTTGTGCAGAGCATATAGGCACCAAAACTGCTGTTCAGATTCGAAGCCATGCACAAAAGTTTTTCTCTAAGGTCATTGTTGTGAAATTTCAGTTCATAACTGTGTTTAAATCACTCGTTGTGCTTGATGGAAAGAATTTTGATCATTTGCAGCTTATGATAGTATTAATAAGTTGAAGACTAATTGTATATGAAAACAAAGTTGAAGATGTTTTGATCCAACTCTCTGTTCTCATGTGTTGTACTACTCTAAATTGTTTCAGGTTGTGCGGGAATCGGACGGAAGTGCTGAAAGTTCTATACATCCGATTGACATACCTCCTCCTCGTCCTAAAAGGAAACCCCTTCATCCATATCCTCGTAAATTGGCCAACTCCTTCAAAAGGCACTCCAGACCAAATGAACCAGAAAAATCTCCATCGCCTAATCTGTCCTCTGCGGAGAAAGACTCTCAATCTCCAACCTCTGTGCTATCTGCCTTTGGTTCGGAAGCATTTGGGTCAGCATTTTCAGAGCATACCAACAGATGCCTTTCTCCGAATTCTTGCACTACTGACATTCAATCAATTAACTTGTCACCTATTGAGAAGGAAAATGATTGCATGACATCTAAACCATCCAAGGAGGAAGACAAAACGCCTCTAGCTTCTGCCGCTTTATCCATTAGCTCACAACCTTACTTGCACATGGTATGACAAGCTTCATGATATTCTCTTATTTCCCTTCCAAAATTAATTATGTGTAAGAAATAGATTTATTTTTACAGCTTACTGATTTAAAAATTATATTGTGTTATCCTAGAAGTCTGAGAAGTTGGAGTTGTGTTCCAAGCAAACCAAGTGTATCAACAACGATGTTGTCAATGTCCTGCCCACTACTATAAAGCTGTTTGGAAGAACCGTTTCAATGGTCGGTAATCAGGAGTCAATTAATACTGAAGAGGAGTGTGTTAAGCTATGTACTACTAGGTCTGATGAAGTAGATGATGTTGAGAATCAATTGAATACTCAGTTATCACTAGGCATGTGTAATGGAAGTTGGCGAGTAATGCCTAAAGAAGCTATAGTGACGGGCGCGGAGCATCCGAAGGAGGACCTTGGCCTTGGAGAATCTGCACCTGAAGCATCTTTGGCATGGTCAAGTTTGTTCCCAGGCGGTCCGGCTGCTTACTTTGGTTCATCCAATACAGTCGTAAATCCTATGCCTCTTCACCCCTCCTTAAAAGTAAGAGCTAGAGAGGAGGAAGGTTCTTGTACTGGTTCCAATGGTGAATCAGTCAATGATGTGGAAATTCAGGGCAAGATTCAGGGAAGGTCCTTGGACACCGTCGATTCCAGGTGTCAACAAACATCTCATCAAGAGGAAGTAGTAGTCCCCCAGAAGTCTCCAAGGGGTTTTGTACCATACAAAAGATGTTTAGCTGAAAGAGATGCAAGTTCTTTGATTGTTGCATTGGAAGAAAGGAAGGGGCAAAGAGCTAGGGTGTGCTCATAGCCCTTACCTTCCCCCATTTTTTTTTTTTTTTTAATTTGATGATGCTTCATTCTTGCTGATACATGGGATAAACGGGCTCTTGTGAGAATAAGGAACTAATTATCACTTAGGTAGCTGAGTTCTAATTGTCAAAATTGACAAAGCATCTGATTCTTTAACACGAAGTGTGCACTTGGGAGCTTTCTTCATTCTTTCACTTTAAGACACTCTTTATGTTCAATAATTCAAGAGGGGGTGGTGGGCATCATCATCATTCTCACCAAAAGTTTACTTAACCAAATAGAGTTTGGTACACCTTAAAGTCTCTATTTAACTTGTGTTAGTGTTCTGTTTTTGGCATATTTCATGTCTCTTTATAATCTCATGATTGCATCAGTAATGGATTGAGGGTATATAAAAGGAAGGGTGGAAGACAAGCACATTCAGGATGTCTCAGCTCACAAAACATTAGTTAGTTATACAAAATCGAATGATGATAATTAGGGTACTATTGTGGGGTGTCGTGCCGCAAACCACCTGGGCAATTTGTATATCTGAATTTTTCTTCTGTATTAAATTTTTATATATATTTTTTAGTGGGATGCTGTAAGCCATTACAATGTACTTCTGATTGTATTCTTGGCCTTGCTAAGATAGTGGTTCAATTCAAGTCACTCAATCATGCATTATCATTTAATTTACAAGGGTCCTTTTTTTATATATATTTTAATAACTAAAGTCACATATAGAGATCCTATTTATAAGTGCAAAATGTTTTATTATTTTTATATTCATAAAAAATCTCATTTGTAGTGTTTGATATTGAAGCATCCGTGTCCCATGAGTATTTGTGTTGCAAGAGAATTATATTGTTTTGACAAAAATTCTCTGCTTGGTAAATAAGTAATTATCATAAACGGATAAGGATCATTAAAATCAGGATAAAATTAGAAAGATTTGATTAATACTACTACAATAAAATTAAAAACCGATAAATATGACTGGGCAAAAATTTTAACTTTTAACAGATTATTTTCATAGAGATGGATGGGACCTGGGAAGTCAAACTGGTAACCAAGATCTGCATTTCTGGTAACATAGCACAATTCAAATAATAAAATATATATCTTAGCTAATCAAGCCAGATAATCAATTAATATATCAGCCACACATTGTATAAGAGAGTAACAAAAAAAAGTCATGTTCAACGAATACTCAAATGGGATTCCATTGAAAATAAAGCATGACTTGGAATTCATGGCGATCCTGTGGTAGAAGGTCTCATCAAGTAAGGACCTTGTTTATAGAGAGAGACTCAAGTACAATGCAGACATGGCTAATGTGTGTAGCCTTCTCTGCATATATCAGTGCATTGCTAGTATCTAGTGTTTTGTCTTTGCCTTAGTTCTGATCTTGGTTTGGCAACTTCCACAAATATGACCCTACCATCCAAGAACTGCAAACAGTTGTCCCTTTCTTGTCAGTTTCTAACATAACTGAAAAACTATTATGGGTTTATTAAATGTAAAAACAAAATAAAATTAGGAATTGCCATTTTAGATTTCAATTCTTAAGAATAGTAAGGAGTTACCAACAAGTATACAGTTAAAGCCTGAATCTATAAGATTTCTGGATAGAGTATTCGGGGGTTAAAGAAAAATCAGCTTCTTGAGATCCTTTAATAATCTCACAGAGGGAGTAACAGGAAGATTAAACTTGACTGCCACAAATTTCAGTTTCACCCTATTGAAGGATATAAAGTATAGATCCATAGGAATAGGATATAAAGCTGAAGCAATGATTTGAGTTAAAGCTTGATACCTTCCCTTCCCTCCAAGAAAGTTCCAAGTAATTACATCAATCCCTGCCCCTTTCCCTTTTAGTGCTACTTCAAGATACACATTCTAGTTATAATTTTTTTGATAAATCATAATATTGGCATTGTGAGAGGGATGGTAACTTACACTAACCTTCCCTGAGATTCATAATTACACTAACCTCTCCACCTTTCCTCTAATTATCCAACTTATGTTCACCATACTTATTTATTTTGTTCAATTAAGATTTTTCGTAATAAAATAGTTATGTGCAAACACATGATTACAAAAGGCCTTTTTGTAAATTTCTAAACACTTGAACAAATTAAACAACAAAAATAACCTTATTTCATGTTCTAAAGTAAAATCTAGAAAGGACGTAATGTAAGTATAACAACTAGAGCAGAAGTGAGCGTAGCTATATTAAATTACCAGAGAGGTCAGTGTAGTTTATCCTATAAACAATTACATAAGTCTTCAAATTTCTGAGACACTACTCAATTAATTACATAATCTATCTAAAGTTCCATGTCTATCTTGTGCCATATTTAAGCATGTCAGATTCTAACTACGATTAAGCTAGTTAACAACGGCAATTTGCTACAATTAGATCAAAACAAACTAGTCCTCTAAATCCACGTTGCTCTCATGAATATGATAATTTATAAATTGCGGTGAGGAATTTATTATAGGAAAAAATAATTCAAATTCATACCTTTCCATGCATTCCCTCAATAGCCTTCAGAGATTCCTGTTCAGTTGCATATCTAAGAAATGCAAACCCTCTTGGTCTATTTGCAATTTTATCCATCACCAAATTCACTGCTCAAAGTTATGCGCATACATTACAATTATTAAAAAGTACTACCATTACCAACAAATAGCATAATAAAATAAAATAAAAAAAGTACTTCAGCATTTTCTGTTCCTACCTTCTAAAACTTGACCAAAATTCATAAATGCATTTCGCAAGCTTTCTTCAGTGGTTCGAAAAGATAACCCTGAAATAGAAAAGGAAACAAGATATATAAAGTAGATGCAAATAAACAATATCAAAGTCTCAGAAACAAAGCTATTCAACATGGCGAGATGGCAATGGAATGAAATCACAAGGAATCACAGCATATCAATGAAGCGCTGAAGTTCAGTTCGGAGGAAATGCAGTTGCAATGAAAAAAAAAAAAAATAGTAATCAACCTTTACTAGAAATTGTGCTGCTAGATGAAATGAGCATTGTTTGCTTTACTCTATTATTAGGTATTCGATTAACTCAGCTTGAGGAACTATGGCTACGAATATGAGCACAGGACTCGTCCGCTCCTAGAACTAAAACACGGGACAAATGCGAGGAAATGAGCTTGCTTACCACTTGACCACCATGGTGTTTGTAGATGAAATAGGCAAAGAGTCTAAGTTGTATTGGACAACAGTTTTCTATTTCAGGCCTAATAGTTATATGTAAAAGAAAAATAACATGATGAAAAACACCTAATGTGAGATAGATTAATTACTCATAATCACTTTTCTTAAAGAGAAAAAAAAAAAAAAGAATTAAAGTCATTCACAGTCATCATTCGTCCTAACTTTATAAAAAGAAAAAAGCCTTCCACTTCTGTAATGCATATTAACAACTGACACCATTACAGCATCCAATTCCTCCGAATGAGAGCAACCACGTTACCATCAATACAATTTAAGCTAAGCTATTATCAAAGGCTTCCAATGATAAAACTATTCATATGTATAAGCAAATCAAAAGATATTCCCCCTAATTTTGCCACTAATTCAACCCAACTGGCCAGACCCATAAAACAAAACAAGGGAAAGTTATCATCTTTGCAACTGTAGGTCGAATTTTGAATAAGAAAATTGAAAAGGTGTAGTTAAAGTAGCTAACCACTAACATAGAGCTTAGTTGAAGGAGGAGCAGCAGAAGAAGAACTTGGTTTGCTATTGGAATTAGAAGAAGTTGATGATGATGATGAATCAGAAGCATGTGGTTGAGGGAGACACGCCAACACATAGCAACAACACTTGCTGCTGAACGGTGATGAAGAAGAAGAAGAAGAAGAAGAAGAAGGGAAAGGGATTGTTATGCGGTTGGTTTTGGAGCAATTATGATAAAGTTTGCGTTTTTGGGTGAAAATGAGAGAATTTGAAACGGGTAATGATGGAAACGGAGATTGAGGAAGTTGTGCACCAAAGACGATGCTGTTAGCAATATTAGCCATTTCCTTCCTCTGCTATGCTTTGAAAAACACAAGCCAAGAAGAGCAAGCAAGTAGCACATAATAACTAAATAAAAAAATATATATTAATATGGGTTGGGTTATGACAAAAAAAAATTGGGTTGGAGTATGTTGGACTTTTTTTTTTGGTGACGATTATGTTGGATTTGAAATTTGGGTAATATACTTATATATCAAAATATACCAAAAATTTAAAACATCATAACCAACCCATAATAATCAAATTGGATTGGTTTAGGAGTTAGCTCACTAGTTGGTTTAAAAGAGTGTCAGAATTTGAATCCTGCTCTGTCATCTGTGCATGCAGTAACCTATTAGCCAATGACAAATCTTTAAATGAAGTTTTGATTCACGACAGATTAGTCATTGACCTGCCGAGTTGGAAGATATCATGGAAAGAAAACGGTAATGTTAGGAAGACAAAAAATGGCCACAATTTGTCATATTTAACATTTATTAATTATTATAATAATTAACGAATATTAAATAAGATAAGTTTTGGCTAATTTTTTTTGTTAACAAATATTTTCGGAAAAAAAAATAATGCATTAATAATTGTTTATTTTAAAAAAAATTAGGTAATCTTGATTAATTTTCTTTTCCTTTATGTTAAGTTTGAGAAGATAAAAATAATAATTTGATGATAATTAACTAAATATTATAATTTTGGGTTAAAAGTCCAATTGTATGTTTAGTGTAATAGGCCCAAAATCCTCTTAAACAGCATACTTTTCTTCTCTCTGGTCTATAAACAAATGATCAAACACTCTCATATCTCTTTAATTTGTGACCCATATGACTAACCCTAAATTAAAGAAGAAAGAGAACTCTCACAAGTAAAAAAGGGTTGCTCAGCTTAGGGTTCAATCAAAAGAAAAAAGGTGATTACTAAATCCAAACAACAAAGAAGAAAGAAGAAAAAAAAAAGTCAGAAGCTAGTACACAAAAGTAAAAAGCAAATCAAATGTTGAATTAGAAGAAAATTAGAACAATATTTTCATCTTTGTACTTTCATTGCAGTTTGTTGAAGTTGCCTTCCTCCTGCATGCATTATTTGGGTAAGATGAAAAAATAGATGTTGTGTATCATTGCTACCAATCAAAGGTCAAAAATAAAACTTGGAGTCAAAGAATGGATGAATGACTTAGATCTTTGAAGCCAAAAGAAAAATGAAAAAAGAGAAGCAACAAGGTAAGGATGCATGCCAACTCTAATCACTACTGCTATCAAATCTCTTCTCTGCGTGACTACTCTGATTTTGAGGAAGAAGAACAAGTCAGAGGTGTTCAACCAAGATCAAATTTTGGAAGCTTTACTCTTCTTTAAAATGGGTAAACGGCCAGAAATTGAAGTAAGGAGAGTGAGCACACTATTTGGATATTCATAGCTTTCAAGCTATCCCTTTTTCTTCTCCATGGCTTTATATTGAATTTTCTAATCTTCAGTTTTTATCTTTTTTTGTTTCTTATTAATGAAAAAAGACATTAGGTGAGTAGGTGAGGTAATAGGAAAAGACATTGAGAGAAAAGACAAAGAGAGTATTCTTAGAGAAAAGCCATAAAATTATTTGAAACTCTTTTGTTTATATTTCTGTTTTGTATTCATGATTCTGAGGAGATTTTCTTACTAAGTTGGGTGAGTACTTAGTGGTTAAAAGTCTAGAGAGTGAACATAGCCAAATCAAGCTTGGGTAGAAGTTTGGTTTGTCCCAGATAGAATTGCATAGAATAATAGAAAATTGGTGATTGTAATCTTTGTGAAAGATGGTGAAAATTCTACCACTGTTGTGGTAGATACTAGATGTAGGCTACATTACATAAGATGGTTGAACCAGGATATATGGCTGTGTATCTCTTCTCTGCTCTGTTATTGGTTTCTTTTGATAAGAGACAAAATAAAATTGTTTTCTGCATAATCAACTTAGAAGAAGTCACAACAACCCAGTTTGCTTAAAAGTAACCTGTTTGCTCTATTCCTGATTAATCGTTAAGAGACAAAACAAAATTGTCTCCTGCATAATTAACATAGTAGACTCAACAGCAACACTGAGTAAAATTCAGTTTCAAGTTAAGTGTACAAAAATTAAAGTGGCCATAGATTCAACTCCCCTTCTCTAGGCCATTGATAACCTTCAATTGATATCAGAGTCAGGTCTCAAGGAATCAAGTTTCACAGCTTAGAGCAAAGATCTAATGGCCAATAATTTGGGTGGGAACATAATGGCTTAAACACTCACTGAGGGTCCGTCCAACAATAGACTTCCCTTCTTCAATGGCAAGAACTACACCTACTGAAAGGAGAGAATGATGATATTTGTGCAATTCATTGATTACAATATTTGGAAGATCATTATGAATAGTTTGAAAGTTCCAACAAAAATAAGTGCAGAAGGAGTGGTAACTCCCAAAGAAGAAGCCGAATGGAACAACAAAGATAAGAAGAAGGTGGAGCTAAACGCAAAGGCAATCAACATGATGCATTGCTCAATTAGTTTTGGAGAACACCGGAAGGTATCAAGGTGCAAAATAATAAAAGAGATTTGGGATAAACTCCAAGTCACTCATGACGGAACCGAACAAGTCAAGAAAACAAGGATCGATATGTTAAGAAAGGAATAGGAAATGTTCACAACGAAGGAAGGAGAAACCATCGATGAGATGTTTGAGAGATTCTCAATCATTATCAATAGCTTTGATGCTATGGGGATGACCCATACCGAACAAGTGTTAGTGAGGAAGATACTTAGAAGTCTCACCAAAGAGTGGAAAACAAAAGCAACTGTCATCTTTAAAAGTAGCAATCTGAACAAAATGTCATATGATGAGTTGAAACGTATAAAACTACCCACATGAACTGAGACACAAAAAGGAAAAGAGTGGCCTTGAAATCCAATATTGATTCATTGGTAGTTTTTCAGATGATAAAATTGTGTTTTTTGCTAGGAGGTTGAGAAGACGCATGAGAAGCAAAGGAAAGAACAAAGGCTCAAGCTCAAAGGAACACAAGAAGGATTTTAGCAAGGTCATATGCCAACATTGCAAGGAAGATTGCTCACTTCAAGTATGACTGTCCCAAGCTAAAAAAGGAGGACAAGATGAGGAAAGACAAGAAGAAGGTGCTAATGGTGTCATCAGAGGACTTGGAAAATGACTCAGAAGATGATGAAGAACCAGAACACGAAGCACAAGCTTGTTTCATGGTTAACCAAGATCAAATGAAAGACGTAAACTATCCTATCCTAACTAATAAAGAATTATATCAAATGATTGATGAGTCAACTGCACATGTTAGAAATGTTTTGGATAGATTATATAAATGTGAGGCTGAAAATAATTCCTTAAAAGTTGAATATACATTCCTCAAAGAAAAACTAAAGCAAACCAAAAGTGCTATTGATTTAATTAAAGAAAATTAACTTCTTAAATTTGAAAATGAAAAATTTAAAAGGAAGCACTCGATTATTGCTTTAGTGGACCAAATTGATGAAAATAAAAAATTTCATAAAATAATCAAAAGTTTGAACCAAGACATAGCTAAATTTGCTCAAAGTTTTAGAAACTTAGACAAATTACTAGCTAGTCAAATACCCTTATTTAAAAATCTGAGTTGGGATATTTTGATAAAAATGAAGCTGTTTTTGAAAAAAAACTCATGCTAAAATAGAAGCTTCAACTTCCAAAAACAAAGAACTTCAAACCTTTTATCACTTATAAAAATCAACAAAGAGGAATCATTATCAAACATGCAAAAAACATGGTCATTCATGTAACACCCTATCATACTTAATCTTATACTTAAGTCATAAGACTGAGATAGTAAGGTATTACGACCTCTAAGAATAAAAATATATATATATATAATAATAGAGAAAGAGATACTTAACTAGGAGCCTTGAAAAACGGGTAAAACAAAATCGCAAAACTTAAAAGCGCAACCCTCAGAAAACGTGGTTACTTGCGTGAGAAGAAAACTAAAGTTCAATAATATATATATATACAGATGATACGAGTAGAGAGCCAAGAATACAGCATAACTAGCTCCTGACTCAGTCTGCGAAGCCAAGACTGGCTGGAGAACATATACGTACATATATATACATAATAATAACCCAAAGAAACATGTTCCAAACCCTAGTTCTCCATAAAACCTCTAAGAAGTACATAAACAAAGTATTCTTACTTACAAGAGGAGAAACTATACATATATATATACATCAAAATAACAAAAGAAGATCCCAAAATAAGCCACTTCGCCGCAGAACCTTCAGACACCTACCGAGGAGACGCTCGACATGCATCTGAAAATAACAACACAGTATGGGATGAGAACCGGGGGTTCTCAGTATGGTAAAGGTGCCACACATATAATATATAAGGTCCTGGAAATGCCAGAGGCAATCCAAGAACGCCGACTCTCAAATTACAAAGCTTAAATCACTAAACAGAAATCATAAAGAGGGTGGTCTTCTAGGGAACTCTAAACCTCGCTTAAACTTTAACCTTAACTCTAACCTATCCACCTTTCCTCCGTACCTCCATCTTCAATGATTTGTATAGACAAAACAAACAGACAAGGCAAGCACAGGTAGGAAAACAAGTAGTTCAAGTAACAAATACAACAATTAGCAGAGTATAATCAATTCGGCATTCCCAATTAAGGCATAGCAAACAAAGCACATATATGCATATGATGAATGTCTATCCTACTGGCCGTGAGCTCACATGTCGGTTACTTTGACAGAGCCCGATACATCTGGTAGCTAACCCAGACATTGGTCTCTAGGTTGCGCATCTCCAAGAGGATCATAAATGAAGGAGAGTGCATTTCCACCTTCTCCTAGAGGTTTCACGAAGGAGAGTGCCTTTCCACATCGAAGGAGTGTGCCTTTCCACATCGAAGGAGTGTGCCTTTCCACCTTGCAACCAGAGAAGAATGTGGGGAAAATAATATGAAGGAGAGTGCCTTTCCACCTTCCCCACATCCACATCACGACAAGAGAGGGAACTTCCACCCTCAACTTGCCATCCAAACATATTTCCAAATTAATACGCAAGCGGGATTAAACCCAGACCTTACCATTTCGACCATTTTGGCCACATATAGTCATCTCAAGTCTCATCATTTATCATCATCATCTCCTTACATTCATTCTTTATAGCCATAGCAACATGTTTCCATTTAGCTTTCACATCATTCTCTTATAATTAATCTCATTTGCTCTTTTTTTCATCTCCAAGTTACCTCATTTTCTTAGCTTCAACTAGCTACTAGACTTACTACTATACCTTTTGTTTAAAAGGATGAAAATGGAGGTTTAGAAGTAAAAAATTTGGTTTAAAACACAAAAATATAGTTTTGCAAGAAGCAGGGGCCACGCGTGCACGTGGGCTGCGTGTACGCGTGGTAATATAAAAAGGTAGCACGCGCACACATTCCTTACCATGCGTACGCGTGGTCCTGCATGTTGGCTCATCACGCGCACGCATGGGCTACTCGCGCATGCGCAGTCTAAAATGCCATGCCACGCGTACGCGTGGGTCGCGCGTACGCGTGGGCGTACGTTGTTCAAAAAAACACAGTTCACCTAGAAAGCTGCTTTAATGCCCAGAAAATTATTTTTCCACCTGCATAACACATAATCCACACCTAAACTTCTGACGCTCATAACTTTTGCTACAAAATTCCGTTTTTCACTAAATTTATACCGTTCAAAAGCTTGTAAAACCATCTTTGAGTTGAAACAAATTTCACCACCAACCAAAACTTGAAGGTTCAGTTATGAGCCATCGAAGTTCGGCCCAAAACTAAGTTTTTCAAAAAAATTTTAAAACCTCCATTTTCCATCAAGTGATCTTTTAAAATTAACCTATAACATGCAAATTCAGCTTCAACTCATACAATATCATAACAACATCACTCCATATTCAATCACCACTCGTCAACCCCAATTTTTAACAATTATAGTACATTAACTTCATATGTATATCAACATAATCACCTATGATCCACTTTGCACACAAGACCATTACCTTTAATTTGCCAATCCTCATTAACATATCATTCAACATTCATTTTTCCATATACTACCTCAATCAAATATACCTCAATTCATACATATTCTCATACTTAAAAGAAATCACTACTTCAATCACAACATTCACCAACATGTCACCACAATTCTTATCCATTCCCTTACCTTTACAAGCATCACTAATTCATCATTTAACAACTCAACGCCAATATCCATAATAAGCCAAGACTTCAACATTTATCATTAGGCACTAAATAATTTACATGCTCATACATTCATTCCTATCTTATAGTCAACTAGCCTAAGTTTTCGTAGAACATTATATATTAAATACGCGAAACCTAAACCATACCTTGGCCGATTTTCGCGTATTTTCCGAGACAACCCACAAGGCAAGATTGCAAGCCCTTACACCAAAAATCCAGCCACCAATACCAATTTCCAAGCCTCTAAATTCCACAAATATGCTTCAGTTCTTATGTTTATATCACCTAATACATAACATCACATATTCATAAACAAAATTCAATACCCAAAAATACTTAATCAATGATTTAATTAGGTTTTTAGGATTCTCACCTTATGAATAAAAAATTAGGACAAGACTCGGCAAGTCCACCAAGTTAATTCGATCCTAAACACCGAAATTATACAAAATCTCAACACTAAAGCCCAATAACTCAGAACTGGAAATAAAGAAATTGAGAAAAAAAACGTGGCTTTCTTATCTTACAATGTTATGGGCTTTGTAGAGCTCGACGCTGCGGTCACGTGGCCGCAAACGGATCGTCAATCGGAGCTCCGGATTAAAAGTTACGTGGATTTGAAGTTGAAGTGAGGGTTAGGTTTTTGCTTTTGTTCTTCTCCCTCCTTAGAATGTTTCCATCGTACATGATGAAGAAGAAGGGAAATAAGAAGCTGTGTTCCTTTAATGGGCTGGGTTTGGTTGGGCCTTGGGCCCATTTTAGGTCCGGTTCGGTCCGTCTGGCCCAATCTTGGGCCAAATTCTTTGAAATTGGTGTCAAAATTCTTGTTTTGAAGAGTTCTATCCTATTTTAATATTAGATTTACATTTTTAATTTTTCTTATTAAAACTTAATTTATTAACTAATTATTCACTAATTTTCTGGGGTTTACAATTCATCTCATCCATGTTTTATTTTTGAAAGAAAAAATAGAAATAAAGTGTACAATGTTGTTAGAATTCTTGGGCAACCAAGATGGTTTAACATTAAAGGATCCAAATTGATTTGGATACCTAAGGTTAACTAAAGTATTGTGCATATTTGCCTTACATCCAATAAGAAGAAGGATATGTGGTACTTGGATAGTGAATGTTCAAGGCACATGACCGGAAAGTCTACGTTCTTCATCAAACTCAACAAGTACAATGGAGGATTCATGACTTTTGGTGATGATGGAAAGGGCAAGATCGTTGTCGTAGGTAAAGTGGAAGATAATGATGCAAGTAATCAAGTTGAGAAGAACCAAACTGAAGCTCAAGTTCAAGATAAATTGAAATCCATGTAAGCAGTCCTAGATTCTGATATTGCAAACCACTTTGCAAAAGACAAACTCGTTCTAACTCCTGCTACTACAAAAAATTCTGAAAAGGATAGCCAATCAAATCAAATTCCATTTGAATCTGATCCCAAATCTCCCAAACCAAGAGAATGAAAATTCTTGAAGAACTATCCACAAGAATTCATCATCAAAGATCTGTCACTAGGTGTCACCATTAGATCTTTGAATAGAAGGAGGATGGAACAAAACAATCTTGTCTTCATTTCTGAGAGCAAAAACTAAAGCTCACGAATACCGACAAGTTCACTAGATTGTTCAGGTAATACCATGGTGAGTGGATATCATTCCCACGAGGATAAAAGGATTGAGCAAGCAAATATCGGATTGAATATCTAATTAGATCAATAAAATCTAGATTGATGAGGGCAAGATTATGTCTTTATTGGAACCTTATGTGCCTGAATGCTTAAGAGACAGTGAACTTGAATGTTGATTGAGAGAAGACAATGATGGCGAGAGTCAAGGGTTTCAAAAATGCTTAAGTTGTTAGGAAAATCAATTCTTGTTTATCTATCTTGAAGCATGCAAAGATCTTTTCACGACAAATCTTAATTAACTGATTTCCAATTCTTTGACTCCTCAATTTCTCTTCAATTAACTAACCGCCAATTCCTTGGTTAAATGATTAATTGAAGAGGTTAAGCACAAAATTGATTTAGTTTTTAAAAAGATTCAAAAGTAGTCCTTAGGTCGAATTTATATGTCATGTATACAAGCTAGTCCTATCCGATTGAATCTTATAAGAAAATACAATTTTTAAAAGTTGTTCTAATCTTAATTATATGTCACTTATTCAAAATTAGAGTAATTGAAAATCATGTGATGTTGCACACTAATTGAAACACTATTCCAAGTCGAATTCAAAAAGCCACATGAAAGAATTTTCAAGCTATAATTCAGATATTAAGTTTTCCAAAATAATAGAAGAATTCAAAACAGGATTAGCATACCTTCTGATACTACTAATCCTTTAAAGAATGAAGAACGAATAACTCAATTATGAAATAGATCAATGTAATACTTAAAAATAAAATAAATCTTAGATTAATAATCCATAGAGAACATAAAGAGATCTCCTAACCCTTTGACAGAAGAGTTAGTGAC
The DNA here is from genome assembly GCF_059453495.1 of Arachis ipaensis. Classification (NCBI taxonomy): domain Eukaryota; kingdom Viridiplantae; phylum Streptophyta; class Magnoliopsida; order Fabales; family Fabaceae; genus Arachis; species Arachis ipaensis. Next base: position 136,370,978 of record NC_142440.1, on the reverse strand, counting down.
TCATAGAGAATTGAAAAGAAAGATGAAAAGAAACTATGCAGCGGAATCAAGATATTCCTCTGTGAATAATCTTCACTTATTTATATCCTAGAGGTACTTGAAATTCAAATTCACTGAACTAAATCTTATCTTTATCAGAATAAGATAACTACCATCAATAATTCAAATCCTAAAACCAAAATTGAATCAAATCAAATTCAAATCAAATCCTAACAGAATCTTCTTAAACCAGAATTATAATTATAATAGTGGATCGTGCTGAGATACTTGTTGGCGTGACACTTGGGTTTAATGGCATGTAATGTGGCCTTGGAATTGAGCTTGGGCGTTACACGCTCTTAATGGCGTTAGATGCCAGTTTGTTCTTGGGCCAGGGAATTACACGCCCTTAATGGCATGACACGCCATTCCTTTGTGGTTGCAAGGGCGTTGCACACCACCTTCAAAGTCTTCCAGGGGCATTGCACACCCATTCAATGGCGTTACATGTCATATCTTCTTGGCTTCCAGGAACTTCTTGAATTTCAAGGTCTTGCACACTCTTAGTGTGGCATTGCACGCCATTGCTTGTTGTCCTCCAGGGCATTGCATGCCAATGCTTCTAAGCTGGAGGGGCGTTACACACCACTGCTCCTGAGTTGGGGGTATTACACGTCCATAGAAGTGGTGTTACATGCCACTTTGTTTGCATTGCGTGTTTAAATTTTATATTCTAATTTATTTGCTTGAACTAGTAATATTAATTGATGATAACAAATTAGAAAAGATTTTGATTTTGTGATCTAATTTGTTTATTTTAGGATTTAATTATGATAATTTTAGAAAATGTTAAAGAAAAAAATTATAATAGTTTGCTTATTAGTTTTCTTCTTATCATACCTTATGTTTATTATAAATTTATTTTCAATATTTTTGTGTATTTAAATTAATAATAGTACTTTTCAATATTATATGTAAAAATAAATTATTACATATTAAAATGTAAAAATAGTAAATAGTTACTATAACTATAAATGTTACTAAAGATATATTATAATATTTTTTTATTGTTAACAAAGAAGATATTTTGTAACTTTTTTCAATGTTAGCAAAAAAGATAAATTGTAATGTTTATTGGAGCATTGCTATAAAAGATCTATCATAATAATTCTTAATGTGTTACTATAAACACTTATTGTAATTTTTTTAATTGTTACAAAAAATATCTATCGTAATATTTTTCTAAGTGTTACAAAAAAGATCTATTATAATATTTGTCTAAGTGTTATCATGAATGATCTATTGTAATATTTCTCATAATATAACTATAGAATATCTTTTGTAATATTTTTACTAAATGTTATTGAATCTTTAGAATAATATTAGTAAAACTTTTTAGTAACATAGAGTATATTTAACATTTGTTAACATGTTACTAATATACATAGATAATATTTTAATATGATTTGGTAACATTTAAATAGTAAAAGTCAAGTATATAGTAGTGTAATGGCGACCATGTGGCTAAAAACTAAAACGGAGGTTAGTTGCCATGAAACAAAAATCATGTTGATATTGGAATTTTAGATAGAAGAGGAAAAAAAGAAGAACATAAACTATGAATAATTAGAAAACAAAAATACTATTTACACACAAAATCAACTTCTAAAATAATCTACTATATAATTGTGTATAAATATACGTACAATTTAATGTATTTTTAGTGTATATTTGGTATTGCAGTGCCTTACAATATTACAACAATATCTTTTATTTATGATGATTATAGTAAAACTCAAGTCCTATAACAAAGTATAGTCAAACAATAAATAAAATATCAAACTATCCTAGGAGGTATTATTTGATTTGGTAAGACATAATAGGATATATTATCTTTATTTCTAGCAAACTAAAGAGTATACATATAATCTTCAAAAACTTATGGTAATTATGCTGGTAATTGTAGATATTCAAAATCTGAACCCAACAAACCTCAATGTCAATTTTAATTTGTTCTAATTTCTTATCATTTAATCTTTTACACTTCATATCTGAGAGACTAAATGATAAAATATCAGAGTAAATATTATGAAATAAAAAATTAATTATTTCGTTTGTAAATGCTCTTATTTCGTATGCTATCTTCTCAATCTTAATGAACCCAAGGCATCATCCCTAATGCTCTTGACTAAACCTAATTATCATTCACCTACTCATGATGAGTTGAACCAAGCCAACCTTGTTGGAATTAACAACAAGGTTTCACAAGGCAAAACCTCCCGAAAGAGAGAGACTAATGCATAGGTTCTATTCCAGCATTTGGGATAACGTGAAATTTCAATGCACCCAATTCATGGGTGCATTAGAAAAGTCATCAAGATTGTACCACCAGTAGAATGTTTTGGTACATTATTGAGTTGATTTCGCACATCTTCATAAGAACATACGTGTGTTAATCTTTATCATTATCATCGATCATCTTTTTCTTTCAAAAGCTAACATTTTTTTGAGGGGTTTTGATAACTTGTATGAAATTTGATGTAAGCCTATTGTTTATATAGATGCAGTTAGCTTACTGATGAAAAGGTTAAGGGAAAAGGAAATGAATTGTAGGTGTTGACTAAAAAATACATATTCTAATATTTGAAAATTTTATAAAAGTTTAAGATTCTGTAGGATTTTGTATAAAATTTATTTCTATATATGTTTAAACATTTATGATAGGAAATCTGATATTCTTCTCATTTTAAAATTTTTTTTTAATTTAATTCATTGTGAACATTTGGAAATAAAATACCATCAGTTTTGATTAAATTTGATTGAAATGCTCTACAACCAAGTTAATTATCTAACCGAGTTCAACCAAGTTGGTATAATCTATTTGACATTCACGCGCCACTATCTCTAACTACTTTTTGACTAAACGTGGCACTATATGTAACTTCCTTTTGACGTAAATTACTTTTTTCTCTGCGATTTTTTTCAAATTTCTCTGCGTTCTCTATGTTCTTTGTGTTCTCTACGATTACATTCAATGCTGTTTGATCTGAATTGAAGATTTAGATCAATTTTTTTTAAATCAAGCAATGAAATCATATTTGAACAGGTTTTATTGTCGAAAACAATGAATGATTGAAGTTTAGATCAGTTGAACAAGGGCGAATTGAATCATTCTTCTGAATTGAATCAAGTCGACGAGGTTTGATTCGTCCTAATTAATGTAGTTTATTACTATTTGATACTTGTGTAGTTGTTTTCTCTACAAGTTGAATAATTTCATTTTTCTTTGTGAAAATCAGTGTTCATGATGGAAGGTTTGAATTTGAAGAGAATATTAGTAGTTTTGAATTATTTTTTAGATGAATATATTTATGTTAATTTTAATGATAGTTTTGATGCATTTTAAAATATAATTTGGTGCAATCTATAACTATTTTTGGTGTTGTGCTTATAAGTTTTCGGTGTTTTTTCAGTTTCTGTGTGATGTTGATGAGCTATTTGTACCAAAGGTTAGGACAACTTTTAACACACTTGAAGAAGTTGAAAAATTCTACAAAGATTCTAAACTTGCAGGTTTTTCAACCAAAATGAGGAATACAAATAGGAAGGAAAATAAAATTAAGAACCAAATAATTACATGTAATAGAGAAGAAAAGTGGAAATAGAACATTGGTTGGATTAGAGAAGATTGAATTGCCTAGGAAGAGGAATTCAAGCACTTAGGGTTTGCTATAAACTAAATATTGCATGATCAAGGTTGTAACACCCTACCACACAGAGTCTTATGCTTAAGTCATAAAACTGAGGTGGCAAGCTATTATGATCTCTAAAAGTAAAAATATATATTAATAATAGTTGAAAAGAATTTATACCGAGGAGCCTTTGAAGAAAAGATAAAACAAAATGTTAAATCGAAAAGCGCAACACTCACATGAACGTTAGCATAAAACAAATAGGATAAGAGTAGAGCAATATATATATATATATATACATATACACAAGGATAATCCAAAATACTATTTCTAAAACCTGTTTCTCCAAGTCAACCTCTAAGAGGGACAAAGCATAATATATACATAGTGGAGAGATAAATGTATCCATATATACAATATACCAAAACATAAACCCAAAACTCAAGAATCCTTTGCTGACAGATGCTCCCAGAATGCCTCAGCGAGGTGCCGCTTGACCTGCATTTGAAAACTACAAAATATGTATGGGATAAGAACCGGAGGTTCTCAGTATGGTAACGGTGCCCACATAACTAACATATAAGGTCTCGGGAAAGCCGAAGGCAATCCTAGAACTTCCGACAATAGATTCAAACTTAAAACTAACATTTTAAACCATAAACAGGGTGAGGTATCTAAGGCTTCTTGGTTCCATCTCAAATCCTAATTTAACCCCTAAACTCATCATCCCTTTCTCCAATCCTCCGAAACACCGATGCACAGACAAACAAAACAGACAAGACAAGCACAAGTAGATATTCAAATATAGCAAATAAGCATAGATATTCAAGTAAGAAAACCCAAGTAATGCAAAACCAAACAAGTTACATAAATGCATATGATGCATTCCTTTCCTACTGGCCGTGAGCTCACGTATCGATTACTTTGCCAGAACCCGATACATCTGGCAGCTAAACTGAATATCGTCCTCTCAAAAATTGGTGGGCGGTACACCACCACAAACCCCACCGGGTGAGCGATACACCACCACGAACCCCACCATTGTGAGCGGTACACCACCACGAACCTCGCAAGATTTTCAATTGGAAAAACAACACATACATGTGAGCGGTAAACTACCACGAACCCCACATAACATTCTCTTTAAAAATATGTGGGCAGTACACCACCACGAATCCCACACAACATTCACTTTTAAAACCTGTGGACGGTACACCACCATAAACCCCACATACATCTCGACCCTGGGCAAGCGGTAAACCACCACGAACCTTGCCAGGTCAAGATAAAAACAATTTCATTTTCAAATTTATTATAACTCATTCATTCATAACTATATCCAAAGCAACATTATACAAAATCATCAACTACATGCATATACACTTCATCAATGTCTATAAAATTTACATTAGTTCACCAACAACAACCTTAATTAGCCAAACCTCATAAATACCAACCAATCCTAAATCATCAACAACATCCACATCTCAAAAATATCATCATTATCATTTATCAATCTCATATACCAAGTTAGACATATCATTCATAATAGCACTAATCACAACCTCAAAACCACTAACCAACATACATATTAATCAATCTCAACCATCAACAACATCAACAATTCAATTCTTATCTTACGGTCAACTAATCTAAGTTTTCACGACACATTATATTTTAGATATGAGAAACCGAGACCATACCTTGGCCGATTCCTCCCTAAGCTCGAACCACCTCAATCATCCACCATTTCTCAAGCTTCAAAGCTCCAACTCCTCACCAACTGAATTTTCAGCTCCCATGATTCAATTTCAAGCTTCCAATGACCACCAATTTAACTCCAAAATACCTAATTCAATCTACTACAATCCAAATTCACTAAAATTAACATAGAATTTTCTAATTAATTATTCATAGAGGGTTAAGTAGTTTCTTACCTTATCCACTCGAAATTAGGGTAAAACCTAATAATTATCCACCGTTAGAGTATCCTCAAACCATCAAAATCACAAAATCTCTCAATTTTCAAAACCTAAATCACGAAATGAAAAAGGAAAAAACTAGGTGAGAAAACGTGATTCTCTTACCAAATTGTTGGATAGGTTTTGTAGAGGATTCCACGACAAATGCGTGGCCGCTAACGGCTCGTCAATCGGAGCTCCAGATTGAAAGTTATGGTGAATTGAATTTGGACAAATGTTTTGGAAAATTCCCCTTCTCCCCCATGAGTGTTTCAGCGTGTTGTTCATTAAGGAAGGGGAGGATGAGCTGGACCCTTAAGTATTGGTGGGTTTGGGTTGGGCCTTGGGTCCAACATGGGCCCGATTTGTTTAGTTTGGCTTGTTTGGCTTAATCTTGGGCCAAATTCTTTAAAATTAGTGTCAAAATTCTTATTTTAATTAGTTCTACCTCACTAAATCATAAAATTCTATTTTCTAATTTATTTGATTAATAATTAATTTATTAGTTAATTATTTACTAATTTCTCGGGGTTTACAAAGGTAGTTGACTCTAAATATTAATCTGGACATTTAAACATCTCCAAAGCCTTAACTCCATTCTCATACCATTTTCTCAACCATTCACTATTTGCTTTTCTTAATTTACTATCTTTTATGTTATTTGCTATTCAAAACCCTCATTTCAACTTGTCTAACTAGAGCAATTAATTAATCATTGCTTGCTTAGTCTATTAATTCTTGTGGGATCGACACTTACTCATCTGAATTTATTACTTGGTACAACCCGGTGCAATTGCCAGTAAGTTGTGGTTAGAAAAGCCGCACTATCACTCTCACTACAGTTCACCACAACAGAATTCAAGTAATAATCCTCTGCTACCACTGGTCCTTCTAATCCCTCAGACATAAACTGCATTGATCGTCTGAAACATTCTAATAGTACATAATTCTTTGACATCCAATCCAAACCCAGAATTAAATCAAGTCCAATCATCGACAAACATATCAAGTCATGGGTAAACTGTCTATTCTTGATTCAAAATGATACTTATTGACAACCTAGCCTAGTTACCACAGCCTCAGAGGTAGGAGTATGCACTTGTAAGTCATAAGCCAAAATAGAGATTTTCAATCCTAATTCACTAGCTTTCTCAAATGATATGAATGAATGTGATGCCCCAGTATCAAACAAAGCAGTCAAAATTTTGTTACCGATTTTACATTTACCTCTAATCAGTATGTCAGACATAGTAGCACCATCCGCTGTCATAGTGAAAACTCGACCTCGCTGCTGAACTCTCCCAGCCTCTTGGTTCTTCTTCTCCGGACAAGTCCACGACATATGCCCGGCTCCACCACAGTAATAGAACAAACCCAAATCAGCTATGCACGAAGTGTTCAAATGGTAACCCCCATATCTCCTGCAAGTCAAGTTGTTAGGAGGAATGATGGGGCGGTAATCGTCGGTCTAGAATTTATCAATAGAGATCACGTCAAAGTATAGTCCTAAATCGACAATTAACTCTCAATCAAAGTTTAGATTGGTTATCACAAGTTTAACCCACTAAAAATAACCGAGAGTATTACTCCTGGGCCATCCTCAAGAGAATGGGCAAGCGTGTGAATTAAAGTTGGTTAGAATTCCGGGGTTGAAAGTCATAAGCACAAAATTAAACTAATAAACTTAGCATGCAAGAAACTTAACTAACAAGAAACTAAATCTAAACAAGCAAGCAATATCTAAGTGAGTAGCAATTTAACAAGACGAGATATGAATCTAATTCTGTTATAGAACTAATTAAACTACTAAAAGCAACTAAAGCAAGAATTAAACAATTGAAGTTTTTGGTGTTTTCAAATATGAATGCAAAAGAACCCTTGGCTAGGTATGAGAATTGAGGTCACTATCCTAGTCTAACAACCATATATTGACAATCGAGAGAGGCCAAACCTATTAAGTTTACCTCTAGGCTTGAAGTAAGTCAAATAAGCTTAATCAACATCAACCATAAGTTCCAACCTAGCTACTAATTAACTTAGTAGTAGGATAGTGTTAACGGATATCAATTTGATCAACAGGGGCCCCAAAATCATCAATTCAATTAGACCTAATGACTCAAGGTCACTCAATCTCCTTTACCTAGGCCAAGAGTAAAGAAAACTACTCCATAACTAATAAAAATATTTTGTCAAATACTTGGTGGGCACTAGTTAGAGACATAGGAAAATTACAAAATCAACTAGAAATTAATGCTACCAACAAACAATATTCAATAATATCAACTAAACTACAATCATAAAATATAGAAAACATCAATGCATTAAATTGAATTCAAAATTGACAAGGTTCACAAAAATGAGAAATAAAAGAAACTAAGGAGAAGAGAGAAACATAACATTAGCAAAAGAACTAAGGAGAATTAGAACTAAAGAAATTAAAATTAAGATAATAGAAGTAGAATTAACAAGATCAATTCAGAGATTCAAACAAAAGATGATCAAAATAAACTAAACCCTAGAGAGAAGTGAGAGTTTCTCTCTCTAGAAAAATATAAACATGAAATTATGTCAAAAACTCTCTCAAATCCTATTGTGAATGTTGTTTCTTGTTGATCCCCTATCCTTTTCTCTTCAGTTGACACCAAATTGAGTTTGAAAAGGGGTCCAAAACCCCCTGAAATCGCGAGTCACGTGCTCTCATTAATGAGGCACGTTTTTATCAACTCGCGTACATGGGCAGTATGCTCGCGTACGCGAGGACGCTCGAACAATGTCGCATACGCAGCCAGAGTGCTTGCGTACGCGAAGGTGCATGACTCGGTCACGTACGCAGCTATAATGCTTGCGTATGCGAAATAGCATAAGTCCAAAGCTCCACTTTTCTTCATGATTCCTCATTCTAGCATGCTTCCTTTTCACTTTCCATGTCATTTTTTATCTGTATAACCTGAAATACTTGAACGCACACATCACGGCACCAATGGAATGAAATAGTGAAATAAAATCAACCTATTTAAGCATAAAAAAGCATACTTTTATCATTCAAGCTCAATTACAAAGGAATCACAAAAACATGACAATTTCAAGGAATAAGTGTGTGAATAGTTGATAAAACCACCCTAAATTAGCATAAGATAAACCATAAAATGGAGGTTTATCAAGAAACCTGAGCTTGCTTTCTCTTTCCTCTCCTTGGTTGTTGTTGTTGTCGAACCTCCAAAAGTTCTTCTGATTCGGGTGAGATTATGGAACGTAGTCACCTTTCTTGAAATTCCAGCTTCTCAGCGCAAAATTTCTTCCTTGATCCCTCCTAAAGAAAGCTCGGTGATCACCTTTGCCCATCGTGGCCTTCCTCGCACAATCCTCAACAACCCTACTCTTATTCACCAACTCAGAGAAGGTTCTTACCTCCATTGGCTCACGGCACTTAGAATATCGTTCCGTAGTCCACCTTCATACTTTATACATTCCATTCTTCGTAGTCTTCTGGAGCACCCCTATAAACTTTGGAGAACTGACAAAGTTCTTCAAACTTGCTAGTATATTATGCTACAGTCATAGAACCTTACTTCAACTGCAGTAACTCAAGCTCTTTCGCCACTCTAACTGAGTTGGAAAAATGCTTCTTATAGAATTCAGATTGGAAAGTATCCCAAGATATTACAGCATTGCCCTGCTGCAACAGGTGGTGAACTCCCTGCCACCAATACTGTGCTTCTCCCATCAGCTGATGAGTGGCGAATTTGACATGCTGATCCTCAAGCATGTGTTGAGCCTGTAAAGCCCTTTCCATTGCTTGAAACCAATTGTCCACTTCAGTATGATTCTTGGTTCCTCAGAAAACAGGTGGATTCACCTTCAAGAAAGTTGCTAAGGTCATTGGTACATTACCACCGTTACCGCCATTCCCATTATTAGCTTATTGGCCCAATACCTCAGTCGTAGCCTGTATAACAGCAGCCATGTTCTCTAATGCTATCATGAAGTTCAGCGGGTAATTGTTATTGGTCGTTTCGGGTCGCTCATTATCTTTCCGACCTCTTCCTCGACCACGTCTGCATCTACGAGTCGTCATTTGGTTCCTGTTCACACCAAACAATTGATATCAAGGTGATCAGACTCTATCTTAAGTCTAGTGCTTCAAAGTCCCAATTGCATACTCATGAACAAGTATGTTATATTTATCAGTTAGATAATCCTAAATAGCATATACACACACCCAGTGTATGCTCAGAAGCATAGTCAGTCCATCCCTCAGGCTTTATAGGAACGAACTGCTCTGATACCATAATGTAACACCTTATCATGCAGAGCTTTACGCTTAAGTTCATAAATCAGAGGTGGTGGAGTATTACGACCTCTAAAAGTAAAAATACGTACATAGGCATATATTAAAAGAAATTTAACTAGGAGCCTTGAAGAAAGAGTTAAGCAAAACAGAACTCGAAAGTCGCATCACACTCGAAACGGTTAATCGTAGAAGGGATAGATAACAACACATGAAAAGGATAAAATACAACGAGTATAGAGTTCCAAAGATACATATAACAAGCCCTAGATTCGACCTACGAAGTAAAAGCCGACCAGAGTATACCAAAATACAAAATATAAATCTGGTTTCTCCAAGTCAACCTCTAAGAGGGAATAAATATAAGTTCTACATAAAATGAAGAATACTACATATATATATACATATACAAAATGCAAAATACAAAATATAAAGTCCCAAGTAGATCTTCGCTTCAGCAGAGCCTCTAGCATGCTCAGCGAGGTGCTTCATGTCCTGCATCTGAGAAACAATAGAATATGTACGGAATGAGAATTAGGGGTTTCCAGTATGGTAAAAGTGCCCATATAGATAATAGATAATGTCCCGAAAAGCCAGAGGTATTCCAAAAACTCCAATAACCCATATCAAATCTTACAGTTTTCACTAAACCAGAATTATGGTGACTATGTTTAAGGATTTTAATCTAACTCTTCATTTTCTGTCCTCTTCAAACCTCCTATTCACCAAGTAGAACAATCCTCAGCGCCTCATTCACCTGCCAGAGGGATCTCTCAGAAACAAACCCAGGCAAAACAGACAAGAAAAACATAGGTATAGATAGCAGATACAACAATAGATCAGGTAGCAGTTAATTACAGTTAAGTAAATAGACAAGCAAAAACAAATTCATACTCAAACAAAAATACAAGTGTATATGATGTATGTCTGTCCTATGGCCGATAAGTCTCATCTGTTGGTTATCCAGCCAAACCCGACATGTCTGGTAGCGAACCCTGGATAGTCCCTGTGCGCGCATCCCAAGAGTCTATGCATATATATATCATCAATCATTTATCATCTCATTGGGAGAATTCGAGGAGTTAAAGTACCCGGTCACATCTTGCGACGGAGGATCAACAGAGTATCGAGTCTCAACCTGGAGTGAGTGGTGGCAAGCCACTGCATCTACTGAAGGAAACTCGTGTCTCAAATAATATAATGTAATGCCAGATGGATCTTTCATATCATCCATATCATTCATCAATATCATTATAACAATTCATCAATATCATCATCATCCTTATTCATATCTCATATCACTTTACCCATGCTTCATTAATTTAATATTGAACTTCACCAATCTCCTTCAATGTCAACCTAACTCCCTTACTTTCTTTCCTAAGCCTGACACTAGCTATCGGACCTTAGATAGGGGTTACAAAGGTTTAGAAAGCTAGAGGAATGGTTGAAAACTCAAAACAGGGGTCATGAGTATATGAGCCACTTGTCGCGTACATAAGAATTTGTAAAAAGACAGTTTTGCATATGCATCCACTGTCTGCATACGCAAGAATAGTGGGCAGAGAAAGAGTCTCGCGTACGCATGATACATACCACATACGCATCAGTGTAAAAATGACATTGTCGCATACACAACCTTCTTCTGCATACGCGAGTGTGTTGCCATAGCCCAATACTCGCGTGTGCGTGACACTGTCCCGTACGCAACCATATCAATTTTGCCAAAAAGCTGTTAAGTTTAGAAAATTAGTTTTTTATACTAAACTTTCAACGTGCATAACTTTTTTGTAAAAAATCATTTTCAATTTGTTCTTCAAACGTTATAAAGATCCAATTTTGATTCAAAACAAGTTTCACAAGATTTAGGGGTTCGGAAGCCAAGTTATGGCCTGCTGAAGTTGGTCAAAAATCAGTTTTTACCAAAAGTTACGAATCCTCTAGTTTTTCAAAATTCTCATTACAAACCAAACCATTCACAACCAAAACCAATCCCAAACATTCACATACATCCCCAAATATTAGTCTCCTACTTATCAATCATTTAATCACCTAAATTATTAACTTTTCATGATCAACTCATCACATACACACACACACACACACACACACACACACATTAATTCCATCAAATCCAACTATTCAAAATATTCAAGCCTATCTTATGGAAACTAGCCTAAATTTTTACGCACCATTATATATTATCTATAAGAAACCAAAATCATACCTTGGTTGGTTCTTCCCTAAGCCACAAAACACCAGAAAACCTCTCGTCCACAAGTTTTCAAAGTCTCTAAATCAACTTAACAAGCTTCAACCACTAGAATTTTGTCCCAGTTCACCAATTTAACTCCAAATCAACATGAAATTCAATCTAATTTCACATAATTTCAATATAATCAACACAAGGGTTCACTAGTTCACTAATTAACAAAGGTTTAGTGATTCTTCACCTTACCCACTGAGCACTTGGATGAAACCTAGCTATATCTCGCACTAGAGTACCCCTAAACCATTAAAATTATACAATTCTCAATACCCATGTACCAAAAATCATGAAATTGAAGGGAGTGAAGAACTGGGTGAGAAATTCAAATTTCTTACCACTTTGTTCAGATGGGTTTGAAGATCTCGGCAAGACGGTTACGTGACCATAAACGGTGCGACGATCGGAATTCCAGATTGAGAGATATGTATGATTGAAGATTGGATTTGGAATGGGAGTTAGGTTTTGCTCCTCTTCCCCGTTCTTAGTGTGAACTTGTATAATGTAGGGGAAGAGTGGCTGAACCTTGTATATATATGTTGGGCCTTGGGCCCAATATGAGTCTGGTTCAACCAGTTCGGTCTGTTGACCTAATTTCAGGCCAAAATATTTAAAATTAGTGTTTTAATACGCATTTTAAATATTCTTACTTCTTCAAATTATAAAATTTAATTTTCTAATTTATTAGGCTCATAATTAATTTATTAGTTAATTATTTATTAATTTTCAGGGTTTTCACGTACCATGTGTCCAGGGAGCTATTATATAAATCAAAGGAATTGGCTAGTTCTCTCAGCAGTTTATGGGTCACATTCAATCCCGGGATATGTTTCATCACACCAAATCCCAATTATTCGATGATAGCTTTCTTTTCATCGGTCATCTTGCTAAATATTTCAGATATGGATCTTGTTGAGCACATTAAATCATGAGTTTTCTATAAATAAATAAAAATTATGTTAGATAACTATATTTATACAACAAAAATGAAGTTGTTTTAACATATATATACTTACTTTATATACTGTTGTCTTCTTTTTTGCAGTGCTCTTCTCAACAACTTTTTTTATTATCGTTTTTTCTGTAAGGAATAAAGAATTAGGTTAAACACAATATTTAACTCATCAAAATCAGTTAACTATGTACAATATAAAACCAGAAGCACTACAACAATATTCTATAGCCTAATTACACTAAATACAGGACAAAAGCACCGACCAATTGTACCTCAATTCAGTTAAAAAGCACCGAAAGTACATAGTGATTACTTGCCACAAACTTAGTTCAAAAGATGCAAATCACTCAAACATGCACAAAATGACAATAGAATCACTGTAGAAATAATCTATGGCCTAATTACACCAAATGCAGGACGAAAAAACCAATTGCACTGATGACATGTCATCTTAAGCAATTTTTAAGGTTCTTTTTCATTCATTTTCTAAGGTTTTAATCGAATTTCTTATGTTTTCTAATAGAATTTCATAAATAATAAAATATTTAGAGCTGAGATAGTGTTTCTGTATTTTTAGGAGTCTTTGGCTCAAAAACAAGCAAGAATCATATATTTTTCACAAAGAAAACACAAGTACATAAAAAGCGTGGCCTAAGAAATAAAACTAAGCCCTAAGAAAGAGAAGAAATGGAGCCAAAGCACGCAAGGACACACACCCGGCAGACATCCCTCACGCCCAGCGGACCGCTCCTACACCCGGCGGATGTGACACATGCCCAACGGACCTTCCCAAGGCCTCCTGCACGCCTGACGGCCACTTCTACATTCCCAGCGGACCCTCCTTTCTTCCTCCTTCCGCCAAGCGTCCTCCGAGCCCTCCATACACACGCCCGACGTATGCGTGACCCTGGAAGGTGATTTTTGGACTTTTTGCTCAATTTTCTCTTGATGCATAAGCATCTTTAGTTGTTTTATTTATTATTTTCTTGAATAAAGTTAGTGATTTTCTTGTTATAATTAAGATTTTTTGTGCTTTAATCAATATTTTTTGGAGTTGCTTTGAGTTCTTTTGTTATAGGAGATTTTGAAAGAAATCTAGCAAGAACAAGTATCGGAAGAAGCAAGCAACCATAGCACTAAAGAGCAAGGCATGGAGGGAGCAAGTAGAGGAGCTCTTGAACCAAGCAAAGCATCATGCGTACAACGCATAGCATCATGAGTTCAATGCATGCAAAATTATTGAAGCCCCTGGAGTGCCAAGAAAGCCAAACGTATAATGCATGGACCATGCGTATATACGCACAAGCCAAGAAGCATCTCCAGAAGCCAAAGCCAAACCATGCGTACTACTTGAGAACCATGCATATAACGCATGGCACCATGCATTCTACTTGTCTCCTCGTATGTACAACGCATAAGCAAATTGCACTTCTAGTAGCAAGCCTCTAACCTTGCATTATATGATGTGTGAGCATATTTTCTATCTTTTTCTAGTGAATTTGCATTCAATTTATTGAGTTTAATCAAGAATTAATTATCTTTTAGCCACTATGGATGCTGCTTTGAGTCGTGTGCAATTCTATTTATTTTAGGTGGCATTCAGCTGGATTTGATGGAGTTTTCGCAGAAAAAAGAAGAACGCGTCACTCGAGCTACAGAGGTCCAATTGATGTGATTCCAGTGGCATTGGAAAGCTAACTTCCAAAGCTTTCTAACGATGTATAATAGTCCATACTTCTTCTTCACCAAGTCAGCAAGGGTGGCACCTAACTTGAGAATTCTCAAGTTAGGCGCCAAGATCAACTAAAGCCATCAATCTAAAGCAGCCAAGGTGGCGCCTAACTTGAGATTCCTCATTCCTCAAGTTAGGCAACAGGATGAAAGAAAAGCGTCCAAGGAGTTCTGCCTAGGCTGCGCCTACTCAAGTTAGGCGCAATGCATAACAACAATACGCAACATAGGTGTGACTCACTCAAGTTAGCCGCATGATTCCCTCAAGTAAGGCACCAATGTCAAGCCTTCCATGCCATTCTTTGCTGCCCACATTCCAACTAAGGCGCAACAAATGTCCAAGTAAGGCGCAGCTCACTCTCAAGTTGGGCGTGGGTTATTAATGATTCAAGTGGTCCCCAGCTCTCCTCAAACCTAGCACGCAATCTCCTATTTATTCTGATTAAGCTTAATTTTTATTTGAAAATAGGAAAAGATATTATTTAGTTTTAGAAATTATAATTTACATTAATTAGGATTAGATATAAAAGGAAAAAAGAATCAGCTCTTCGGGCTCTTCTCTTCTCTTTGACCTGATTCCGAAATTTACAGTTTTAGAGAATCCTAGTTTTCTCTCTGAACCATGAGCAACTAAACCTCCACTGTTAAGGTTAGGAGCTCTGTCTATTGTATGGATTGATACTATTATTTTTCTATTTTAGTTCATGTACTAATTTCAATTTTAAGAATTATTTTCGTTCTTCATCTTATGAATTTGGGTGGAACGAAAGTATGACCCTTGTTCTAATTGAGTTCTTGTATAACTTGGAAAAGCTCTTTACTTGAATAATAGCTTGAAAATAGTTTCTCCTAAATTTCTAATTATTTGGACTTAACGGGATACGTGACATATAATCCTCTTATATTTGGGTAATTAGGATTTCTGTGGCATATAAACTAGAATTGAACTTCACCCTTTGATTGGAATCAAGTGACCAAGGAATTGGCGGTTGATAAATTTTAGAGGAGACTAAAAAGGTCTAAGAAATTAGGGTTTAGTCACATATAGTTTGCCATGAATTAAATCTTGCATGATTAAAATAGTTAGTAAGAAAAGTCAATCCGAAAAATAGATAACTCTGAAGTCTTAACTGTTTCTCCATATATTATTTCACCTCAATTTACTGCTTGTTTTCTAATATTTTGAATTTACTGTTAATGTGTTTGAACTCTCAATACATGATTTTCTGTTTGTCTAACAAACAAATCACTTGACCATTCTTGCTTGA
This sequence comes from Arachis ipaensis, assembly GCF_059453495.1. Lineage (NCBI taxonomy): Eukaryota > Viridiplantae > Streptophyta > Magnoliopsida > Fabales > Fabaceae > Arachis > Arachis ipaensis. Next base: position 136,354,838 of record NC_142440.1, on the reverse strand, counting down.
TCCATCAATTCTCGTGGGATCGACCCTCATTCACCTGAGGTACTACTTGGTACGACCTGGTGCACTTGCCGGTTAGTTTGTGTACTTTAAATTCCGCACCATTAGACTTGAGATACCATGCATTATACTCGAGACACCATGCATATAACGCATGGGCTTGGAACACCTCCAGTGGCCACTTCTCAAGTCATCGTTCTACTTGCTTCCCTTGCGTATAACGCATGGCTTAGGCTATCATCCAAGGACTTCACAATCCTTCATTAATCTTTCCAACTTCAAGTATTTTGTTGGCCCAAGATTGAAATTGCAAGCCCATGATTTCAACAAAGCAAGACACCAAGTTCTGAAGTTCAATTGAAGATCACTAGCTAATTAAGAGTTATTAAGAAAAGTTTTTATTTAAATTAGATTTGGTTCTATTTTGATTTAGTTTGAATTTGAATTCTAGTTTATTGTTTAGGTTTTAAATAAGTCCTTTTCCACGGACAAAGGGGGAACCATTTTTTATACCATACTTTACAATTTCTTGTTTTGACCATGAGCAACTAATCTCTTTTGTTTAAATTAGGAGCTCTGTTCATCTTTTTATGAATTATTAATCTAAGTGTTTTACTTTATTTGAGATTTATGCTTTGATCTATTTCATGATTAAGTATCTTGAATAACGTTTCGTCTTCTCTTTCTATGTTTCTTGGTGAAGATTTGGAACATAACTTCGAATTTTCCTTCAGTTTTGGAAAAGATTTTGAGAGATTTTGAGTGTCATTTGAAATTTTTTTGTTTCCGTTTTGATCGAGAGAGACGAAGCGTTTTTTATATTAATGTTCGCGCTAGTGAACAGTTGCACAAGCGCATGTTTACAGATTTTGTATTCTAAAATTGGTTTTTGTTGAATTTGGACCAACTTTATTAGACTTGAATGCCAAAAAAATTTGTATATATACCACAAGGGAATAGTCTAATATTTATTTTCAATAGACTAAAGTACATTTAAAAAAATGACTTCAATTACTTTCCAAAAAGAAAAAGTAAAATTATTTTACGAAAAAATGTAATTTTAAAAACAAAACTAATATGTTTTAACATCTCTAGACAAATCTTTTACAAAATTTGACTTTTCCTACTCTTATTAAATTAAATTAAATTATAATTTCCTTTTTTCAAATACTATAATTTAACTTAATTATAGTTATAATGCTTAGTTTTTGTATATCTCTGTTAACTTGGTTATTTAGATTCAAGTTTATTTTTGTTAAAATGACTAAATTTTGAATATTAACAAAAAGTTAGTATAATCTTAGAGATAATACTCAATTTTAGTTCTTTAATTTGCATACGAGTCTTAATTTAGTCTCTGAAATTTTAATGGCCTTTATTTAGTATTTAAATTTTGTGAATATGACTCATGTTATTCCCTGACATAATTTATGACGCACAAATGTTAACAGAATATTGATGTAGATAGCCAGATATCACGTTGAACTCTGTAAAACGACGTTGTTTTGTTTTGACACTCAAATAGTAAAAAAAATTAAAACTTTTCTTCCTAAAACAAGTGATCCAGAATCCTTTTTAAGTTATTTGAACGCCAAAACTAAAATCGCCTCGTTTTACAAATTTCAGTATGGCATTTGATTGTTGATGCCATCTTTTCATTAACATTTTTATATCGGAAATTGTTTTTTAAAACGTTTACAAAATCTGGAGACTAAAATAAAATAATTAAAATTTTAAGAACTAAATTAAAATTTTCATGGAGTTTGAGCACCAAATTGAGTATTAATTCTAAAAAAAATAAATGGTAAAAATAATTCGAGTAAGCCAGATAGTTTTAATTAAATCAATTATATTCTTCTATTGATTTAATTCGTGTGTTTTGGTAGCCCAAAGGCCCAAATCACCTATAATCTTCTTTTGTAAAAAATGAATAAAAGCAATCTAATTTTAATTTTAAAGCGAAGCAGAGTTTGACTAGGATTATGAATCAAAAGTGTTTTTAGATTTTAAATGTTGATGTTGATTGTAGATATTTAATAACTAATTAATAGATTCTGGAACTGCAACCGCAAGAAGCTCAAGAATGGCAGCAGCAGCAATACTTTACCACTACCCATGTCCGGACGGTGCTTTTGCTGCTCTGGCGGCACACCTCTATTTCAAGGCAACTTGTCTCCCTTCACTCTTCTTCCCCAACACCGTCTACCGCCCTCTCACCCCCCACGATCTTCCTCTCACTCAAATCTCCCATCTCTACCTTCTCGATTTCGTTGGCCCTCCTCACTTTCTTCAAGATATCTCCGCCAAAGTTCAAAGGTACTAACTCCTCTCTTCAATAGTATGCTTGTGATTTTAATTTGACGTGAGTGTATCGAATTGTATGTAGAGTGATCGTTTTGGACCATCACAAAACTGCACTTGAGAGGCTAGGGAGTGAGAATTTGGGGGCTGAGAATGCTGATAAAGTGATTGATATGGAGAGGAGTGGGGCTACTATCGCCTTGGATTACTTCAAAGAGAAGCTTATGAATCATGATGCTGTTAAGCACCAGTCTGTGCTCGATGAATTTGAGCGTGTTCGCCAACTCTTTCGCTACATTGAAGATGGGGACCTTTGGAGGTGGAAACTGCATAACAGCAAAGCTTTTAGCAGTGGATTGAAGGATTTGAACATTGAGTTTGATGTTAGAAAAAACCCTTCCATGTTTGATCAAGTAATGATTACATTTTCTTTCCTAACTTCAGCAAGTTTCTTTTTGCAGTCTGTGTTGTCTCAGTTATTATGCATGTTGGGTTTTGTTTTGTTTGATAAGTTTCTATTTGCATGAAGATGTTATCCTTTCTTTTAACTTAAAATTTGTGTGCAAGTTCAGTGAAGACGTGGATAATTCAAACTTGTTTTTCAGAAGTTTGGAATTCAATTAAACTCTGATATAAATTCAGTTCCTTAAAATTGGCTATATGCTAATGTTATCAAAGCACGTCTGTTTTGCTACATTGAATTGATGGGATTTGGGGTTAAAACTGAAGCACAAAAAATATCTTTATTGAACAATTAATATATGATATAAATGAGACTACTGGATGTTTGAAAGAAGTGACAAAATTTTATTTTTATTTTATTTTATTTTTTCTGAATAATGGCAGTTGCTTTCCTTGGACTTGGATTGTGTTATTAGTCAAGGCATGAAGAGCTTATCACACAAACAAAAACTAATGGATGATTGTATTTCCAAGTCATATGAGATTGCCCTCGGTAATGGTGCATTTGGTTGTTGCCTGGTATGTTTCCTTTTCAGCACTTACATTTGCGAATTACTTCATGTTGCTCCCAAGTCTATTAATTTGTACTGTGAAGTTGGGTGCTGGTATCTTTCTTTTTCCCTGGTATCTGGATATAAGCTTTGTAGATTTGCTTATAGGTTTTCTTTTGCTTCTTCAAAAGGAGATGGCAAAAGGTTATGAAAATCTTGTTGCTAACAACACCTTTATCTTTATGTAATTGGAGGCTGTTGATGCAGATACAACACTTTCAGAGTTAAGGAGTGAATTGGGACATCAACTAGCTATTAAAAGCCAAAAAATGAAGTTGAGGTTCGTTCATTTCATTTTTGGTTGTTCCTATCCTAAGTATATTATAGTTGCAGCAAATAGTGTAGAGGTTTTATGGCTTGTCTGTATTTTATTGTTACATGACACACTTGGAAGTTGAGAAATAGAGTTATTTTTTGACAAACATAAACCTGATTGGAATATGAAAATTATAAACTTGAAATTGGCTTTGAGATACTAGGTTAAATGACTATCTATTCTCTCCCCAACAAAATTAATGGAATGTAAAAGTGGCTCAGATTTCATGCTAGATGAGTTGGTTTGAGAAATCAATGAGTTGATGAACCATAACTGGTTCTGTGAAATGCCTTGCCGCACCTTGTCCTCTTGATGGCCATGCCGAAGGGAGTGGGATGTGTGGAGGTGACAGAAAGAAGTTAGGGAAGGCAAAGTTTATGGTTCTGTAGAAATCTGAGAAGTATTAATAGGAACTCAATTGCAAAGAGAGGATAGGGTGCAAGACATGTGAAGGCACGATTGAGGCAAAAGAGGATATCTGTAATTGAAGGTGGTAATTTTGCATGTGGCATAAGGTATAACTGATAAAGTAGATAGAATGAGTTTTTTGTGGGCATGAAGAGGTTTTGGTGTAAGTGGTTAATCCACGAACTCGCATGTTTTTCCCCCAGAGACATAAAAAAACTATTATAGAGGTTGTAAGATAGGAAGATTCACTCTGTTTGTACTCTTAACTCTCACATGTGTTTATACTTCAAACCCTTTTCCTTTCAACAAATACACCCTTAAGAAGCATAGTGACTTGAGGATAATGTCATGGTTTGTTCTTTGAGTTCAACATTCTAACCACAAACACAAAGAATAGAAGTAGTATGATTCTGTTATTCAGCCTACATTCTTGATGGTTAGGAAATTATAGAACTGATTGCAGGATCTGAAACGTGTTTCGCAAGTTTATATAATTCCATATTCTCGTTATCTTGTGTCGACCCAAAATAAATGTCATTACTTTACTGTTTTCGATAATTCATATCTCATGTTTGTGATCCACTTCTAATTTTAGGGGTATCGGAGCTATTGTATATAAAGTACCAGAGCTTGAAAATGATCACAAGTTTAAAATAAGCCTGAGAAGTGTGGAAAATGAAGATACAACGCCAATCTCACAGGTTAATTATTCTTTTACCAGGTTTGTTCATGTTACTTGCTGTAGGACTCAAACTTGTAGCTAATGTGCTTTTGGTCTCTCTGTTTAGGAATTTGGAGGTGGCGGACATCGAAACGCAAGCTCTTTCATGTTAAGCTGTGAAGAATTTGAGCAATGGAAGGTGTGAGATATGAAACACATGTTTGCAACTGTGTAAGGTGACTCTCTCAAAGTCTCAATGATTGTATTATGCATTTTTCTTGTTCTTTTTAATTAAATTGTAATTCATGAATTTTCTTTTAACTATTTAATCGGTATCAATGTAATTGCTCAGTGTAGATGTAACTTAAATCGTGCTTGACTAGCCCGCTAATAGTTGTTTTCTATAGACTATTCATTCTTCTTCGTTTACTAAGTTGACTTACTTTCTACTCTCTGATAAAAGTAGGACTTGAATGATTGAATACCATAACTCCATACCCTCTATTCAATAGTAGGAAAACAATAAGTAGGTTCGATATACACAAGGGAAAACAAAAAAGAACACGTCTCTTATTCCGGTCATGCCATGAAACTACGAAAGGTTCTAAACTTGTCCGATAGACCTGTGATTCTTATGGTAGGAATGACACGAGCTACTTAACTTTGAAGCTATAGTTGTTACTGTTAGGGAATAGGGAGCAGTCAAGAGTGGAAATGAGGTAAATAATTTACGTGAAGAATCATAGATTTAATATACCAATAAAACAAGTTCAGGAAGAAAGGAAGCAAAATATCTTGCGCTAACACTCTGAAATGATATTTAATATATTCAATGGTAATTACAATATGGTGTATTACACTTAGTTTATAATACGATTTGCAATACCTAGTAAGTTTTAGAGAATATAATCAAATCTTAGTTTATATCGCTTATATCACTTAAAATTTTACCAAATTCTATAATATTACACTTACTACGTTACAAGTAGAATCTCACTTACAAGTTATACCGAAACTTTGGATTGCTTTGTTGCTTTGCTTGGTGCATTGAGGGTTTCACTTTAGCTCCTATTTATAGCCAAATGATGCGTACTAAAGAAACAATTCTAGCGACAGAACGTAGACATTTTTGTTTTTCATGGTGGATCATAGCACGTGAGATTCGAATCTCTGATATTTGCTTAAGCGAACTAGTGAGTTAACTACTAGACCAATCTAAATTATTTATAAAACTTAGATATTTGAGGATTAAAATATTAGAAACATTATCTCTATATTGCTTCATATATATTATCTTCAACTTTCACCGGGAATGATTGAAGAATATATTATTAATACAAGTCATATTTTAAACAATTTTTCGCCTTGACTAGTATTTATAATAATCTTCAACCACTGCAAGAATCAATGCTACAATGGTCTCTTCAGGATATATCTAAATATAATTATCTAATACAATTAGTCTTGCTCACTAAGGTCTTCTACCTTAGGCCTATACCATCTAAATGGTAGAGAGTAGTGTTGATAAATTGTTGTGAAATATATAGCTAAGATTAATAAAATAGAGTAGAAGTAAAGAGAATGAGAGAAATTATTGGTATTTATATGGAGCACCCAACAGGCCTATTTATATCATACAAAAAACAAATTGAAATATGAATCAACTCAAAAAATACATATGTAAATTAATTTATAACTGATTCTATCTAGGTCAAGATAAGAATATTCATATCACATATAACATTTCTTTCAGCTTACGAGGAAAAACATAAATATATGTCTTTATTAAAAAATATTAGGATGTTATTAACCGTGCTGAAAGGGCTAAATAATGAAACCACTAACCAACATATATCTTTAACAAACTTCTCAAATCTCTTCTAATGGCGACCATGTCAAGCATAGTGCTTATTAACGAACTCCAATACACACAATAATGTTTTGAATGCCTTTAAAAATATTCTCGTAAGAGAAGATGCACATTAAAAATTGGTAGCGCCATATTTTTTAATCGAACTATAGTATTATATTCAATTGCCTTTCAAGTGTTATAATCCCTTCCATAGGGAGGAAAAAAAAAATAACATAATGAAACTTACACTTTGTGTGGTAGTTTTTTTCTTTATTCCACAGGTGACACCCACGTAACCTCGAGATGAGGTTAGTACAAAAATCCAAAATAATATGACCCCTAACAAACCCACCCAAAAAAAAAAAAAAAAAAGAAACCAAACCAAACCATCCTCACCAATTAATTAACCATAATAATTAGAGTAAAGAAAGTGTTAACTAGTATCTCAATAATAAAAATAAGTTAATTATGGTGTAAATTAAAAAAAGTATTTAGATATTTTTTTTATTAATTACTATATATATGATGAGATGTTCCCAAAGTTATTAATTATTGACCACCAATCTTGAAAAATATATATTAGCTTGTAAATGTAACATGTGAAACTTCTTCACCACCAACCATATTTGGTGCATTAGAAGAGTACCATGCATCTTCCGTGATGAACTGCATCCATGAATCATCTTTGTCTTCCTCTTCCAAACATGAAGATGAAACCCCTGCTATGTCTGGTGACATGGTTTCACAATACTCATTATTATTATTACTATTATTGTTATTATTATTGATTATGGTTTGTGAGCTCTCAATTAGTGAAGACATGTTACTACAATGCCCTACTTGCTCTTCAACATCCGTACATATTCCATTTTTCTTGAACACACGGCACAAAGCATAAGTATCCTGCAATAATAAAATAAGTCACCAATAATTAAATATAAATGATTCAAACAAAAATATAATTTATTATAAAGTATTAATAACACCAAAGATTGTTGAGTAGGGTGATGATGATCCAATAATTTAAAATATTTTAATTTCTTCCCAAATTGCTTTTTGGTCTTCTTTGGCCTTATATTGTTTGCAATGGTCAAAAACAGTTTAGTCAAAATTTGTGGCTCTAACAGATCTGCACAAATGTGTACGTACAAACCGTAAAGTACAATCTCCACACAAATCCATGAGATGAACATTCAAACAATACTAGATGTCTTGTCCATTTTGTCATCAAGTTTGAAGACACTCACCATAGCCTACTAAAAGTGAGGAACATATATTATAGGAAAATTTTCAAGTGTACTGGTATACTGGTGTTTTAGTGATTTTTAATCGTTAATTTTAATTATAAAAAATATATATAATATATATAATTAAGATCAACGGTTAAAAATTACTGAAACACTGGTATACCAGTATACTTAAAACTTTTTCTATATTATAATAGGTTGTTAACTTAATAAATAACAATACTGTATAGAACAAAATTTATTATTTTGAGTTAATATTTAGTTAACAAATATATTTTTATATATAATATTAAAAAATGTAAAATTGATTAAATTTTAAATTTTTTATTTTAATGGTATAAAAATATAATATTAATCTATAATATTGATTAATATTTATGAAAAGTGTTTGTGACTAATAGTTCACTGATCTTTAATTATTTTCTTTATTAAATTATATTCCAGCTTAACCTAATAATAAAGTAATGCATTCATTATTGATTGGAATCTATTGATTAATTTTTTTTCCTCATATCCCCTCACCTTTTCTATTTAATATTATTCTTCTTCCTCTTCTTCTTCTTATTCAGCTTCTATGTTGGTGTAATAGTACACTATGAGTATCAATTGGTGTATTTTGGGGTTTGGAGGAATAAAGTAAAAAGTGACCGACACAGAGAGAAAGTGATGGAGAAGGAGTTGCTTTATGCGGTGCCAAAACAACCCTTCATTCATGGCTAAGAGAAATAGAATCTAATAATTCTAGATGAGGATAACATTAACATACACACAGGGATGATGATGAAAAGAAAGATAACAACGACAATTGACAAAGACACCAAAGCAATATAATAGTTTAAAATATTTAGTTAATTATTGGATCCTAAGGGTCGGAGTATAGGACTTTTGTCTCATTACAATAATTAATACTCAAAAAATAAAAAAGAGATAGAGGACAATGTGAAGCGCAATAGTATAGAGGAACTTTGTCATGTACAAGTATTAGAGTAACACAAGCAACGAATATGTCAGCAATACGTTTATAGAGAAAGTAACATGTGAGAGAAAGTGTGATAGAATTAGAATTACTATACTATTATATAAAAGTAGTTATGGCTTCCCATGCAAGCCATGCATGCAATTTGTTTACACACGTCCTAATTTAACATCTTATACTTCTAGTGTCTGTGACTCTTAATTTGGCCAATGAATTTTTATATACATTGAATATGAATCGGACTTTTAATATTTAAACAAAAGTGAACTAATTATTCGATTAATTTAAGTTAAATATTTTTTTTTCAATAATTTTATTACTTAATTATATATTAAGGTGAAACTTCAAGTGAAGTGGACTTCACGTGAAGTTGATACACCTGAGTTTTCACCATATATTAATGATATTCATACGTGAATGATTAATATATATTTATATAAAAAAAATAAAAATATATAGAAGTGATATTAATTATCACAATAAGAATGAAAATTTACTCCTTTTAAGTTTTTGTTTTAAAAATATTAGTCTTTAGTATAAAAGATGGGCCAAATTAAAGATGATTCGTGCAATTCATAAAAAATAAACTTATATATATCATTAGAATATAAGTTTGGTTATTTGTCATCATTATGGAAATTTATAAAGTTTTTTGGCAAATGGAAATAATATAATGAAAGAAAAAAGCTTTTGTAATTGGCTTAAGCATGGAACTTGATGCTTTTTGGGTCAAATATATGGTGATGACAAGTGTGGATACACACACAAGAAAAAGAGAGTAGAGGGTGTTTGAGTTTCTGAAAGTAGGAAAAGGGTCAAGTGGGCCACCACCAGAGACTACAGTTTTGAAGCTAACAGAAACATTTACTTTTGTAGGATGTGACATGTAAAGGTTTTTCAATTCTATTATTCATCATCATCATCATATTCAAGTCTTTAATTCATCCCCACTTCACTACCATTCCCTTTCTTAGCTTCTCCTAGGTCTAATAAAATTGAGACACACCTTAATTAATTATTTTGTACCCGGAAATTGTTAGGACATCATCATTATTCCCTTCAATTGTCTTTAATTAATTCACCACCTCAGAATGATAAACATAGGTTAATAATTATATATCCCCTAAAACTGAGACACAGAGAAATTATAATTTTAATTAAGTAGTCCATAACCGTTTTTTAAAAATAGTAAAAGTAACTATATAAAAGACTGTACTGACTTGTAAATTTATGTTTCAACCTATGATATGATACAGTAATTAACTATACAAGTCTAACTAACAACTAAGTCTGTCTGCTACTTTATTATGAAAAGTTATTAAAACTGTAACAAAATAATAAGAATAAGTTTCACTGACTTCTCATAAACTTAGACGATTTTATATATATTATTTTTAAAGAAATACTAGGTAAATATTTTTTCTTCTTCTTATACGTCTCTTTTTATTTTTTTAATTGATTTTTATTATGTTAATAAATTACTAAATCAACTTAATTATTAAAATGACTTAATCATGTAATATTATGGTTATTTTTTTTATCTGTAAAATATATATTATTTTCCCTATACATATAGCGTAGTAGGCTTCTTGACATGAAAAATCAAGGTTGTTATGTTGATATAATTAACCTTAATATAACCTAAGCTAGACTAAAAGCAATTAAAGATAAATGTAATTTATCCTAAGTATATAATTGAACTTCTGGACATGTATCTCCCTAGCATTTACGTATAAAAATTATCATATCAATCATATTATGTGTACATTAAAATCAGTCACCAATATAAAATATATATTAGAATACAAATACATATCGAAAATAAACTAAACTGCACATGTATTTATACAAAAATACATTAGTAGATGATTTTAGTAGCTAATTTTGATGTACAAATAGCATTTTTGTTATAATATACCAATATAGCTTATTGTAAATGGTTGAAAGCTTATGAAACCAACTCTCATATAACATTTTTCACTCTTAATAGGATAGCATTTGGTGCAACTAAATCCAAAAGTAGGTGTAATTAGAGTTGTAAAAATGATAAAATGAATGAGGACGCAAGGATAATACCTGTAAACCGGTGGTGTCTTCAGAGTCCTTGTCATCGAGACGATATTCGTGCATAACCCAATCAGTTCTGATTCCTTGAGGAGCCCTTCCTCTATAATAAACCAAAGTCTTCTTCATACCAATTGGTCTGCTTTGGCTTGAAACTCTCCTGTCTTTACCTGTTGATTTCCAGTACCCTGCTCGTGTTGCTCTATTTGTTCTAAATCCGTTAGGGTATTTTCTGTCCCTTGGTCCAAAGAAATACCACTCTGGATCTCTACTCGGCAAAAATGATTTTTCTAGAAACAAGCAAAATGTTCGACTTTTAGATATATAATCATTCATCTGCATGCGTATCAAAAAATTGTTTAGGCTTTTGAAAAATAAAATGCTTCTTGACATTGCTAGAATTCTAGGTCAAAATGTATCTCATGAATTTTGCATGGATCAAGTACTATGTATTGCTTGAATATATTTGAGGATAACAAAGTAAAACATGAATTCATTCATAACACTTCAAAATGTATACAGGAATTTGAAAATCAATATATAAAAAGATGGCTACATGATCCACAACAGCTATAGAGTTTAATTGAGAATTATATATTATTATTATTATTATTATTATTATTATTATTATTATTATTATTATTATTTTGGCAAGATATCAAAAATGAAAATTCTTTTATGTTTGAAATTTAGAAATGTAAATGTACAGGGAATAAAAAGAAAAGTGAATGATGTACTGAGTCATTTAGAATAATATTATCGTTTGAGAGAAAAAAGGGAAAAAAAAAACAAAGGAAGAAATAATTAAAAACATGAATGTATAATTAGTTTCGAATTAATTTAGTTGACTAGTGAACTTAAGACATAATGATTTGGAAATGACATAAGAAGTTTAAAACTGAATGCGTAACTTGTTTTAAACCGAAAAAGAAAAAAACAAGACTTAAGAAAACTAAAGGAAGTTAATTATTATAAGAAAGAAGGAAAAAAAAGAAAAGAAAAGAAACCTGCTAATTCCCATGGTTCACATTTGTAGAGATCAACCTCAGGAATGATATCAAGTTCAATTTCTTGGCCATTGATCTTCCTCTTTAGATAATAGTTAACAAGCTCTTCATCTGTTGGATGAAACCTAAACCCAGGTGGTAATCCAACTGGTGACATTATATTATTTTTCTCTCTTGTATTGATTTGATTGTTAGAGAGCTTAGTATTCTGCAAAAGTGTATTCATTCATCACACCCCATCATTGCCAATAAATAGAGCAAATAAAGGAACCAAAGTTCCTTATCTTTGAGTTTTTTTAAATCTTTCTTTTTCTTTTACAGATTTACAGATTCTATGGCATAACGTTTGATACAAGCCTTTCCCCTATAACTCACAATAATATAATAATTAATACCATTTTTCTATAATTTTTGTTTTCTACTATATTTTCAATCCAAAAAGTTAAGGGTTAATTTGTTGCAGCAGATTTGAACTCTATTTAATGATGTGTCGTTGGCAAATGAATTATTATATATATAAAGTGTAATTTAAATTTTCGACACTTACTTAAACAGACGAGTTAGCTGTCCACTCGACCAATCTAATTATCATTCTTCTATGATTAATTCTGTACACCCTTATTAGATTGTTCTGATTTTTTAATACCAATTAAATCCTCCAAATAATAATAACCATTTGCTTTTCTTACTAATGCATTATGACCCTTTTTCTTTTCTTTTGTAGGAACAATTTGGGACAAAAAAGAAAGCCAAGCTAGCCACTGGCCTTGAGAATGAGAGGTCTTTAGAGATGAGAGAGTTCTGTTAATTAATTAATTAATTAATTATTGTATCTTTGATCAGCCATTCAGTGCTATACAACTATACAACTACAAGCATAGATCGAACACACTTTAATTTCAAGAAGAAGATAATAATAAGTTTACATATAATATAATTATAGACTTGTGATTGAATACTAGCAGCTAGGCTTGCTAGCTTAATTAATCATTTAAATAATTAATTATTGTATCTTTACACTGTCGCGTGCTTTGCTTGATTTGATTATATTGTTCTTGAATTGTTTATAATATTATTTTAATATATAGAGTATTGTTTGGTTCTAAAAAATATAATAATATTGGAAGGGGATAGTAGTTATGATTCAAGGAACTATTCCAGTTCACAAGGTGAGAATAGTTGAGGTCCAAGAGCAAATTAAATATGGCAAAAAGAAGTGTAGTAGCTACACCAGTAACAGTGAGTGGCCCGAATTGGTATCCCCATTCTGGAGCAACACATCATATGACATGCAGAAATCGCTTTATGATGGATGTAATCAGGTCATAATTGGAGATGGATCAAGTTTTCAAATAAATCACATGTTGGAAACTCTTTATTTAAATATGATTTGAGCTCAAAATTGTTTAATTAAGTGTAAATAAACAAATTTGTCAAGGACATCAATATTTTCTTTAAACTACATGATGATCATTACTGTGGGAAATCACAGGAGGCAAAAGAGGTGCTGCTTCATGGAACAGTTGAAAATGGTTTGGCACAATAGGTTAGATCACTCTTCAATAAATGTCCCAACTAGAGTCTTGAAAAATTGCAATTTACAATACAATAATGCTAGAAACCAAGAGAGGTCCAGCCAACAATAAGCCAACAAATATTTTTGAATTGGGGAGTGTTAGGGGAACAATGAAAATTTTGAACAACATGAATAATCACCAATCAAATGAAAATACACTACACTCTAATTTAATACTACTAATTAAATTTATTTTTTTAACCCTATTAATTCACATTGTTTATACATTGTTCAAAAATCTTGTTGGTTACCTATACTTTTCCTTTTGAATTATGTTCTATACTAATTAATCACATTAATTGTTATTAATTAGTGGTTATTTAATTTTTTTTAAAAGATACAAAATTAATGACTATTAATTGCCTCTTCTTACTTTAATTCACTTTTTATCATTTATTATGCAAATATTAATTCCTCTTTCAAAATTTTTTTTCGAAACTCTAAAAAACAAAAAGCACCAAAACATAAGATAAAAAATCATCCAAATCCTAAGAAAAAACCATACGAAACATAGGAAAAAGAATCATCCAAAACTAATAAAAAGAATCATTCGAAAGGTAGAAAAAAAACATAAAAAACTAGTTAAAAAAATCATTCAAAACTAAATAGGAGGAAGAGAAGAAGAGTCGCAGGGTGGCCGACGATGACGTCTTGGACGACGTTGCATGGACAGTGGGGGACTCGCGGTGGCGTGTTGCGACGAGTAAAGAAGTCGCCATGGATCGGAGTAGTTGATCGCGCGTCACGAATGGGACCTGGTGGTGGCTACGTCGCAACGGATGGAGAGCCGTCGGGTGCAAGTGGCGAGTGATGGGGAGTCGCGAGTAGCAAGGATGCGTCGGGCGAATGATGGGGAGTCGCGATGGGACGCGAGGAGGGTGAAGTAGATGCGCGATGGTGATTGTCTTTCCTGCGCGAACGGCAGATGAGGTGGCAGAGAAGGATGTAAGGATGACCGGCGATGGCGCGTGAAGACGGTGCTACGGTGACGCTAGCGGCGCGAGGACGAAACCGCGGCAGCGTGGGACATTGGAAAGAGAGATTAGGATTTGTGGTTTTGTGTGCTGACTGGTGAGTGGAAGTGAAAAATAAATTAGGATAAATTTTTATTCAAAAATATCATTAATGTCAATTAATCAAATTTTAAATTTAAAAAAATAATTTAAAATTAATTATTATTAATTGAGTTGTTCAATTCTTATACGAAGTAGATGAAGTTGTTTGTCATGTTAAATTGGTGCTATTAAATGTGATAAATGCCATTAAATGATTAGTTTACAGAGTATGTAAATAGTTAAATTAGTCTTTACAAGATCATTCATTATTTTATATATATAATATTGTTTGTTTAAAATTTTTAAAAAATGAATTTAATTAAAAAAAATTTCAGAGACCAATTTAAAGAACGAGTGATTTTTCAAGGACTAATTTAATTATTTATTCTTAGTTTACACATATCTCTCTCATTCCTTTTCGATATCAAATCTGATACCTTTTAAATTATAAAGAGTAAAGTGATAATTATATCTTTAAAGATTTCGACATCGATCTAATTAGCTCTAAAAAAAAAACCAATTAAACCCTCAACGATAATAGATAGTGGACATATATGTCCTTCCATCTACAAAATAAAATAAAGTTGTTTATATATTTCGTTATTTATATATTTCATTATTTATAGTAATATATACGTGATTTATTGCTGTTACATGAGCATGGAAATAATATAATATAATTTTAAATAATAAAATATTCATTATTTTTTTTATTTTTCATATAACATTTATTAACTACTTTTTATTTATCACAAATTCTATTAAAATATGTAAAAAATTTTTCCAAAAATTATTATTTATTTTTTATAAATAAACATGTTACAATAATTAACATATAATAAGCACATTCTTTAAGTTTTATGTGATAAATAATAAAAGAACATATCTATTATTTATTATCTTAAAAAATTAAATTAATATTTTTTAAATTAATTAATCTGAAGTGAAAATCTTCATTACCCAACTGTCCCTTTACTCTAAGACACGCTAATTAACATAATAATATTATACTATATTCGTTAAACATATGCAAAGTCAATACATTTGTTACACAACAAAACGTTGATATATAGACGAAGCAAGTGTCGGTAAAGATATGCTAACTGGGGCAATTCTTATTGCACCCGAAACGGAAGTACAACTAAATGACTAATGTTTGGGAATCACTATCACATTAACCGATTCTTGTTCCTTGAGAACAATAACGCATGCTTGGTTAGCTTTTTTATTTTTTAAGTTCTTGTTAAAAAATATAAAAATAACCAAATAGGAAAAATAAATACAAAAAATTAAAGCACAAACGTTAATTTGTCAAATCTGGATATTTCAACCAGAAATTCTACTTTCGGTATACTGTGTTTTGATCAATATGATAGCATCTCTGCTAATTATGGGAATGACACCACGTGAATAAAGATTAAAGTAGTGTTAAACACAGTAATAATACAGTGTAACGTATAAGGGTACTTTTTGAAATAAAAAAAATTAATGGATCATATATGTGCAAAGTTTTAATTTTTTTATTATTTCATATATCACGATTTTGTTTTTATTAGAAACAATACAAATTTAGTGTCTCTTTTAAAATATAACTGGATATGCATCTTCCTTCAAAATTGTTCTTGAATTACATTGATTAAACACTATCAGTCCAAAAAATTTAAATTTATCCATTGCATTTGTCTATAACAAATATATTTTATACAAATCAATAAACATAATATACATACATAAGTAAACATGAATTTTGAATAAAAATAAATATATTTTTCTATTTTTTTTAGTATCTTTTTCCGGATATGACTTTATGTGCACCGTACCATGCTCCAATATTGTTGTTGCATTACCTATTAGATCAGAAATTATCAAATAAAAATAAGTCAAAACCTATCTATTACATACACTTGCGTATGATAAATATATTTTATACAAAGTGGTAAACATAATATATATTTGAGTTAAAGTATCATTTTATTTCCAGGGATAATTTTTAAATTATTTTTAATATTTAAATCATCTTATTTAAATTTATAATATTTTAAAATAGTTTTAATGTTATCTTGTCATTAGTGATTTTCTGTTAACAGAATTGACAGTGAGACAAGATCAAGATGATTTTAAAACGTTAAAGACTTAAATAAGACAAAAACGTTGGGGATAAAAATGATACATTACTCTTAAAATAATTATTAAATTAAGTAAAATGATAGTAAATTTTAACGGAATGAATTGCATTACGAATTTAAGATTTTTACTCATTCTTGTAGTAGAATGTCTAGTATATAAACTTTCAGAAAAGAAAAAAAGAACATGGTACATATACAATAAAGTATAAATTATATCTTTTTATCTCTAATATACTGAACTTCTTTAATGTTTAATTTAATTAAATTTTATTTTTAACTTTTAGATAAATTTTAATTTTTTTAATAATTTTAGTTTTTTCATGACGGATAATTATTTAATTTATTTTTTAATTTTTTAAATAAAAAATAAATTTACTTAGAATGAAAGTAATACGATTAAGAGTAAAATTAAAAAATAAATTTATCTAGAATGAAAGTAGTATGATTAAGAGTAATTTACTTAGATGAAATTAAAATAATAATTGAATAATTATCTACCGTAAAAAATTAATATTATTAAATGATAAAATTAAAATTTATTTTAAAATTAAAAATAAATTTTAACTAAATTAAACATTAAAGAATTTCGGTAGATTAGAGACAAAATGTGTAATTTATATTTTATTATATATGTATCATGCTCTTTTTTTTTTTTGCAAGTTTACATACTAGTTATTTTACAAATATTTCATGATGAGTAAAAAAATTTAAGAGTAAAATAAAAAAAAATAAATTTAGTTAGAATGAAAGTAATGTGATTAAGAGTAATTTATTTAGTGATTAAAAAATAATTGAATAACTACGTATTGTAAAAAAGTAATATTATATTATTGAAAGATGAAATTAAAATTTATTTCAAAATTAAAAATAAATTTGATTTAAATTAAATATTAAAAAGTTCAATACATTAGAAATAGAAAGATATGATTTATACTTTATTATATATGTATTATACTCATTTTTTTTCTCTTTTTTCGAAAGTTTATCTACTAATCATTCTAGAAGTATTCTATAATGAGTAAAATTATTGAATTTGTATTGCAATTCTGTTAAAATTTCCTTATTTTACTTGATTTGGTAATTCTTCTTCTAACAGTAATGTAATATTTTTGTCTCTAATATTTTCGTCTTATTTAACTTCCTAACGTTTTAAAATTATCTTAATTTTGTTCCGCCGTCAATTATTTACAAATTTTTAACGGCAGGACAACATTAAGACAATTTTAAAATGTCAAATATTTAAATAGGATGATTTAAACGTTAGAGACAATTTTAAGATTTATCCCAAATATTAAAAACAAAAACGACACTTTATTCCGTATATTTTGAACAATGATAGACAACTTTTTGTTTCTTTTGTGTCTTTTTAATAACTATGACTGTTGTTTGCTTTATCCTCTAAAATCGTTGAATTACCTATTATGTTACAAACTCTGTATACACACCAAAAAAAATTGTATATGTTGTTTAAACCAATGAATATGCTATTCACAAACAAGTAATTATACAATTTAAATTATTTGTGTCTCTTCTAAAATATGACAAAAATGGTTAAAATCAGTGGTGTGGTTGAATTTAATTAGAGATTGTTACAAAAAAATGCAAAAAGACTATCGAGATATCAAAAAAAAAAAAAAGTACTGTTTTAATTTTTAAAATTTGAGGTCAAAATTAAAATTGTCTTTAACTTTTTTTTTATTTAAACTGGTCATCAACATTACATTTCAAATTAAAATAATCCTTTCAAATTTTTTGGACAAAAATAACCTTATCTTTATGTTTATTTTAATTCCACCACCACCACCACCACCACCACCACCACTTATTCTTACCAACTATCAGTCATTTTCCTTTTCATAACTATTCATTTCATCTATTATCAATAATTATCAATAATAGCAGGGTATTTAAATTCAAGAATCTAATTTCAACAACAACACATTATTCAAATTTAAGAATAACATCGTACCACCAACAACATTATACATTGCAATCTAATTTTTCAAATTCAACAACAACATCACAGTAATTTATATTTTTTTTTTTGTAAAGTAAGAAAGAAAGAAAAAATTAGGATAGAGATAGACAAGAGGAATGTAGTGAGCTCAATGAGAAAAAGGAGAAGGAGAAGGAGAAGAAAATGGAGAGTTTGGCAGTGATGATGAGGGAATCCACCACCACTACCGCTGATTATTTAGGTCGCCGAAAAAAGAGATTGATATATTGTTTATAGAGCAAGTAATTGAGATCAACTTCACCTAATTATGATATGATCACTCAATAGCCTCCCGCAAGTTTGGAGTGTGAACATCAAACATTCCAAATTTGCTATGAAATCTTGAGAATGGAGCTAGTGATATGCCTTTGGTTAAAAGTATTGAGTTGAGAAAGATTTTATCATTTATTATTGTGATGAAAAATATTTGGTTAGGTTGTTTAAGGATTGATTTCAATTTGTGTTGATTATATTGATTGTGAAATAATGTTTAAGATTGGTATTTGGTTTAAATGTTGATTCGGTTATAATTAAAAAGAATCAACCATTAAAAGTAAGATATGAGGAGAATATAGAAGAGATCGTCGCTGCTAATAGAAAAAAAATTATCATTATGAAAAATGACTGATAGCAACGACTAGTAAGAATGACAAGCTTCGCCTTTGCTAGCTATAAGAAGAAGACTAATTATCAAGAAGAATTAAGGAGAAAATTCAAAATACAATATCTTTTGAGTATTATAATTCTTTTTCACTATGTTTCAATTTGAATAATTTAGTTTAATTTTAGTTTATGTTTCTTTAAGAAATTATTTTAAAAAAGCCTATGAGAGAAAAGACACGGGTTAGAAAAAAAAGCTAAAATATTTTCATCTTGAGCTTGAGTCTTTGTCATTGATTTTTGTTTGATCTCGGCGTTTTGATCTGTGAAGTTTTGGAAGTATACTTTCATTTGTTTTAGAATTGGACCGGTTTGGTTCATTTAATTTTGGTCTTAGTCTTTGAATTAGTATTTGTAATCTTGGTAATGAATATAGTAAAATTCTATCATTATTGTGGTAGAGATTAAGAGTAGATCTCATTACATTTTAGAATTGAACCAGAATCTTATGTCACTTTTTCTACTCTTTCAATTTTAATCTTTTGTTGTTGTAAGAGTCTAAATAAAAAAAAAAAAATCTATTACCTCTCTAAAACCTCTAAATTAAATTTTTACACTTCGTCAGCAATATTTCATTATTAATAGATTAAAATTAAAATTTTTAATAAGTTTTAAGACTAGAAATAAAAGAAAATTTTCGAAGGTAAAGTCAAGCGGCAGAACTATATTATTCAGTTGGTTCGGTAACTTCTTTTTTTTTTCTTCCCTCTTTCTTTTTTCTTTCTCTTTTTTGCCTCCTTGTGCGTTTGTTGTCGTTGTTAGTTTTTTTTTTACTTTCTCTCTTTTTTCTTTCGTTTTAGTTTTTGTTGAATTAGTGAACTTTTGCTTTTAACCTAACTTTTTACGTAATAATTACTCAGCAATGATCCCCATATATCTGGTGAGAGTTTACTTTTGTCACCACATTACCATTCCTTTTCTATTTGATTGATTCTAAGCCTTCTTTCATGTTATCTCTTTGCTTTAATGTTGTCTTTGATGATCATCAAGATCTATTCAGCATCGTTATATCTTTCTTATTACATCTTAACTTTTTCAGATTTTGCATATGTGACAAAAGAAGAATGTACTCATTCTTTAGACTTGTTTAGTTTGGTCCATATAAATCCAAAACTTTAGTTATTGCTAGTTGTCATGTCAAACAAACAACTTTGCTTTAAGCTTCAAGTACAAGGTCAATGAAAAAAAAAGGTGTGGTTTAACAAGGCTTTGCTAATTTACTACCCTATTTAGAGTAATTATCCCCAATGCTTTGAACATAATTAGGGACAATTTCATATATTAATTATTATTATTCTACAATATTACATCGCTCTCAACATTTTAGATTTTGAAGATGGACTAACCATTTTTCTTCCTATATTTTCTACAATCTTAAGAGTCAATTTTTTTTAAATGTCCTAGATATTTTTAATAGATAGTATGAGAAGAAAAGAGTATGAATTGGCCAAATTTAACCTAATTCTTTCATTGACCAGGTTGATTCAAAATTTAGAAGATGCTACATTTGAATTTGAATATTAAATATAACAAAAATAAAATTTAATGGACATTTTACAATAGATGAATCAAAATAAATAATTCAATACAAAAATATATAATGTTAATTAAAGTGCAAAAATTCCAGAATTAAGTATTATTTTTGTCTTAATTAATCGTTTTGAATAAGATATAAATATAATGTTATGTTTAATATTCTTTTTGTCTTATTTCAGAAATGACTCACTGTTGTGTGATCTCTAACAACAATACTAATGGAGGATGTTTATTACGTGAGCTTTCAATTTAAGTGCTACTACCTAAGGAAGGAAAAGAGGATCATATCTACTGTGACACCAAGAATGGAGGAATTCAAGGAGTTTGGTAAACGATATTACGATATACAGTAAAGTTTGATACATATTAAATGGAATCTTAGTGCAGTAAAAGGTGCTTGAGCGAGAAGGATGAGGCGTTAAGTTAACTGTGAAATTCCTCGAGTTATAGAGGAGAACAAATTAAAATACGTCTTGTAAGAATGTGAAGATCTATCTCTTATCTACATATTTAGATAGATGAATGTAAAATTTGCTATTATTTTTATTATTAAGAACAAAATCGTGACATTTAAAATACCAACACAGACAATCTTTATAAGCGAATTAACTAGACTGCTACACTTATAAATTATTTAATTGGTGAATATAGATCAGAGAATGAGATGCCTGTGACTGGCAATGGAATAATACCATATTAGAATTAGGATGTATTGTTTATTTAATGTTTTGGTTACCAAACAAAAAATGCTAACCGAAGATGTGTAATTTCTCTTAAAAGAAAAGTACGAGGAGACAATGTATGTTTTATATAATATGTATAATGGAGTTAATTTGAAATTAAAACTAAATTATAGGCAACTAATTAATTTTGAATAGTTTTCAATTTGAAATTTAAATCAACTAATCAAGTATTAGAATTACCGTCGGTTTTGGAAACAAATAAACTACCTCCCTCTCTCACCCCTCTCTCACAATACGGTTTGTCGCGTTCTATGCCTTTTTCATCGAGTTTTGCCGGTATACTAATGCCATGGTCACCAGTCGCCATCGGAAATTGCACCAACATTGTTCCGACTGGCACCGTTGCCGCATAGGCCACCGCCAAGGGAGGACGCGTATATTGTGTGGGTTGAACTAATGGCACCGCAGCAACCCGGACGTCCAGCGCCTCCGTCGCAGCCGGTGTGTGCCTTCTTTCCGACACCGTCCTCACCTCCTTCGATGCATCTTCGCTTTCTCCCATTCCTTTAAGTCTCTTCTCACCGATGATATCACCATGCTCTTCTTCTTCTTCGGACCCAAGCATGGTTAGCTTCTTTCATTATTTGAGCCCTATGCTTCACAACAGTGTCGTTTTTGTCATGACTAGTCCTTCAAAATTATGTTTCACCACAATAATAGTTTCTTCTGTCTATTCATCTTCTTCTATTTTAATGGTCAATTTAGGATGGTCATTTTAGTAGGTATGCGAATGGTTATTTTATTTTTTTGTAGATGATTATTTTGATTGGATTGAGTTTAGTTATATATAATTAAAATATGTTAGATGTTCAATTCATTAGGTATGTGGATGATTATTTTTATCCTTAAGTGGATAGTTATTTTTATTAAGGGTGAGTGGCGTGTGGCAAGGTAAGTAGCGACGGTGAAATGGGATGATTATTGATGAAGGTGGGGTGGCCGCCGGTTGAAAAAGAAGAGAGTATTGGAGGATTTCAGATGGTTATTTTTTTGAAATAACTAACTGAATTTTTTAAAAATTTGAAATTTGATGTGAAATAATTGAATAAGAGTTTTTAAATTTATTATTTCGTGGGTAATTTTTATTTTTGACTCATATTGAGCTAAATAAGCAGCCCATTGTACACATTGTACAATTACCCCATTAGCTTCCTAGCGGGACTCTTTAATAATCATACTAGGTGTTTACATATAAAAAAAACCAGTCATTAAATTAGCAATCAATATAAAATATACATTAAAATATAAAATATATATTGAAATTAAATTAAATAATATATGTATTTTACAAAGATATATTAACTGATTTAAAAGTTAATTTTTTATGTAATATTTTTATTTTTTAAATCTTAAATTTTTCTACAATTTAGTAGAAAAGAATATATATATCGATCTTGGTTTACCAAACTTGTCGTTTAATTTTGTTCTGTGTTCTTTGGCCTTTAGGCTTGTTTGAATACCAAAAACAGTTCGATTAATAAGAAGATAGTTGGTCATGGACTATTGACAAAATAAAATCCTAAATTCATAAGCTACATTAGTTATAGTATCTTTTAAATTTAACCAAATCTATTAAATAAATGAGACAGTGATCTAAGCCAGCAACTAATAGTGGTGACCAGGGGTGGAAATTAAAACGGAGGTTAGTTGCGTGATGCATGAGCTTTTTTTTTATTATTATTTTAGATATGAATTTATTGAGTTTTATTAAGATTTTAGCATTTGAAGCTTACTTAGATGTTATTTTGAATCGTTCCATTGTTTTGATTATTTCAGGTGAAATTTGGATCAATTTGACAAAGTCTCTGCAAAAGAAAATAAAAAAATTTTGATTCTGTTGAGCTGGTGCTAAACGTCGCATTTGGCGTTTAGCGCCCAAACACCTTGTAACGCGTGAAACCATTATGTGAAGTTTGGATCAGTTTGACCGAGTCTGTGCAGAAGAAAAGAGAAGAATTTTGATTCTGTTGAGCTGGCGCTAAACGCTGCATCTGTCATTTAGTGCCTAACCACCTTGTAATGCGTGCAACCATTTTGTGAAGCTGGCACTAAATGCGGACCTGGACGTTTAGCGCCAGGTGCCTCGTAACGTGTGCAAGCTCACTGCCTCGAAGGGCGCTAAACGCCGAGCCTGGCATTTAGCGCCAGGAAGACAGCAATGAGTGAAAAGCTTACTGCCTCCAAGGGAGCTAAATGCCGATCTTGGCGTTTAGCACCAATAGAGCGGATCCAATTTTTATGAAGATGTTTCATTAGTTAAATTTGGGTTATATTTATTATATTTTATTTTATTTTGGTTATTCTTCTTTAAAAACACAATCTTTTCGGCTTTAGTAGTGATTAGTCTATTTTATTTTTAAATCAAATTAGGTTAGATATAAAAGGGAAAAGATTTAACCCTTGGGGCTCTCTCTTCTCCTCTACCTCATTCTAGTTTTACACACACTTTTGAATCCAAAATTTCTCTCTGAGTCATGAGCAACTAAACCTCTATTGTTAAGGTTAGGAGCTCTATTTATTCTATGGATTAATACTATTGTCACTCTATTTTAATTAATGTATTGATTTAAATTCAAGGATTACTTTTGGAATGCAAGGAGGTCAAGTTAACAACATCTACTTTCTTCCTTTGCTTTTGCACAAAATTCTGCTAAATTCGCTCGAATTTCACTTGAAATCATAAAAATACCAAAACAACTCAAAGTAGCATCCAAAGAGGATTTTTGCACTAAAATATAATAAAACTTAATAAAATATAATAAAAAACAACTAGAAAATAAGGGAAAAATGGGTATAAGATGCTCACGCATCAATAAGAAATATTAATCCAGAATAAATATCTCTGAAACCTTAATTGTTTTCTCACATAGTCTTCATACCAATTTCACTGTTTGCTTTCCTAATCATCTGAATTACTGTTTAATGTTCTTGAACCCCAAAACATCATTTTCTACTTGTCCGACTAAGTGAATCACTCAACCATTGTTCCTTGGTCCGTCAATCCTCATGAAATTGACCCTCACTTACATGAGGTATTACTTGGTACGACCCGGTACATTTGCCGGTTAGTTTGTGGGTTATAAATTCCACACCAAATTTTTGGCGCCGTTGTTGGGGATTGACTGTGATTGACAACTACTCATTGTTTGATTGCTTAGATTAGACGTTTTGCTTTAATTTATTTATCCTTGTTCTTTGAATTTTCAAAAACTTACTTAGAACTTATTTAAAATTTTTCTTATATTTCAAAAAATTAAGTTTGGTGTCCCATAGTTTCTTTATTTTATTCTTCCTATTTATTTTTCCTCATTACTTTTGAAATTTTTGGTTTATTTTTCTTATTAGTTTTCGAAATTGTTGGCGTTATTTATTTAGTTTATTTTATTTTATTTCCTTTACTCAGGTTACCTCACGGGGAACTCTCTTCACTCTGACATAGATATTTTCACATTTTTTTTTATTTTCTATTTGTTTATGAGCAGGAACAGGAACAAATAACCTCTTCTTGACTTTGATCTTGAGATTGAGAGGACCTTAAGAAGGCGTTTACAGCAGGCTAGAGCTTATAAAGCTACTGAAAATCTCAAGGACAACTTTGAGAAGGAAGTTGAAGAGTCCACTATGGAGTTTAACAATAACAATGTGGTTAATTCCAATGTTATTAATCCTCCTAATGTGCCTGAGCAACCTAGGAGAAGACTTGGCTCATATACTACTTCTATCCCTGATTTCTATGGAAATAACATTGTTGTACCCCCTGTGGCCACTAACAACTTTGAGTTGAAGCCTCAGCTGATTGTTCTGGTGCAACAAAATTACCAGTTTTATGGACTCCCGCAGAAAGACCCAAATTTGTTTATCTCTAATTTCCTGCAGATTTGTGATACTGTGAAGACTAATGGAGTTCATCTTGATGTCTATAAGTTGCTTCTCTTTCCATTTGTTGTACGGGACAGAGCTAAGTAGTGGCTTGACAGACAACCCAAGGAGAGTTTGAATACTTGGGATAAAGTGGTCAATAGGTTCCTGACCAAGTTCTTTCTACCTCAGAAACTAACTAAGCTGAGGACTGATGTTCAGACTTTCAGGCAGAGAGAGGGCCGGGTGAATCTCTCTATGAAGCTTGGAAAATGTACAAGTTGATACTCAGAAAATGTCCTCTTGACATGTGTTTTCAGACTGGATTCGATTACAGATCTTCTATGATAGAGTCTCTGAGACCGCCAAAATGTCTCTAGATAATTCTGCAGGCGGATTCCTTCACATGAAAAAGACTCCTGAAGAGGCTACTGAGTTGATTGAGATGGTTGCCAACAACCAATATTTGTATTCTTTTGAGAGGACCTCTGTGAAGAAAAGAGTCATGGAATTGGATGCTTTGGATGCGATTCTTGCTTAGAATAAGGCAATGTCTCAATAGATCAATGCTATTACTCAACACTTGAGTGGAATGCAAGTATCATCTGTTAATACTCAAGATACATCCTATGACATGAGTGGTGGCCTCTCTCAAGGTGAGAATTATAACTATGGCCAGTTTATTCCTGAATAGGTTAATTACATAGAAAATTCCTCTAGAAATCCTAACAATGATTCATATTCCAAGACATTTAATCAGGGGTGGAGGAATCACCCAAACTTTGGCTGGAGAGATCAACCTCAGAGACAACCAAATTTCAACAACAATTCTCAAGGCAATTTTAATTAAAACAACTTTAACAATCGTCAGTTTCAGCCCTCTCAGCCACAGCAAGAACCTTCTCAGTATCAGAATTCCCCTGACTTGGCGTCTATAGTTGTAGAACTCTCCAAGAATACTCATAATTTTATGCAGGAAACCAAAGCTTCACTTAGAAACTTGGAGATTCAAGTAGGTCAGTTAAGTAAGCAAGCACCTGAGAGGCATCCTAATACTCTTCCTAGTGACACAGTGCCTAATCCAAGAGAAGAGTGCAAGGCCATACACCTGAGTAGTGGTAAGGTGGCAGGTTCAGAAGCTAAGATTAGTGAGGAGCCAGTTGAAAAAAAGCTCGAGAGAAGAAGAATGACGAGGTAGAGCACTCCCTCTCTAGACACCCGGACAACCCCTTTCCAGTCACTCTTGAGACACATCCGGCATTGGCTAAGGCTCTTGAGTACAAGCCTAAGATGTCATATCCTCAGAGACTTTAGAAGGCTTCCAAAGACAAACAGTTTTCCAGATTTTTAGAGGTCTTCAGGAAGCTTTAGATAAACATTCCTTTTGTAGAAGCCCTTGAGTAAATGTCTCTTTATGCCAAGTTTATGAAGGATTTATTGAGTAACAAGAGGAATTGAAAGAGAATGAAACTGTGGTGCTAACAAAGGAATGCTGTACAATTATTCAATAGGATCTCCTTGAGAAAATGCAAGATCCGGAAAGCTTTCTGATTCCTTGCACTATTGGAGACATCACTATTCAGAGAGTTTTATGTGATCTTGGAGCTAGCATTAATCTCATGCTACTTTCATTGATGAGAAAGCTCCAAATTGATGAGGTAAAATCCACACGTATTTCTTTTCAACTTGCTGATCGTTTAATTAAATTTTCTCTTGGAGTTGTTGAGAATTTACTTATGAAAGTAGGACCATTTACTTTTTCAACTGATTTTGTCATACTAGATATGGAAGAGGATAAAAATGCCTCTATTATTCTTGGGAGATGATGGATGGATTTATGTTGATCTAGAATTCCTTAATAAATTGAATCACTTCGTTGCAAGTATAGTCTAGACCAACAATGGATCCTCCATCAAAGTTTAATTTGGTTGTCACAAGTTCAACCCAATAAAAATAACCGAGAGTATTAGTCCTGGGTCATTCTCCCTAGGAATCACAATCGAGTGCTCAATTATTGGTTATGAGTTTCACAGGGTGGGTTGATAAAAGGGCAAAAAAAATAAATGACAAGAAATGTAAAATCAAGCAATTAAATATAACAACTAATAAAAAGAGGCATTCATGGCAAGGATTGAGAATTAAGGCTTTCTATCCTAGTCATTAATTATCATACAATAATTAACAAGAGTTAGTCCAGTTTCATCATCTCCAACATCGGGAGAAAGTCAAATAAGCCTAGTTAATCCCAATCCATAAGTAATGTTAATGGACACAAGACTAACTAATCACTCTAGATTACCAATCTAAATTGGGTATTAATGACTCAAGATTGCCCAATTTCTCTTTCCAAGCCAAGAATGCTAAAAAACTACTCTAAAGTCTAACCAATCATTTTGTCAAACACTTAGAAGGCATAAAAGAAAAGCATAGTAAAATTGTAAGGAATAATAAATTCTACAACTACCCAATGCAAGAAAATGACAATAACAACGCAAACAAGCAAGAAAGAAACATAAAACATCAAATTGCATTAAAGTAAATCAAGATCCAACAAGAGTTCATAAACTAAAAAGAGGCATAAAAGAGAAATTAACAAAAGAAACTAAGAAGGTTGAAGCAAATCAACAAGGAAAAGTAAAAGAAACTAAATTAAAACAAGAATTAAACCTTAAATCTAAGATGAATTTAAACTAAGAATTCTAATTTCTAGAGAGAAGATAGAGCTTCTCTCTCTAGAACTAACCTAAAGCATGATTCCTATACTACCTAATTACTTTCCCCTTGTTCCCTCTTGAATTCTGCATCAAATAGCTTCAGAAATGAGTTGGATTTGTGCCTAGATGGCTTAGAAATCGCCCCATCGTATTCACTTTAATGAGGTCACGTGACCAGCGTCAAGCGTGCGCGTGGGTGACGCGTACGCGTCGCCTAGCGAAATTCCCTCTCACGCGTATGCTGGATGACGCGTGCGCGTGGCCATGAATCCTCCAAATGCTCATTTCTTCATGAATTCTCCACTTTGCATGCTTTTTTCTTCACTTCTTCCATCCAATCCTTGCCTTATAAGCCTGAAATCACTCAACAAACATATCAAGGCATCAAATAGAATGAATGTGAAAATTTAACTAATTAAAGGCCTAAAAAGCATGTTTTTAACCATTAAGCACAATTAGGAGAAATTCATGAAACCATGCTAGTTCATTGAATAAATGTGGGATAAGTTGATAAAATCCCCTAAATTCAACACAAGATAAACCACAAAATTGGGGTTTATTAAACCTCCCCACACTTAAACTAAGCATGTCCTCATGCTAAACCAAGAAAGAGACAAGGAGTATCAACATTTATTCAAAATAAACTATCTATATGCACCCTATCTAAATGCAATCTATCTAAATGAATGCAACTACTTGGTCAAAATAAATCAATTTCCAAGAATACATATATAAACATAAGGGCTAAAGCAGTCACAATCACATGAAATCCACAGTTGAATTGAGTTTTTAGAAAAGAATTTAACAACTTGCAAGAAGAGAGATGATCATAGGTGAAAACATGTAATTGAGCAATCGAACCCTCACCGGATGTGTATCCGCTCTAGTCGCTCAAGTGTATAGGGTTGATTCACTCAATTCTCTTCTAATCATGCTTTCCAAGATTTGTTTTTCATCTAACAATTAACAATTATTCAATGTATGCATACAAATATCATGAGGGCTTTTCCATAGGTTGTAATGGGGCTAGGATTAAGGTAAGGATGCATATGGTCAAGTGAGCTTGAAAATTGAATCTTTGATATACTTAAGCTTCTCACCTAACACATACAACAACCTATACAATTTAAAGCAAACCTAACTACTCATTCTTCACGTTTTCACACACTCATGCATTCCCTTTTTTTTTTTATCACAACCCATTATGCATCGATTACTATTGAACTTTGGGGCATTTTGTACCCTTTTTATTGCTTTCTTTTCTTTTCTTTTTTTATTTTCTTTTTATTATTATTTTTTTATTATATTTTTTTCATACTAAAATATATACAAGAGCATCAATGCATATGGTTTAAACATTTAATGCATGAGTATGTACCCAATTTCCAAACTTTTCCACAAAACTATAAAATACACTTTTATCTCACCCAATGTTTCCAAATTTTCCACTTTTAAATGATAAACACTCTTACTAGGCTAAACTAATCAAAGATCCAAACAAGGGACATTTATTGTTTTTCACTTAGGGGTAGTGATGTGCTAAAACTAAGAACAAAAGGGATTAAAATAGGCTCAAAATTAGCTAACAATGGTAGATAAAAGGTAGGCTATTTGGGTAAGTGAGCTAAATGAAATGATGGCCTCAATCATGTAAGCCAAATAATGGACATAAAGAATCAAACAAATCAAATATTTCAATTATAGAAAGAGAATAATACACACAAGAATGAAAATAGTGGTTATATAATGTAACCACACAATTGGACTCAAAACTCACATGCTTATATGTTCTTAGCTCAAAAACATGTCCCACAATATATAATTCAAGCAAGTTCAACGAAATTTTTTTTTACTCAAATCAATTGGGGTGGCAATGCCCTATTAAGAATGTTTTTTTTCTTGGAAAATTTTATTATTTTGACTAAGCTTATTATATATATGCAAACTAAGAAAATGCAACTAAAAATTCTAAATGACCTAGGAATAACAGAAAAAAAAAATTGAAATGTGAAAAGTGTTGGGATTAGAAATTTGTTACCCAAGAACGGCCGATCGATCGGACGACCTCCCCACACTTAAAAGCTTGCACCGTCCTCGGTGCATTCAAAGATGAGCAAGGGGGTTCGGCTTTTCGGATTACCACCTTCAGCTGGTGGATCAACTGGCTGCTGCGTGTTCTTTCTCCTGTTTCCCTTGTTGCTTATGGTGAGTCATCCATGAAAAATAGAAAATAACACTGTAAGATGAGAAAATGCAAAATCATGGAAGCATATATTATTGGAATGAGGTAAAAATCACTAAAATGAAGTGAGTGAATTAGTGTGATATTGATAAAAAATGGTGTGTGAGTTCTAACTTGCATGCAGTTTAGAACACATACTAACATAGAAAACTATGTCACAACTACACAAAAGATGTATGTACTTCACTCATTTTAGTGTGCTTGAAATACTTCAAAGAAACTTGCAGGTTAAGGTAAACAAACAAGCAATAAAGAAGCATGAAATCACACAAGCAAATAAACAAGCAATTGTAAAATGGATAAGGTATGGACATAGATTGATGTGCAAGGTAACTTTAATGAACAAAATAGAATATAAAACTTGAACATCAATCAATGACACACTTTAAATTTTATTTGCAATACCTAATTGACATAAAAGTGGAAGACATGGGTGCTATGGAACATAGGAAAAAGAGATAGAAATTAAAATCAATTACATAGCAAGAATGGTCCACAAAACTTTACAAAGCTAAAAAATATGTCACTAGGTAAGCTTATGATCCAATTTCACAATTCCAAAATCTTAATGCATGAACTAGGTAACAGAAATAAAGATTAATCAATAACGAGCATCACTTAACAAAATGCATCGAAGAGAAGTAATTGCCTTATGATAGATAATGAAATCAAATCACATGCTGGCCAAAACATGCAATTCAAAAGATTTAAAATGCTTTGAAGGCAATGGTCTAAGTACTTGGTATGCATAAATGTTCAACACGAAAACTCAAAACCAAGTAACAAAATATAACCTCAATTAAAAGAAATCTAACAATGAAAATTAACCACAATGATGCTAAAATAGCATCCTATCAATAATCAGCAGCAATAAACATCAACAAGCTTAATAATCCAACACCTTACACCAAAACAGAAAATTAAACTAACTAACTAACTAACTAACAAAAGAAAATTATGGTGAATGGTGGTGGTGAATGATGGTTGAATGAGGGAAAGAAAAGAAGAGAAGAGGAGAGAAGGAAAGAAATGGAAAGAAGAGAAGAAAAGAAGTATGTGAGACAGGGGTTCCCACGCGTATGCGTGGGTCACGCGTAAGCGTGTGGTGGCCAGAGTGGGATGTGACACGTACGCGTCCGTCACGCGTACGCGTGAGCGGGCAGAGAAAGATAGGTGACGCGTACGCGTGGGAGGAATTTGTGCTAGACGCACAATTCCTGCACCCTACGCGCACAACTCTCTATTTTTCCCACATGCAGCAGCACAGTGCTCGCACGATTCTAGCACGGTGAAGATCTTGGGGCCACGCGTACGCGTGGGTGACGCATGCCCGTGAAAAGTTGGAATCTTGGGTCACACGTACGCGTGGCCGGGTGCTCTGTTTTTAAAAATTTTTCAAGTTCTAGCACCAAACCAAGCATTCCAAACATCCAAACAGCCATCTAAACATTTCCAAACCTTATTTAACGTACTAAACTACCAATTAAACTTAACAAGCTAAGCTAAATATGAAATTAAATTTATTTTACCAATATATACAAAAGAGAAAAATGAAAAGAGTTTACCATGGTGGGGTGTCTCCCAGCTAGCACTTTTAGTTAAAGTCCTTAAGTTGGACTTATAGAGAGCTCTAATCAAGGTGGCTTGTGCTTGAATTCATCCTCGAACTTCCACCAATGCTTGGTTTTCCATTGTGCTCAAAGATTCTCAATTAATTGCACCAAGCCTTGATGAAGTTCTACACAAGTCATGAGCTCCCAAAATTGATCCTCCTCTTGTAATCCGGGATCTCAAACCTTATTTTCACACCCATCTTCAAGTTGATCATCATAATTCCAACCGGGTGGTAAGCAAGCCGAATTCTTAATTAGGCAGCAAACTATCCTCCTAGACCTATTCAATTGAGCACTGGTCCAACCCTTGCATTTAATCCTTGAAGCCTCAACCATAATGAGCCTAGATTTACAACGCCAACCACTAAACCACTAAACATCCTTCTCTTACGCTTCATTCCACAAAGCGCCCTAAGTTGGCCATCTGTTTCAAACAAACCAAATTCAAGTGGGACAATAAAGCTAAGGGATATAAGTTTTACCCACTCAAATGAAGGATTAGATGGCGGCCTAGGTAGAGAAGTTTTCAGTGATCTTGATAAAGCACATTCCACTCCTGTCCATCCTCTTCTAAGTGCTTTCACCACTTGACAAGATTCTTCAAGCTCTACCTCTTGCCAAGCTTCCTCAAGTTCACATGCTTCTTCACTAATGTCCTCTAGCTCTTCCCCATCACTTAAGTCATATCTTGGAGGTTGCATAAGATCTATGTCAACATCCATTTCAAATTCAACCGAAGAAGGCTCAACAAGATCATCAAGGGGATTGATCAATGTGGACAAAAAATCACTAATTATGGAATCCACTTCTTGATCAATATCTCTCAATTCTCTAACCACTCCCTTAACATCAATGATCTCAACTTCCTCCACTTGTTGTAACTCTTGCTTCAACTCATTCTATTCTTCACCTTGAAGCTCCAAGTCCTCTTTCTCATTACACTCCTCAACTATTCCTCCAAATTCAACAATCGGGGTGTCTTGATTACATGAGAGTAGAGTGACTATGTGGTTTGCCGCTTCGGTTAAAGTAGCCACCATGGTTTCTAGCCTCTTTAACTTCTTTTGGTCCTCTTCTTCTTGCTTTTGAAGATGAGAATAGAGGTCTTTTTGTTCTTGCATAAATATTTGAAAGGCTTCATTCACTAAAGGCGATGGTGAGGAGGAGGGTTCATTGTTTGGGAGGGAAATTTCATGATTGTGAGGTGGTTCATATTGATAAAAGTCTTGAGGTGGTGTATATAGAATTTGTGGTTCTTGGGAGTATTGGTATTGGAATGGTGGTGTTTCTAAGTATGGCTCATATGGATGTTGGTATGGTAGGTACGGGTTAGGATCATATGGAGGTGAGTGGTGGTATGGGGCTTGTGAGTAAGGTTGTTGAGGGCTATATTGAGGAAAGGGGTCATATGCATATGGTGATTGTGGTTGACAACTACAATGAGGGTTACCACATCCATTAGGTTGATATGCATTAGGAGTTGGATTGTATCCATAAGAAACCGGAGGAGGTTGTTGCGAAGAAGAATATCCATATGCTTGAGGTTCCTTCCACCTTTGATTTCTAATTCCTTGATGCAAACTCTCATTAAAGCTTTCATTTTTATTCCCTACAACATAGTTTGAACTAAACTCATAGCCAAAGGGATGAGAATTCATAGTAGAAAAACAAAAACAAAAAGCAACAAGAAACAAAGAGATAAAACCTAACTACTAACTCAAACAAGCAAACCAACAAAAGAGCAAACTATTCATAATATTAACATATATACTGTAAGAACTGAGACTAATTAATCGTTTAAGTAAATAATTAATATTGCCCAACATAGGATCCAAAAATTTAGAATGAGAATTGGAGGATTTAAATATGATTTTTGGACTCAGTAAATTTTTCTGAGTCAGAAAATGTATTTTCTGCGGAAAACCGAGTAAAACCGCGAACCGGCAGTCGAACCGGTCGAATCGGTTTAAGTCTGTCTGGTATTGTAAGAGAATAATCAAAAACAGTAGAAAACCTTAGGAAAATATTTAAAGTCGAAAACCAAGCATTTATTTTAAAGGTTTGGCCCAAAGTTGAGCCAAACGGGTTAAAAACGCTAACGGGTTGGATCGGCCCCAAGCCCAACATATAAAAGCCTCCATTAATGAACCCATCAGCACTTAACACCCTTAAACACAACACGCACCAGCTGAAAGAAAGGAGGGAGAAGGGAGAAGAAGCACTATTCATCATCATCTTCCCAAGCCCATAACTTGAGCTACGGAGCTTTGATCGCCGCACCGTTTGCGGCCATGCGATCCTCGCAGAGAGCTCTACAAAACCCACCCAAGAAACTGGTAAGAAAATTGTGAAATCCCTCTCAGTTCTTCCTTCCAAAATTTCAAATTTTTAGGGTTTTGTATTAAGTGAAATTTTGTGATTTTGGGTGTTTAGGTACACTCTAACACTTAATTACTATTGGATTTTTGTCTCAATCATCATTGGGTAAGGTGAGCATACTTGATCTCTTGTGGTTTTGTGTATATATGAAACCCTAGGTTTGATTTACGGAAATTGTGTAATTTCTAGCTTGAATTGGTATTGTGTGGAGTATATTGGTGACTTAAATTGCTTGAAAGTGGACTTGGTGGCTGGACTTGTTGATCTTGGTTGAGGATTTGGTGAATTGAAGCTTGTTGGAATTCAATTTTGGGTTTTTGGCATATTGGGATCGGCCAAGGTATGATTTCGGTTTTCTCTATATAATATATAATATTTCTGGACACTTAGGCTAGTAGACCTCAAGATAGGATTGAATTGGTTGGTAATGAATGTTGATATGTGATGATTTTGATGAAGGTATGATTTTGATGAATATTGAAGTTAATTTATGATGTGGGACTAAAAATGATGAATTTGTATAATGATTTATGAAGTGTATTGATGTTGATAAATAATGAGAATAATAAAATGATGCTTTGAGTTGTAATAATTGAGAATTGAAGGATTGAAAGGGGGAATTTTGGATGGAAATGGGTGAAATTGTATATTAATAGGTTGAGGAATGATTTGAGAGTATATGCATATGGTTTAGGTACATTAGGATTCTTTTGAAAGTAGAATAAGTAATTTTGGATTGAAAGTTTGGTAAAAAATTGAGGTTTAGAAATATTTAGTAAAAATGGATTTTTGGCTAAATTCGACAGATCATATCTTGAGCTACGGTTTTTGAAATTGAATGATTTTTATAACAAATTAAAGATAATTCAAAAAGCTTTAAAATGTTTTAAATTTTGTGGAAATCTGAATTTTGTAGAAAAAGATATGATCGTTGAAAGTTGGTGTCTGAAATCTAAATTCTGTGAATGCTGCAGAAAATTTGTGATTTCTGGTTTGTGTGCGCACGCACACCCCGTGGATTTTTGAAACTGTGCACATGCACAGGCTTGTGCGCATGCACACATGGGGATTTGGCTACTGATGGGAGCGCTAGCACGTTCTGTACGCACACACAACCAACGAAGCTTTGCAAGCTGTGCGCACGCACAGCCTTGTGCGTACGCACATGTTGGAAAGTGTATTCTGTTGAGGGCATTCGCACGCCTTGTGCGAGCGAACAGAAATGGAAAATTTTACTCTGGGTGTATGCACACCTGTATGTGTACGCACACATCTTAAAAATCCTCCTGGGCGTGCGCACGCACACCCCTGTGCGTACGCACATGCCCTGTTTTTCAACTAAATTCTTGTTTTTAACTGTTTCACCTTCCCAACAAGCTTGTAAACTTTTGTGACACCTATTTAAGACTCTTTGGCTTATTTTCGGGTATCAAAACATGGGAAAAGGTCCTAGGATATTTGATTTGGTTATACCTTGAAAAGTTAGAGAACAGAGGCTTAGGTTTTTGGTGTACTGAGGATGGGTTGGTAGAGTGAGAAGGGAAAAAGATATATGAATTGAGAACTGATGAACTAATGAGTTCGAAAAGGAAATTGTGAATTGACAGTGGTTGAGATGAGTCGAGGACTCGGAGTTTGAAATGATGAATTATTGATATAATGAAATAATAAATTTTTCAAAACCACTGATGTAACATTTTTAAATTGAGATTGTTGAGACGCTATGCGCCTGGCAGGGACAGTTTGGTTGGATCCCACTTGTCGAGGTAGCGGCGGCGGCGTAAGGCGTTGGTTCATCCCGCTTACGTTGAGATGTGAGGTCCGTGGCAATAGTATCCCGCTCGCATCCTTTCGGATCACTAGAGTGTGCAGGCACAAAATCATGGACGGTGTTCCGAGCACAATATCTCGGGGGTTCCATTATGATTCCGAAGGGCGACATCT
This sequence comes from Arachis ipaensis, assembly GCF_059453495.1. Taxonomy (NCBI): domain Eukaryota; kingdom Viridiplantae; phylum Streptophyta; class Magnoliopsida; order Fabales; family Fabaceae; genus Arachis; species Arachis ipaensis. Next base: position 136,318,554 of record NC_142440.1, on the reverse strand, counting down.
CCATGGAGATGTGTCGGGTTGGCAGTTGAACCGACAATGTGATATCACACCAGTAGGACAGGCATTCATCATGTGCATCTTTTATCTGTTTGCTTGCTTTGCCGACTTGAAATGTATGCCTAATTGTATAACATGCCTAATTGCCTATTTGAATTACTTGATATATATGCCTATATTTGTGTTTTACTTGCTTTGTATTAACTGTGTATTCTACTGGAATTGAGGAGGTTCGGAATGCGGTGGCGATGGGATCGCATGGAGGATAGGTTGGTGAAGGCTGTGGGACAGCGGAGAACTGTTAGATTAGAAAATCCCCTAAGTTAGATTACCCCTTTATTATGTTAAGGTTTAATTTATTCTTTAATGTTTTAGTTATGCTTTAAGATGAATCTCGTGATGGATATGAAGTTCTAGGATTGCCTCTGGCATCTCGAAGACTTATATCTTACATCACTGGGCACTGTTACCATACTGAGAACCTCCGGTTCTCATTCCATATTCTATTGTTATTTTTTAGATGCAGGTCGCAACCCACCTCGGTGAGTTGCTTTGGTGGTGACAAAGCGGAGGATCTCTATCTTGTTTTGAAGTCTTTTGAGTATTTTGTTTAAGATCTCTCACGTTTGTATTTATTTTTGCCTAGAGGCTCACTTTGAGAGAAAGTTTGTATAAGCTGTTTTATCTATTTAAACTCTCTATCCGGCTTAAACTCCACAAGCGGCGGCTAGATCCTTATAGCTATTATCCATTGATATCTCTATATGTGTTGATATCTGTATGTTTATCTTGTGCCTTAAGTTGTGGCTTCGTGTGAACGTTTCTCGTTTCTGTAACTCTGTTTTTGAGCTTATTTCTTCATTGGGCTTCTAGAATTATTATTTCTTTCTATATAAATTTATGTATAAGCTTTAGGATTGTCGTAACCTCTTATTAACCTTTGCTTTACGGTTAGAGGTAAGGCTTAGGGTAATTAGGGTGTTACATATACAATAACCAATAACAAGCACACATTGCAACTCCCCGGCAACGGCGCCAAAAACTTGATGGATGGATTTGTGTTGATCTAGAATTCCTCAATACATTGAATCACTTCGTTGCAAGTATAGTCTAGACCAACAATGGATCCTCCATCAAAGTTTAATTTGGTTATCACAAGTTCAACCCAATAAAAATAACTGAGAGTATTTTTCCCGGGTCGTTCTCCCTAAGAATCACAATTGAGTGCTCAATTATTGGTTATGAGTTTCACGGGGTGGGTTGATAAAAGGAAAAAAAAATGACAAGAAACGTAAAATCAAGCAACTAAATATAACAACTAATAAAAAGAGGCATTCATGGCAAGGATTGAGAATTAAGGCTTTCTATCCTAGTCATTAATTATCATACAATAATTAACAAGAACTAGTCCTATTCGTCATCTCCAACATCGGGAGAAAGTCAAATAAGCCTAGTTAATCCCAATCCATAAGTGATGTTAATGGACACAAGACTAACTAATCACTCTAGATCACCAATCTAAATTGGGTATTAATGACTCAAGATTCCCCAATTTCTCTTTCCAAGCCAAGAATGCTAAAAAACTACTCTAAAGTCCAACTAAGCATTTTGTCAAACACTTGAAAGGCACAAAAGGAAAGCATAGTAAAATTGCAAGAAATAATAAATTCTACAACTAGCCAATGCTAGAAAATGACAATAACAACTCAAACAACCAAGAAAGAAACATAAAAAATCAAATTGCATTAAAGTAAATTAAGATCCAACAAGAGTTCATAAACTAAAAAGAGACATAAAAGAGAAATTAACAAGAGAAACTAAGAAGGTTGAAGCAAATCAACAAGGAAAAGTAAAAGAAACTAAATCAAAATAAGAATTAAACACTAAATCTAAGAAGAATTTAAACTAAGAACCCTAATTTCTAGAGAGAAGAGGGAGCTTCTCTCTCTAGAACTAACCTAAAGCATGATTTCTACACTACCTAATTGCTCCCCCTTGTTCGCTCTTGAATTCTGCATCAAATAAATTCAGAAATAAGTTGGATTTGGGCCTGGATGGCTCAGAAATTTCCCCCCAGTGTATTCACTTTAATAAGGTCACGTGACCAGCATCACGCGTGCGCGTGTGTGACGCGTACGCGTCGCCTGGCAAAATTCTCTCTCATGCGTGCGCGTGCGCGTGGCCATGAATCCTCCAAATGCTCATTTCTTCATGAATTCTCCACCTTGCATGCTTTTCTCTTCACTTCTTCCATCAAATCCTTACCTTATAAGCCTAAAACCACTCAACAAACATATCAAGGCATCGAATGGAATTAAAGTGAATTAAATTTAACTAATTAAAGGCCTAAAAAGCATGTTTTTAACCATTAAGCACAATTAGGAAAAATTCATGAAACCATGCAATTTTATTGAATAAATGTGGGATAAAATCCCCTAAATTCAACACAAGATAAACCACAAAATTGAGGTTTATCAGGAGACCCTTTTTAGCTACATGTAAATCTTTTATTGATGTGCAAAAGGGTGAATTAACTCTGAGGGTAAATGAAGAAGAGGTTGTCCTTAATGTGCTTGAGGCTCTTAAACACCCTAGTGATTTTGAGGGATGTATGAGAGTTGATCTTGTTGATCCACTTGTCCAAGAGGTTTTTGAAGCTGAAGAGCTTGATGACATTTTGGAACCCCTTCAGAGGATGATTTACATGAAATTGATGATTCACCACCTCAAAAAGAGAAGCCTCACATGCTTAGTAATAAGGAAGGACCTCCGAAACTTGAGTTGAAGCCCTTACCTCCCTCTTTGAAGTATGAATTCCTAGGCGAGCATGATACTTATCCAGTGATTATTAGCTCCTCTCTGAGGCATAAGGAGGAGGATGCGCTACTTGAAGTGCTCAAGATCTTACTCGAGGATGATGCTAAACCAGTTGTGCAACCCCAGAGGTGACTAAATCCAACCATGAAAGAAGTGGTCCAAAAAGAGGTAATGAAGCTTTGGGAAGCTGAGATTATTTACCCATTTTCTAACAGTCCATGGGTGAGTCCTGTGCAAGTGGTTCCCAAGAAAGGAGGAATGACAGTGATCAAGAATGAGAAGAATGAGCTTATTCTCACAAGGACTGTCATTGGGTGGCGTATGTGTATTGATTACAGGAGGCTCAATAATGCAACAAGAAATTATCACTTTCCCTTGCCTTTCATTGATCAAATGATTGAGAGGTTAGCCGGTCATGCTTTTTATTGTTTTTTAGATGGATATTCTGGCTATAACTAGATTGCAATGGACCCTTAAGATCAGGAGAAGATGGCATTCACATGTCCCTTTGGAGTATTTGCCTACCGGACGATGCCATTTAGACTCTGTAATGCCCCAGTAATTTTTCAGAGGTGTATGCTCTTTATTTTCTCAGACATGGTTGAAAAGTTTATTGATGTATTTATGGATGATTTTTCTGTTTTTGGTAATTTTTTTGATTCATGCCTTAAGCATTTTTCCTTGGTCTTGAAATGGTGCCAAGAAAAGAACCTCGTTTTAAATTGGGAAAAATATCATTTATGGTTACTGAAAGTATTATTCGTGGGGACCAGATTTCAAGTAAGGGGATTGAGGTTGATAAAGCTAAGGTGGAGGTAATTGAAAAATTACCACCACCCACCAGGTCCGCGTTTAACACCAGCCAAACAAAATGCTTTTTGAAAATTGTTCCATCTTGGGTGCTAAACACCGCTCATGGCGTTTAGAGCCAACTAAACATAAGCAACTCCACTTTTTATGCCATTTTTGGCACTGAACGCCCAGGTCCGCATTTAGTGCCAGTGTTGATGTGAATGCTCTTCAAAATTCGTGCTCCTTGGCGCTAAACGCCTAGCCTGGTGTTTAGCGCCACTCAAACAGAGAGCTTTTTGAACTTTGTGCCCCCTCCTGGTGCTGAACGCCTAGCCTGACGCTTAGCACCAGAGCACCCAAATCACTTCTTCTCCAGGGTGTTCTATTTTCCCTTTTGATTCTTCCTGTTCCTGTTTCAAACACTTTGCATGACCACAAACATAACTAAACTAAGGAAAACAATGAATAACAATCTTAACTAAATGAAAATTAAAATAAACATAAAATCAAAGGATACTAAGGATTGGGTTGCCTCCCAACAAGCACTTCTTAACGTCAATATCTTGACGTTCAGCTCTTGTTAAGGTGAGGGTTGATCATAGAGCTTTAACTCCTCACCTCTCACTATGAATTATTTTCTTGTGTTTTCACGGATTAACTCTACATGCTCAAGAGAGAGGATCCTGTTCACTATATGAGGCAACACTAGACTTCAAGTCGACACTACTTTCATTCATAGTGAGAAGTCTTCAGTGGGAATCTTCTTGTTTCTCCATCCTCTGGGTATCTTCTTCTTAGGAACTTCCTCCCTGGTGGATGATGCACAACTAACACCAAACTTAGGTTTGATGTCAGGAAAAATTATATTGATTCCCACCAAAGGAGGTTTGAGCTAGAAACTCTGTCTTACCTCATTAACGGCTTCTTGGAGACTTAAATAAGTGAACTCATTCTTCATGCAATTGCCTTCTTCACTGGAGTGTTGTATGGACCTAAAAACCTTGAAGATCAAATGCTCCTCATGCACCTTCAAAACAAATTCACCTTTTTCCATATCAATCAGAGCTCTCCCAGTGGCTAGGAATGGTCTTCTCAGGATTGTAGATGCGTGTTCATCCTCCCCCATGTCAAGAATTACAAAATCTACTGGGAGGAAGAACTTTCCCACTGTAACCAGAAAATTTTCCACTATTTGATGCGTGAGCATCTTATACTATTTTCTTATCATTTTCCAGTTGTTTTTAGTTAGATTTTATTTAGTTTTACTTGATTTTAGTGCAAAAATCCCCTTTCGATGCTACTTTGAGTTATTTTAGTATTTTTCTGGTTTCAGGTGAAATTTGGAGCAATTTGGTAGAGTTTGAAGCTAAAAAGAAAAAAGCTAGCAGCACCCTCCCTGGGAGCTAAACGCCCAACTGGCGTTTAGCACCAGCAAGGGACCTCAGGCTAGACGTTGATGCTCCCCTTGGGGTGTTAAACACCCAAATTGGCGTTTAACGCCAACAACAGTCCGAATCACCCTCTCTTTGGGCTTCCAAGTGGATTTAGCATTTATTAGTTCTATTTTATTTTCTTTTTGTAATTTTTATTTACAAATAATATCTTTTAGTTTTAGGATTTATTATTTTATTTTTTGATTCAAATTAGGTCAGTATAAAAGGGAAAATATCACTTGTATTAGGATCTTCTTCCTGTCCACACTTTTCAGAACCCTGCTTTCTCTATAAGTCATGAGCAGCTAAACCTCTTGGTTAAGGTTAGGAGCTCTGTTTATTTCTATGGATTGAAACTATTATTCTTCTATTTTAATTAATGTTTTGATTCAATTCTAAGGATTATTTTCGTTCTCAATCTTATGAATTTGGGTGGAATGGGAGTATGACCCTTATTCTACATGAGTTCTTGTGATTCTCGGGAGAGTTATCTCACTTGAACTACAGCTTGGAAACAAATTCCTCTTAAACTACTAATTATATGAACTAATTGGGATATGTGACATATAATCCTGTTAGCTTTGGATAATTAGGATTTTTGTGGCCATAAACTAGTTTTGAAACCCTCTAATCGGAATTAAGTGACCACGGGAATGGCGGTTAATGAAGGTTAGAGAAAACTAAATCACTAAGGGATTATGGTTTAATTTTTTACAGTTTGCCATGGAATGAATCATGCATTGTTAAAATAGTCGGTAAGAACTTTTAATCCGAAAAGATAGACATCTCCGAAGCCTTAACTGTTTTCTCATATTGTTTTTACACCAAACCCTTAATTGGTTTCTTTATTTTCTTATCTATTGCTTTATGCGCTTTCAATCATCAAAACCCTTTTTTGATTAGCCTAACTAAGTCCAACTAGACAACCATTGTTTGTTCAATCCGACAATCCTTGTGGGGTCGACCCTCATTCACCTGAGTTATTACTTGGATGACTCGGTGCACTTGCCAGTTAAGCTGTGTGAGTTCTCAATTCGCACACCACTATTCCATATGCATATTTCAGAGATTTATCTGACATTTGTAATGCTATCCTTATTGGTTGTGCCTCTTTGATTTGCAGTTTCTTCATCACAGACAAGAGCATTAAATTAATACTTGCACCTAAATCGCATAAAGGCTTTGTCAAAGGTCGTGCTCCCAATGGTACATGGAATCTGAAAGCTTCTTGGATCTGACATCTTTCTTGGCAATTTGCTATAGATTATGGCACTACATTCTTTGGTCAGGATCACTATCTCATCTCCCTTTAAAGTCTTCTTCTTAGAAAATAAATCCTTCATGAACTTGACATAGCGAGGCATTTGCTCCAAAACCTCAACAAAAGGAATATTGATTTGTAACTTTTTGAAGACTTCCAAGAACTTTAAAAACTGCTTATCCTTGGTCTCCTTTTGAAACTTCTGAAGATATGGCATCTTTGGCTTGTACTCAGGCGCCTTAGGTAGCCCTAGATATTTCTCAAGATCAACTAGAGAGGGATTATCCAGATGCCTTGGAGGGGCATGTGTTACATCATCCTCAGTTGTCTCTGGAGCTTCTTTTGCAACCGAACCTTCAGTACCTTGTGCTTTTTCACCAGTCATTGGTCCACTTACCAATGTGATAACCTTGCACTCCTCTCTTGGATTTGGAATTATGTTACTAGAAAAGTTATTGGTGGTCTTCTGATCAATTTCAGCAACCTTTGTGGCTATTTGGCCCATCTAAACCTCCAAGTTCCTGAGTGAAGTCCTGGTTTCCTGCATGAAACTCAAAGTACTCTTTGAGAGCTCTGCAACAATAGATTCTAAATCAAAGGACTTCTAAGAATTAGATGGTGGGTTATAATTGTTGGAACCACTCTGATTGAAACTGTTCTGATGGCCCTGATTGTTATTGAAATGCCGGTTCCTCTGTGGTTGATTTCTCCATCCAAAATTTAGGTGATTCCTCCATCCCGAATTGTATGTCTTGGAGAAAGGATCATTATTGGGGGGTCTAGAGGGGTTACCCACGTAGTTAACCTATTCAGAGGAAAATTGATCATAATCATAAGGCTCACCTTGAGGGAATCCACCACTCATATCATAGGAAGTATCTTGGGTATTAATATCTGAAACTTGTAATCTACCCAAGTGTTGAGTGATGGCGCTTATTTGTTGAGACATAGCCTTGTTCTGAGCGAGAATTGTATCCAAAGTATCCAGTTTCATGACTCCTTTCTTCACAGATGTTCTCTCAAAAGGATACAAGTATTGGTTGTTGACAACCATTTCAATCAACTCATTAGCCTCTTCAGGAGTCTTCTTCATGTGAAGGGATCCGTTTGCAGAGTTATCTAGAGACATCTTGGCAGTCTCAGAGACTCCATCATAGAAGATCTGTAACTGAATCTAGTCTAAGAATATATCAGGAGGACATTTCCTGAGTATCAACTTGTACCTCTCCCAGGCTTCATAGAGAGACTCAGTCTCTCTTTGCCTGAAAGTCTAAATATCCATCCTCAGCTTAGTCAGCTTCTGAGGTTAAAAGAACTTGGTCAAGAACCTATTAACCACCTTATCCCAAGTATCCAAGCTTTCCTTGGGTTGTGTGTCAAGCCACTACTTAGTTCTGTCCTGTATAGCAAATGGGAAGAGAAGCAACTTATAGACATCAAGATAAACCCCATTAGTCTTTACAGTGTCACAAATCTGCAGGAAATTTGAGATTAACAAGTTTGGGTCTTTCTGCAGGAGTCTGTGAAACTAGAAATTTTGTTGTACTAGAGAAATCAACTGAGACTTTAGCTCAAAGTTGTTAGCAGCCACACGGGGTACAACAATGCTATTCCCATAGAAATCAGGGCTAGGAGCAGTGTATGAGCCAAGTGTTTTCCTACGTTGCTCAGGCACATTAGGAGGATTAACAATAATGGACTCTTCAACTTCCTTCTCAAGGTTGTCCCTGAAGTTCTCAGCAGCTTTATAAGCTCTAGCCTGCTGTAAACGCCTTTCAAGGTCCTCTCAATCTCAGGATCAAAGTCAAGAAGAGGTTCTTTGTTCCTGTTCCTACTCATAAACAAACAGAAAATAAGAAAAGGTGGGATTCTCTACGTCAGAGTGAAGAGAATTCCCGGTGAGGTAACATGAGTAAAAGAAATAAAACAAAATAACTGAATAAATGATGAGCGGATAATTCATACGCTTTTTGGCATTGTTTTTACATAGTTTTTAGTATAATTTAGTTAGTTTTTAGTATATTTTTATTAGTTTTTAAATAAAAATTATATTTCTGGACTTTACTATGAGTTTGTGTCTTTTTCTATGATTTCAGGTATTTTCTGGCTGAAATTGAGGGACTTGAGCAAAAATCAGATTCAGAGGTTGAGGAAGGACTACAGATGCTGTTGGATTCTGACCTCCTTGCACTCAAAGTAGATTTTCTGGAGCTACAGAACTCCAAATGGCGCGCTCTCAATTGCGTTGGAAAGTAGACATCCAGGGCTTTCCAGCAATATATAATAGTCCATACTTTGCTCGAGTTTAGACGATGCAAACTGGCGTTCAACGCCAGCTCCATGTTGCATTCTGGAGTTAAACGCCAGAAATAGGTTGCAAAGTGGAGTTAAACGCCAGAAACAGGTTCCAAACTGGCGTTCAACTCCAAGAGAAGCCTCTACACGTGTAAAGCTCAATGCTCAGCCCAAGCACACACCAAGTGGGCCCCAGAAGTAGATTTCTGCATCATTTACTCATTTCTGTAAACCCTAGTAACTAGTTTAGTATAAATAGAACTTTTTACTATTGTATTTACATCTTTTGTTCATCTTGGGACGTTTAGTTCTTAGATCATGGGGGCTGGCCATTCGGCCATGCCTGGACCTTGTTCTTATGTATTTTCAACGGTAGAGTTTCTACACACCATAGATTAAGGTGTGGAGCTCTACTGTTTCTCATGAATTAATGCAAAGTACTATTGTTTTTCTATTCAATTCAAGCTTATTCCTATTCTAAGATATTCATTCGCACCCAAGAACATGATGAATGTGATGATTATGTGACGCTCATCACCATTCTCACCTATGAACGCGTGCCTGACAACCACTTCCATTCTACATGAAGATGAGATAGAATGAGTATCTCTTAGATATCTAATACAGGGGACCGAGTCTGAGATATTAGAGTCTTCGTGGTATAAGTTAGAACCCATGGACAGCCATTCCTGAGATTCGGAAAGCCTAAACCTTGTCTGTGGTATTCCGAGTAGGATCTGGGAAGGGATGGCTGTGACGAGCTTCAAACTCGCGAGTGCTGGGCGTAGTGACAGACACAAAAGGATAATAAATCCTATTCTAGTATGATCGAGAACCGACAGATGATTAGCCATGCAGTGACAGCGCATTGGACCATTTTCACAGAAAGGATGGGATGTAGCCATTGACAATGGTGATGCTCTACATACAACTTGCCATGGAAGGGAGTAGGATTGATTGGATGAAGACAGCAGGAAAGCAGAGGTTCAGGAGGAACGAAAGCATCTCTATACGCTTATCTGAAATTCTCACCAATGAATTACATAAGTATCTCTATCCTATTTATATTTTAATTATATTTTAATTATCAATTTACCATAACCATTTGAATCCGTCTGACTGAGATTTACAAGGTGACCATAGCTTGCTTCAAGCCAACAATCTCCGTGGGATCGACCCTTACTCACGTAAGGTTTATTACTTGGACGACCCAGTGCACTTGCTGGTTAGTTGTGCGAAGTTGTGACAAAGTGTGATTCACGTTTGAGAGCACTAAGTCTTTGGCGCCATTGTTGATGATCGCAATTTCGTGCACCAATAAATTAAACAAAAATTTTGAACAACGAATAGGCAAAATGGAACACAAAATTCGAAATTAATAAGGAAAATAACCAGGAAAAAAAATAAAATAACTAAGGGGACACCAAACTTAATTTCAAAAATTAAGAGAAAAATTTTAAACAACTTAAGACTTAATTTTTGAAAATTGAAGAACAAGAATAAATAAAAAAAATTAAAATTAAGAACGCCTAATCTAAGCAATGAAACAAAGGGTAGTTGTCAATCACAGTCTATTCCTGGCAACGGCGCCAAAAACTTGGTGCGGAATTCAAAACCACAAACTAACTGATAAGTGCACCGGGTCGTACCAAGTAATATCTCAGGTGAGTGAGGGTCGATCCCACAAGGATTGATGGACCAAGCAACAATAATTGAATGATTCACTTAGATAGACAAACAGAAAATGGTATTTTGAGATTCAAAAGCATTAATTAGTAAATCAGGGCTTTAGAAAATGAACAGTAAAGTTAGTCTGAGAAGTATGTGAGAGAACAGTTAAGGCTTCAAAGATGTTTATTCTTCCAATTTATGTTTCTTACCAACTACTTTAATCATGTAAGATTCAATTCATGGCAAACTGTAATTGACTAAACCATAATTCCTTAGTAATTTACTCTCCTTTAACCTAATCAACCGCCAATTCCATGGTCACTTAATATAGATTAGAGGGTTAGGTTCAATTCTAGTTTATTAGTCACAAAAATCCTAATTAGCCAAATATAAGAGGATTATATGTCATGTATCCCGTTATGTCCAAGCAATTAGTGATTTAGGAGAAATTACTTTCAAGCTTTTGTCCAAGTAAATTACTTTTCCATGATTTAACAAGAACTCAAGTAGAACACGGGTTATCTTCCAATATACCCTAATCCCTAAGATGAAGATCCCTAAGATGAAGAACGAAAGTAATTCCTTGAATTCAAATCAATACATTAATTAAAAGTAGAATAACAATAGTATTAATCCATGAAAATAAGCAGAGCTCCTAACCTTAACCAAGGAGGTTTAGTTGCTCATGACTCAGAGAAAAGCTAGAGTTCAAAAGTGTGTGAAAACTAAAATCAGGTTCCTAGAGAAGAGAGAGAGCCTGAAGAGATAAATCTTCTTTCTTTTATATCTAACCTAATTTAATTTGAAAATAAAATAAAATGATAACTATTAAAGCCCAAAAAATTGTGTTTAGGAATGAAAATAACTAAAACAAAATAAAATAAAATAAAAGCCAAATCTATTAAAGAAACTCCTTTGATTGAAGTTGGATCCGCGTTACTGGCGCTAAATGCCAGAATCGACGTTTATTACCCCAGGTGGCAGAAAGCTTCCAAACGTTGCTGTCTTTCTGGCGTTAAATGCCAGGTTCGGCGTTTAGCAGCCCACGAGGTAATGAGCTTGCACACGTTACGAGGCACCTGGTGCTAAACGCCCAGGTTAAGGTTTAACGCCAGCTTAACAGAATGGCTGCATGCTTTTCAAAGCTCTTGGGCGCTAAATGCTTGATGCGGCGTTTAGCGCCAACTCAACAGAATCAAAATTCTTCTCTTTTCTTCTGCATAAACTCTGTCAAACTGATCCAAACTGTACTTAAAATAATCAAAGCAATAGAACGACTCAAAGTAGCATCCAAATAGACTTCAAATACTGAAATTTTTTTTCACTTTTATCGTACAATTGTGAGGCATCCAATTTCCAAACCAACTTTAGAATAGTTACTTGATTATGGAGATTTTATCATAAACGCTGCAATAATAATATAGTAAAATTGTCCTTATTTTAAGAGGAATGAATGTATGTAGCTATAAATTATTTTTGATGTATGTCTTACATTTGTATTTGTGACTATAGCTACCACTTTAATCATCTATTTAATTATAAACTTGCCAATAGCAATTGCATTGTTGTCTTCATGTGGCTGCCATATTAAACAAATGGGTAATGATCTATAAATTTATTTTTAGATAAAGTTAGTATTGAACTTTTCTTGTTCTATGAGAATATTGATATTAGTGTCTTACAATAGTTACTATTTTTTTCAAGTTCTTTATTCTTCTATTCGAAAAGAAACTAGAAGCATAACCAATATAAGATAATATAAAAAAAAAGAAAGCAGTGTATTAGTAATATTGATTAATGATAATAAATTAGATAAGATTTAGATTTTATGCTTTAATTTATTTGTTTGAACTAGTAATATTAATTTTTGACAACAAATTAGAGAAGATTTTTATTTTATGATCTAATTTATTTCTTTTAGAATTATTTTATGAAAATTTTAGACAATGTTAAAGGAAAAAATTCTAATAATTTACTAATTAATTTTCTTCTTATAATACCTTGTGTTTATTATGATTTATCTTTAATATTTTGTGCATTTGAATTAATATTAGTAATACCTTTCAATATTATATATAAAAATGAATTATTACATATTAAAATGTGAAAATAATAAATAGTTACTATAGTTATAAATGTTACTAAAGATCTATTGTAATATTTTTTATTGTTAACAAAAAAGATATTTTGTAATATTTTTTCAATGCTAGCAAAGAAGATAAATTGTAACATTTATTAGAGTATTGCTATAAAAGATCTATCGTAATATTTTTTAAAGTGTTACTATAAACACTTATTGTAATTTTTTTAAGTGTTAAAAAAAATATCTATCGTAATATTTTTCTAAGTGTTACAAAAAAATATCTATTATAACATTTCTCTAAGTGTTATCATGAATGATCTATTGTAATATTTTTCATAATATTATTATAGAATATCTTTTGTAATATTTTTACTAAATGTTATTGAATCTTTAGAAGAATATTAGTAAAATTTTTTAGTAATATAGAGTATATTTAATATTTGTTAAAATGTTACTAATATACATATGTAATATTTTAATATGATTTGATAATATTTTTTAAATGTTAGTAAAAGTCAAGTATATAATAGTATAGTGGCGACCTTGGAGGTGAAAATTAAAATGGAGGTTAGTTACACTGTAATAAATACCATGTTGATATTGGGATTTTAGATAGTAGAAGAGAAGAACATAAACTATAAATAATTAGAAAACAATAATAATACACACTAAAATAAATTACTAAAATCAGCTATTATGTAATTGTATATAAATATACTATAATTTAACATATTTTTAGTGTATATTTCATATTGTAGTGTTTTACAAGATTACAACATCCTTTATTTGTGATTATTATAGTAAAATCCGAATCCTATAACGAAGTATAGTCAAGTAATAAATAAAAGATCAAACTATCCTAGTTAGGAGATATTATTTGATCTGGCAAGACATAATAGGATATATTATCTTTATTTCTAACAAATTAAAGAGTATACATGTAATCTTCAGAAACTTATGGTAGCTGTGCATATCCGAAACCTGAACCCAACATTGACCCAAAACATATATCAGGACACTTAAGTATTTGTTCTGATTTCTTACCATTTAATCTTTTACACTTCATTTATGAGAGACTAAATGATAAAATATTAGAAAAAATATTATCAAATAAAAAATTAATTATTTCATATGTAAGGGCTCTTATTTTGTTTGCCCTCTTCTTAATCTTGATGAACCCAAGGCATCATCCCTAAAGCTCTAGACCAAACCTAATTATCTTTAACCCACTCATGATGAGTTAAACGAAACTAACCTTGTTGGAATTAATAACAAGGTTTCACAAGGCAAAATTCTCTGAAAGAGAGAGAACAATGCATAGGTTCGATCCTAGCATTTGGGATAACATGGCATTTCAATGCACCCAATTTAGTGGGTGCGTTAGAAATGTCACCAAGATTGTGCCACCAGTAGAATGCTTTGGTACATTATTGAATTGATTTCTCACATCTTCAGATGAACATATGTGTGTTCATCTTTATCATCATCATCGACCATATTTTTTTTCAAGATCTAAGATTTTTTCTTTTGAAGGGATTTGATAACTTGTATGAAATTTGATGTAAGCATATGGTTTATATAGATGCAGTTAGCGTACTAACGATAAGGTTAAGGGAAAAGGAAATAAATTTTAGGGGTTGACAAAAAAAAATTACATATTCTAATATTTGGAAATTTATAAAAGCTTAAGATTTTGTAGGATTTTATATTCTATATATGTTTTAAACATTTATGATAGGGAATCAGATATTCATCTCATTTTGAAATTCGTTTTCTTTAATTAAATTCATTGTGAACATTTGAAAATAAAATCCCATCAGTTTTGATTAAATTTGAAAGAAATACTCTATAACCAAGTTAATTATCTATCTAAATCCAACCAAATTGGTATAACCTATTTAACATCCACGCGCCACTATATATAACTGCCTTTTGACGTAAACGGCTTCTTTCTTTGCGGGTTTTATTTTTTCCAGTTTTTCTGTATTTTTTGTGTTTCTTACGATTATGTTTAATGTTGTTTAATCTGAATTGAAGATTGAGATCATTTTTTTTTAAATTAAGCAGTGAAATTAGATTTGAACAATTTTTTTATTTTCGAAAACAATGAATAATTCAAGTTCAGATCAGTTAAACCAAGACAAATTGAATCACTCTTCTGAATTGAATCAAATCGATAAAGTTTGATTCGTTCCTATTAATGTAGTTCGTTATTAATTGATGCTTGTGTAGTTATTTTCTCTACAAGTTGAATTATTTCATTTTTCTTTGTGAAAATCAATTTTCATGGTTGAGGGTTTTGAATTTGAATGGAATGTAGGAGTTTTGAATTATTTTTTCGATGAATCTATTTATGTTAATTTTAATGATAGTTTCGGTGCATTTTAAAACATAATTTGGAATAATCTAGAACTATTTTCGATGTTATACTTATAAGTTTTCAATGATTTTTCAGTTTCTATGTGATATTAATGAGCATTTTGTACCAAAGGTTAGGATGAATTTTAACACACTTGAAGAAGCCTAAAAATTTAACAAAAATTATTCTAAACTTGCAGAATTTTCTACTAAAATAAGGAACACAAATCGGAAAGAAAATAAAATTAAGAACCAATTGATTATATGTAATAGAGAGGAGAAATGGAAATCGAACATATCTCCAACTCAAAAGACAAATCCCTCAACTGGATTAAATTATCATTCACATTCTTATTATCCAAATCAAACCGAAACGCTTAAATAAGATAAGCAGTTAAGTATGTTTGTACGTCATACAGTTGGGAATAATGATAAAGTTGGAATTACACCAAGTATGACATATTAATCATTTGTCGTAGCATCAGGGGGTCATTGTGAATTAAGTTTTATCGAAAAAGATGTGAGAAATTACATTACGAAGGAAGTTCATACTGTTTCTGAACTAGATGATGCCAAAAAATTTGGGAAATACTTATTAAGAATGGAAGAGAAGAACCAGAACTTCTTTTATGATCTTGAAATTGAGGTTGATCATTCAATTAAAAATACTTTTCGGGCTGATGCAAGAAGCAGGATTGCTTGTTATTATTTTGGAGATGTAGTTTCATTCGATATCACTTACAATACAAACAGGTACTTTTCTATTCTGGTTTCTGTGCTTTGTGAAACAAGCTTCGGTGCATATTAGATTCTTTTTTTGGTGCTTATTTGATTATGTTTATGCATTTTAGACTTCGGGTATAATTTGGGTTTTGGTTCCTTTGTTGGTGTGAATCACCATGGTTATTTTATATTTTTTGGATGTGTTTTGATGAAAAATGAGGATATTCAATCGTTCAAATGGTTATTTAAATGTTGGCTTTGTTGCAAAGGAGGAAAGGCTCTAAAAGGCATTCTTATCGATCAATGTGCATCGATGCAAAGGGCTATTGAGACTTGTATGCCAACAACAATTTATAGGTAGTATATTTGGCATATTATGAAGAAGATTCAACATAAATTAAAGCGCTACAAAAGACATGAAAAAATTGAACAATATATGAGTCATGTTGTTTGGAACTCTTTTACAAAAGATGCATTTAATGAAAATTGGAATGATTTTCTTATAAAGTATGGTGTTGGAGACAATAAGTGGCTTTCAAGTAATGATCGCTTTATTAGATTTAATTGATGTTATTAGAGTGTTTGGATATTTATGTGTTTTGCTTCTATAATAACAATGCAAACATGTATACATTTTGGTGAATTTGGTTTCTGATTTACCTATTCTATTTCTTTTGTAGAGTTTTTTGAAGATTGTCCTTTATGGATCTTAGTTTATCTTGATCACCACTTTTGAGTTAGGACAATGAGAAACACACAAAAGAGTGAGAGCATGTATGCTTTTTTTTAACAAGTTTATTACACGCGGTAGCTCATTGATCCAATTTGTGAAACAATGTGATGATTGCCAAGGAAGAAGATAGCGAAAAGAGAGAGAATCTAATGTTACAGATTTTCATACTGTTATACCTTGTGTAACAAATCATCAATAAAAGCTCAATTTTAACATGTGTATACTCATGAGAAGTTCAGAAAAGTTCAAGCACAATTTAGAGGAAAAGTGAATTGTATCACAAGGTCAAGGGAGTCCGCTCTAGGTTTTACAACATATGAAGTTGTAGAACAGGTTTCAAACTCAACATTCAATAAGTTTGTGGTCACATATGATGCGATATCATGTGAAGTAAAATGCCAATGCTTATAATTTGAATCTAGAGGGATATTATGCTGTCATTCCCTGGGTGAGTCAAGCTTTAAGCGAGTACATAAAGTGTCACCAATATATATATTAGAACAATGGAGTAAGAATGTAAAGAAGAGGCACACACAGATCAAGAGCAGCCATAATGAACTTTTATTGGAGCCAAGATGTAAAAGATTTGATGATTTGGTATTTTGGTAACACAATATTTGTTAATTTACATCAGAATTTGAGTTGACTGCAATTCTGCACTATGGTGATGATAAATCGCATGAAGATGCTTTCTTGGATGATATTAATAACCTTCAAAGCCAACCTCATGTGAGAACAAGAGGACGTCCAAAAAATAGATTGGCATCAAATACTGAAAAATAGATTGCAAAGGCATTAAAAAAAAGGCTCTAAGTGAGGCAAAATTAATATGCTTTAAATATGTAAAATTATCTTTGTGCATGTTAATACTAGTGCTAAATATGATTTACATTTTGCAATTGAACCTTTTAGATGGTAGATCAATGATGCAGTCAAATTCAAGCCTTTATCATGGACAAATTATGAATTATCAATTCAGATATTCAAGGCAATAAAATAGCTTTTTTGGTGTTTTTTTGTAAGCATTTCGGTGCAATTCAGTTAATATTTTTCTTTTTTAATGAAAATGAGGTTTACTTTTTGAATTGTGTTGCATTGTGTTATTGAATACTAACTATTGGTTTCCAAATTAATTTCTACAATTGTGTGATGGTAAATAGTTTCAGGTGTGAATGTGAACAAATTTCGGTGCAGGTGTTGTTTCTTCAATATATTCAATCTAATAAGTGTGAATCTAGATTCATTCAAATTAATAGGATTGCAATATAGTACAAACATATTCATTGAAGTTTAATATGACAAAGGAATTTATTAAAAGCTTTGGAATGAATATTTACAAAGAGGCAAAGAATGTGTTTGTTTTAACTAAACAATGCATAGACAATTCAATACTAAACCAAGTGTAGAAATTCTTAAAAGTTTACGATATGAATCCTATTGACTTTCTATATCTCTTGATGAAAAACCTATAAAAAGGACTTGATATTGCAGCGGATGTCTTCGAGAGTCTTATGGCTTCAGATTCTGCAATAGCTTTATCTTTCAATCGATTTATTTCGACAAAGAGAACAAATAAAGCATATTCATGTCTGAAAAGCTCAACTTATTCCTACAATTGAAAAAAAAATATTAATTTAACACTCTACCACACAAAACCTTATGATGCAGTCATAAGTTAGAGGTGACGAGGCATTACGACATCTAAAACTTAAAAGTACGTACATAGTATTTGAAAAATAGTGATATATCTAGGAGCCTATGAAGAAAAAAATGACAGAACTAATAATCGCATCACACTCAAAATGTTGAAGATATAAAGCGTCGATATATAGAAAATAGGAGAGATGGATATATATATATATATAGAGAGAGACACACACACACACATAGGATTCCAAAAGAAATACATAGCAACAACTAGCCTCGACTTGCGAAGACAAGGCTGATTAAAAGGTATAATACAACCCAGAAATAAACAAAATACAACTTGTTTCTCCATAAACCAACCTCTAAGAGAGATATATAAGTATGTGTTAAAAAGTGGAGAATGTAAATACACTAAGTACAGAATAAATTTTCAAAAAAAAAAAAAAACTATTTTCGCTTTCCACCGAGAGTTTGGCATGCTTAACGAGGTGCGTCATGTCCTATATCTGAAAACAACAAAATCCAACAATGGATGAGAACTTGAAGGTTTCCAGTAGGATAATAATTCCAAATAGAGACAAGGTAAAAAGATATGAATCCGCTAGGTAATCCTAAACTCCAATCAACGCAAGGTTCAAGTCTAGGGTTCTACTATTCCAGTAACACCCTACCACATATGGTCTTACGCTGCAGTTGTAAGTCAAAGGTGGTGAGGCATTACGACCTCTAAAAATAAAATACATATGTATAGATAGAAGAAATATAATATAGCTTGAAGATTGTGAAGAAAGATGATAGAACAATAATCGCATCGAACATGAAACTCTAATAATATACAAAATAACAGAAATATATGTGTGTGTGTGTGTGTGTTTGTGTGTGTGTGTGTGTGTGTGTGTGTGTGTGTGTGTGTGTGTGTGTATGTGTGTGTGTGTACGTGTGTGTGATTAAAAAGGAGATACATAACAAATACTAGTCTCGACCTGCGAAGATAAGGCCGGTTAGAAAGTATAATACAAATAAGCAGTAAACAAAATACAAAACTATTTCTCCATAAATCAACCTCTAAAAGAGATACACAAATAGCATATGCAAAAGTGGAGAATATAAGATCTAAAGCTCAAAATACAAAGTGTATAGGAGTCTTTACGCTCCTAAGGAGTCCGGCATACTCAACGAGGTGTATCACATCCTGCATTTGAAAGCAAAATCCGACAACGGGTGAGAATCCGAAGGTTTCCAATAGGGTAATAATTCTAAATAGAGACTATATAAAAAGATACGAACCCGCTAGGCAATTCTAAACTCCAATCATCACAAAGTTCAAGCCTAGGGTCCTTTCTAAACCAAACAGGAAATACTATAAAAGATACTTTGAGTTTATCCTTTACTTGTCTCTTCATTAATGAAGTTCCTTAAAACAATAATAATTCTCTTGCAGTTACTGCCTAAGAATTTTAAGTCAAACAATTTATTCATCGGCCTTAAATTGACACCTCCATAATCTCTTTCCTACCTGTTAATAATCTCAATTCTCTAATGATTATTAACTCGCCAAACTTGGCTACGATTCATGTAACACCCTACCATACAAAGTCTTATGCTTAAGTCATAATTCAGAGATGGCAAGGTATTACGACCTCTAAAACAAAAATTTAGTACGTATAGTAGTATGAACAATTGATTATAACTAGGAGCCTTTGCAGAAAAAAGGGGGTAAACAAAAACCGTAACTCGAACGCGCAACACTCCGATCGATAACGTAACGAACCGGGATAAGCTAACGCGAGATCATATATATAAAGAGTGTCAAAAACAAGAATATCAAGACTCAAAATCCGGCTGCGAAGAGAACCGGTCCGAGCATAGCAATATATACATATGATAAAATAAGGAAACCCCAAAGGAAACCCAAAGGGACACAAATACAGAAAACCTATTCTCCAAAAATCCCCTCTAGAAGGAGTCATCACAGTTTGTATTATTTAATGGAGATAAAAGTATCTAAACAAGATATATAAACCAAAACAGAGTCCCGAGAACAAAGGATCTTCGCTAATCCAGAAGTCTCCAGCATGCTTCAGCGAGAAACCTCACGTCCTGCATCTGAAAACCACAAAATCCGCATGGGTGAGAACCAGAGGTCCCCAGCACGGTAACAGCTTCCACATATATAATACATAATAATAGAGGAAAGCCGAAGGCAATCCTAGAACTTCCTCCAGATAATATCAAAGCTTATAAACAAGCTAAACCATAAGTGGCAACTGACTAAAGATTCTTCAATCTAACTAATACTTCCCTTTCCAATCCCTTCAGACCTCCCAACCACCAGCAGGAGTATAATATAGCAAACACAGTTATATCATACAAGAGATGTACAAATAGGAACAAATAAGACAATTAGACAGATAGCAAGTAATATGCAGTCAAATAGGCAATCTCAAACAATTCATGTAATATGCTTATGATGCATGCCTGTCCCTAGTGGCTGATGATATCATCTGTCGGTTATAGAGCCAACCCGACAAGTCCTGGTAGCTAACCATTGGACTGTCCCTCTGTCGTGCATCCCCAACTCGAGTTATACTCATCATAAACTTGATCATAAACATGATCCATATCCATCACCCTCACTGGTGAATATTTATCCATCACCATCACTGGTGAATATTTATGGGGGCGAGCTCATCCGGGCCTTTCACAGTGCCCGGCCACACTTACGACATTGGGTTAACAGAGCTTCGAGTCTCAACCTGGAGCACATGGTGGCTAGCCATTGCTATTACCCAGGGAAACCCTCATCTCCGATGGTGGAAGTGCAAACATTCACAATTCAATCAACAGCATATATGCATTTATACTTGGCCATAAACATGGCTCCGCCGTAACACGGCAATAATCTAGCCATCCGGCTCACGGTTAAATCCATAACCAGCCAATTCATTAACAATTACGGCCCTTCGGCCCATGGCACAACAAGCACTTCCACCGCCATCCTCCGCATCTCACATAATCATCTTTGATCCTCAATGATCATTCATTTTTCCCCTTGCTTCATTCGCAAGTTACCACATTCACTAGCCCTTTTTCCTCATGCTAGGCATATCACAATGATTTAAGATATAAGTGGTGAGATCGGAGGCTTAGAAGTATGAAATTTGGCTTTTAAAACTCAAAAATCAACTTTGGGATGAAAACAGGTCCACGCGTACGCGCACTCCACGCGCACGCGTGGATGGCCTTAAAACTTCATCGACGCGCAAGCGTCATACGCGCGAACGCGTGGATTGAAAATTAGCCAAACGACGCGCACGCGTCAGCCATGCGTACGCGTGGGTACTCTTGCGCCCCAAGCACAAAACTGGCACAACTCTGGCATAACTCTCTGGAAAATGGCTGGGCATTGGGTGCAGCACATTCGGCGCGCCCGCGCACATCACGCGCACGCGTGGATGGCGCTTCCTGGAAGAACGGCGCGTACGCGCCAAGTGCGCCTACGCGCGGGGGGTCATTCTGCTAAAAATTTTCTAAGTTAAAAACTGCAGAATTCACAGATTCAACCCCCAATCTTCCGACGGACATAACTTACTCATTTTAAATCGTTTTTCACCCGTTCTTCGAACGGCATGGACATCCCGGATCCAATTTCATTTCTAAACCGATTTGGCACAAATCAGAGATCCGTAGTCCAAGTTATGTCCCATCAAAGTATGCCCAAAAACCATGTTTTCATACAAAACCACAAAGTGCCATTTTCAAAACAAGCCACTTTCAACTCTTTTCAAAATCAATCAAAACATGCCAATTTCAACCCTTCTCTTTGAAATCATTCAAAATGTACCAAAATCAACAACAAGCCATCCTCAACTCACATATTGATATTTTACCAAAATTTCCAAAACCACATCCAACCATTTTAACACTTCTCAATCAAACGGCTAAAGGACAAACACAATATCATGTCATACATCCTTCCTCATCCCAATTTCCAATAATACCATTTCCAATCAATAATCACTATACATAATCAACATCATACTCACCATCAACATGGTACCACCCACCAATTCAACCTTAATCATTCATCAAGCATATATCACAACATGCATTTCTCATATATCACACAATCAAGGCATCAATATTCATAATCACATATATGAACACATCATATATCTCAACCATTCAACAACATCAACAATCCAATGCCTATCTTAGGGCCTCTAACCTAAGTATTTCCTACCACATTACATATTAGATACGGGAAACCGAAACCATACCTTAGCCGATTTCCCAAGCTCAACCGGAGCACTTTCAAACCACTTGTCCACAAGCTCTCAAGGTATCAACACCTCCAAGAACAGATTTTATCACACAAAATCCTCTTCCAAGCTTTCCAAAATCACCAATCAAGCTCCAATATTCACATATACACAACCTAAGCCACAATCATCATATCCATACACAACATCTCAATACCCAAACATCATAGAACAACAATTTACACTAGGGTTGAGAATCTTACCACACCCAAGGTCCAAGGAGACAAGATTAACCTTCTCCTTCAAGAGAGTTGGGTCCTATAACATCAAAGAACCCAAAATCTCAACATTTTTGCTCATGAAACTCGAAATCAAGGGCTGGAATTTCGAACAGTAAAACGTGGCTTACCTCAAGATTAATTATATGGGTTTTGTAGAGCTCTCCGCGGTGAACGCGTGGCCGCAAACGGAGCGGCAATCGGAGCTCTAGATCAAAAGTTATGGTGGTTTGAAGATCAAGTGAGAGAAAGAACTTGAGAGAGTGTTCTTCCTCCCCTCTCTTCCATTTCAGCGTGTTTGAGTGTGTTGTGAGGAGAGAGAGTGCTGAAAACTAGGGTTTTGGTTTAGTTTAGTTGGGCCAAGGGCCCACTTTGGGTCCGGTTGGCCCGGTTTGGCCCGTTCGGTCCAATCTTGGTCCGATTTCCATAAAATTGGTACCGAAATTCTCGTCTCAATTTCCTCTATCATATTAAGCCATAAAAATATCATTTTTGGCTTTCTAGAATAAATTCTCATATATGGGTTAATTAGCCGTTAATTAACCGGGTCTTACATTCTACCCACCTAATTGGGAATTTTGCCCACAAAATTCAAATTCAACGTCAATTACCTGAGAATAAGTGCGGATAATCCGTTCGCATCTTCGACTCAAGTTCCCAAGTGTGTTCCTCAACACCGCCTCGACTCCAAGCCACTTTGACTAATGAAACCTCTTTTCCACGCAACCGTTTGATACTAGTATCATCAATTCTGACTGGAGCCACTGGAAGCGTCAAATCTTCCCTTAACTGAACCGATTCAGGTTCTAACACATGGCTAGCATCAGGATTGTACTTTCGAAGCTGCGACACGTGAAACACGTCGTGCAGGTTCGATATATGAGGTGGTAGTGCTATTCGATACGCCACCGGTCCAATCCTCTCCAGGATCTGAAATGGACCAATGTATCGAGGATTCAACTTCTTTGCTTTAATCGCTCTACCTACTCCTGTGGTCGGAGTAACTTTCAGGAAAACATGATCTCCTGCCTCAAATTCTAAGGGCTTCCGCCTTTGATCGGCGTAACTCTTTTGACGACTCTGCGCCGTAAGCATCCTATCTCGGATTTTCTTGACTTGTTCAGTGGTCTCAGCTATCATCTCCGGCCCCAACAAGCCTTTCTCTCCAGCTTCATACCAACATAGTGGAGATTGACATTTTCTCCCATACAAAGCCTCATACGGAGCCATTCCGATGCTCGCATGGTAACTATTATTGTATGCAAACTCTACTAACGGCATATACCGATCCCAACTCGCCGGTTGGTCCAAAACACAAGCTCTCAACATATCCTCTAGTGTTTGGATCGTCCTCTCGGATTGACCATCTGTTTGAGGATGGTACGCTGTACTCAAGCTTAATCGAGTTCCAAAAGCTTTCTGAAATGCACCCCAGAACCTGAAGTGAAACGAGGATCTCTATCAGAGATTATAGTAGCAGGTACACCATGGAGTCTCACAATCTCCTTTATGTATAACCGAGCTAGCTCCTCAAGGGTGTAAGTCATCCGAATGGGCAAAAAGTGAGCTGACTTCGTTAGTCGGTCCACAATCACCCAGATAGCATCAAAACCAGTCTTAGTCCTTGGCAATCCCGACACAAAGTCCATTGCAATACTTTCCCATTTCCATTGCGGAACCTCTAAAGGTTGCAACATCCCAGAAGGTCTTTGATGTTCAATCTTTACCTTTTGGCAAGTTAAGCACTTTGAAACATATTCCGCCACATCATTCTTCATACCTGGCCACCAAAACATCGCCTTTAAATCATGGTACATCTTAGTACTTCCCGGGTGAATGGAGAATCCGCTTTTGTGTGCCTCCTTTAAGATATCTTGCCTCAAAGTACCAACATCCGGCACAATGATCCTACCCTTGAATCTCCATAACCCATCTTTTTCTTCCGACACTCTCCACTGTTTTCCTTGCTCGATAGCCGGTAACACCTTCCATAACGCTTCATCGTTTTCATGAGCCTTTAGGAGTTCGGACTTAAAGTCACTCGAGATTTCTAATCGGCTCAAACACAAGGTTCCCGATACTTCTCGAGCACCAATTTTTAGACTCTCGAATCCCTTGAGCAACTTCTCCTCTTGAAGCATCATCCAAGACGCATATAACGACTTTCGACTTAACGCATCCGCCACTATATTCGCCTTTCCAGGATGGTAATTTAACTCAAAGTCATAGTCTTTCAACAATTCCATCCACCCCCTTTGCCTCATATTAAGCTCTTTCTGATCAAAGAGGTATTTCAAGCTCTTGTGATCGGAGAAGACTTGGAACTTAACCCCATAGAGATAATGTCTCCACACCTTCAAGGCAAACACAACCGCAGCGAGTTCTAAATCGTGCGTAGGGTAACTAAATTCGTGAGGTCTCAACTGCCGTGAGGCATACGCCACCACATTATGATGCTGCATCAGCACGCATCCTAGACCCTTTAGTGAGGCATCACAGTACACCTCAAATGGTTTGTTCGGCTCAGGTAACACTAACACAGGTGCAGTGGTCAACTTTCTCTTCAATACCTGAAAACTCTCCTCGCACTCAAGAGTCCAAACAAACGGAGTGTCTTTGCGAGTTAACTTTGTCAACGGTAAGGCTAATTGCGAAAAGCCTTTGATGAACCTTCGGTAATAGCCAGCTAAACCCAGAAAACTCCTTATCTCAGTTACTGTGGTTGGTTGCTTCCAATCCATCACAGCTTCTACCTTAGTTGGATCTACGGCTATTCCCTTCTTACTCACCACGTGACCCAAAAACTTCACCTCATCCTTCCAAAACTCACACTTAGACAGTTTTGCATAGAGTTTCTTCTCCTTTAGAATCTGCAACACGGTCCTCAGGTGTTCCGCATGCTCTTCTTCAGTCTTGGAGTAAATCAGTATGTCGTCAATGAAGACAACAACGAATTTATCCAAAAACGGACGGAATACTCTATTCATGTAATCCATGAATACTGCAGGAGCGTTCGTCAACCCAAAAGACATCACAGTGTACTCGTATTGACCATAACGAGTCCTGAAAGCGGTCTTAGGGATATCCTCACCCCTCACCCTTATCTGGTGATAACCGGATCGCAAATCGATCTTGGAGAAAACCCCAGCTCCTTGTAATTGATCCATGAGATCATCAATCCTCGGCAATGGGTACTTATTCTTTATGGTGACCTTGTTCAGCTGCCTGTAATCCACACAGAGCCGCATACTTCCATCTTTCTTCTTTACCAGTAACACTGGAGCACCCCACGGGGAAACACTTGGTCGGATAAAGTTCTTACCCAACAATTCTTCTAACTGAGACTTTAGCTCAGCCATCTCTAACGGTGACATCCTATAAGGAGCACTTGAGATTGGTCCCGCCCCAGGCACCAATTCAATAGCAAACTCGACCTCTCGGTTAGGTGGAAATTCCTCAATATCATCGGGAAACACTTCCGGAAACTCACACACTATTGGAATCTGATCCAACCTTTGGTCATCACCCGAAACACCCGCGGTTAACAACAGGATACCCTGACATTCAATTCCAAAACAGTTCACCATCATCGAATTCAAGTAATAATTATTTACCACGACCGGCCCTTCTGTATCCTCCGGCATAAAGTACACCGACTTGGTAGAACAATCAAGCAGGACATGGTTTTCGGATAACCAGTCCAATCCCAAGATAAGATCAAGACCGATCATCGGTAAGCAGATTAAATTATGGACAAAATCACGCTGCTTGAACCTAAATGAAACTTTCGGGCATCCTAGCCTAGTTACCATGGCCTCATGGGTAGCATTATACACTTTTAAGTCATAACCTAAGGTTACGATCTTCAATCCTAACTCATGGGCTTTCTCAAATGCAAGAAATGAATGTGATGCTCCCGAATCAAATAAAGCATTTAAAGTTTGACCAGCCATTTCACAGTTACCTCGAATGAGTGTCTCGGATCCCTCTGCACCCACAGCTGAGGTGGTGAACACCCGACCAGTCTGTTGTGCTTTCCCAGCACCTTGCTTTTGCTTCTCCGGACAACTTGTGGCTTTATGCCCCGCTTTTCCACAATTGTAGCACAAACCCCATCTGCCCTTGCATGGCACACCCGGATGGTGACTTCCACACCTAGTACAAGATTGATCATTTTGAGGCTACTTTCCAAACCTTTTCCCTTGGGAGTTGTTGTTGTTGGGCCTCCTAAAAGAACCTCCCCTCTTGAAGGGCGGACCTCTAGGTGCAAAGCTCTTCCCTCGGTTTTGTAGAAATGATCCCTTGTGATTTCCTTTCTCAGTGGCTGCCCTCTTCACACACTCTTCAGCAACCCTACACTTGTTCACCAATTCGGAGAAAGTCCTAATCTCCATTGGTCCCACTGAACTGAAAATATCGCTCCGGAGTCCTCCTTCGTACTTAACACACTTCCACTCCTCATATTCCACCGGGGTCCCTTGACACATACGAGAGAACCTGAACAGCTCCTCAAACTTGTCAGTATACTCAGATACGGACATAGTACCCTGCTTCAGCTACAACAATTCAAGCTCCTTGGCCGTCCTAGCAGAAGTCGGAAAGTACTTCTTATAGAACTCCTCTTGGAAGACATCCCAGGTGATATAATCATCACCCTGCTGCAGGAGGCGTCGGATACCCTGCCACCAATGCGACGCTTCACCAGTGAGCAAATAGGTAGCGAACTCCACACGCTGCCCTTCAGGTACCACCTGTGCTTGCAGTGCTCGTTCCATAGCCTGAAACCACGTATCGGCTTCAGTCGGGCTAGTAGTTCCCTTGAACTTAGGTGGATTAACCTTCAAAAAGTTTGCCAGTGTCATCGGGCCCTGAACTCCACCTCCGTCATTACCATGGTTGTTCATCTGTTGACCAATAGCCTCAGTAGTGGCTTGCATAGCAGCAGCCATGTTCTCCAACGTAGTCATAAAGTTTACCGGGTCATTAGGGTTAATTTCTGGTGCACAAGCATTAGTACGACTCCTCCCATGACCTCTACCGCGTCCACGAGGCTCCATCTGGTTCCTATACACACCGAACAATCGATATTAAGTTGATCAGTCTCAATATCGGAAGTTTAGTGCTTCAAAGTCCCAAATGCATGCTCATGAACGTTTATGCCAATTATATCAAGCAGATATACTAATAGCATATAACACACATACAGAGAATGCACAGAAGCATAGTCAGTCCATTCCTCAGGCTCTGCAGGAACGAACTGCTCTGATACCATAATGTAACACCCTACCATACAAAGTCTTATGCTTAAGTCATAATTCAGAGATGGCAAGGTATTACGACCTCTAAAACAAAAATTTAGTACGTATAGTAGTATGAACAATTGATTATAACTAGGAGCCTTTGCAGAAAAAAGGGGGTAAACAAAAACCGTAACTCGAACGCGCAACACTCCGATCGATAACGTAACGAACCGGGATAAGCTAACGCGAGATCATATATATAAAGAGTGTCAAAAACAAGAATATCAAGACTCAAAATCCGGCTGCGAAGAGAACCGGTCCGAGCATAGCAATATATACATATGATAAAATAAGGAAACCCCAAAGGAAACCCAAAGGGACACAAATACAGAAAACCTATTCTCCAAAAATCCCCTCTAGAAGGAGTCATCACAGTTTGTATTATTTAATGGAGATAAAAGTATCTAAACAAGATATATAAACCAAAACAGAGTCCCGAGAACAAAGGATCTTCGCTAATCCAGAAGTCTCCAGCATGCTTCAGCGAGAAACCTCACGTCCTGCATCTGAAAACCACAAAATCCGCATGGGTGAGAACCAGAGGTCCCCAGCACGGTAACAGCTTCCACATATATAATACATAATAATAGAGGAAAGCCGAAGGCAATCCTAGAACTTCCTCCAGATAATATCAAAGCTTATAAACAAGCTAAACCATAAGTGACAACTGACTAAAGATTCTTCAATCTAACTAATACTTCCCTTTCCAATCCCTTCAGACCTCCCAACCACCAGCAGGAGTATAATATAGCAAACACAGTTATATCATACAAGAGATGTACAAATAGGAACAAATAAGACAATTAGACAGATAGCAAGTAATATACAGTCAAATAGGCAATCTCAAACAATTCATGTAATATGCTTATGATGCATGCCTGTCCCTAGTGGCTGATGATATCATCTGTCGGTTATAGAGCCAACCCGACAAGTCCTGGTAGCTAACCATTGGACTGTCCCTCTGTCGTGCATCCCCAACTCGAGTTATACTCATCATAAACTTGATCATAAACATGATCCATATCCATCACCCTCACTGGTGAATATTTATCCATCACCATCACTGGTGAATATTTATGGGGGCGAGCTCATCCGGGCCTTTCACAGTGCCCGGCCACACTTACGACATTGGGTTAACAGAGCTTCGAGTCTCAACCTGGAGCACATGGTGGCTAGCCATTGCTATTACCCAGGGAAACCCTCATCTCCGATGGTGGAAGTGCAAACATTCACAATTCAATCAACAGCATATATGCATTTATACTTGGCCATAAACATGGCTCCGCCGTAACACGGCAATAATCTAGCCATCCGGCTCACGGTTAAATCCATAACCAGCCAATTCATTAACAATTACGGCCCTTCGGCCCATGGCACAACAAGCACTTCCACCGCCATCCTCCGCATCTCACATAATCATCTTTGATCCTCAATGATCATTCATTTTTCCCCTTGCTTCATTCGCAAGTTACCACATTCACTAGCCCTTTTTCCTCATGCTAGGCATATCACAATGATTTAAGATATAAGTGGTGAGATCGGAGGCTTAGAAGTATGAAATTTGGCTTTTAAAACTCAAAAATCAACTTTGGGATGAAAACAGGTCCACGCGTACGCGCACTCCACGCGCACGCGTGGATGGCCTTAAAACTTCATCGACGCGCAAGCGTCATACGCGCGAACGCGTGGATTGAAAATTAGCCAAACGACGCGCACGCGTCAGCCATGCGTACGCGTGGGTACTCTTGCGCCCCAGGCACAAAACTGGCACAACTCTGGCACAACTCTCTGGAAAATGGCTGGGCATTGGGTGCAGCACATTCGGCGCGCCCGCGCACATCACGCGCACGCGTGGATGGCGCTTCCTGGAAGAACGGCGCGTACGCGCCAAGTGCGCCTACGCGCGGGGGGTCATTCTGCTAAAAATTTTCTAAGTTAAAAACTGCAGAATTCACAGATTCAACCCCCAATCTTCCGACGGACATAACTTACTCATTTTAAATCGTTTTTCACCCGTTCTTCGAACGACATGGACATCCCGGATCCAATTTCATTTCTAAACCGATTTGGCACAAATCAGAGATCCGTAGTCCAAGTTATGTCCCATCAAAGTATGCCCAAAAACCATGTTTTCATACAAAACCACAAAGTGCCATTTTCAAAACAAGCCACTTTCAACTCTTTTCAAAATCAATCAAAACATGCCAATTTCAACCCTTCTCTTTGAAATCATTCAAAATGTACCAAAATCAACAACAAGCCATCCTCAACTCACATATTGATATTTTACCAAAATTTCCAAAACCACATCCAACCATTTTAACACTTCTCAATCAAACGGCTAAAGGACAAACACAATATCATGTCATACATCCTTCCTCATCCCAATTTCCAATAATACCATTTCCAATCAACAATCACTATACATAATCAACATCATACTCACCATCAACATGGTACCACCCACCAATTCAACCTTAATCATTCATCAAGCATATATCACAACATGCATTTCTCATATATCACACAATCAAGGCATCAATATTCATAATCACATATATGAACACATCATATATCTCAATCATTCAACAACATCAACAATCCAATGCCTATCTTAGGGCCTCTAGCCTAAGTATTTCCTACCACATTACATATTAGATACGGGAAACCGAAACCATACCTTAGCCGATTTCCCAAGCTCAACCGGAGCACTTCCAAACCACTTGTCCACAAGCTCTCAAGGTATCAACACCTCTAAGAACAGATTTTATCACACAAAACCCTCTTCCAAGCTTTCCAAAATCACCAATCAAGCTCCAATATTCACATATACACAACCTAAGCCACAATCATCATATCCATACACAACATCTCAATACCCAAACATCATAGAACAACAATTTACACTAGGGTTGAGAATCTTACCACACCCAAGGTCCAAGGAGACAAGATTAACCTTCTCCTTCAAGAGAGTTGGGTCCTATAACATCAAAGAACCCAAAATCTCAACATTTTTGCTCATGAAACTCGAAATCAAGGGCTGGAATTTCGAACAGTAAAACGTGGCTTACCTCAAGATTAATTATATGGGTTTTGTAGAGCTCTCCGCGGTGAACGCGTGGCCGCAAACGGAGCGGCAATCGGAGCTCTAGATCAAAAGTTATGGTGGTTTGAAGATCAAGTGAGAGAAAGAACTTGAGAGAGTGTTCTTCCTCCCCTCTCTTCCATTTCAGCGTGTTTGAGTGTGTTGTGAGGAGAGAGAGTGCTGAAAACTAGGGTTTTGGTTTAGTTTAGTTGGGCCAAGGGCCCACTTTGGGTCCGGTTGGCCCGGTTTGGCCCGTTCGGTCCAATCTTGGTCCGATTTCCATAAAATTGGTACCGAAATTCTCGTCTCAATTTCCTCTATCATATTAAGCCATAAAAATATCATTTTTGGCTTTCTAGAATAAATTCTCATATATGGGTTAATTAGCCGTTAATTAACCGGGTCTTACAATTCAAAGTTATAAATCTCATCTCATTATCCATCCGATATCGATTATTCTGTACATTTAGTCTCAACCCAGAGCAAGTGGAATGAACCATAATCCTTGCATCTACCCAGGAAGTACCAATCTTAATCAATACTCATTTCCATTATCCAATCATTCAGTTATCAACATCACATCAAGAGCAGCCCTCAACGTCACCATCACCATCATAAGGGACCTCTCAATTGTTCAAACACATACAAAACAATACAAAGACTATACAAATAGAGAGAATAGATAAAGCAAGTAGTTCAAATAGCATATAAATACAATTATTCAACAAGACAAGCCAAATATAAGATGTACACCCAATTAATACACACAAATGCAGATGATGCATGTCTAAACAGGCCTTGAACTCACGTATCGGTTGGTTGCATTGCCCCGCATACGACAATGTCCCTGAGATAGGTGTTACGTATTGCCATCCTCACGGAGCCGTACTCCCAGTCTTGCGTGGGCGTTACATATTGCCGTCCGCACTGAGCTGTACTCTTAGTTTCAAGTCCAGTGGGTGTTACGTATCGCCGTCCCTACTGATCAAATTTTATTTCCTCCATGAGCGTTATATATCACTGTCCTCATGGGAACTCTTACTTAGGTCTCAAGTGGGTGTTACCTATCGCCATTCCACTGATCAAATTTGTTTCCTCCATGAGCGTTACATATCACCATCCTCATGGGAACCCTCATTTAGGTATTAAGTGGATGTTACGTATCGCCATTCCCACTAAGCCTCACGCACGTTATCTCAAGTGTGCGTTATGTATCGCTGACTTACAAAATTGCACTCAACATCAAATCTCAAATCACAATCATGACACAAGAGAGGGAATCCTTTATCCTCAACTTCCCTATTCTGTGAGTGAGACAACTCCACTATCCTTACCAATCTAACTATTTAGGCCATAAAAAGTCTACATCCATATCATTCAACAATATCGTTAGTTATTAAACTCATTAATCTCAACACAGTATCAACTCATCAAGTCTCAAGTCCGTTAACCTCGATTCTCTGTCAGTTTACCCATTGCATTCTCTCGTAAGCAAGATAATACCACCATCCTCACCATGGGCAGGACGAACCACCATCTCCGCAACCACGTCATCCAGTTTAACCAAGTTTTTATCCGGAAATAATTCAATTTAATCCATTCCTTAATTAGGGGGTTATAGAAGGTTACAAGCTTGTTGAAAAAGCCAAACAATCAAAAACAGAGTTTAAGTGAGAAAATAGGACTTGTGCATACGCATCACCCTTGTGCGTATGCACAAATTAGAAAGGCTTCCAAGCTTGTGTGTACACATCACCCCTGTACATATGCACAACTTGCAAAATTCCTAGGCATGTATACTCATGCCCCTTATTTGTATGCACAAGCATTATTACCCGTTCTATTCAACAAACTCTCAGAATTCAATTTAAAACACCAATTTTTAATCACTCATAACTTCATCTACAAAACTCAATTTTTCATCATTCTTAAATCATTTTAGAGCTCTTTTCATTATCTTTAATTTAAGATAGATTTTACACAAATTCAAACTTCAAGCACCAAGTTATGACACATCCAAGTTGGTCAAAATTCTATTTTTACAAATACTGCACAAATAGCCAATTAGTTCAAATCCACTTAGTTCAAATCACTCAAATACTATTTCTAAACATGCCAAATACTCAATCATCAAGTCTCAACCATTCCAAGCCCAATCACAATAATTCTAACTCATTTAACATATTTTACCAAATAGCCAATTTTTCACCCAAAAACTCAATTCAATTCATTTTTGATCCATTCTAAAACTACATTTATGCATCTCAACACTCATTCATCATCTTATTTTCATTCAACACCTAATCAAACAAGTTCTAACATTATCATTCCAACTTCACAAGTTTCCCATCAATAATCAACAAACAAACCATTCATATAATCATATTCTCATCAATCCAACAACCATTCATTCATGGCAAATTCATCACTTATCGTGACTTACCATATAGGGGATATCTCACTCTATCTCGGCCTTCGACCCAAATTTCCATATCCATATCCATCATAACCAAGCATACCAAAACTCATATTCAATTCAACTTATTTATATACACATTTATAACATTCACTAACCACTCAATTCACAAAATCACAACTAATCAATACAACATCAACCAATTCCATTCAATCCTATCTTAGGGGAGATTAGCCTAAGTTTTCATGTAGCTTTACATGGTGCCTATCCAAAATTAAGACCCTTACCTTCGTTGACGACGGTCTCAACTTCGGGAAGAACTCTTCTTTGGCGATTCCAACCTCTACCGGTCTAACTCTACCAAATTCCTCACCAAAGGGTCGGGGTTCTCAAACCAATTCTGCACCAATACAAGCCAACCCAAGCTTTCACCAATCAACAAGGCACCAACCCGCAATAATCAAGCTATTCACCGCAAAAATTATAATTCCTCAACCTAGGATTCATAGAATTGGAAAAATCCAAAGGAAAAATGCTTTCTTACCTTAACCTACTCGAATATGGGAATGGAACCCATTTTGAATTCATGCTAGAGTACCCCCAAAGAACCAAAATCACAAGATTTCAACATCATGTACCAAAAATGCAAAAAAGTGGAAAAATTCGAAAATTGGGAAGTGATTTCGTATTTACTTACTACAATACCTAGAGATAATTGAAGAAGAATCCGATATGAACGTGTGGCTACAAACGACTTGTCAATCGGAGCTCCGGAGCAAAAGTTATGGCCAAATGAAGACGATGGAGGTTAGGGTTTTTGCTTCCCCTTTTCTCTCTTCTCGCAATCCATGGCTCTCTCATGAATTGAGGGAAATGATGATGAATTGGCTAAGTTTGAGGCTTTTAAGCCTTGGACTTGGGCCTAGTGAGGCATGGTTCAATCGTTTTAGCTCGTTGGCCAAACTTTAGGCCAAAATATTTAAAATTAGTGTTATAATTTGCATTCTAAATATTTTAGCTCCCCAAATTATATATTTTAATTTATTAATCTACATTGCTCATATTTAATTTATTAATTAATTATTTATTATTTTTTTTAAATTTTACATCTTACTCACCTTAATAAAAATTTTGCACTCAAAATTTGCTCTCCAATTCCCATGTATGCTCCTTAAAGCCTTCTCGACTCCAAGAAACCTTAACCAGTGAAACTTTTTCTTCCACGAATTCCCTTGACACCAGTTTTGTACCTAACAGGCTTGACTCTATGGCCTCATACATACACGATGGAGTATTGGCTTCTCGCAATTCTATTGCCATAAACCACTTACACATGATTATAACTTTGCATTTCTATTTTCAACAACAACGATATTTATTTATCACTTCTCATTAAAATTTTCAATATCAATAATCATATTATAATGGAGACCTCAATCAAATTCACAATCCTCAACCTCAATTTTGGTACTTACTCAAGTTTTTCATTCCTAGGTACAAAACCATAAACTTCAACATAATGAACAACCAATGAATTTCCTTTATCATAATCACAATCGAATGCTAATCAATATCAAACCCAGCCAAAATGCCAAATCCAAGCCTAAGCCATACTCATCTGTGTCACCATTAGTCCCATCTAGCTTTTCGCCTAATAACTTACCCAATTTCAATCTCCCCCAAATAAATCCCAAACTAACTTCAAATTATCCATTACTCAAAATTCTATATAAATCCTCCGTTCTCGTGGGCATAGCCATTACTAAGATAACCCGACGTAATAATCGATCACTCAACGCCAATAATATCTATCTTTAATAAGCATCATCCAAACACCTTAGCTTAAGTCAATCTATTGTAACATAAATCACATACTCACACTTACTATTCCCAAAATCCTTAACTTGATAATTAATTATCCCTTTTTTATTCCTTAATAAATTACACTTCTTTTTCAGGTTAACCTTAATTACTCATATCTTCTCTTACATCACAATAGCCCTAAAGCCAATCAAAATCACCATATTGATGCTCCAACCCACTTTCACTACACTACTCTAATCGTTTGCCATTAAGAATCTAATTATCCGTCCACGTCAACCAGAACCTCCTTGAATCTCTTTATCTCACTAACTAAATGCCATTGACTTTCAAATTAAATCTTAGACATTCACTTCCATTGTAACTTACCATTACCGAGTTCAAACCTTGGGCTACTGTCGGTCTTTCTAAACCTTTTTGTAGAATTTTCGGTGGTCACTTTTTGTCACTGTGTAACGACCTAATTTCTGGTATGTCATGATCATACTAGAAACTGAGCACTACCAACTTGTCTTCCTAATTATTATCTATTATTTATTATATAAGCCTGATTCATTGTTAAAAGCGTAGTTATTTTTTGAGGTACTTTATTTTTTTGAAAACGTTTGGATTAATAAACAGAATCATTCATAATCAATTCACGAGTGATAACAGGTAAAACAGTTATAAACAACCACAAATAAATACATCACAAGCAGTTGGCAACATTCAGTGATCCAACCTTTATTAGAGTATATACTTTTAGTTAGAACAACCCCTAGATATAGCTAGATAATAACTATATACATGTATACACAAATAATATCCCAGGCCCTGACCTGTTTAAGAAGTCCCTAAGCTGGCGCCCAGGCTAGCCTAGACTCTATACTCACCTAGTCCCTCTAAACTACTAAAGCGAGGGAAAGTACATTCTAAGTCTTCAAAACTCAAGTCAGGTGGACGCCATCAAAAGGTGGAACATCATCTACTACTCCTCTGCACAATCAGACATTGCCATATGACGTCTCTCTGGTACCTCATCAAGTAGCCACATATCAAGAGTCTTGTACACAGGATTTAGGTTAAAGTTCACGTACCCACGAGGTACAGACGTTGGCTGGTCTCAAAGCATATACATATAAATAGGTAACAGAGTTCACTCTAGACTCAGAAGACTACCTAGAGCGGAATCCTCTTTGTGGAATGATTATCAACGAACTACAAAAAGGGTACTCATGCTTCTATCTGGAGGGGGAAGGGAGAGAAAAGGGATAAAAATTGGGGAGTTCTTAGTATGGCCGGGGTTATTAGTTAAGTTCATTAATTCTGTGTTGTTTAATAGGCGAATAGCAAAATACAGAAAAGTAGTAAATAGAAAAAATAGATAAATAGAGAAAATAGAGAAAACAGAAAGCAAAACACGAACAAAAGAATACAAAAAAATAAGACACAAACACAGAGAATAGAATACAAATAAACAAAGCATACATTCATTCAACAATCATAACAGAGGAAATGCACAACCAAGTATGATACATGTCTGTCTTATGCAGGCCATGAGCTCATGTGTCGGTTTACACCCTGCATCCCAACATTACCTAGGAACAAGTCCCAGATATAGTTTTCCTTTGAGTCCTTAGTGTATACGTGTCGGTGGTTAAGAATACCACTCCTTCATGACTACTGGCAGTCGGCGCAAGGCTCAACCCCAAAATATACGCACAAGGGAAAATAATGATCCTCAGTTCGTGGGCGTCCTCGAGATCAACACACAAACAAAACAGAGATCCTCAGTTTGTGGGTTTTCCCGAGATCAATACACAATAGCACAGAGATCTTCAGTTCGTGGGTTTTTCCCGAGATCAGCACACAACAGCACAGCGATCCTCAGTTCGTGGGTTATACCCGAGATCAATACACAACGAAACAATGATCCTCAGTCCGTGGGTTATACCCGAGATCAACATATAACAGTTAGTGGATTATTCCCGTAGTCAATGATTATCAATTCGTGGGTTTTTCCCGCACACAAAATAGTTAACAGTTGGTAGGTTTCCCCGAGACCAATGATCATTCAGTTTGTGGGTGCTTCCCGTATTTAACATTATCAGTTCGTGTGTTTTACTACTCTTCTCTCTCTATCTCTTTACTCTGCTATGATTACTCTTTTCTCTGTATCTATATTACTCTTTTTCTCTTTATCTCTTTACTCTGCTCTGATCGCTCTGCTTAACGTATGTATTAAAATCTTATGTAAATTTCGGTATGAATAGTTAGCCTGTCCCAAGTATAGGTTCATTAAGTCTATACTGAAATAGTTTAACTTTTCATATAATACCTGATCCTAGGCACAACTCAAATACTAATTATGTTTCTCCTAGTTCGTTCACTAGTCTCTGTTAGTTTCTGTCATTAAAATTTTACAGACTTTTTCTCCGATTTTAATCTTTTCTTCAACTTTTTATCTTTCCTTTGTCTTTGCCTCACTAATATGTTTTTACCACTCCCTAAGTATTTTATAAAGGTGATTATGAGATTCTGCGCTTAAAGTTGTCTTTCTAAAGCTTTTACGAAAAACTGCCTTTTCTGTATTATTTTATTATTTTATTATTAAATATTCAAAAATTACCTTACCTTTACCTTTTAACCTTTAAAATTCACTTACCCCAATAACTTTTAATATTTCTACTTTAACCACCCTAACTTTTGGAAATTACAAAATAACCCCCCAAACACCAAAATATTTACTTCCTTGCCCTTTTTAAGATCTAAAAGGTGTTCTTCAATGTTCTTCATCACACTCAAAGTGTTCTTCGTGTTCTTCATAAATTCTTCAGATTCTTTCTCTGTTTTTACCCGTTTTTCAATGTTTTCAGCAACTGATTTTTACCATAATTCAAAATAAAATTGCAGCCACTAAAGCCCCATATTTTCCCCTTGATTAAAACACAAATTCAACCCCAATTTAAGGGTTAGGGTTCATTTTTCCCAGCTGCCCAAGAACACAAGTTCATAGCTTGAATTTCATCAAATTTCATCAAATTTTCACCAAAATTTCAACAAGAATCACTCATATAAACAATCAATTTCAAGCATAACCAAATCATATCATAATCACACAACACAAACACAATTAAACAAGATTAATTTTACCAAACCCTACCTTGAATTGCTGCTCTAAATACGGTTACTCTTTGAAGTGTTCTTAAAGCACTTTTTCCTCCTAAAACACATCAAGAACAACTTTGAATTCATAAAACCTCAACTGACCAAACCTTAATCAACATGTTAGGAAGGGATTCCTCACCTTAAACGTGATGGGAATTGAAGATTCTTGGCTCACAAGTCAATCTAAGCAAGAGATTTAAGGAAGAACATCAAGAAAACACATGTTTAGCATGGTTTTCCTTGAAAACCGAATTGAAGAGGGAGGGAGACAGCCATCTCACCTTATTTCCATCCTTGATATGTTATATGGTTATGTAGAGAAATAAGAGAGGATCATTTTGATCGGATTGGAATTTTAATATGAGTTTTAGTTAAGAAGAAATCAAGCTTTAAAGATTAAGTGCTCATAAAGTTTTCTCTCTTTTCTCTCTTTTCAATTTCGGCCAAAGGGAGTAAATGACCAGCCTTGGAGTGTCTTGGGGGTGTAGGGAGAGTTCTGATTGGTTAGCTTGGAGGTGGATTAAAATAATATTAAAATATCTCAGGTGTATAACTACTAAAACTAGATGTATCGGAACGCTTGTTAAAACATCTCTAAAAATTATTTTCTGAGCTACTAGCATAAATGACACTAGTAACATATTTAATATGAGAATAAAACAAGTATGATGAGGCATTAGCATTGCTAAAGTCATCAGAGAGTGCTAGTGCTAAGCTGCACTAGTAAACTGTGAACCCGGTTAAACCGGTTTCCTGTTTTTAACTAAAACAGATCAGGTAACCGTATAATATCATTCAAGCATCTTCTAATACTAATATAATAATAATATTATACTATTATATTTTTTCTCTCATGAATGGAGTCCAGTTTGTCAAACTGAGACCTGTTTACGGAAACTAGAACAAAACTCCTAACCGATACGGTTCAAAAACTAGGTTCTTCGTGATTGCGTTATCGAGCTTGTCCCAAAAGATGTTCTAGATTAAAGATGATATAATGACAATAAGGATTGAGATGCTTGATGATATAGCAGAGGTGTTCCCTTTACTGATCTTCCGGAGAAATTCGTGCCTTCAGAAGAGATCTCGCGTACTCGAAAAACTGGGATTGTTACACACTGCACTCTTCTGTGCACAGTCCTCCACTATTTTACTCTTATTTAAACAACTCTAAAAAATTCCTAATTTCCATCGGAACCATCGTACTCGTCATATCATTTCCAACACCATGTCCATCGCCACCTCCATTGTCATCTCCAACACCATGTCCATCAACACCATGAACAATTTATATTAATGTGATTAGTCTTAATATCTAAAGTCTAGTACTTTGAATCTCCAAAGGTATGCTCATGAACATTTATGCTATAGATTTCAAGTAGACATCCTAAATAGCATCTACACACAACCCAGAGTATGCTCAGAAGCATAGTCAGTCCATCTTTCAGAGTCTGTAGGAATGAACTGCTCTGATACCATAATGTAACACCCTACCACATAAGGCCATACGCTGTAATCGTAAGTCAAAGGTTGTGAGTTATTACGACCTCTAAAAACAAAGTACATATGTATAGATTGAAGAAATATAATATAGCTAGGAGCCTGTGAAGAAAGATGACAGAATAATAGTCGCATCGAACTGGAAACATTAATAATATACAGAATGACAGAAATATATATATGATTCAAAAAGAGATACATAACAAATACTAGTCTCAACCTGCGAAGACAAGGCCAGTTAGAAAGTATAATACAAACAAGCAGTAAACAAAATACAAAACTATTTCTCCATATATCAACCTCTAAGAGGGATATATAATAGCATATACAAAAGTAGAAAATATAAGATCTAAAGCTCAAAATACAAAGTGTAAAAAAGACTTCGTATTCCAAGGGAGTCCGGCACGCTCAACGAAGTATGTCATGTCCTGCATCTAAAAATAAAATTCGACAACGGGTGAGAATCCAAAGATTTTTAGTAGGGTAATAATTCAAAATAGAGACTATGTAAAAAGATATGAACCCACTAGACAATCCTAAACCACAATCATTACAAGGTTTAAGCCTAGGGTCCTTTTTAAACCAAACAGGAAACTCTAACAGATACTTCGACTTTATCATTTACTTGTCTCTTCATTAACAAAATTTCTTAACACAATAATAATAATAATCTCATAGTTACAGACTAAGAATTTTACGTCAAACAATTTATTCATCAGCCTTAAATCGACATCGCCATAATCTCTTTCCTATCTGTTAATCATCTCAATTCTCTAATGATTGTCAACCTGCTAGAGTTGGCTACGATTCAAAGTTATAAACCTCATCTCATTATCCATCTCATATCGATTATTCTCTATATTTAGTCTCTACTCAGAGTAAGTGGGGGCAAACCACAACCTTTGCATCTACCCAAGGAGTACCAATCTTAATAAATACTCATTTCCATCATCCAATCATTCAGTCATCAATATCGCATCAAGAACATCCCTCAGCATCACCATTGCCAGCATAAGGGACTTCGCAGTTATTCAAACACATACAAAATAATACAAAGAATATACAAATAGAGAGAACAGATAAAGCAAGTAGTTCAAATAGCATATGGATACAATTATTCAACAAGGCAAGCCAAATACAAGATGTACACCCAATTAATTCACACAAATGCAGATGATACGTATCTATTCTTAAACAGGCCATGAGCTCACGTGCTGTTGGTTTCCTGCAGTCGACAACATTCCTGAGATAGGTGTTACGTATTGTCGTCCCTATCTTAGAAAACATCCCTCCATGAGTGTTACGTATCGCCGTCTTCATGGGGAATCATTCATCCGGTCTCCAGTGAGTGTTACGTATCGCCGTCCTTACAGAGCCGTACTCACAGTCTTGTGTGGGCGTTACGTATCGTCGTCCCCATCGAGCTGTACTCTTAGTTTTAAGTCTAGTGGGTGTTATGTATTGCTGTCTCCACTGATCAAATTTCATTTCCTCCATGAGCATTACGTATCGCTGTCCTCATGGAAACTTTCACTTAGGTCTCAAGTGGATGTTACGTACTGTCATCCCTACCGATCAAATTTGTTTCCCAATTAGCATTACGTATCATTGTCCTCATGGAAAACCTCCTTTAGGTCTCAAGTGGGTGTTAAGTATCGTCATTCCCATTGAGCCTCACGAATGTTATCTCAAGTGAGAGTTACGTATCGACGTCCTCACGAGATCATGCTCAACATCGAATCTCAAATCACAATCATGACATAAGAGAGAGAATTCTTCACCTCCAACTTGCCTATTCTGTGAGCGGGATAAAACCATCAAGTCTCAAGTCCATTAATCTTGATTCTCTGTCAGTTTACCCATTTCATTCTCTCATGAGTGGGATAATACCATCGTCCTCACTGCGGATGGGACAAACCTCCATCCTGCAACCACGTCATCCGGTTTAACCAAGCATTTATCTAGGAATAATTCAACTAAATCCATTTCATATACTCACACTCATTCCAGAGCCCAAAATCTAGGTATCGGACCTTAATTGGGGGCTACAGAAGGTTACAGGCTTGCCGGAAAAGTCAAATAGCCAAAAATAGAATTTAAGTGAGAAAATAAGACTTGTGCATACGCATCACCCTTGTGCGTACACACAAATTAGAAAGGCTTCCCAGCTTGTGCATACACATGACCCTTGTTCATACGCACAACTTGCAAAATTCCTGGGCATGTGTACGCATGCCCCTTGTGCGTACGCAAGAGCGTTATTAATGCGTGAGCATCTTGTACCTTTTTTCTTAGCACTTTTTTAGTTATATTTCATTTAGTTTTACTTGATTTTAGTGAAAAAATCCCCTTTGGATGCTACTTTGAATTGTTTTAATATTTTTATGATTTCAGGTGAGATTCGCAGCAATTTGGCAGAGTTTGAAGCTAAAAAGGAAAAGCTGGCAGTACCCTCCCTGGGCGCTAAACGCCCAGCTGGCGTTTAGCGCAAGCAAGGGATTAGGACCAGAGGCGCGCAACTCCCTTTAGGGTGTTAAATGCACAATATGGCGTTTAACGCCAGCAGCTGACTGAATTCATCCACTCTTTGGGCTTTTCAAGTCGATTCAGCATTTATTAATTTTCTTTTATTTTCCTTTTGTAATTTTTATTTACAAAAATATGTTTTAGTCTTAGGATTTATTATTTTATTTTATTTCCATTTCAAATTAGGTTACTATAAAAGGAAAAAGATCACTTGTATCTTGGATCTTCGCCCTTCCGCACATTTTCAGAACCCCAGTTTCTTTGTAAGTCATGAGCAACTAAACCTCTTGGTTAAGATTAGGAGCTCTATTTATTTCTATGGATTAGAACTATTATTCTTCTATTTTAATTAATGTATTGATTCAATTCTAAGGATTTTTTTCATTCTTTATCTTATGAATTTGGGTGGAACGAGAGTATGACCCTTATTCTACATGAGTTCTTGTGATTCTCGAGATAGTTATCTCGCTTGAACTATAGCTTGAAAACAAATTTCTCCTAAATTGCTAATTACATGAACTAATTGGGATATGTGACATATAATCCTGTTAGCTTTGGGTAATTAGGGTTTTTGTGGCCATAAACTAGTTTTTGAACTTAACCCTCTAATTGGAACTAAGTGACCACGAGAGTGGCGGTTAATGAAGGTTAGAGGAGGCTAAATCACTAAGAGATTAGGGTTTAGACATTTTCAGTTTGCCATAGAATGAATCATACATTGTTAAAATAGTTGTAAGAACTTTTAATCCGGAAAGATAAACATCTCCAAAGCCTTAATTATTTTCTCATACTGTTTTCACACCAAACCCTTATTTGCTTTATTTATTGTTTTATGTGTTTCAACCATCAAAACCCCTTTTTTATTCGCCTAACTAACTCCAACTGTATAGCCATTATTGCTCAGTCCAGCAATCATTGTGGGATCGACCCTCACTCACTTGAGGTATTACTTGGATGACCCGGTGCACTTGCCGATTAAGCTATGGGAATCTCGAATTCCCACACCAAGTTTTTGGCGTCGTTGCTGGGGATTGTTTGTGATTGACAACTACTAGTTGTCTGGTTGCTTAGATTAGGTATTTTCTTAGTTTTGTTTACTTTTACTTTAATATTCGGTTTTAGTTTTTTTTTCCCTTAACTTCTATTTTAAGTTTGGTGTCCCTTTATTTTTCTCCTCTTTTTATTTTTTTTGAATATTTTAGTGTCTTTTTCTTTTTAGTTTTCAAAATTTTTAGGTTACTTTCTCATTCTTATTTTCAAAATTTTTAGTTTAATTACTTACTTTAATTATTTTTATTACTTTTACACAGTATATCTCACTAGGAGCTCTCTATATTTTGACATAGAGACTCCCACCCTTTTTTGTTGTTTTCTGTTTGTGTGCAGGAACAAGGAGAGTTCACTATGGATCTTGTTTTGAGGGTTACCTAAAACTGTAGGTCAATCTCGGACGAGATATGTGGTGGTGGCCGGAGCTGTCGTGTCCGACCTGTTGGATCTGATGGCCGGAGCTGTCGTGTTTGACCTGATGGAACTGGTGGAGCTGGAGATGCTGCTGATCCTTCGTCACCGGAGGGTGATGGTACCTGCAAGAGACTCCGACGCTTAAGTTAGCATGGGCTTTAAGCAGGTTTTTAGTAGAATCAGAGTATGAGTTATACCTGGGTGCTCCAGTGTATTTATAGTAGTGTGGAGTGACTTTTCTAGAGATAAGATAGTTATCTTATCTTATCTTATCTTTGAGTGAAGTCATCTTATCTTTAAGGGGAACCGCCTTTATCTTTCTAGACTTTCGCTGCCTTTAGATTGGGCTGTGTTCCTTCGTTTGGGCCTGCTTTGGGCTCTTTT
Organism: Arachis ipaensis; assembly: GCF_059453495.1. Classification (NCBI taxonomy): domain Eukaryota; kingdom Viridiplantae; phylum Streptophyta; class Magnoliopsida; order Fabales; family Fabaceae; genus Arachis; species Arachis ipaensis. The sequence goes on along the minus strand of NC_142440.1, from coordinate 136,274,561 downwards.
TGATGATTTGGCTGAACTCTTTGTGAAGAGGTCGGTAATGGGCCAACCTTCCAAGAGGTCGGTCATGGGGCAACCTTCTAAGAGGTCGGTTATGGGCCAACCTTCCAAGAGGTCGGTCATGGGCCAACCTTCTAAGAGGTCGGCCAACCCAGTCCATTATAGCTCGAACCGATGCATGAACAGTGCCCCTACTTGAGTTCGGACCTTTCCGTGAGATCGTGCTTTCAGAGCTTCGATCTCTTTAGGGAAGTCGTGCTCAAGCATCCTGACTTTGAGTAGTTTCTCCTTGTGCGAGTCTGGTATTGCTCTTTTTAGTTTGTTGAGAGGACTTTTCAGCCTTCTTCCAACTTGTTTGGCTTCACTACTCGGGCTTTTTAGTCATAATCCAACAACTTTTTTAGGTAGTGTTTCGATGGGGAACCTTTTAATAGTTTGTTTGGATGACTTTTTAGCGCCGTTTTGATTTGTGATTTTGCCTTTTAAGTAGTGTCTTTTTTCAAGACTTCGTACCTTTCAGTAAAGCATTCCTAACCTTCCTCTGGCCGTTTGTGAGATGTCTTTGTCCCTTTTGTTGATCTTTGTAGAGTGTTGGTACTTTGTTGTCCGACCTCTTTTTGATCACTTCTTGTTTTCTGTTTGATCGAGGTGGTCCTTGGGGTTAACTTGTCCGACAACTTTTTAGTGTTCTCGTAGAACCTTTTTAGTTAGTCTGAACAATTTTGATAGCCTTGTCATTGAGTTGTGGCTTTTTGGGCAGAGCTGTGTCCCTTTTGGCGCACGCTTTTTGTTGGTCCGATCTTGTCGATCCTCCTTAAGTTATTTTTAGTAATCCATTTTTACTCAGACCTTGTCGGGCCTCTTTCTATGGATTACTTTTTATAACTTTTTGTCGCTTTGTCCGACTTCTTCGTGTCGGTCCGTCCTAAGTTATTTTTAGCAATCCATTTTTACTCAGACCTCGTCAGACCTCTTTCTATGGATTACTTTTTATAACTTTTATCACTTTGGTCGATTTGGTCTGACTTCTTCTAGTCGAACCCTCTTAAGTTATTTTTAGTAATCTATTTTTACTCAGACCTCGTCAGGCCTCTTTCTATGGATTACATTTTATAACTTTTGTAGCGTTGATTGGGCGGTGAATTTGGTTTTCACCTTGCCGACCTTGTTGTAATCGGACGATGAATTTGGTTTTCATCTTGCCGACCTGTAGCTTTGTAATCGGACGATGAATTTGGTTTTCATATTGCTGACCTTTCATAATCGGGCGATGAATTTTGGTGTTCATCTTGCTGACCTGTAGCTTTGTAATCGGACGATGAATTTGGTTTTCATCTTGCCGTCCTGTCGTAATCGGGCGATAAATTTGGTTTTCATCTTGCCGACATGTAGCTTTGTAATCAGACGATGAATTCTTGCGCTCATATTAATGCGTCTTGGTAGGAAACTTTTTAGAGAATCTGCAAACTTTTAAACAATAAAATGAAGATATGAATAAGAGTGTGTACATGTTAGTGCTTACTCTTCTAGGTCAGGCAATCTTTTAGATCTCGGCCTGGCGCCCTTCTTAGATTTGCAGGCATGCCATGACCTTGGTAGCTCTCGCCCCTCGAGGTCGGACACTTTGTGGTGACTGTTCATATCCTGGGTCGAGATGTACGACCCGGGCTGCTTAAAGACAAAGCGACCGACCTGTTCAGGTCTGGAATCCCCGATCTCTTCTCAAGGAGGTCGGCCAAATCGAGAATAGAGGCCCGAAGCAGGCCCAAATAGAGGAACACGATCCAAATCCAAAGGTAGCACAAACCTAGAAAGATAAGGGCGGTTCCCTTAAAGATAAAGATGACTTCATTCAAAGATAAGATAAGATAACTATCTTATCTCAAGAGAAGATCACTCCACACCATTATAAATACACTGGAGCACCCAGGTATAACTCATACTCTGATTCTACAAAATACCTGCTTAATACCCTTGCTAACTTAAGCATCGGAGTCCCTTGCAAGTACCACCAGCTTCCGGTGACAAAGGATCAACAGCATTACCTGTCTAACAAGTCGGACGCGGCAGCGCCGGCCACCACCCACAAGGCGGATACACCATCTCCAACCAATACAGAAGATCTCATCCGAGATCGACCTACAGTTTCAGGTAACCCTCGGAACATTGGCGCCATTGCCGGGGAACCTGGAAGTCATTCCATCATCATGGCAGACAACCTTGACAATGACCACAATTCTGATTTAGAGAACAAAACGCCGCATAAAAATGCAGAAGTCACACCAGACGATACTTCTCAGCCTAACAAAAATAAGAATTCACCAAGCACAGGTGTCATGGAGGCATTTCAAGATCGACTAAAACAACTCAAAAAGAGGTTGAATATCAACGAGAAGCCGAGAGAGACCTACAAAGGGAAGCTAGGCGACGCCGAGAATTAGAAGACAAGCTCCTAAAGCTTGAAGCTGATCTCAAAGCTAAAACAACTTGATCTAGCCACGAAGATAGCCCCCGCAAAGACCAAGACCCATTCACCAAAGAGATCATGAAGGCTAAAATACCAAAAGACTTCAAACCCCCTGACATGACTCCGTACGACGGCACATCAGATCCCAGCCATCATCTCAGTAATTTCAGAGGTAGAATGTATCTCACCAATACCTCAGACGCAATTCGATGCAAAGCCTTCCTGACTACCTTGACGAAGACAGCAGTTAAATGGTTCGACAATCTACCCCCTAGGTCCATCTCAAGCTTTGACGACTTAGCCAAAAAATTTCTAACTAGATTTTCCATCCAGAAGGACAAAACCAAACACGCCCCGAGCCTATTAGAGATCAAGCAAGGAGATTGGGAAAGTCTTCACAGCTACATGAAAAGATTCAACAAGGCATGTCTGGACATACAAAGTCTGCCAACGGAAGCAGCCATTATAGGTCTCATCAATGGCTTACGAGAGGGACTTTTTAGTCACTCCATATCGAAAAAACATCCCACATCTCTAAACAAAGTACAAGAACGAGCAGAGAAATACATCAACATGGAGAAAAACTCTCGATTAGAAGAGACCTCAAAGTCTGGATTCTCCTACTCTTCCCGAGATAAAGATAAAGAGTCCAAGTAAAAAGAAGATCAGCATGGAGAAAAGATAAAAAAATACCACAATTACACACCTCTTCGGGTGTCTCTTGTAGATGTCTATCAAGAAGTATGCCATACTGAAAAGATACCCCTACCTCGTCTACTCAAAAGCAAGAAAGGAGGAGGAAATCGAACAGAATACTGTGAATACCATCGAATCTATGGACATCCTACCAATGAGTGCTTCGATTTTAAGAATGTCATAGAAAAATTGGTAAGAGAAGGGAGACTAGATTGGTACTTAGCCAGCAAAACAGATGAGCCAAGGAAAAGAAGAAGGGACGAAGAGGTCGGACGAACTGAACGACCACCTCGTACCCCAGAGAGACATGTCCACATGATACACGGAGGATTTGCGGGAGGAGGAATCTCCAAATCATCTCGCAAAAGACATCTTAAAGAAGTATATCATGTCGAGGAAGGAGAAGGAGCACCCGACCTCCCTACTATCACTTTCACTAAAGAAGACGCAGTAGTCTTGACTCCACATCTGTGCATGAAGTTCCTAACAGCAGAAGGGATTGCTACGATAAAAGCAGACCAAAAAATTGCGCGCCGCTATTACAACGAAAGTTTGAACCTCAGAGGCAAAGGAGAAGAAATCTACACCATCGAACTCGGAGGAGTTCGAGGGCGGGAAGAACTTTTTCCACAACCCGAAGGCGAGATAGAAAAAGTCTAGATCGGAGATGTCCCAGATAAAACAACCAATATTGGCACAATCCTAAAAGGAGACGTAAAGGAGTCCCTCATACAGTTTTTAAGAAATAATGTCAACCTCTTCGCATGGAAGGCCGCAGACATGCCGGGCATAGACCCCAAACTAATGTGCCACAAGCTGGCAATATACCCAGGATCTCGGCCAGTACAGCAGAGATGTAAAAATCTCGGGCCAGAACGATCCCAAGCTGTGGAAGAACAGGTACAAGCTCTACTAGAGGCAGGATTCATAAGAGAAGTCAAATATCCACTATGGCTAGCCAACATCGTCTTGGTGAAAAAATCAAATGGGAAATGGCGGATGTGCACTGACTACACCGATCTCAACAAAGCTTGGCCAAAAGATCCTTATCCACTCCCAAGTATAGACGCTCTGGTAGACGCCTGCTCCGGATACAAATACCTCTCATTTATGGATGCCTATTCGGGATACAATCAAATCCCAATGTACCCACCTGATCAAGAAAAAACCCCATTCTTAACCCCAAAAGCAAACTACTGCTACATCGTCATGCCATTCAGACTCAAAAACGCAGGAGCCACTTATCAAAGATTAATGAATAAAGTCATTTTAGACCATGTCGGAAAAATCATGGAGGTATACATGGATGATATGTTAATAAAGACACAAAGAGATGAGTCACTACTGTCCGACCTCACCCAAGTGTTCGATACCATAAGAAGGCATGTCATGCGACTCAATCCTGCAAAATGTACCTTCACAGTAGAAGCTGGCAAATTCTCGGGTTTCATGCTCACATAAAGAGGAATTAAGGCAAATCTGGATAAATGCCAGGCTATACTCGACATGAAGAGTCTGACCTGTGTCAGGTACAACAACTCAATGGAAGATTGGCAGCCTTGTCCAGATTTCTAGCTGGATCAGCAATAAGATCTCTCCCCTTCTACGCTACTCTAAGGAAGGGAAAGAAATTTGAATGGATAATGGAGTGCGAGCAGGCTTTCCAGGATTTCAAAAGGTTCCTAGGACAACCACCTATTCTAACTCGGCCACGGGAAGGACCACTTGTGTTGTACCTCGCAGTAGAAAATCGGGCAGTAGCCTCAGCACTGGTCAGAGAAGACGAAAGCGGACTACAACCTATATACTTCATCAGCAAAGCACTACAAGGGTCCGAACTGAACTACAAAAAATAGAAAAATTCGCCTATGCTCTCATACTAACGTCTCGACGACTTCACCCATATTTTCAAGCCCACATCATCAAGGTTCGGACCAACCATCCCATAAAAGGCATTTTGCAGAAGATAGATTTGGCAGGAAGAATCTTACGGTGGGCAGTCGAGTTGTCTGAATTCGACATTCAATATAAAGCTCGGACAGCCATCAAATCACAGTATCTGGCCTACTTTAATGTAGAATTTACTGACACCCCAGAAATCTCTACAGAATGGAATCTCTATGTAGACGGCTCCTCGAACAAAACTGGGAGCGGAGCAGGCGTGATAATAGAAAGCAATCAGGGAACCTAAATCGAACTCTCCTTAAAGTTCGAGTTCCCTGCTTCAAACAATCAGGCCGAGTATGAGGCATTACTAGCTGGTTTGAAGCTGGCTAAAGAGGTTGGAGCTCAAAAACTTATCATCTTCACCGACTCACAAGTAGTCACCTCACAAATAGCAGGGAGCTACCAAGCCAAGGATCCCACCATGAAAAAGTACTTGGACAAAACCAGGGAATGGCTCGGACAACTCGGGGAATATGAGGTCCGCCACATACCTCGGGAACAGAATGTTCGAGCTGATGCACTCTCAAAACTAGCCAGCACCAAACCAGGGGGCAACAATAGAAGCCTCATCCAAGAAATACTGCAGAACCCGTCAATTTCGGAAGAAGAAAAGGTCCTAGCCATAACAGGTCTGGATCAGGGATAGATGACTCCCATAATTAACTACCTCAAAACAGAAACACTCCCTATAGATAAGAAGGAAGCGAAGAGGTTAAAACGGGAGGCACAATACTACAATACTCCACCATCATAAACAATACTCTGTACAAGAGAGGGATTTCAACACCACTGTTAAAATGTGTACCGACTTCCAGCAAAAAGGAAGTTTTGGAAGAAATACACAGTGGCATTTGTGGCAACCATCTCGGAGCACAAGCTCTCACCAAAAAAGTACTCCAAGCCGGATTCTATTGGCCAATGACATTAGGATTTTTGCTGGTAAAGAATTTTATAAAAATAGTCGCGTTGTAGATATAGTTTCTAAACCGACAGAAATCCCTTCGTACAAACGTTTTAGTTGTCACAAGTAACAAACCCCTTTAAAATTAATAACCGAAGTATTTAAACCTCGGATTGTCTTCTCAAGGAACTGCAAGGAGGTATGTTCTTACTATTGGTTATGAAGATTGTAAATTGGGGGTTTTGAAAGTAAGGAACAAGTAATTTGAATGACAAGTAAAATAAATAAATAACCGTAAAACACACTTTTGGCAAGGTATGAGAAATTGAAAGTCCTATCATAGTTATCCTTATCAATGGTGATGAGAATTGAGTCTTACTCCCACTTAGTTAGCCTTTACTAAAGCAAGGGAAGATCAAGTGGATTAATTAGTCTGATCTTCAGGTTCTAGTCAATTCCTGAGAAAGGACTGGAATTATTGAAGTTCAATTCAATTAGCAAAGATAACAATTATCGATCACATTGAGTTTGATAACTCCTGAGTTACTGATTTCTTAACCAAGACCAAAAGGGGAAAAGTAAATCTACTCGAATAAAAATATCTTCAGGTTGGAATTAACAGTAACATAAACAAAAGAGAGCAATCATAAACTGAAATACCTCAAATAACATTAATTAAGAGAATTATCTGTAACATAGAAAAGTTCATTTCACAAATTAAATTGAGAAGATAATAAAAAGGAAAGTTGAACCTGATAAAAAAGGACAATCATGAAAGCAAGAAAAAATCCTAAATCCTAATCCTAAGAGAGAGAGAGGAGAGAATCTCTCTCTAAAAACTACATCTAAATCATCAAAAGTAAATAATTGGAGACTCTCTTTTAAATGGATGCATTCCCCCACTTTATAACCTCTAATCTGTGCTTTCTGTACTTGGATCTGGGCCAAAAAGAGCTTCAGAAATTACTGGGAGCGTTTTCTGTAATTTCTGGTGCGTGGCCTCTGTCACGCGTCCGCGTGGGTCACGCGGTCGCGTCATCTGGAGTTTTCCTTATCATGCGTTCGCTTCGGTCATGCGTCCGCGTCATCTGCGTTCTGCTCAAGGCGCGCGTTCGCGTCATTCACGCGTTCGCATCGCGCTCTCTTCGCGCTGGGCATGCGACCACGTCGTCCACGCGTTCGCGTCGCTGCCAGTTTCTTCAGAAACTCCATTTTGTGCTTTCCTTCTATTTTTGTATGTTTCCTTTCCATCCTTCAAGTCATTCCTGCCTTAGAAGATCTGAAACTACTTAACACACAAATCACGGCATCGAATGGTAATAAAGGGTAATTAAAATAATTATTCTTAAAGCATAGGAAACATGTTTTTCACATATATCACATAATAAGGAAGGAAAAGTAAAACCATGCAATTAACATGAATAAGTGAGTGAAGGATTGAATAAATCACTTAAATTAGGCACAAAATATATCATTAAATATGGGTTTATCAACCTCCCCACACTTAAACAAAAGCATGTCCTCATGCTAAATCCATGATAAAGAGTAAGGTTAAAGTTAAAGTGGTGGAATCTCATGCAATGCAATCTATTCTAAATGCAACTACCTAAATGAATCATGCAATTCTAATTGTCATTCACTTGTATATAAAACTTATATGTAGTTGAACTAATTCACATTCTCAAGGAGTCATATATGCATAGTCAAACCTTAGATAATGTTAAAGCACTTTTACAATTGAGATGTGAAAGAAAAATAATTTATAAACTTGCAAGACAATTAACAATTTAAGCTGAGATATATGTTGATGAGGTATTGAACCCTTACTGGATTTTGTGTTTACTCTCTAGTCACTCAGTGTTTATTGGGTTAATCACTCGATTCTTCTTTTTATCCTTACTTTCTATAACTTTGTTCTTCATCTAACCAATCAACAATTATAGAATACAGACATACAAAAAATCATGAGGTCTTTATTTAAGTTTATAATGGGGCCAAGGTAAAGGTAAGGGTGTATGTATAAGGCTAAGTGAGCTAATAAGTGAATCCTTGATTAGTCTAAGATCTCACCTAACATACATATTTATAAAGCAAAGCTTCTTTACCTATTTACCCAATTTTTTTTTCACTTTGTATTGCAAGCTCATATATTAACTTTAACTTTTGTGCCATGTGCATTGATTCTTTTTTATTTTGCAATTGGGAAATTTTTGTATCCCCTTTATTTAAATAGAAATTTTTTTTAGTGCACATGGTAATTCAATTGTTTTGATTTCACATGAGCATGCTTCCCAAAACTTTTATTTTGAAACGTCTTTATTCTTTTTAACTTTCTACCTTTGTTTTTATCATTCATGTTTCCATAAGATTCCCCACACTTAAACAATACACAATTTTTATCTTAAGCTAACCAAGGATTTAACTTGGAATTTTTATTTTGTTTTTCTGCTTAAGGCTAGTAATGTGGTTTATAGAACAAGAGGGGATTAAAAGCTCAAGGGGGCTAACAAGGGTGATGTAAAAGGTAGGCTAATTTGGGATAAGTGAGCTAGAATCAAACAATGGCCTCAATCACTTTCTTGGTATGTATTTATATTCTATAATTGGACATATAGATTAAAACAAAGTAAAGAACATCAGAATAAAAAAGAAGGGCAAAACACACAGGAATAAAATATTATGGTTTGAATGTAACTATACAATTAAACTCAAAACTCACAGGCTGTGTGTTCTCTAGCTCAAAAATTATATCTCAGTTATATATGTCATGCAAGTAAAAATTAAGAGTTCCCATTATTCTCAATGTAAATCTTAGGGTGGCTTTAAAGTTTTAGTGTTTCTCTTTGATGAAATGTTGTTAACTAACTAACATGTAATGCTATATATACAAGGTGTGTGGATTGTTTATTTTAAAGTCTCTAGTTTACTTCCTTTTTATTTTCAATTTAAACCAAACTATCATATACTAAAAGGGTAAACTATACTAATTAATCCACATATTCTATAACTAATAAGTTAGAATTGCAACTAAACTAACTGGCTAAAATATAAACTAAAGTGCAACATGCAGAAATAGAGTAGAAATACATGAAAAGAGCAATATATAAGTACTAAGAAATAAAAATAAAGATCAAAATACAGAAAAATAACAAAATAAAATAAAAAGAGTCTGTAGTGGTTCACCAAGAAAAATACGCCAGAGATGGAAACCTCCCCACACTTAAAATAAAGCATCATCCTCGATGCTCACTCAAGCAGGATGTGAAGGTGTGTCATCACTGGAAGGATGGGTGGCTGGAGTCTCTGTGGTGGTGGTCTGAGGATCTGCCTGCTGCAGAGGAGGTGCTGACTGTATAGAAACCTCTGGGTCTGCAGCCTGAATCTGATGCGGCTCCTCCTGCCGTGATGCAGCCTACTCCGGGCCTGCCTGCTCAGCCTCTCTCTGTGGATGGGTCTCTGCCTCATGATCATCCGCCTCCTCCTCAGATGGCTCTGATGGTGTGTCAGGCTCGGTGGGAATGTCGCCACCAGATCGTATCAGCAGCTTTAGGTGCTCATAGCGTCACTTGCTGCAACGCTCAGATCTCTCATATCGGCACCGGTTGCAGTGCTCCATCTAATCTAGCTGCTGAAATAGGCGGTGCACGAGGTGATAAACTAGCTCTGAGGCAGGTGGAGGTGCAGTGGTGGTAGCTGGGATAACAGTAGATGAAGAGGGGCCAGCTGAAGGTGTGGCTGTCTCATCAGGGGCAGTGAGGAATGGAGGTCTGTAGCCCAAAGCCAGAAAGTTCCTGCTGTGAGGGATAATCTTCTTTTCATTCTGCAGCAGGTGGCTTCTCATCAGCATCCTTCCAAGGCACGTCAGCTCGACGGCCGAGCTGGGTAATCAGATATGGAAAGGGAAGAGTGCCTCTGACGTGGGCCCTGGCCATGTAGTACCGGATGAATCGTGGCAGGTACAGGTCCTTACCCTCCATCACACAGCAGAGGAGGGTGATCATAGCGGCAGGTAGCTCCATCTCATGAGTACTCGGCATAATAAAGTTGCTCAGGATTTGGTGCCAGAGCCGAGCCTCATCATTTAAGTATATCCGCTTGATTCCCTTAGGCATGGTGGTGTTCTGACCCATGACCCATGGGACAGTCGGGTCAAGGGCTATCCTTGCCTTGACCGCATCCCAGTCAAACCTCATGAAGCGCATGTCCTCCTCAGCCTTTTGGTAACCATCAAGCTGATCGGATTTAGGCTGAAGCTTCAGAATATCCTCAATGGCCTCTTCAGTGACCAGTATCTGCTTCCCTCTTAGGTTCACTGCATCTAGGAAAGTTTTGAAGTAATTGCAGTAAAACTCTCTTACCCAAGAAGCATTGACCTCTGTCAGGTTTCTCTCCAGGAAGAACCAGCCTCTTTGTTTGATTTGATCGGAGGTGTATTGCTGGAGTTCTTCTAGAATTTTCAGAGTCCGCTCCAGGTACAGGTTCCTGGAGGTTGCAAACACCGAATACTTCAGCTCGCAGTATCTGTTTGCAAACTTAATGGGATCAGTGGCAGGGAGTAGCTGGTCAGCCTTCTCCTGCGGGGTAAAGTGTTTCTCCCGCCAGGAGTCATCATGCATGATGTCCAGGATGGATATCGAGGATTCTCCTCTTTTCCGTTTGCCAGTTGTTACCTTTCCTTTTCCTTTTCTTTGGGTGTCAGACATCCTGAAAAACAGAAATCTAAGATATAATAAAAACAGGAAAATAAGTAGGCAAATAACAAAATAAGCACATAGTGGCAAAGGAGCAGTAGAATAATGAAATGAGTTGAATAATTGTGCATTTTGGATTGGTTCGGAATTAAAAAGCTGAGATGAGAAATTTCAATCCAAAATGTAATATAAATAGAATTCATGTTAATTAGGAAAAACCATAAACATGCCTTGAGTTAAAAAGTAAAAGTAAAGAGTGAGTCAAAAAGAAGAGGGGGGTTGTTAGAAAGTTAAAAGTGGTGTTAAATTGAAAAAGAGGTTAGAAATAAAAAATCAGTGAGTTAGTAAAAAGAAAGTCAGAGTAAGTGGCAAGATGATTGGTTTCTAAGTAACAAGAATTTCACAATTTGAAGCAACACACAACTCATATTCAAGCAAGGAAATCAAGTTGTTGATGATTCATATAGATATGTCAATAACGAAAATTTGAAATCAAATCATCAATAATGTGATTTATTAATCGGGGAAACAAAAGGAATAGGAATGCTGGCCCGTGCATTCAGGAATTAGTTTGGTGAAACCTAAGGAAAGCAAAATTGAAAATGCCAAAACCAATACATGAATGAGAATCAAAACAATTTACAGAAAATTGGGCAGCATTCCGGCTAAAATTGGATGTTCCCGGAAAATAAACAGCAAATAGAATAGTTCATATAAATTAAAATAAACTGCAAATAGATATAAATAATATGAACATGAAAGAGCAGTCGCAATAGCAGCATGAATAGTAAGAATATCATATGAACAATACTTAGATCACAGCAACAGCAGAATTGTGAAAATTATAAAACAAGTAGCAAGAACAGTGCAATTAATCAGGCGTAGATCCACTAACCACATCCTAGGCTACCTAACCACCTAGAATCCACTACAACATGCATATCTAACTAGCCTAATTTTGAACATAAACAGAAAAATATGCAATTAACTACGAATTAAAAGAGTGACGTTTTGGCGGAACCTGGTAGGCGTATGAATGAAAGTAGGGCAGAGAGATGGTAGGGGGTGGTTGTGGTGGTGGCGAATGCGGCGGTTGAGGGGCGGTTGGCACGGCGGTGGTGGCTGTTCGGAGGCAGGGGGTTTTCGGGTAGGGGTAATGGGAGGGGTAGGTATTAAGGGGGAAGGAAGGGAAGGGGTGAGGGTGTTGGTGGTGGGTTACGTAGCGGTGATGGTGGCGCGGTGGGGTGGTGGTTGCGGAGGGGGCAGCGGTGGTGGAGGGAAGAAGAGAAGAGAAGAAGAAGAAAGAGAGGGAAGGAAGAAGGGGGTGGCATCGCGGTCGTGGCTGGGTGGTCGACGGTGGTGCGGCCGGTGGTGGTGGTTGTGGGTGGCGAGGGGTGGAGAGGAGGGTTGCAGAGAAGAGGAAGAAGAAAGGGGTTGGGGGCGCGACAGGGTAGGGTTTCGCATCACTGGGGGGTTAATGAATTTGAATCCACGCGATTGCGTGGGGCACGCGATCGCGTGGCTGGGGTGGAATTGGGGTTGACGCGATCGCGTGACTGATGTGACCGCATGGAATGGAAAAAGGATGAATGACGCGGTCGCGTGGGGCATACGACCGCGTCGCCAGAAATTGTGCGAAATGCACAATTCTAGCGTCGTTTCGGTGCAACTCTCTGTCTGCACTTGTACTGGGGTGCCATGATATCCGCGCGACACAGACGCATCGCTCACGCTATCGCATGGGATGGGTGTTGTGCAAGTGACGCGATCACGCAGTGACGCGATCACGTCAGTGACGCGATCGCATCAGGGACGCGACCGCGTGGGTTGTTTTTTGCGAAACGCACAACAGCCGCACGATTCCAGCCCAACTTTCTGGGCGTTGGATCTTTACGCCGATTTCCAGATCACGCGGCCGCGTGAATGACGCGGACGCATGGGAGGTGGTTTTCGCAACTGACGCGATCGCATGAGCAATGCGGTCGCGTCGCACGCCTTTTTTTTTATATGCAATTATGCAATTATGCAGTATGCAATGCTAATGAATAATATTCAGGTTCAATTGAAAAAAGAATAAAAATAAATAACACGAAATAAAACTGAAAAAAAATGACCATACCATGGTGGGTTGTCTCCCACCTAGCACTTTTAGTTAAAGTCCTTAAGTTGGACATTGGATGAGCTTCCTGTTATGGTGGCTTATGCTTAAACTCATCCAGAAATCTCCACCAATGTTTGGAATGCCAATAGCCTCCGGGGTCCCAAACTAGGCATGTAAAGCTTCTGAGCAGCTTTAAACAGATTCTCAGGCTCCCGGGGTGACGAATGTCAGAATAGATTCCAGGATCCCAAACTTTGCTTTTAAATCCGCCTTCGTCTTGATCTATATTTTTCCATCCGGGCGGTTTAGAAATTAGATTCTCACCAAGATAACCAAATGTTTTCCGAGATCCATTCGATTGAACATGATGCCAATCCGTGCACTTCGAGTTGAAGCGTGGAACCTTATCGAACCTTGTGCACCAGCTCTAAGTGCGAGCCATTTCCCTCTTACTCTTAAAGCCGCAGAGAGCTCTAAGCTGGCCATCTGTTTCAAGCAAACCATATTCAAGTGGAAAAGTAAAGATAAAGGTTAAGGATTGTACCCACTTGAAGCTTGTATTAGGTGGTAATGGCCTTGGGGTAGGTGTGTCCAGTGGTTCTGTAAGTTCTACTCCCTTGTGCTCTTCTGTGAATTTCTCTACTTCCTTGCAGAATTCTTCAAATGCATCATCGTCCTGATCAAAGTCTTCTATGTCTTCCTCATCACTCAAGTCATAAGCTGGAGGTTGAGAGAAATCTACCTCCGCATCTTCTTTGTATTCACTTGGATAAGGTTCTTCAATCTCAGAGAATTCACTTGCGGATGCAAGTTCATTACTAGGAGAACTTGATTTGTGACTATCATCATTAATGAGATTTGTGACTATCATCATTAATGAGATTTGCTTTTTGGATTATTCCGTCTAGTTCTTCATAAAAGACTTGCCTTGGGGGTTGTGCACTATCCTCCTTAGCATCAATTGTAACGTCCTTGACAGAATTTTCCACAACTCTGGATTCCCATGGAAGTTCAGCGTCTCCTAAGTCTTCAACCAACTATTCTTCATTTATAATGATAGCTTCCTCTACTTGTTACAGTACGAAGTCACGCTCTGTTTTGTCCACTGGAGTTTCTAGTATCTCCTTCATGCTACGCTCTTCATTAGATTGTCCACATGGGGTTGTGGGAGGTCTTTGAATGCCCGAATGTCTAGAAGATAATTGACTTATTGCTTGCTCCAGTTGATGAAGAGTTGTTTGAAGTTGATCTACTGTTTCCTTGAGGCGAGCCTGTGATTCTGGAGGTGATGGATTTGGACATGGTACGTAGGGAAGTGGTGATGTTTGGGAGTAATCGGATTGGGATTGGGGTAAATAAGGATCATATGGTGGTGAATGGTGAAAAGAAACTTGTGAGTGTGGTGGTTCAAAGCTACGTTGAGAGGGTGGTCTATAAGCACAGGGTGGGGCTTGTTGGTAGTTACAGGGTGGTCCACCATATCTATCAGCTTGGTATGCATTGTAGAATTGTCTTTGTCCATGATATCTTGGAGGGTGTTGTTGCCTAAAGAGTTGATCAAATCCTCTTGGCTCCATTCATCTTTAATTTCTCTGACCTTGATGCATATTCCTATTATAGATTTCACTCCTTTCAACAATATTAGAACCAAACTCAAAGCGAGAAGGGTGAGAATTCATAGTAGCTAATAAAAATTAAAAAGCAAAAATAAAATAAATAAACAGGCAAAATAAAATATTTACAATAACCAATAATAAGGCACACATTTGCAAATCCCCGGTAACGGCGCCATTTTGACATTAGAATTTTTGCTGGTAAAGAATTTTATAAAAATAGTCACGTTATATATATAGTTTCTAAACCGACAGAAATCCCTTCGTACAAAAGTTTTGGTTGTCACAAGTAACAAACCCCTTTAAAATTAATAACCGAAGTATTTAAACCTCGGGTCTTCTTCTCAAGGAACTGCAGGGAGGTATGTTCTTACTATTGGTTATGAAGATTGTAAATTAGGGGTTTTGAAAGTAAGGAACAAGTAATTTGAATGACAAGTAAAATAAATAAATAACTGTAAAACACACTTTTGGCAAGGTATGAGAAATTGGAAGTCCTATCCTAGTTATCCTTATCAATGGTGATGAGAATTGAGTCTTACTCCCACTTAGTTAGCCTTTACTAAAGCAAGGGAGGATTAAGTAGATTAATTAGTCTGATCTTCAGGTTCTAGTCAATTCCTGAGAAAGGACTGGAATTATTGAAGTTCAATTCAATTAGCAAAGATAACAATTATCGATCACGTTGAGTTTGATAACTCCTGAGTTACTGATTTCTTAACCAAGACCAAAAGGGGAAAAGTAAATCTACTCGAATAAAAATATCTTCAGGTTGGAATTAACAGTAACATAAACAAAAGAGAGCAATCATAAACTGAAATACTTCAAATAACATTAATTAAGAGAATTATCCGTAACATAGAAAAGTTCATTTCATAAATTAAATTGAGAAGATAATAAAAAGGAAAGTTGAACCTGATAAAATAGGACAATCATGAAAGCAAGAAAAAATCATAAATTCTAATCCTAAGAGAGAGAGGAGAGAACCTCTCTCTAAAAACTACATCTAAATTATCAAAAGTAAATAATTGGAGACTCTCTTTTAAATGGATGCATTCCCCCACTTTATAACCTCTAATCTGTGCTTTCTGTACTTGGATCTGGGCCAAAAAGGGCTTCAAAAATCGCTGGGAGCATTTTCTGTAATTTCTAGTGTGTGGCCTCTGTCACGCGGCCGCGTGGGTCACGCGATCGCGTCATCTGGAGTTTTTCTTATCACGCGTTCGCTTCGGTCATGCGCCCGCGTCATCTGCGTTCTGCTCAAGGCGCGCGTTTGCGTCATTCACGCGTTCGTGCCGCGCTCTCTTCGCACTGGGCATGCGGCCGCGTCGTCCACGCGTTCGCGTCGCTGCCAGTTTCTTCAGAAACTCCATTTTGTGCTTTCCTTCCATTTTTGTTTGTTTTGTTTCCATCCTTTAAGTCATTCCTGCCTTAGAAGATCTGAAACTACTCAACACACAAATCACGGCATCGAATGGTAATAAAGGGTAATTAAAATAATTATTCTTAAAGCATATGAAACATGTTTTTCACATATATCACATAATAAGGAAGGGAAAGTAAAACCATGCAATTAACATGAATAAGTGAGTGAATGATTGAATAAATCACTTAAATTAGGCACAAAATATATCATAAAATATGGGTTTATCAGCCAACTTTACAAAAAGAAGCAACAGAGTTCGTAAAGACATGTCCACTATGTCAGAAACACGCTAATTTCCACATCGCCCCACCAAAGGAAATCATTAGTGTAACCTCACCCTGGCCATTCGCAAAATGGGGACTCGACCTCCTTGGGCCCTTCCTCCAAGGATCAGGACAGGTCAAGTTCCTCATCGTTGGGGTAGATTATTTCACAAAATGGATTGAGGCAGAGCCCCTAGCTAACGCCACTGCTCAAAGAAGTAGAAAGTTCCTATATAGAAATATTGTCACAAGGTTTGGGGTTCTATACTCTATCACCATAGACAATGGCACTCAATTTACAGATGCAGGCTTCAGAAAAATTTGTGGCCGACTTGAAAATAAAGCACCAACTCACATCCGTAGATCACCCCCAGGCTAATGGACAAGCAGAAGCTGCAAACAAAGTCATACTGGCTGGGTTAAAACGGAGATTACAGGACGCAAAAGGAGCCTGGGGTGAAGAGCTCCCACAAATCCTATGGGCATATCGGACAACTCCACACTCCACCACAAAGGAATCACCTTTCCGATTTGCTTACGAAATGAAGGCAATGATCCCAGTGGAGGTCGAAGAAGGATCGCCCAGAGTGATCCACTACAGTGAAGAGGCCAACTCCCAACTTCAAAGGGAAGAACTCGACCTACTTCCAGAAATCCGAGAAAGAGCTCGGATCAAGGAAGAGGCGTTAAAACGTCGAATGGCCTCAAGATACAATCAGAAGGTAGTACAGCAAAGCTTTGCCAACAACGACCTCATCCTAATCCAAAATGATATCGGAACAAGTTGACCGGGAGAGGGGAAGCTAGCAGCTAACTGGAAAGGACCCTACCGAGTCACAGAGGTACTGGGAAAAGGCTACAACAGGGTGTCTGAACTAGAAGGGTGAGAGCTACCAAGGTCGTGGCATGCCTGCAACCTAAGAATGTATTATAGTTAGAGGTAATAAAGATCTTAGGTCAAGGTGCACTCTTTTTACTGAAAAGATTTTTTAACGAGGCACCAAGCCAAGATCTATAAAATTGCCCGACTTAGAAGGGTAAACACCCACATGTATATATTTGTATATTTTCTACTTTGAATAATTTTTTTTCAGATTTTCTACAAATCCTCTTTATCAAAACGCATTAATCTAAAACGCGAAAATTCATTGTCCGATTATAAAGCTACAGATCGGCAAAAAGTGAAAACCAAACTCACTGCTCGATCACGATAAAGATCAACAAAGATGAAAACCGAATTCATCAAAGGTCGACCAAGCGAGGATCAAACTCAATTTCTACAAAATTGGCAAGATGAAAAGCGGCAAAAACAGAATAATGCAAGAAGTTATCAAAAAGTAATCCATAGGAAGAGACCTGACGAGGCCTCAATAAAAATGGATTTCTAGAAATAACTTAAAGATGGACCGACATAAAGAAGTCGGACCAGTCGACTACAACAACAAAAGTTATAAAAAGTAATCCTTAGAAAGAGGCCTGGCTAGCCCTAAAAAAGAAGATTACTAGAAATAACTTAGAAGGGACCGACATGATAAAGTCGGCCCGACAAAACTACAAAAGTTATAAAAAGTAATCTATAAAGGAGACCTGACAAAGGTCCAAATAAAATGGATTACTAAAAATAACTTAGAAGGGACCGATATGATAAAGTCGGCCTGACAAAACTACAAAAGTTATAAAAAGTAATCCATAAAGGAGACCTGACAAAGGTCCAAATAAAATGGATTACTAGAAATAACTTAGAAAGGACCGACATGATGAAGACGGCCCAACAAAACTACACAGTAATCCATAAAAGAGACCTGGCAAAGGTCCAAATAAAATGGATTACTAGAAATAACTTCGAACAGACTGAGATGAAGAAATCGGCCGACAGAAGGCATGCGCTATAAGAGATTCAAGTCAAACCTAGAAATCCATGACCTCAATAAAATCAATCTACAAGTATTATATGAAAAAATGTAAAAAAGACTAGTTGAACAAAGCTGGCTTCGACTAAAGCAGGAAATAAAGCACAAAGACAATCAAAAGAGGTCAGACAGCAAGATTCCAACACTCTCAAGAATCCAGAAAAGTGTCAAAAAGATGCAGACACGCATATCGCAAAGGAACAAGGCCAATATAACAAAAGGCTCAAGAGGCCACCCAAGAAGTTGACCTCAGAGAGCTCAAAATGCTAATTTGTTTTTCTACATAGAGTTGCTATAGAAAGCAACCAAAATATCCAAGTCAAGACCACAAGTTACAAAAAATAAAGAGTTCAAAAGCCCACAGACCGGGATATACACAATACGTAAAGGAAAACTATAAAGGATGCAAGGACTCCCCAGTAGCAGTATCTCGGGGTGAAGGAGGACGAGTATGAAGAGGTATTGCATCTACAGTCCCATCATCCCGGTTTAAGATCTGGACGTTAGGGTCAGACTCGGGCTGGCCGACCTCAGAAGCAGGAACTGAAGAAGCCGGGGCAGCAGGGGCCTTGGCAGATGGCACAGGAGGAGGATCTACATCCACATCATCATCATCTGAGCCATCAAGAACAATCTTACCATCCACTACAGTGTTGTCCAAGCTGAATAGGGTAAGGTCGAGCTCGGGCGCAAGAACTCAAACCCGAGCCTTCAAATTCTCATAAGCAGCATTCACGCTACCTACAAGATGACCCTGGAGCTCGGCATAGTCAGTCTGGGCAGATTTTAACCTCTCCCTGAGCTCTATCATCTCCCCATAAGTTAGGACATAGCTCTCCTTATGATTTAAAGCCATCTCCTCAGCCAAGTTCGCAGAAGCCACCGCAGCAGTAGCCCGAGTCTTGTCACCCTCCAACTCTTTTTCCAGCTTCGCCACCTTCACCTCAAGCTCCTCCTTCAACCCCTTGATTCTGTCGAACTCTGATTTAGCCTCCTCTATAAATGCCTTTGTTGCATGAATGGGAAGATCCCGGGCAGTTCGATGTAAAGCCGCCACCATATGTGCCATCTTAATACTGCTCCAAGTAATAAAGTCCAGATGACGAAGAAGAGAGACATTGTCAGTAGGAACAACACCGTAAGGAGCAATCTGCTGATCAACAAACTCAACGACATCAAAGTCAGGGGCATCTAAATTGAAGGGTTCGACAGTCCTCTGTCTTTTTGGATAAGGGCCAACAGTAGAAGAAGTAGCAGCAGAAGTCGGGGGAGGATCAACCAAATGGACCTGAGGAGTTGGAATCATCCTCCTCGGCCCAGTAGAGCTCAAGATCGGCTTCTTAGGAGGAACTTGAAAAGATCCCTCCCCTGCAGCTTTTGCCGAGATGTTCTGGGCAACGGTGGCCTTTCTCGCCTTCTTAAAGGCCCTCATGGAGTCATTGTTTTTAATCATCTCTGAAAACAACATACAGCAAAAAACCAAGTTATAAATCGGAAAGGAAAGGAATGAACTCGACAAAAATAAACAAGCACAACAAATACAAAAGAAGTCGACCACTACCTAGCTCAGCTCGAAGAAGAGAGGGATTTCCTAGGAATTTCTTTGTATCAAGATGGGGAGGCTGCCCCCAGTTCTCTTCCAGCACAGTCACAAAGGCTTGCTCAACCTCATCCAACATCTCCCAAGTATACCTAGATACCACTACATTCTTCTGCCATTCTAAAAGAAAGCTGGGCTCTCCATTCTTATCCAAAAAGAAAGGCCGAGCTCCTTCAACAGCTCGGACCTTGAAGAAATAGTTCTTAAAATTGTGAAAAGATTCATCATAAAAAATTTTCTTTCCCTGGACAGCACAGAAAGATACCCAAGCAGCCTTCTTCTTAGCCACCCCGGGCTTAGTCAAAACAAAGAGGTAAAGAAAAAGGGTTTGAGATGGTTTAACATCCAACTCTTGACACAGTAATTGAAAAATTTTAAGAAAGCCCCATGAATTCGGGTGAAGCTGGGAGGGAGATACATTGCACGACCACATCAAATTGGTCTCAAAAGGAGTAAAAGAAAAAGTAATGTTCAGCTGGCTGAAAAAATAGTCATAGGCATAAAAGAAGGGATGCTCCCCCTGGACCGAGGTCGGGAAACAAACCTTCTCATTGGAATCAGGCGCTACAAGCTCATAATCTTTTTCTTGGGCCCGACTACTACAAATCCTGTGATGTTTCCTCAGTTCTACACAGTACTCAGCATTTACCACAGAGACATACATCAACACGAGGGAGTCCAGCCAGTCCGACATACCCTCAGGGACTTTGGAAGAAGTCTCGAAAATATTTTTGCGAGAAGACATGGGTCAACTAGTCCTACAGTAAGAAAAGGAAAAATGGGTTACTAAACAGCTCGGGCAAATAAAAAAAAAACTCGGGCTAAAACATACAAACAGCAAAAGGAGACCCCAGAACTCACACCAAGGTCCAGGGGCATCCTTTGGAAGCAGAAACAAAATAAGGTTTCAGGAAAAATATACGACCTACATCCCTCAAAATAAGGACGCAACTCTCCTTCAATAGCGATACTCCACAAAAACACAAAATAATCTATCAAAGTCATTACTTTTTACAGCCTATCAGAAAAGTCAAACATCAAAGCATGCAAAGGGGCAATCATCAAGGACGCAACCTTTCTCAGGGTCAAACGGTTCAGCATTTTAAAAGGGACAATCATCAAGGGCGCAACCTTTTCTCAGAATCAAATAAGTTCACTATTTCAAAGGAAGAAATCAAGAAGATTGAATCAAAAACAGTAAACAGCATTCAAACCCTAAAAATGCATCAAATACTAGCAAACAAGGAAAGGTTCTACAAAATTAAAGAAACCCTAAAACAACACACAGAGCATAAGCAAATCAGACGCAGCAAGCAAAGAAAGATTTAAACTTTTCAGCTTTTTCCAAACAAAATCAAAAGGATTACATATATCCAAGCATAAAAATGAGGAGAAAAAAAGAGAGAAGCCAACCTGCAGTAGGGAAGGAACAATTAAGTGATCAGAGATTGAAAGAAGCAAACGCCAACGATCACCTCTTCAAAAGCAGAAGATAGAACGCAAGAAAAGTTGCGGTGAAGCAAGAAGAGGAGAGACGGAGAAGAGAAACTCTTTGAAAAATTTTGAAAAGAAGTAAGAAGTGGGAAGCAAAGGAAATGGCGAAAGGGGAGGTTGATGGGCATTTAAAACCTTCGCATGTTCCCAAGGAAGTACAAAAACATGCGCTACAAGGAGAAACATTCCGCATTTAAAGATACTTAAATGAAGTTCTACAAACAGACCCAACAAAAGAATGCTCGAGTCCGGCTTCCCCAAAAGAGATCGAAGTTCTAAAAATTTGACCTCAAAAGAAAGACCGAGCTCAAGCAGGAGCACTGTTCATATCCTGGGTCGAGATGTACGACCCGGGCTGCTTGAAGACAAAGCGACCGACCTGTTTAGGTCTGGAATCCCCGATCTCTTCTCAAAGAGGTCGGCCAAATCAAGAATAGAGGCCCAAAGCAGGCCCAAATAGAGGAACACGACCCAAATCCAAAGATAGCCCAAACCTAGAAAGATAAGGGCAGTTCCCTTAAAGATAAAGATGACTTCACTCAAAGATAAGATAAGATAACTATCTTATCTCAAGAGAACATCACTCCACACCATTATAAATACACTGGAGCACCCAGGTATAACTCATACTCTGATTCTACAAAGGATCACCACCCTCCGGTGACAAAGGATCAGCAGCATTACCCGTCTAACAAGTTGGACGCGGCAGCGCCAGCCATCACCCACAAGGCGGATACACCATCTCTGACCAGTACAGAAGATCTCGTCCGAGATCGACCTACAGTTTCAGATAACCCTCAGAACAGTGACCTTTCCCCAGTACTTCCGAACAACTTGGTATGGTTCTTTCCAGTTGGCTGCTAGCTTCCCTTCTCCTGACCGATCTTAGGTCCATTTGACGCTTTAGTGCTTCCTCTCTAATCTGAGCTCTTTCTCGGACTTCTGGAAGTAGGTCGAGCTCTTCCCTTTGAGTTTTGGGAGTGGGTATCTTCGTTGTTCTTGATTTGATCCGTTTTTCATCTTCTTTTCTGCAGGTTAGTCGTTCTTTTCTCTCTCTTTTTTTTACTTTTGACAACTGTGCATGCTTTTGATGTAAAGCTTTGACATTGTATTTGGGTTTTTGCTCTGAAGAACTTTGGTTCTTTCTGCAAAAAGTTTGCGTCTTTGATCATTTGTTGTGACTTTTATTTTGTCGTTCGCCTTTGAGAAGAATGTGTGCTTTGCTTAGGATTCTATTGCTGTTCCTGTTTCTTTTCATCGTTGCCTGACTCCTTTTGTACGAAAGTTCTAGCTTTTGTTTTGACCTTTTGTTTGAGAGGTGTTCGGACTGTTTGGGTATAGATTGTTGACTTCTCTTCTCTGTGTTCTTGCCCTGTTGTTGCCTCCAAAGGGTGCCCCTGGACTTTCGTGTGAGTCCTGGAGTTTTCCTTTTACTGCTGTATCCGACACTTGATGCTTTGCTGTTATTGTCTGAGTTGTTTCCTTATTTGCCCGAGTTGTTTAGTAGTAACCCCATTTTTTTCCTTACTGTAGGACTATTTGACCTATGTCTTTTCGCAAAAACATTGCTGAGATGCCTACTAAGATCCCGGACGGCATGTCTGACTGGCTGGATTCCATAGTTTTAATGTGTGTTACTGTGGTTGACCCTGAGTACTGTGTGCGACTTAGGAGGTTCCATAGAATTTCTAGGGATAGGGATGAGGAGAAGAATTATGAGTTGGTGTCACCAGACCCTGAGGAGAGGGTTTGTTTTCCTTCCTTGACTCCGGGGGAATGACCCTAACCTGATATGGTTAGGACCTTTTCTTCCTCCGAGGTTGATGGATTTTGCAGTGTTTCTTGGATGAGGCTTCTATTATTGCTCCCTGGTTTGGTGTTGGCTAGTTTTGAAAGTGCACTAGCTCGGACATTCTGTTCTCGAGGTATATGTCAGACCTCATATCCCCCGAATTGTCTGAGCTATTGGTGCTGGTTAGTTTTGAAAGTGCATCAGCTCGTACATTCTGTTCCCGAGGTATATGTCGGACCTCATATCCCCCGAATTGTCCGAGCTGTTGGTGCTGGTTAGTTTTGAAAGTGCACCAGCTCGGGCATTCTGTTCCCGAGGTATATGTCGGACCTCATATCCCCCGAATTGTCCGAGCTGTTGGTGCTGGTTAGTTTTGAAAGTGCATCAGCTCGGGCATTCTGTTCCCGAGGTATATGTCGGACCTCATATCCCCCGAATTGTCTGAGCTGTTGGTGCTGGCTAGTTTTGAAAGTGCACCAGCTCGGGCATTCTATTCCCGAGGAAGAATGGAGGCCGCTTTGGGGGAGGAAGAACAGCCACCAAGGTCCTTCAGAGCAGGTTCTACTGGCCAACCCTCTTCAGACACTCACGAAAATTTGTAAGAAACTATGACAAGTGGCAAAGAGCCAGGAATCTTCCTCACAATCATGAAATGCCACAACAAGGAATTCTAGAGATTGAGTTGTTTAACGTATGGGAGATTGATTTCATGGGACCTTTTCCACCCTCATACTCAAACACATACATCTTGGTGGCAGTAGATTATGTGTCCAAATGGGTGGAGACAATAGCGGCACCCACTAATGACACCAGAGTGGTGCTGAACTTCTTGCAAAGATATATTTTTAGCAGGTTTGGTGTCCCAAAGACACTGATCAGTGATGGAGGCACCACTTTAGCAATAAATAGCTATACTTACTTTTGCAAAGATATGGAGTCCGTCATAAAGTGGCAACTCCCTATCACCCACAAATAAGTGGACAGGCTGAGGCTTCTAATGCATGAGCATCTTATACCATTTTTCTTAGCATTTTCCAGTTGTTTTTAATTAGATTTTATTTAGTTTTACTTCATTTTAGTACAAAAATCCCTTTTCGATGTTACTTTGAGTTGTTTTTATGTTTTTATGATTTCAGATGAAATTCGAAACAATTCGGTGGAGTTTGGAGCTAAAAAGGAGAAAGCTGGCAGCTCCCTCCATGGGCGCTAGTGCCTACAAGGGATAAAAGCCAGCACGCCATCACTCCCCTTAGATCGTTAAACGCCCAAAGTAGCGTTTAATGCCAGCAGCAGGCAGAATTTTTCCTCTTTGGAGCTTCTCAAGTGGAGTTAGCATTTATTAGTTTTATTTTATTTTTTTTAATTTTTATTTACAAATAATATTTTTTAGTCTTAGGATTTATTATTTTATTTTATTTCCCCATTAAATTAGGTTAGTATATAAGGGAAAAGATCACTTGTGATTCGGATTTTCTTCCTTCCGCACGTTTTCAGAACCCTATTTTTTCTGTAAGTCATAAGCAACTAAACCTCCTGGTTAAGGTTAGGAGCTCTGTTTATTTCTATGAATTAGAACTATTATTCTTCTATTTTAATTAATGTCTTGATTCAATTCTAAGGATTGTTTGCATTCTTAATCTTATGAATTTAGGTGGAACAAGAGTATGACCCTTATTGTACATGAGTTCTTTTGATTCTCAAGAGAGTTATCTCGCTTGAACTATAGCTTGAAAAAAATTCCTCCTAAATTGCTAATTACATGAACTAATTGGGATATGTGATATATAATCCTGTTAGCTTTGGGTAATTACGGTTTTTGTGGTCATAAACTAGTTTTTGAACTTAACCCTCTAATCGGAATTAAGTGACCACGAGAGTGGCGGTTGATGAAGGTTAGAGGAGGCTAAATCACTAAGAGATTAAGGTTTAGACATTTACAGTTTACCATAGAATGAATCATGTATTATTAAAATAATTGGTAAGAACTTTTAATTCAGAAAGAAAAACATCTCCAAAGCCTTAACTGTTTTCTCATATTGTTTTTTTTTACACCAAACCTTTGTTTGCTTTCTTTACTTGCTTGTTTACTATTTTTATGCGAATTGACTCACCAACCCCTTTTTTTTTATTTGCCTGACTAAGTCCAACTAGATAGCCATTGTTGCTCAATCCAGCAATCCTCCTGAGATCGACCCTCACTCACCTGATGTATTACTTGGATGACCCGGTGCACTTGCTGGTTAAGCTGTGCGAGTTCTCAATTCGCGCATCAAGTTTTTGGCGTCGTTGCCAGGGATTGTTTGTGATTAACAACTACTAGTTGTCTTGCTGTTTATATTAGGCATTTTTATAAGTTTTTTTTATTTACTTTTTCTTTTAATTTTTGATTTTTTATTTTATTTATTTTCCTTTAATTTCTTATTTTTGTCTTGTTTATTTTCTTTTAATTTCTGATTTTATGTTTGGTGTCCCTTTAGTGTTTTTCTCTTTTATTTTCGAAAATTTTAGCACTTTTCTCTTTTTTTGTTTTCGAAAATTTTTAGGTTATTTGCTCAATCTTATTTTCGAATTTTTTATTGCTTACTTTATTTTATTTTGTTTCATTTTATTTCTTTTTACATAGGATATCTCACTGGGAGCTCTCTATACTTTGACATAGAGACTCCCACTTTTCTTTGTTTCTTGTTTGTTTATGAGCAGGATCTGGGACAAAGAACTCCTTCTTGAGTTTGACCCTGAACCTGAGAGGACCTTGAGGCGGTGCTTACAACAAACTAGAGCTTACAAGGCTGAAGAGAATCTCAAGGAAACTTTTGAGAAGGAAGCTGAAGAGCTCACCATGGACCCTAATAGATGAAATCTGAATGCTAATGAGCATGTAAGGAGGACTTTGAGCTCTTACACTGCCCCCACTCCTGACTTTTATGGGCGCAGTATTTTAGTACCTGCTATTGATGCTAATAATTTTGAGTTGAAGCCTCAACTGATCACTCTAGTGCAGCAGAATTGTCATTTTCATCTCTAACTTTTCGCAGATCTATGATACTATAAAGGCGAATGGAGTGAATCCTGAGGTCTACAAGCTCATGTTCTTCCCATTTGTTGTGAGGGATAGAGCAAAGTCGTGGTTTGATTCTCAGCCCAAGGAGAGCCTGGACACGTGGGACAAGGTGATCACCAGATTTCTGACAAAATTTTTCCCACCTCAGAAGCTGACTAAGCTTAGGGTTGATGTCCAAACTTTTAGGCAGAAAGATGGAGAATTCCTCTATGAGACTTGGGAGAAATTCAAGCTAATGATCAAGAAGTGTCCCCCTGACATGATTTCAGAGTGGACCAGGCTGCATATCTTTTATGATGGCCTCTCTGAGATGGCCAAGATGTCACTAGACAACTCTGCTGGTGGTTCCTTGTATATGAAGACGACGCTTGAAGAGGCTAATGAACTTATAGAGATGGTTGCCAACAACCAATATCTAGACACTTCTGAGAGGAACCTTGTGAACGCTGGGACTACTCAAAAGAAAGATGTCTTGGAGGTGGACACACTGGATGCCATTTTGGCTCAACACAAGCTCATGTCCCAGCAGATTAGCTTGATCTCTCAGCACTTAACAGGGATGCAAGTCTCAACTGTCAACACTCAAGATGTATTCTATGACATGACTAGGAGCTACACCCAAGAGGACGCGTGTGGTTATGCTCAGCCCACCACTGAGCAAGTAAATTACCTGAGAAACTCCTTCAGAAATCCCAATATGATCCTATGCCAATACTTTCAATCAGGGATAAAGGAATCACCCTAAATTTGGGTGGAGAGAGTAGCGATAAAGGTCCCAACAGAGCTTCAACAACAATCAGGGTGGAACCAATCAGAATAGGTTTAATAGCAGGCAGTTCCAACCCTCTCAGCAGTAGCAAGGACCCTCTCAGAGCCAAGACACGTTTGACCGAGCCACAATAGTCTCTGAGCTTTCCAAGACCACTCACAGCTTTATACAAGAGACAAGAGCTTTAATTCGGAACTTGGACAAGACCTCCTAACACTCTTCCCAGTAACACAGAGGTGAACCCAAGGGAAGAGTGCAAGGCCCTCACTATGGGCAAGGAGGCCGAGCCTAATAAGGTACATGTTGTTGAGGAATTAAAGGAAGAAAAGGCTAAAAAAGAAGCTAGAAAATCACTAGTACACGCCCCATTGGTGGCACAAGAGCCTGAAGTACAACGCCCTCAGAAACTGCAAGAGAAGACCAAGGATGAGCAATTCGCTCAATTCTTGGAAATCTTTAAAAAGTTGCACATCAATATTCCTTTTACTGAGGTGTTGGAGAAGTTGCCTCCCTATATGGCCTGTTTGAAGGGAGATGAAACTGTGGTGCTAACCAAAGAGTGCAGTGCATTGGTTCAAAAGAGGCTACCCAAGAAGATGCCAGATCCTAAAAGCTTTCTGATTCCCAGTACCATAAGGACTATCAGATTTGAGAAGGCACTGTGTGATCTTGGCTGAAGCATAAATCTGATGCCTTTGTCTATGATGAAGAAGCTAGGAATCCAAGAGGCGCAGCCTATAAGAATTGCACTGGAGATTACTGACAAGTCCCGCAAGCAGGCATATGGTTTGGTGGAAAATGTCCTAGTAAAGGTTGAAGACCTTTACCTTCCTACAGACTTTGTGATACTTGATACGGGAAAGGATACAGACAACTCCATCATCCTAGGAAGGCCATTCCTAGCCATAGGAAGGGCCCTCATCGACATTGAGAGATGAGAGTTATGCCTAAGGATGCATGAGGACTATTTGTTGTTCAAGATTTTTAAACCTCAACTGCTCTCTAACAAAGGAGGTACTAGCATGCATAGTTCAGTGCTTAAGCCCTCCCACTTGGTGGAAAGCCATACAGTTTCTCCTGACATCAAACCTAAGTTTGGTGCTGGGAATTCACCATCCACCAAAGATGGAGGAGGTCCCAAGAAGAAAGTACCCAAGGGCTGGAGGAATAAAAATATTCCTACTGAGGAATTCTCACCTGGCATGAAGGTGGTGTTCACTAGAAGTTCAATTGTACCACATATTGTGAATAGGATCGTATCTCTGGAGCATGTTGAACTAATTCATGAGAGCACAGGAAAAAAGTTCACTATGAGGGGTGAAGATCTGAGCCCTTATGATCCTCCTCCTTATAGGAGCTACCTGTCAAGCTAGTGACAGAAAAGAAGCGCTTGTTGGGAGGCAACCCAACCATAAGTATCCTTTAGTTTAATTCTATTTTGAATTCAGTTTCTTTTAGTTGAGTTTTCTTTTAGTTATTTTTATTTGTTATTAATTTTCATAGTTTTCCTAGTTTTTCTAATGTTTGTGATCATGTACAGCGCTTACAACAGGGACAGGAAAGCTTAGACAAAAAAATAGAACACCCTGGAGAGGACATGCTGAGGGTGCTAAACGCCGGGGAGGGAGTTTAGCACTAGAGAGGGAGTAAGCAATGGGCGTTACACGCCCAATTTGGGCGTTTTACATTCTTTAGCACCCCTCTTTCCCTTAGCCAAGGCAGAAGCCTTCCCCTCCATTCCCCCTATCCATTTTTATTTTCGTTTTCTTATTTTCTATCTTTACTTTGCTCGGGGACGAGCAAAATTTTTAAGTTTGGTGTTGGGTGCTCCGCTTTAGTCCTTTATTTTTACTATCTCTATGACACCCAAGACTGGAGAATCCTCCTCAAGGAAGAGGAAAAAGAAGGCTCCTACATCCGATCCTTGGGACTTCACCCGGTTCTTTTCCAAGACACATGAGGACCACTTTTATGAGGTGGTGCACAAGAAGAAGGTGATTCCCAAAGTTCGCTTTGATCTGAAGCCGGAAGAGTACCCAGAGATCCTATATCAGATTCTAAGACGCGTTCGGAAAGCTCTGGCCAACCCCGTGACTGAGGTTGGAGTATTAATGGTGTGGGAGTTCTACGCCAATGCTTAGGTGACATACAAGCAAGTTAGAGGCGTGAACTCAGAGCCAAAGAATTGGCGCACCATGGTCAGAGGGCACATCATGGATTTCACCCCAAAGAGTGTGAGGGTGGCGCTACAGTTACCACCATCCAGAGAGAACCCTCATTCATACACTCGGAGGGTCAACACTTACCAGCGGTTGGATCAGGTCCTAGTTGACATTTGCTTCCCCAGAGCTCAGTGGAGGAGGGATTCTAAAGTCAAGACATACCATCTGGGTAGGCATGACCTCAAGCCAGTTGCTAGAGGATGGTTGGAGTTTATCTAAAATTCCATCCTCCCTACGAGTAACCGTTCTGAGGTTACTGTCGAGAGAACAGTAATGATTCACTGTATTATACTCGGCAATGAGGTGGAGGTGCACGAGGTGATCCCTCAAAAGTTCTACCGGATAGCTAACAAGTCCTCCACCACTGCAAGAATGGCTTTCCCTCATCTAATCCACCGCCTATGTGCAGCAGCTGGAGCTCACATTGATGGAGATACCCTGGTCAGCATTGAGAGACCGATCACAAAGAAGGGTATGGAGCACGCTAGAGAGCTCGGGCAGGGACCGCAGTAGGAGCCAGTTCCACCACCTCCACAAGATCTTTTGGAGATGCCTCAGGGAGTTTACTTCCCTCCCCGTGACTACTGGGATTGATGAGCGGATATTTTATACGCTTTTTGGCATCATTTTCATATAGTTTTTATTAAGTTTTTATAGTTTTTAGTGTTAAAATCATATTTTTGGATTCTACTATGAGTTTTTGTGTTTTTGGGCAATTTCATATATTTTCTGGCTAAAATTGAGGAGCTGGAGCAGAATTCTGATTCAGAGACAGAGAAAGCACTGCAGATGCTGTCCAGATCTGACCTTCTTGTATTCGCAAGAGCTTTTTTGGAGCTACAGAAGTCTAAATGGCGCACTCTTAACGGCTATGGAAAGCTGACTTCCAGAGCTTTCCAGTAATATATAATAGTTTATACCTTGCTTCATTTTAGAAGGCCCAAAACTGGCGTCCAACGCCAGCTTCCTACCCCCCTTCCAGACGTCCAGCCCCCAAAGAGCAGAGCCCAACGTCCAAAGACCCAGAAAGAACCCCCGGCTAGCATTCCACGCCTAAGAGACTTCAATGCACGTGGATCTCATCAAAGCTAAGCCCAAACACTCACCAAGTGGGCCTCAAAAGTTGATTTTAGCACTAAATAGACTGTTTTACCCTTACTAGTCATTTGTTTAGTATTTAAGGGATTAAACTTATGTAATTCGTACCTTCTTTCAGAGTCCTTCGGGACCATTTTTCATCACTCTCCAATTTAGGAGAGCATATTCACATTTTCCACCATTATTTTTATTTTCAGTATGAGTTTCTAAACCTCCTAGGATGAGGGGAGGTTCCCTGCTAAGTCCTATGAATTAATTAAAGTACTATTTCTTCTTCTTCGATCCGTGTCTGATCTATCTCTAAGATGTATATCCCGATCTTCATCGTGATGAACAGGACGATCTGACAAATTGGCTCTGTTCATCACATTAAGACGAATGTGCCTGACAAACACCCGCGTCTACTTGGGTTCGTGTGAATACTTCGCCAGAAAGCACGAATCAACAGCTATGAATTTACATCTCTCAGATGGTTAATCCATGATTTCGTTGGGAACTTCTTGAGACATCAGTTCAGCCGATCTCTAGGGAGA
This sequence comes from Arachis ipaensis, assembly GCF_059453495.1. Taxonomy (NCBI): domain Eukaryota; kingdom Viridiplantae; phylum Streptophyta; class Magnoliopsida; order Fabales; family Fabaceae; genus Arachis; species Arachis ipaensis. The sequence goes on along the minus strand of NC_142440.1, from coordinate 136,243,980 downwards.
TTAAGGTCTCCGTGGTATAGGCTAGATCCAAGAAGCAGCGTTCTCTAATCCGAAAGATTCTACCTTGTCTGTGGAGTTTTGAGTAGGATCGCCAAGAGAATGGACTGCTATGCGCTTCATCCTCCATTGGATTGAATACCAAGGGCCTTGGTGTTCATTCTGTAGCAGAGGAGATCAAGGACCATTGACGTGGCTTTGATCACTTACAGCCTGCCATAGAAGAAGATCATTCACAAGCAAAGAAGATGATAGTACCAGAGTTACTTCAGAAAGACAAAGCAACTCCGACTCTCAACTCTATTCTTATCCTTATTTCAACTTAACATCCAAATGTTTGATATTCATATCCTTACTTCCACTTAATACCCAAAAACCTTCTGATTCCGCCTGACTAAGACCTGCAAGACAACCATAAGCTTGCTTCAAGCCACAATCCTCGTGGGATCGACCCTGACTCGCTCAGATATTACTTGGACGACCCAGTGCACTTGCTGGTATTGCTGCTGTTGTACGAAATAGTGTGGGTTTTTCGTACAAGCGCAACCAAGGATCATTTGACCATATCTATAGGGGAGCTAACATCATTAGTTGATCAGTTGAGGCTGGAGTATCAGGATCACGCTGCACTCCTCCATCAGATGATGGAAGAGCATAGGAGGTAGGGGCGTGATATAGATGAGCTTAACCACTCTAGATGGTTCCCGGAGGGCAAAGCAGCCACCATCACTGAAGTAGTTGAGTTTCATTCTCCTTTTCTTTATCTTATTTCTATTTTTTAGTATTTCATTCTATTTTTTATTTTCTATTCTAAGTTTGCATGATCACTAGTAAGATTTTCTTGCTTTCTAGTATTAGTTGTTTATTTTAGTACTTTATGTTTATTTTAAAAAGGTGTCTCATGTAATATGCTCTGAGCTTAAACAAAAATCAAAAGAAAAAGAAGTAGTAAAATGCATGAGATTTTGAGTTATATATTATCTGTTCTAGTTACTTTGATGTGGTGGCACTATCTCTGTTTCTGAATGTATAAATTAACTGTGTATATTTGATATTGGAGTTGAGAATATTGGTTCTTGAGGAATAGGAACCTAGAAAAGTATTATTGATTCTCTGAAATAAGAAAGAGATTGATTCTTGAAGTAAAAGAAACAGCAGAAAGAATTGAAAAGAAAAGAATCAAAAGAAAAAGGTCTAAGGCTTTGAGCATCAATGGTTAGGAGGGTCAAAACTGATCTAAAGCTCAAAAGAGTGATTTTCCCTAACCATATGTTGGTGGTGTGAAGGTGTCAAGCAACCCTTGACACTGAGCACCTAAAGTCGTGACCATTAGCTGTTACAGAGTATGCCTAAGGCTCTGAGCACCACTATTTGGGACAAAAAGAAAAGAGAAATTCAAACTCGAGGAGTTTCCTAGTTAAGTGCTTGTGGTGTTCTTGTTTCAAGTTAATCTTGAAAATAAATCACTTAGAGTCACGGCTAGGCTCAAGGAGTAAGGCACCAAAGGAAAAGGAGCTATGTTCAAGAATCAATTAGAGCCTAAGAAAGAGAATCTATAATATCATCTGAGTTCTAGCTTGAAGGATACTGATATTTCTGAGCTTCAAAGGATAGTGAGATGTCGAAGCTATTCAGAATTAGAGTGTCATAAGCCCCATTCAGTAACTAGACCTGAGCTTAAATGACAACTCAAATCTCAGACATTTTCTCTTCTTGCTCCTATACTATTTTTGGTTGCTTGATGAAAAGCAACAGTTTAAGTTTGGTATTGTGATGTGTGAGCATCTTATACCCTTTTTCTTAGCATTTTTTAGTTGTTTTTAGTTAGATTTTATTTAGTTTTACTTAATTTTAATGCAAAAATCCCTTTTGGATGCTAATTTGAGTTGTTTTGGTATTTTTATGATTTCAGATTAAATTCAGAATAATTCGGCAGAGTTTAGAGCTAAAAATGAGAAAGTTGGCAGCACCCTCCCTGGGCACTAAATGCCCAACTGGCATCCAAAAGGACTAGACAAGAAGACTTGATGATGCTCTCTGAGTGTACATGACAACTTATAAGACCCCTATCCGAATGTCTCCGTACCAGTTGGTCTATGGTAAAGCTTGTCATTTGCCAGTGGAGTTGGAGCACAGAGCATATTCGGCAACAAAGTTCTTAAACTTTGATGCCAAGGCTGCAGGAGAGAAAAGGGTGCTCCAGCTAAATGAGCTTGATGAGTTTAGGCACTCTGCCTATGAGAATGCCAAGCTCTATAAAGAGAGGGCCAAAAAGTGGCATGATAGAAAGATAGGGATTCAAACAACAAATTTGTAACGACCTAACTTCTGGCAGGTCCAGATCACTGCCAATCATCAGGTGTCACTTCCCGGTAATCCTATAAAATTCTAGACTCGATAATATTTACTACATATGAGCCCTTCGTACTAACGGGATCGTGTATGTTAGCTTATTTTTATCATATACTTTTCTTAACAAACCCGTTAGCAAAACCATAAACATCATCCGAGATATACAAAATAAAATAAATACCAAACTGATAGCAAAATCAAATGGCAACAAGATTATAGAAAAACTTTCATACATATATACGTCTTAAGTTAGTTCATACAAACTTGACACGCTTAGCTATATATAGATATACATATAAACTTATATACAACTGACAACTTTCCAGGATACCCGGTTCATATAGAAAACCCCTAAACTGGTATCCAGGCTAAAAAAAGAAAAGAAAAATATCAAGTCCTACCCCTCAAAAATGCTACACAAGTGAGGGAAAGCAAAGTCGAAGGAATAAAGACCATCTATCCCACATTCTTCTGACCATCGGGGCAGAAGTCTACATGCATCATCTCAGGACTAGTCTCGAGCATCTTCTGTAGGGTTCAAAAATGCATGCTCCTCTCTGAATATAACTCAAATTTCCATAATCAAGTCAAAATCCTCCATCTGGGGGAAAAGGAAAAAGGAAGGGGTGAGAACCTATATGGTTCCCAGTAAGGGGACACCGTGAAAACACATCTCTCTCGTGAACCCTAGAATTCTGGCTCTATCGCAATAACTCACTTGCTAAGTCTCGTGGCTACATCCGTATCATGGCTCTAACATAACTCTATCTTGGCATCTTCCGCTGGGGTTAATGCCGCTCCTTATGCTATTCTCTATGGTTATTGTTCCTAGTTTTACTATCTTAATCTAAGCTTTGGGGAAATTGTAATTATACAACTTTAAAACACAAACAAGAATCAAAGAATAGAAAATTAACAAGAAGTAGATATGTAGCACAAAGAATGAACAGTAAACAATCACGATCAAATGCACAAACAATTTATAATGCATGCCTGTTCCTAGTGCAGGCCATGAGCTCATGCGCCGGTTGTCTACCCGCAACCCGACGTTACTGGGGCGAACCCCGTACATGGTTTCTTTACCGTGTCAATCAGGCACAATTATCATCATGGGTATGTCAGCTATGATATCTTGGCATCATGGTAGAAACAGGCTATCAGTTAGGCAAACATTCCCGCATTAGCAATCTCAGGCTATCAGTTAGGCGGGCACTTTTGCATTATCAATTTGGCGCAAGGCTCATTCAACATACATTATGCTATCAGTTAGACGGACATTCCCGCATTAGCAATCTTAGGCTATCAGTCAGGCAGTCACTTCCGCATTAGCACTTTGGCAAAAAGGCCCATTCAAACAAACAGTTCTCATGAAATCATTATCCATTCATGGTTTCTCATTTCTTTCTTTTCATCATGCCTCCGCATCACCTTATAAATATGATTACCTCCATATCACCATATAACTACACACCCCTCCGCATCACCATGTTACTAAGCATATCTCCGTATCACCTTTTAACTTTAAACCTTCCTAGGGACAACTTACATTCTTATTTATTTTCTTGACTTCTCTAGCCTATTACCTTCTTGGGCGACCAGTCTTCTATTTAATAATTAATATAACAAATGGACTCAGATTTGCACAAACTTTATGTCCACGCATTCATATTGAACTCAAGTTTCTAAAAAACTAAGAATCATATTTTTTTGGGCAGTTTAACGCTAAATATTGAATAAAAACCAAGACTCTTATTCTAGATTCTTGGAATAGCACCTTGCTATCTTGTAATGTGATTTTTATGTTGCGAAAGCTTCTGCAGGGACTATCTCTCTTGATAAGACTATTCTAGAGATCCTAATCTTTATTTGAATTAGGTTTTATTGCATTTGGATTAGAATTGAATTTGATAACAAATTTTGAAAATCTGCTGCTGCACTCATAAAAATTCAGAAAAAAGCAGGCAGCTTTGTTTTTGTAAAATCCATAGTAAATTCAATTCTAATCCATTGCTTCTAGATTTTAGTGAAGATAAAATCAACATTCCTAAGTTTCAGATCAAATAAGTTTCAGGTTTATCTCACTTTGTTTGATTAATTAATTCTCAATTGGAAGTGATTCCCTGTTTTTATAAACCAGTTCAGAATTTTCAGCAAGTAACCCAGCTTCCAAGTGACTTAATTAAGTCTACAAAATATATATATGAACATGAAATATATACTCGATTAAATTAGATTTACAGATCTTCAAAACCCCTTTGGTAGCAACTTAAAATGTCAAGTAAAACAAAAGTTCCAGTGGTTTGAAATTAACACTACAGAACCAAAAAATCAGAAAAATTCTGCAACAGCTACTTTTTTCAAAAACTGATATCTTTTAAACCACTTGGCCAAGTTCCTTGAAATTTTTATGGAACAATCAAGATACATCAAAGTTTCACAGAAAAATAATTTCATCCAAAATGGTAGTCCGGACTGCTCCTAAAATTTATTTTAAGTCACTGCTAAATATGCAGAAATTCTGCATCAAGTAATTCCAACAACCTCACATACCAAATCTTATATTTAAGCCTAAAATTCCTCTAAAACTATAATTCTATCTTTTTTTTTGACTAACCAAGTTGCTAGAGTGATTAGCACATCCCCAAAATCTAGAGTCAATATTTCTCAAGTTTTCAAGTGCTTATACACAAGTGAACATTCATTTTTTCTGCATCATGTTAAAAGCAGAATTTCCACATGCACTTGTTATCATTCAATCACACAATAAATCATCATTCATCACCATTCAATTGGAATTAGTTATAACAGAACCCATCTCAAGCACAGCAGCTCATACTACCAACTAATTCAATCATAAAACATGCCCTTTAGCCTTCAAGCAAATTCTGCACTAGCAACATAAGACCTCAAGTAACATTATCAAACCCACAATTCACCAACATCTCCATCAATCAATTACAAATATATCCTTCTAAACATCCTAACCCTTACCTATTTTGAAGTTCAAAATTCTATTTCTGCTTCTTCCTTGAATTAGGAACCCTAGCTACACAAAATTGAAGCTTCGGTCACTCCTTCTAAGGACAAACGACTGATTCAAGCTTGAGCAAGAGAAGAGTGATGAATGGATTTTTTGTGGTATAGAATTTTACAATTAAAATCTCGTTGCAAGTATATTTTCTAAACCAACAAATAATCCTTTCATACAGAAAATTGTTTGTCACAAGTACAAACCCCAATAAAAATAACTGAAGTATTAAACCTCGGGTCGTCTCTCAAAAGAATTGCAGGGAAGTGTTCTTGTTATTGGTTATGAGTTGTATATCTTTGGGGTTTTAGATAAGAACAAGAAAGATAAATTGCAAGAGAAGTAAACTAATAACTAATAAAGCTCTTGGCAAGGTATGAGAACTAGAAGTCCTATCCTCATTATTATCATCAATTGTGGTGAGAATTGTCTATTGCTCCACTTAGTTAACCTCTAACTATGAAGGAAAGTCAAGTAGAGATAATCAACTTGAATCCACAAGTCCTAGTCAAATCCTAAGGAAAGACTAGAGTTAGTAAAATTCAAATCAACTAGCAACTTTCAATTATCAATCGACAAAAGAGTTTGATAACTCAAGAGTCTTCAATTACTCAACCAAAGCCAAGAGGAGAAGAATCTACTCTAACATTCTTCCAAGTATTTGATCAAACACTTGGAAGGCATAAAAGGAAAGCAAGATAGAATTGCAAGAAATTTAAATCTACAACTACTAAATGCAATGAAATTAACAACAATGATTCAAATCAACACTAAGAGAAATCAAACCTAAATTGCATTAAAGAGAAATAGAAGAAACAAGAGTGCATTAACAACAAAGTACACAATTACAAATATGAGAGTACAAAACTAAGAGAGTAAAGGTAAAGAAACAAGAAATTGAAGAGGAAAATTAAATCAAAGCATGAATTAAACCTAGATCTAAGAAATCCTAATCTATCTCTATCCTAATTCTAGAGAGAAGAGAGAGCTTCTCTCTCTAGAAACTAACTAAAGCATTGTGTAAACTATACTATGACTTCTCCCCCCCCTCTTTGACTCCTCTTAATTTCTGCATATAATAGGCTCAGAAATGAGTTAGAATTGGGCTTGGGAAGCCCAGAAATTGCCCTCAGCATTTTCACTTTAATGAGGTCACGTGCGAGCATCGACGCGTACGCGTGGGTCACGCATACGCGTTGCTTGGCATTTTTGCTTTCCACGCGTACGTGTCATGTAGGCGTACGCGTCGCCACGCGTGACTTCATATTCCACGCGTGCGCGTCTGCTGTGCGTGCGCGTCGATGAATATTTTCCCAATCCTTGATTTTCCAAGATTCCTCCACTTTGCATGCTTTTCTCTTCATTCCTTTGATCCATTCCTAGCCTTTTGAACCTGAAATCACTAACACACACATCAAGGCATCTAGTGGAATCAAAGGTGAATTAAAATTAACCAATTAAGGGCCTAAAAAGCATGTTTTCACTCTTAAGCATAAATTAGGATGAAACTATGAAACCATGCCATTTCATGGAATAAATGCGGAAAAAGGGTGATAAAATCTCCTAAATTCAGCATAGAATGTGGTGCACAAAATTGTGATCATCAACAATGGCGCCAAAGACTTGGTGCTCGGAACGTAATTCACACACTTTGTCACAACTTCACACAACTAACCAGCAAGTGCACTGTGTCGTCCAAGTAATAGCCCTTACGTGAGTAAGGGTCGATCCTACGGAGATTGTCGGCCTGAAGCAAGCTATGGTCACCTTGTAAATCTCAGTCAGGCGGATTCAAATGGTTTTAGAGATTTGATAATTAAAAGATAAATAAAACGTAAAATAAAGATAGAGATACTTATGTAATTCATTGGTGAGAATTTCAGATAAGCGTATAGAGATGCTTTTGTTCATTCTGAACCTCTGCTTTGCTGCTGTCTTCATCCAATCCTTGATACTCCTTTCCATGGCAAGCTGTATGTTGGGCATCACCGTTGTCAATGGCTACATCCCGTCCTCTCAGTGAAAATGGTCCAATGCGCTGTCACTGCATGGCTAATCATCTGTTGGTTCTCGATCATACTGGAATAGGATTCAATGATCCTTTTGCGTCTGTCACTACGCCCAGCACTCGCGAGTTTGAAGCTCGTCACAGCCATCCCTTCCCAGATCCTACTCGGAATACCACAGACAAGGTTTAGACTTTCCGGATCTCAGGAATGGCCGTCCATGGATTCTAACTTATACCACAAATATTCTAATATCTCGGACTCGGTCCCCTGTATTAGATACCTAAGAGATACTCATTCTATCTCATCTTCATGTAGAACGGAAGTGGTTGTCAGGCACACATTCATAGGTGAGAATGGTGATCAGCGTCACATAATCATCACATTCATCATGTTCTTGGGTGCGAATGAATATCTTAGAATAGGAATAAGCTTGAATTGAATAGAAAAACAATAGTACTTTGCATTAATTCATGAGGAACAGCAGAGCTCCACACCTTAATCTATGGCATGTAGAAACTCTACCGTTGAAAATACATAAGTGATAATGGTCCAGGCATGGCCAAATGGCCAGCCCCATAAAGGTCTAAGATAGCATAAAACTGATCAAAGATGTCTAATACAATAGTAAAAGGCCCTATTTATATCAGACTAGTTACTAGGGTTTACAAAAATGAGTAATTGATGCAGAAATCTACTTCCGGGGCCCACTTGGTGTGTGCTTGGACTAAGCATTGAGCTTTACACGTGTAGAGGCTTATCTTGGAGTTGAACGCCAGTTTGTAACCTGTTTCTGGCGTTTAACTCCACTTTGCAACCTGTTTCTGGCGTTTAACTCCAGAATAGGGCAGGAAGCTGGCGTTGAACGCCAGTTTGTGTCATCTAAACTCGGGCAAAGTATGGACTATTATATATTGCTGGAAAGCCCTGGATGTCTACTTTCCAACGCAATTAAGAGCGCGCCATTTAGAGTTCTGTAGCTCCAAAAAATCCACTTTGTGCGTAGGGAGGTCAGAATCCAACAGCATCTGCAGTCTTTCTTCAACCTCTGAATCTGATTTTTGCTCAAATCCCTCAATTTCAACCAGAAAATACCTGAAATCACAGAAAAACACACAAACTCATAGTAAAGTCCAGAAATGTAATTTTTATTTAAAAACTAATAAATTATACTAAAAACTAACTAAATCATACTAAAAACTATGTAAAAACAATGCCAAAAGGCGTATAAATTATCCGCTCATCACAACACCAAACTTAAATTGTTGCTTATCTCCAAGAAACTGAAAATCAAATAGGATAAAAAGAAGAAAACATACTATAAATTCCAAAATATCAATGAAACTTAGCTCCAATCAGATTAGCGGGACTAGTAGCTTTTTGCCTCTTGAATAGTTTTGGCATCTCACTTTATCCATTGGAGTTCAGAATGATTGGCATCTATAGGAACTTAGAATTTAGATAGTGTTATTGATTCTCCTAGTTCAGTATGTTGATTCTTGAACACAGCTACTTTATGAGTCTTGGTCGTGGCCCTAAGCACTTTGTTTTCCAGTATTACCACTGGATACATAAATGCCACAGATACATAAATGCCACAGACACATAACTGGGTGAACCTTTTCAGATTGTGATTCAGCTTTGCTAAAGTCCCCAATTAGAGGTGTCCAGGGTTCTTAAGCACACTCTTTTTTTGCTTTGGACCTTGACTTTAACCGCTCAGTCTCAAGTTTTCACTTGACACCTCCACGCCACAAGCACATGGTTAGGGACAGCTTGGTTTAGCCGCTTAGGCCAGGATTTTATTCTTTTAGGCCCTCCTATCCACTGATGCTCAAAGCCTTGGATCCTTTTTATTACCCTTGCCTTTTGGTTTTAAGGGCTATTGGCTTTTTGCTCTTGCCTTTTGGTTTAAAGAGCTTTTGGCTTTTTCTGCTTGCTTTTTCTTTTTCTTTCTCTTTTTTTTGCCATTTTTTCTTTTCTTTTTTTTTGCAAGCTCTTCTCTATTAACTGCTTTTTCTTGCTTCAAGAATCAATTTTATGATTTTTCAGATTATCAATAACATTTCTCCTTTTTCATCATTCTTTCAAGAGCCAACATATTTAATATTCATAAACCACAAATTCAAAAGACATATGCATTGTTCAAGCATTCATTCAGAAAACAAAAAGTATTGTCACCGCATCAAAATAATTAAACTAATTTCAAGGATGAATTCGAAACCATGTACTTCTTGTTCTTTTGTTTTTAGAACAGTTTTTATTTAAGAGAGGTGATGGATTCATAGGATATTCATAGCTTTAAGACATAGACTCTTAAATACTAATGATCATGTAATAAGACACAAACATAAATAAAACATAAAGCATAGTAAACGAAAAACAGGAAAATAAGAACAAGGAGATTAAGGAACGGGTCCACCTTAGTGAGGGTGGCGTCTTCCTCTTCTTGAAGAACCAATGATGCTCTTGAGCTCCTCTATGTCTCTTCCTTGTCTTTGTTGCTCCTCCTTCATAGCTCTTTGATCTTCTCTAATCTCATGGAGGATGATGGAGTGCTTTTGGTGCTCCATCCTTAGTTGCCCCATGTTGGAACTTAATTCACCTAGGGACGTGTTGATTTGCTCCCAATAATTCTGTGGAGGAAAGTGCATCCCCTGAGGCATCTCAGGGATTTCATGGTGAGGAATTTCCTCATGCTCTTGTTGAGGTCCATGATCTCTTGTTTGCTCCATCATTTTCTTAGTGATGGGCTTATCCTCATCAATGAGGATGTCTCCCTCTATGTCAATCCCAGCCGAATTGCAGAGGTGGCAAATAAGGTGAGGAAAGGCTAACCTTGCCAAAGTGGATGACTTGTCAGCCACCTTGTAGAGTTCTTGAGGTATAATCTCATGAACCTCTACTTCCTCCCCAATCATGATACTATGGATCATGATGGCCCGGTCTACAGTAACTTCAGACCGGTTGCTAGTAGGAATGATTGAGCGCTGAATGAACTCCAACCATCCTCTAGCTACAGGCTTAAGGTCCAATATTCTTAATTGAACTGGCTTGCCTCTTGAGTCAACCTTCCATTGAGCTCCTTCTACACATATGTCCATGAGGGCTTGGTCCAACCTTTGATCAAAGTTGACCCTTCTAGTGTAGGGGCGTGCATTTTCTTCCATCATTGGCAAGTTGAACGCCAGCCTTACATTTTCCAGACTGAAATCTAGGTATTTCCCCCGAACCATGGTGAGCCAATGCTTTGGATTCGGGTTCACACTTTAATCATGGTTCCTAGTGATCCATGCGTTTGCATAGAACTCTTGAACCATTAAGATCCCGACTTATTGAATGGGGTTGGTGAGAGCTTCCCAACCTCTTCTTTGGATCTCAAGTCGGATCTCCGGATACTCATTCTTTTTGAGCTTGAAAGGAACCTCAGGGATCACTTTCTTCTTGGCCACAACTTCATAGAAGTGGTCTTGATGGACCTTTGAGATGAATCTCTCCATCTTCCATGACTCAGAGGTGGAAGCAATTGCCTTCCCTTTCCTCTTTCTTGAGATTTCTGTGGTCTTAGGTGCCATTAATGGTTATGGAAAAATAAAAATCAATACTTTTTACCACACCAAACTTAAAATGTTTGCTCGTCCCCGAGCAAAAGAAGAGAGAAAGAAGAAGAAGAAGAAGAAGAAGAAGAAGAAGAAGAAGAAGAAGAATGGAGGAGAGGGAGAGAGGTGTGTATTCGGCTAAGGGTAAGAAGAAATGGTTGTGTTGTGTGAAAATGAAGAAGGAATGAGGGGTTTATATAGGGGTGGGGGAAGGTTTAGGGTTCGGCCATTAGGGTTGGGTTTGGGAGGGAAAAGAGTTTGAATTTTGGAGGTAGGTGGGGTTTATGGGGAAGAGTGGATGGATGTGAGTGGTGAAGAAGTGATGGGGAAGAGTGAGTGAGGTGATTGGTGAAGGGTATTTGGGGAAGAGAGTTATGAAAAGGTGTGAAGAGAAGAGAAGAAGTGGTGGGGATCCTGTGGGGTCCACAGATTCTGTGGAGATCCTATGGGGTCCACAGATCCAGTGGGGTCAAGGACTTAACATCCCTGCTCCAATTAGGCGTGTAAAATGCCCTTAGCATGCATGTCTGGTTGTTAAACGCCAGCTTGCTGCCTGTTTTTGGCGTTAAACGCCCAAATGTAGCCTGTTTCTGGCATTTAACGCCAGGTAGATGCTTGTTTCTGGCGTTAAACGCCAGCTTGGTGCTTGTTTCTGGCGTTTAAACGACAGAATGCTCCTCCTCCAGGGTGTGCTATTTTTAATGCTGTTTTTCATTTTGTTTTTGATTTTTTTGTAGTTTTTGTGACTTCACATGATCATCAACCTAAAAAAATAAAATAACAAAAGAGAATAACTAGATATAATTAAATAACATTGGGTTGCCTCCTAACAAGCACTTCTTTAATGTCAATAGCTTGACAGTGAGCTCTCATGGAGCCTCACAGATGTTCAGAGCATTGTTGGAACCTCCCAACACCAAACTTAGAGTTTGAATGTGGGGGTTCAACACCAAACTTAGAGTTTGACTGTGGGGGCTCTGGTTGACTCTGCAGTGAGAGAAGCTTTTCATGCTTCCTCTCCATGGTTACAGAAGGAGAACCTTGAGTCTTAAACGCAAGGTAGTCCTCATTCAGTTGAAGGACCAACTCTCCTCTGTCCACATCAATCACAGCTTTTACTGTGGCTAGGAAGGGTCTTCCAAGGATGATAGATTCATCCTCATCCTTCCCAGTATCTAGGATTATGAAATCAGCAGGGATGTAAAGGCCATTAACCTTTACTAACACGTCCTCTACTTGTCCATAAGCCTGTTTTCTTGAGTTGTCTGCCATCTCTAAAGAGATTCTGGCAGCTTGCACCTTAAAGATCCCAAGTTTCTCTATTACAGAGAGTGGCATAAGGTTTATGCCTAACCCCAGGTCACACAGAACCTTCTCAAAGGTCATGGTGCCTATGTTACAGGGAATCAGGAATTTACCAGGATCCTATTTCTTTTGAGGTATTTTCTGCCTATCCAATGCATTCAGTTTATTGGTGAGCAAGGGAGGTTCATCTTCCCAAGTCTCATTACCAAATAATTTGGCATTCGACTTCATGATTGCACCAAGGTACTTAGCAACTTGCTCTTCAGTAACGTCTTCATTCTCTTCAGAAGAAGAATACTCATCAGAGCTCATAAAGGGCAGAAGAATATTTAATGGAATCTCTATGGTCTCTAGATGAGCCTCAGATTCCTTTGGTTCCTCAAAGGGATATGACGTGGCAGAAATTGGCGAATTAAGAATTGTTATAAGATATGCGTTGCAAGTATAGTTCTTAACCAACCAGAAATTCGCTTATCAATTTAGAAGGGTTGTCACAAAAATTAAAACTAAAATACTGGGAGTATGAATCCCAGGTCGTCTCCCAACGAGTTGCAGAAAGGTGTGCTATTTTACTAATCAAATGTTTTCAAAAAGAGTTTGAGTTGAATAAACAGGAAATTAAATTGGAGAATTAAGTAATTTAAATAAAAGCCTTGACTGGGAGTAGATTAGTTGGAAGCCCTATTCTTGTTGAAGTACTCTCAAGATTAATTGATAATTGAAGGTTGTTCTGTTTAGTTATCCCTTACTAGGTAAGGGAAAGTCAAACAAGTTGGAATGCTGTTTCTATTCACAAGTTTCAATCCGCTCACTTGAAAAGGATTAGTGTTAGTGACTAGAGAGCATTCCAACAATGAACCCAATTACAATTTTTCTTTTAAGCACCCCAACTCAAGGGTTCTTTTCAATCAACTCCCCATCAAGTTAGGAAACTACTCGCTCATTGTGAATGTAGAACTCATAACATAGGAAAGGGAATTAAAGAAAGACATGATAAATAAAACTCAAAGGAATCAATTAAAAATAAAAGTAATTCTTGTATTAATAAATTCTAAAATAATCCAATAATAAAATTGAGTAAATTAAAGGACATGGAAGAGTGAAGCCAAGTAAAGAAAATGAACTAGAATGACGAAGTCTTGATGAGGTAATAACTCTTCTCAATATCCCAATGCAAAGAGCAATAGAAATAAAATCCTAAGAACTATGAATGTGTAGAGAGAAAACCTAGAGGAGGAGTAAAACTAGATCTAAAAACTAAATTGTGTGGAATGAATGTTGTTCTGGTTTCTGCATGTTTTCTGGCTCTAGTCTGCTTTTCTGGGCCGAAAACTGGGTCAAAACAGGGCCCAAAATCGCCCCGAGTGAATTCTGTAGATTATGCAGATCGCGCACGTCACGCGATCGCGTCATTCGTGCGGACACGTTATTTGGCGTTTTGCTTTGCCACGCGGGCGCGTCGTCCATGCCTCCGCGTCACTTATGCTATTCCAATTCGCACGGTCGCGTGAGCCATGCGGCCGCGTCACTTCTCGCTGGTCATCTCCTTAATTTCTTGTGTTCCTTCCATTTTTGCAAGCTTCCTTTCCAATCTCCAACTCATTCATGCCCTATAAAGCCTGGAACATTTAACACACAGATCACGGCATCGAATGGAATAAAGGAGAATTAAAATACATAATTAAAAGTCTCTTAGGAAGCAAGTTTTCAATCATGTAATAATTTTAGGAAGGAAATATAAATGCATGCTAATCATATGAATAATTGGGTAAAGATCATGATAAAACCACATAATTAAGCACATTATAAATCATAAAATAGTGGTTTATCAACCTCCCCACACTTAAACATTAGCATGTCCTCATGCTTAGTTGAAGGAGATAAAATAAATGAGTAGGAACATGTAAAACTCATGCAATGCAATGCAACCTATATATGAGAATGCAACTATATGATTCTTGTCCACTTGATCAATAGTAAATAAGCTCTTCAAAACAATTACAAATCAAATTTCACTAATTCAATTCTCATACAGTAAGAACAGATAAAAATGCAAGAAGGTAGCTCATGAAAGTAGGGAACATAGAATTTTAAGTATTGAACCCTCACTGATGATGTATGTATGCTCTAATCTCTCTAGTGCATAGCGCAATCACTCTATCCTTCTCTAATCATGCTCTCTAATTTTTTTGTTCTTCTCCTAATCAATCAACAACATTTAATATACCAATGCAAACATCATGAGGTCTTTTCAAGGTTGTAATGGGGCCAAGGTAATGGTAAGGATACATATATGGCTAAGTAAGCTTATAAACTGAATCTTTAGTTAACCCAAGCTTTAACATAACATATATATATTCTATATAACTTTAGAATTCATACCTAGCTACCCAGAATTTTACTTTCACATTCCACACTCATGTATCAACTTTTTATCTTAATTTTATCATACATGCATTGATCTTTGAATTCTTAACTTAACATTGGGTAATTTTGTCCCCTTATTTATTTATTGAATTTTTTTTTCAACATAAACATAAAAATAAACATAGCTTATCAATGCACATAGATTTTCGATTCTTATAGTTTCACATGAGTAGGTGTCCAAATTCCCATTATATTATCATGACACATTTCCTTATTATCTTTTGTTCCCATAATTTCCCATTCTTAATTAGCACACACTATTCTATCTTAAGCTAACCAAAGATTCAATTTGGGATATATAATTATTTTTCTGCTTAAGGCTAGTAATGTGGTAAAATATAGAACAAATGGGATTTAAAGGCTCAAAGTGTAGGTAATTGAAAGGGTAGGCTTAATTTGGATAAGTGAGCTAAACAATTAATGGCCTCAATCATATGCAAACATATAAATATAATAAACATTGGACATATAGGATGGAACAAAATATAGATCACAATCATAGAGAAGTAAACACACAAGAATAAAATAATTATGGTTAAATAATGTAACCATGCATAAAGGCTCAAATCTCATAGGTTGTGTGTTCTTTAGCTTAAAAATCATGTTCCAAATACAACTTCAAGCAAATTTATCATAAAAGTTTTAATTAAAGTTAGTGAAATTTTGTTCCAAAAATAGGGTCTTAGAGGAAAACTTATTGTCCTTTCGATCAAGTAGAACATGCATGCAACTAACCTATTCCTATGCAATTTATCCTATTCTAAAAAAAACTAACTAAATATCCTAATTTATTGGTGTTTAGGGAAGAGAAATTACCTCCGGAAGTCAGGTACTGACCGACCTCCCCACACTTAAGGCTTTGCACCGTCCTCGGTGCCATCTGTCAGGAACAAAGGTGGGCTGGTAGTAGTATCTCCACAGTCGGAACCATCATGGCTTCCTGTGCTGGTAAAGGAAGTGGAGTCCGGAGTGTCTGAGTCCTTGAATTTTCCCATAATCAGCTCCTTGAGGTATGTGAATCGGCGCTTGTTACGGCGCTCTCTCATCTTATCTTTGTGTTCCTACCGATCCAACCTTTTGAGTATCTGATGGAGCAGTTGGTCTGTTGTAGGTGCTTGTGGTGTTGAAGAAGGAATATCTTCAACCGGTTCAGTAGGATGGCTTTTGGCGGCTGATGGAGGTCTGATGTATTTCCCGTTAGGGACATACTGATCATCCCGTGAAAGCATGGCTTTGGTGTCCCCAGCTCTGTAGGAGACTCCGGCTGCTGAGACAAGATCTGATACCAAGGTGGGAAAAGGTAAGTTGCCCACAATTTGCACATGTCCCATGGCATTTCGGATATGTCTTGGTAGGTTTAGAGGTTGATCTGTAAGGATGCACCATAGTAGAACGGCCATGTCCGCAGTGAAAGAGGACTCGTGAGTGCTCGGAAAGACGTAATGGGACATGATCTGTGCCCATACGCGAGCCTCCAAGGTAAGTGCTGAAGCTGATATTCCCTTAGGACGGGTACGATGGTATCCGTAGATCCAACGGCTGCCAGGTAGTGCGATAACTCTGAGAACGGCCTCCTAGTCAAATTGGTACATCTGGCGCTTGAGTGCGGCTTCTTGAAAGGCGTCCAATCCTTCTGGAATAGGGGGAAGACCTAGAGCTTTTTGAATGGCCTCTTCTGTAATGGGGACTTGCTTCTGACGGACAAAGACAGACTGCAGGGTTGGCAGGTAAAAGTTGGAGTAGAACTCGACTACCCAAGAAAGATTGACCTACCTTGGCTGTCTCTATAGGAAACCCCATTGTCTTTGTACAATTTGCGGCTCAACAAAGGTAGCAATATGGTTTGGGAGGAGAAGAAGGTATTCGTTGTTGTAACTCCTTTCTGCCAGGATGGGGAACATCTGCTCACAGTAGCGATTGGGAAATCGCGCAGTGTCCTTTGCTGGGAAGGCTTTTTCTTTATCATCAACCTTTATAATCCTCTTAGTTCTTTTTGTTAAGGGTTTAACCGCAGTTGAAGAGGGCTCTGCCACCAATGCTCTTTTTGTTCCTCTTCTTGCTGGTGGTTTGGGAGTAGCTTTCTCTTTTCCTTTCTTGGTGGCCATCCTGAAAGGGAGAAAAGAGGAAGTATGTCAAAATGTCAAGGGGCAAAGCAAGGAATATGATGGTATGGGTGGCAATCAATGCACATTAAAGATGAATGAAGTGCACATGATCATGACTACATGTGAAAAGTTCATCAAAGGGGATAAAGCAAGTGCATGTTTGGGTAATTAGATGCAAGATGTTTATTGGCATGCTGGCAAAGGCATGAGTAGCATAGATCAAGCATCACTCGTAACAAACCATCACGTTTGTATTGACAATTATTTTCAACGAATAAAATATGAAAGGGATTTTGTGAAAAACAGGCATTTAATAGTAGAATAGAATAACGTAAAAAAATGCATAATGCCATATTGGCTTTTTCACAAACACATAGCATGCATGGTAAATAAGGTATGGAAAGTATTAAAGTGAACATGCAAGCAACCCTTTAAGAAAAAAGGTATATAATTGCCAAACAATTTAACAACAATCCACAAGCATATAATGAGAAATAATGACTCAAATAAATTTCCAACACCAAGTAAAAAGGAAAAAGAAAGAAAAAGAAAATATGGATAATGAAAGTAAAAAGAAAAGAAAAGAAGATAACATATAAAAATAAGAAGAATAATACAAAAATAAGGGGGGAAGAAGAAAAGAAAACCTTGTTAATGGGGGTGAGAGAGAGAGAGAGTAGAAAGTGAGAAAGAAGGAAGAAGGAAGAAGGAAGAAATAAGGAGGGAAAAGAGAAAATAGGATGGAGGGAAAAGAAAGATAAGATAATTGGCAAATCAGGGAAACAGTGCGGCGCAAGCGACGCGATTGCGTGGGGCACACGGTCGCGCGACTTACACTTATACTAATTGACGCGGTCGCATCAATCACGCGGTCGCGTGACCCATTTTATGCTACTGGCACGAGGGCAGCCTCGCGCTCGTACAACTCTCTGTTCGAAATTTTTATTTTTGCCAAATCTGGGGTGACGCGATCGCGTGGGGCATGTGATCGCATGAGTGGCCATTAGCAGGATATGACGTGGACGCATGAGCCATGCGTCCGCATGGGAAGAATTGGGCGTTCAGCGCCAATCCAGCACCACTCTAGCACAACTTTCGGTCGTGCACCCTTTTCACGTCGAATTCCAGGGCACGCGGTCGCGTAAGTGACGCGGTCGCGTGGGAGGCCAATGTTCCCACTTGACGCGGATGCGTCGGCAACGCGGTCTCATAGGGCGATTTGTGCCATTGGCACGCCTCCAGCCACGCTCTTGCGTGACTCTCTGTTCGTTTTATTATTTTCTCCCATCTTCTGCGACGCAGACGTGTCAATGATGCGGTCGCGTCGCGTGAAATTTTTTTTTTTAAATCAAAAGCATGTAAATGCAGATACACGAAATGTACTAATAAAGAGAAGAGTTATTGAATAGGAAAACTAAAAATAAAGAAAAGAACGATCATGCCATGGTGGGTTATCTCCCACCTAGCACTTTGCTTTAACGTCCGTAAGTTGGACGCTCCACTAGCTCAGTCTTCGGCTATGTGGGGATCTTCCAAGAGGAAGATCTCGAGCTCCTTGTTTTTCTTCATCTTCTCGCCATGGTACAGCTTTAAACGATGTCCATTGACTTTGATAAGTTCAGAGCTGGAAGGATGACTTAGGTGAAAAACTCCGTACGGTTCGGCCTTCTCGACTCTGTATGGACCTTCCCATCTTGATCTCAACTTGCCTGGCATGAGCCTCAGTCGAGATTTGTAAAGGAAGACTAAATCTCCAGGTTGGAACTCTTTTCTCTTGATGTGCTGATCATGTACAGCCTTCATCTTCTCCTTGTATAGTCTTGAGTTCTTATAAGCTTCTAGGCGAAGGCTTTCCAGTTCTTGCAGTTGCAACTTCCTTTCAGCTCCGGCTTTCTCAATTCCCATGTTGCACTCCTTTACTGCCCAAAAGGCTTTGTGCTCTACTTCAACAGGGAGATGACAAGCTTTTCCATAAACTAAGCGAAAAGGACTCATCCCAATGAGTGTTTTGTATGCTGTTCTGTATGCCCAGAGTGCATCTTGTAGCCTGGTGCTCCAGTCTCTTCTATGAGGTTTGACTATCTTCTGCAAGATACGCTTTATCTCTCTATTTGACACCTCGGCTTGCCCATTAGTCTGAGGATAGTAGGTTGTTGCAACCTTATGAATTATCCCATGCTTCTTCATTAATCCTGTTAGTCTCCTGTTGCAAAAATGGGTGCCTTGATCGCTCACGATTGCTCGTGGTGATCCAACGCGACAAATAATGTGGTTTCTCACAAAAGAAACAACAGTGTTAGCATCATCAGTGCGGGTAGGAATTGCTTCCACCCATTTGGAAACGTAATCCACAACTAACAATATATAAAAATAACCATTAGAGTTTGGAAATGGACCCATGAAGTCAATGCCCCAAACATAAAAAATTTCACAGAAAAGCATAATTTGTTGAGGCATCTCATCCCTCTTGGATATATTACCAAATTTTTGGCATGGAAAGCAAGATCTACAAAATTCAGCAGCATCTCTAAAAAGAGTAGGCCACCAGAATCCACAGTCTAAGATTTTTCTAGCTGTTCTTTGAGGGCCAAAATGTCCTCCACTCTCAGACGAGTGATAGGCCTCTAAGATGGACTGGAATTCTGATTGAGGCACACACCGTCTAATTACTTGGTCAGCGCCACATCTCCATAAATATGGGTCATCCCATATATAATATTTAGACTCGCTTTTCAGCTTGTCTCTTTGATGCTTAAAAAAGTTTGAGAAAAGGTGCGGCTAACTAGATAATTAGCTACAGGTGCATACCAAGGGACTACCTTAGATACTGCTTGCAGGTTATCAAATGGGAAATTATCAGCTATAGGAGTGGGGTCATCTATAATGTGCTCAAGGTGACTCAAATGGTCTGCCACTAAATTCTGGTTACCACTCCTATCCTTAATTTCTAAATCAAATTCTTGTAATAGAAGTATCCAACGTATAAGCCTTGGTTTGGACTCCTTTTTAGCTAATAGATACTTTAGAGCTGCGTGGTCTGAGTACACTACTACCTTCGTACCAAGTAAATAGGCTCGAAATTTATCCAGAGCAAAAACAATAGCAAGAAGCTCTTTCTCAGTAGTAGTGTAATTAGACTGCGCGGCATCTAAAGTTTTAGACGCATAAGCAATAACAAAGGGATCCTTACCTTCACGCTGAGCCAGTGCTGCTCCTACTGCATGGTTGGAGGCGTCGCACATTATTTCAAATGGATGGCTCCAGTCTGGTCCTTGATGAATGGATTTTTGATGGTATAGAATTTCACAAATGAATTCTCGTTGCAAGTATAGTTTCTAAACCAAACAATAATCCTTTCATACAAAAGATTGTTTGTCACAAGTAACAAACCCCTAAAATTAATAACCGAAGTATTCAAACCTCGGGTCGTTCTCCCTAGGAATTGTAATGAAGTGTTTTGTTATTGGTTGTGAGTTATATTTGGGGTTTTGATATGAAGCATGAAAGATAAATGGTAAGAAAGTAAACTAATGGCTAAAAAGGTCTTGGCAAGGGTTGGTGGTCAAGGATCTCTATCCTAATCACTAACCACAATATGAGAATTGGCAAGGATTAATCTCATTAAATCATCCTCTAACTAGTAGTAAAGGAAAGTCAAATGAGCTATATCAATCCTAGTCCATAAGTCCTAACTCTCCACTAATTCAATTAGTGAGAACTAGAGTGAATGGCTCCCAATCATCAATTACTTGGACATTAGTAATTCAAGAGTTCCTAAGTTACCTTTCCAAGCCAAGAGTATAAAATTCTACTCTAAAATCCAACCAAGCATTTCATCAAACACTTGGAAGGCATAAAAGGTAAGCATAGTAAAATTGCAAGAAAAGTAAATCTACACTACTCAATTGCAAGGAATTAAACAACAACAAATCAAATGAACACAATTATTATGAATTACCTCTAATTGAATTGAAAGAGAATAGGAGGAACAAAAGTAGATCTACAACAAAGTATAAGAACAACATAAAGGAAATTATAACAAAAGAATAGAGGAAGATGAATGTAACAACAAAGAATTGAGAGATAGAAGTGGAAGAAAGCAAAGATTAAAACCTAGATCTAAGATTATTGAACTAAACCTAATCCTAATCCTAATTCTAGAGAGAAGTGAGAGCTTCTCTCTCTAAAACTATTCTAAACTAATCCTAATGAGTGTGTATGATTGCAATCCCCCTTTGCTCTTCAATCCTTGGCTTTAAATAGCAGTTTAGGCGCCAAAGTTGGTTGAGATTGGGCCCCACAACCCTTCAGAATTCGTTGGCCACGTTTTCATTAAAAAATCATAAACCAGCACCAACGCGCACGCGCACAGCACGCGTACGCGTCCATGGGGTGATTCGCAGGTGCGCGCACGCGTCCATGGGCGAGTTCAACTTCTTTGACTTTTCATGATTTCTCCACTTTGCATGCTTTCCTCTTCACTCCTTTGATCCATTCCTACCCTTTTCAATCTGAAATCACTAACAAACATATCAAGGTATCTAGTGGAATCAAAGGTGAATTGAATTTAGCTAATTTAAGGTCTAGAAAGCATGTTTTCACATCCAAGCACAAATTAGGAGACAATCACAAAACTATGCTATTTCATTGAATAAATATGGGTAAAAGGTGATAAAATCCCCTAAAATCAATACAAGACAAACCGTCAAATTGGGGTTTGTCAACCTCCCCACACTTAAACCAAGCATGTCCTCATGCTTAAACCAAGAATGAAGTAAGGGTATGGCATTTATTCGATGGAAACTAACTAAATGCAATCTACCTATATGCAACTATCTAAATGAATGCAAGTGCTTGGTCAAAATAAATCAATTCCCAAGAAACAGATATGCACAAGGGCTAAGGACTAGCAAGTCTAATCCACAATTGAATTGAGTTATTAAATATTTTTACAAACTTGCATGAAAATTATGATCATAGGTGAAAACATGTAATTGAGCATCAAACCCTCACCGGATGTGTTTGCACTCTATTCGCTCAAGTGTTTAGGGTTGATTCACTCAATTCTCCTCTATTTCATGCTTTCCAAGATTTTTTTTTCTTCTAACAATCAACATTTATTTCATGCATGCATACAAGTATCATGAGGTCTTTTCATTGGTTGTAATAGGGCTAGGGTCAAGGGTCAAGGTAGGATGCATATTTGGTCAAGTGAGCTTAAAATTTTGAATCTTTGATAAACTTAGACTTCCCACCTAACCTATGACATCCTATACAATTAAGTTCTAACCTAACTACCCATTCTTCACTTTTTCACATACTCATGCATTTTCTTTTTCATTTCACAACACTTATGCATTGATTTTATTGGACCTTGCCTTGGGGCATTTTGTCCCCTTTTTATTATTTTTTTTCTTCTTTTTTTTTTCTATTTTTTTTTTCTTTTCCATATCATTTTTCTTTTCTTTTTCTTTCGTTTTTCTCATTTTTTTTTCTTTCTATATACAAGAGCATCAATGCATAGGGTCTTACATTTGATCAATACATGAGTATGTACCCAATTCCCAATATTTTCAATAACAATACAAAAATACCCTTTTATTCACCCAATGTCCCAAGGTTCCCACACTTGAATGATACACACACTCTAGCCTAAGCTAATCAAAGATCCAAATAAGGACATTTATTGTTTTTCGCTTTAAGGCTTGTAATGTGCTAAATTAAGAACAAGTGGGTTAATCGTAGGCTCAAATTTGGCTAACAATGGAAGATAAAAGGTAGGCTATTTGGGTAAGTGAGCTAAATGAAATGATGGCCTCAATCATATAAATGCATGAATACACAAAATAATGGACATAAAGAATCAAACAAATCAAAGATTACAATCATAGAAAGAGAATAATGCACACAAGAAGGAAAAATAAGTGGTTATAAGATGTAACCACATCATTAGGCTCAAATCTCACAAGATTGTGTTCTTAGCTCAAAACATGATCCATAATATATATAATTCAAGTAAGTTCTATGAAAAGTTTTCACTCAAATCAATTGACATGCCCTATAGATAGAAATCTTGAAAAATTCTCATTATCTTGACTAAGCTTATTGTGTATACATATGCAAAAATAAGAAAATGCAAGTAAAAATCCAAAAAAACCTAAAATGAAATGCAAAAGTGTTGGGATTAGAAATTTGTCACCCAAAATCGCCGACCCAAAATCGCCGACCGGTCGGACGACCTCCCCACACTTAAAAGTTTGCACCGTCCTCGGTGCACTCAAAGATGAGCAAGGGGGTACGGCGACTCTCCGGATTGCTATGTGTTCCTTCTTCCGCTTCCATGGTTGCTTGTGGTGCATTCGTTATGAAAAACAAAAATATAACACTATAAGATAAGAAGATATAAAAGCAAGAAAGCATACATTGTTGGAATGAGGTAGATCACTAGAAATGAGTGAGTGAATTAGTGTGACATGAATGACAAATAAGTGTGTGAATTCTAAATTGCGCGGTTTAGAATACACATTAGCATAAAAGCTATGTCACAAAAGAAGCATGCACTTCACTTATCCTAGTGTGCTTGAGATGCTTTAAGTAAGCTTGTAAGGTAAGACAAGCATTAGAGAAGCATGAAAGCATTCAAGTCAAACATATGGATGGATATAATCATGAAATACAAAGCATTAAGGTAAATGCTCAACATCATCCATCAAGAGATTGCCTAATCAAAGAATACGGTTCAAATCACATGATGGCTAGCTACAACATGCAATTCAAAAGAGTTATAAGCTCGAAGACAATTCTCATCACTTGGTATTTTTCAAAAGGTAAGCATGAAGAACTCAAAACCAAGTAACAAAATATAACCTCAATCATAGAATCCAACAAAGATTATCTAAAAACATTCATGCTAAAATAGCATTTAGGCAATAAGGGATATAGCAATGTATAGTAGACAAAGTCAATACTCCAACACTTATGATGAAAAGAGAGAGAATAAAATGAAAACTAAACTAAAACTAACTAATCAACTAACTAACTAACTAATTTGTTAACTAAAATAAATGGTTGTCAATGGTGTTTGGAAGTGTTGGATGAGGGGTAGTAGGAGGGAAGAAGAAAGGAGAAGGAAAGAAATGGAAAGAGGAAAAAAAAAGAAGTGGATGGAAGAAAGAAATCCGCGCGTACGCACACATGGCGCGCGCGCGTCGTTGGCTTATTTCGAGAGTGGCGCGTACGCGTCGTGTGCGCGTACGCGCGAGTTGGTTTGTGCGAAAGGCACAACATTGGCGCGGCGCAGGCACAACTCTCTGGAAAATGTATGGAGGTTGGAACTTCTCAATCCACGCATACGCACGCATGGCGCGCGCGCGTGGATGGTCGAAAATGCTGGAAGTGTGCGTACGCGCCATGTACGCGTACGCGTGGATGGTGCTCTGTTTTTCAAAAAATTTTTTCTATGTTTTTGCACCAATCCAAGCATTCCAAACCTCCAAACAGCTACCAAAACACCATAAAACCTTATTTAACATACTTAAACTACCAAACATACTCAACTAACTAAACAAAACATGAAATTAAACTAATTCTACCAATATATACAAAAGAGAAAATGAAAGGATTTTACCATGGTGGGTTGTCTCCCACCTAGCACTTTTGTTTATTGTCCTTAAGTTGGACTTATGGGGAGCTCCTCATCAAGGTGGCTTGTGCTTGTATTCATCTTGGAACTCCCACCAATGCTTGGTTCTCCATTGTGCCCCAAGATTCTTCATGGATTGAGCCAAGTCTTGATGGAGTTCTTCACAAGCTTGGGGCTCCCAAAGTTGATCCTCTTCTTGTAATCCGGGATCCCACACTTTGTTTTCACACCCGTCTTGAGGTTGATCATCATTATTAGTCCAATCGGGTGGTGAGTGAGGTGAATTCTCTATATAGTGGCCAACAATCCTCCTAGACCCATCTATTTGAGCACTACTCCAACCTTTATATCTCATGTTTGATGCATCAACCATAATGAGCCTTGATTTACAACGCCAACCACAAAACCTTTTTCGTTTACGCTTCATCCCACAAAGCTCCCTAAGTTGGCCATCCGTTTCAAGGAAACCATATTCAAGTGGGATAATAAAGCTAATAGAAATAAATTTCACCCACTCAAATGAAGGAGTAGATGGCAACCTAGGCAAAGACAACTCCAAGAGTTTTGATAAAGCGTATTCAATTCCCATCCTCCTTTTTCTAAGGATTTCCACCTCTTCACAAGACTTCTCAATTATAATCCTTTGTTCAACAATTTTATATAAACCTTTTCTCCTACTCAAGTCATAAATGGGAGGGTAAGAAAAATTTACCTCCACATTGCTTTCCATCTTGTTGGGAGAAGGTTCTTCATGCTCAAAGGATTCTTCACCACTAAGGTTTGATGCTTGATCTTCATCACCAAGGGAACTCACTTCTTGCTCTATCCCATCCAAATCTTCATATGGAATATGTCTTGGAAGGTGTGCACTTTCCTTCCTAGCATCAATTTCAATCATCTTGGAGGGGTTTTGTTCAATTCTAGATTCCCATGGAGGCTCCGCATCTCCTAAGTCTTCAACCAATTCTTCCCTTTCTTCAATAATCATAGCTTCCTCCAATTGTTCCAATACAAAGCAACTTCCCTCATTCTCCACCAATCTCCCTTTTATGTTATGCTCTTCATTTGATTCCCCACATGTAGCCATGGGAGTTCCTTGAGAGTTCAAGCATTGGGATGCTAACCGGTTTACCACCTCATCCAAGGCGGCCGTGAATTATTGCACATCCCTTTTCATTTCCTCTTGTCCTTGAACAAGAACGTCAAGGATGTCATCCATTGGAGGTTGGGGTGGATGGAAGGGTTCATCAATTTGGGGGAAGGGTTCATAGTAGGAAGGTGGTTCTTCTTGGTAGAGTTGTGGTGGTTCAATAATTTCCACTCTTTCCACTTGTTGCACAACACACTCCATGGTTGCTTGAAATTGATCCAATGCTTCCTTGAGACGATCCCTTGACTCTTGTTCCTCTTGGATAATATGATTAGGATCATGTGGCTCTTGGATCAATGGATATGAGTATTCTTCCATGGGAGGTTGTGGTGAAAAGTAGTATTCATCTTGTGGTTGGAAATTTTCATATATTGGAGGTGGTTCATCTTGGTAATAACATGGAGGGGGTGGCTCTTAGAAGTGGTGATGTTGAGATGATGGTGGCTCTATATGTGGTTCATATGGCTCATATGGTTGTTGGTAGGATGGATATGGATTAGGGTCATATGAAGGTGGTTGGTGAAAATAGGCTTGTGAGTGTGGTTGAGGTTCATGTTGAGGATATGACTCATAGGCATATGGTGGTGGTTCTTGAAAGTCACAAGGAGATTCACCATAGCCATTGGGTTGGTATGCATCATAGAATGGCTCTTCTTCATAGTGCATTGGTGGAGGTTGTTGCCATGAAGATTGATCATATGTATATGGCTCCTCCCACCTTTGGTTATCCCATCCTTGATACACATTCTCATTATAGTCCTCATCACCTACAACATAATTGTAACTACACTCATAGCCAAAGTGAGAATTCATGATAGCAAGAGGAAAATGAAAACAAAATCAAATAAGAAGCAAGAAAATTAAATCCTAAAACTAGCAAGAGCTAACAAAAGCACACATATTCACACTATTCACATATATACAATAACCAATAACATAACACCATTGCAATTCCCCGGCAACGGCGCCATTTTGTTGAATGGATTTTTGATGGTATAGAATTTCACAAATGAATTCTCGTTGCAAGTATAGTTTCTAAACCAAACAATAATCCTTTCATACAAAAGATTGTTTGTCACAAGTAACAAACCCCTAAAATTAATAACCGAAGTATTCAAACCTCGGGTCGTTCTCCCTAGGAATTGTAATGAAGTGTTTTGTTATTGGTTGTGAGTTATATTTGGGGTTTTGATATGAAGCATGAAAGATAAATGGTAAGAAAGTAAACTAATGGCTAAAAAGGTCTTGGCAAGGGTTGGTGGTCAAGGATCTCTATCCTAATCACTAACCACAATATGAGAATTGGCAAGGATTAATCTCATTAAATCATCCTCTAACTAGTAGTAAAGGAAAGTCAAATGAGCTATATCAATCCTAGTCCATAAGTCCTAACTCTCCACTAATTCAATTAGTGAGAACTAGAGTGAATGGCTCCCAATCATCAATTACTTGGACATTAGTAATTCAAGAGTTCCTAAGTTACCTTTCCAAGCCAAGAGTATAAAATTCTACTCTAAAATCCAACCAAGCATTTCATCAAACACTTGGAAGGCATAAAAGGTAAGCATAGTAAAATTGCAAGAAAAGTAAATCTACACTACTCAATTGCAAGGAATTAAACAACAACAAATCAAATGAACACAATTATTATGAATTACCTCTAATTGAATTGAAAGAGAATAGGAGGAACAAAAGTAGATCTACAACAAAGTATAAGAACAACATAAAGGAAATTATAACAAAATAATAGAGGAAGATGAATGTAACAACAAAGAATTGAGAGATAGAAGTGGAAGAAAGCAAAGATTAAAACCTAGATCTAAGATTATTGAACTAAATCTAATCCTAATCCTAATTCTAGAGAGAAGTGAGAGCTTCTCTCTCTAAAACTATTCTAAACTAATCCTAATGAGTGTGTATGATTGCAATCCCCCTTTGCTCTTCAATCCTTGGCTTTAAATAGCAGTTTAGGCGCCAAAGTTGGTTGAGATTGGGCCCCACAACCCTTCAGAATTCGTTGGCCACGTTTTCATTAAAAAATCATAAACCAGCACCGACGCGTACGTGCACAGCACGCGTACGCGTCCATGGGGTGATTCGCAGGTGCGCGCAAGCGCCAGGTGCGCGCACGCGTCCATGGGCGAGTTCAACTTCTTTGACTTTTCATGATTTCTCCACTTTGCATGCTTTCCTCTTCACTCCTTTGATCCATTCCTACCCTTTTCAATCTGAAATCACTAACAAACATATCAAGGTATCTAGTGGAATCAAAGGTGAATTGAATTTAGCTAATTTAAGGTCTAGAAAGCATGTTTTCACATCCAAGCACAAATTAGGAGACAATCACAAAACTATGCTATTTCATTGAATAAATATGGGTAAAAGGTGATAAAATCCCCTAAAATCAATACAAGACAAACCGTCAAATTGGGGTTTGTCAGTCCTCTCACAATTGGAGCTTGAGTCAGGGCAGTCTTCAGCTTATCAAATGCTTGTTTGTAATCCTCACTGAACCCGAACTCAATATCCTTCTGCAGTAGTCTGGATAAGGGAAGAGCTACCTTACTGAAGTCCTTAATGAATCTCCTGTAAAAACCTGCATGGCCAAGGAACGAATGGACTTCCCTCACAGAAGAGGGGTAAGGTAAACTAGAAATAACATCCACCTTTGCTGGATCTACAGAAATGCCAGTATTAGACACAACATGTCCTAGTACAATACCTTGTTTTACCATAAAGTGACATTTTTCAAATTTTAATACAAGGTTTGTACTGACACATCTATCTAATACTCTAGATAATCCATCTAAGCAAAGGCTAAAGGAATCACCATATACACTAAAATCATCCATAAAAACTTCCATACAGTCCTCAATAAGATCAGAGAAAAGACTCATCATGCACCTTTGGAAAGTAGCTGGTGCATTGCTGGTGCACGAATTGTGAATCACACCTTTCACAATTCGTACCACTAACCATCAAGTGCACTGGGTCGTCCAAGTAATACCTTACGTGAGTAAGGGTCGAATCCCACGGAGATTGTTGGTTTGAAGCAAGCTATGGTTATCTTATTATTCTTAGTCAGGATGCCAACAACAATGTTTTTCAACTTCAATTGTAAAGAGTCAAAGGGCATAAATATAAATACTTATTGTGCAATGATGGAGAATATGTTGGGGTTTTGGAGATGCTTTGTCTTCTTTATTTCAGTTTTTCTCTTGTACTCCTCTTCACACACGCAAGGCTCCTTCCATGGCAAGCTGTATGTAAGGTGTCACCGTTGTCAATGGCTACTTCCCGTCCTCTCAGTGAAAATGGTCCAAATGCTCTGTCACAGCACGGCTAATCATCTGTTGGTTCTCGATCATGTCGGAATAGAATCCCTTGATTCTTTTGCGCCTGTCTCTACGCCCAACAATCGCGAGTTTGAAGCTCGTCACAGCCATTCAATCCTTGAATCCTACTCAGAATACCACAGACAAGGTTTAGACTTTCCAGATTCTCATGAATGCCGCCATCAATTCTAGCTTATACCACGAAGATTCTGATTAAGAAATCTAAGAGATACTCATTCAATCTGATGTAGAACGGAGGTGGTTGTCAGGCACATGTTCATGGATTGAGGAAGGTGATGAGTGTCACGGATCATCACCTTCTTCATAGTGAAGCGCGAATGAACATCTTAGATAGGAACAAGCGTGTTTGAATGGAAAACAAAGATAATTGCATTAATTCATCAAGACGCTGTAGAGCTCCTCACCCCCAACAATGGAGTTTAGAGACTCATACCGTCAAAGAGTACAAAGTTCAGATCTAAAAATGTCATGAGATACAAAATAAATCTCTAAAAGTTGTTTAAATACTAAACTAGTAACCTAGGTTTACAGAAAATGAGTAAACTATGATAGATAGTGCAGAAATTCACTTTTGGGGCCCACTTGGTGTGTGCTGGGGCTGAGACTTAAGCTTCTCACGTGCCTGGGCTGTTTTGGGCATTCAACGCCAGGTTGTAACCTGTTTCTGGCGTTGAACTCCAACTTGTAACTTGTTTCTGGCGCTGGACGCCAGACTGCAACATGGAACTGGCGTTGAACGCCAGTTTACATCGTCTATCCTTGAGCAAAGTATAGACTATTATATATTGCTGGAAAGCCCTGGATGTATACTTTCCAACGCAATTGAGAGCACGCCATTTGGAGTTTTGTAGCTCCAGAAAATCCACTTTGAGTGCAGGGAGGTTAGAATCCAACAGCATCAGCAGTCCTTTTTCAGCCTGAATCAGATTTTTGCTCAGCTCCCTCAATTTCAGCCAGAAAATACCTGAAATCACAGAAAAACACACAAACTCATAGTAAAGTCCAGAAATGTGATTTTTAATTAAAAACTAATAAAAATATACTAAAAACCAACTAAATCATACTAAAAACTAAGTAAAACAATGCCAAAAAGCGTATAAATTATCCGCTCATCAATTGCACAAGCCAAAGGGCATTCTCTTGTAAGCGTAACTCCCAAAAGGACATGTGAAAGTAGTCTTTTCCTTATCTTCAGGAGCTATATGAATTTGGAAATAACCTGTGTAACCATCTAAAAAGCAATAATGTGATTTACCTGACAGGCGATCCAGCATTTAATCAATGAATAGAAGAGGATAGTGATCCTTACGAGTGGCCTGGTTGAGGCATCTGTAGTCAATGCAGACCCTCCAGGCGTTCTAAACTCTGGTTGCCATGAGCTCTCCGTGCTCATTCTTCACTGTAGTGACTCCAGACTTCTTGGGCACCACTTGTACTGGGCTTACCCATTCACTGTCTGAGATGGGATAGATGATATCTGTCTCCAGTAGTATGGTCACTTCCTTTTTGATAACCTCTAAGATATTGGGGTTTAGTCTTCTCTGGGGTTGACGGATAGGTCTTGCTCCCTCTTCTAAAAATATTCTATGCTCACAGACTTGAGGGTTGATGTCTAGTATGTCTGCCAAATTCCAACCAATTGCCTTCTTGTGCTTCCTCAGCACACTAAGTAACTGCTCTTTCTGTTGAGAAGTGAGTTCCCATGCAATGATAACTGGAAACTTCTGCTCGTCTTCAAGGTAAGCATATTTGAGGTGTGGAGGAAGGGGTTTTAATTCTAACTTCTGATCGTGGTCAGGCTCTGGGTTGTCTGGAGCTGGTAACAATGGTAAAGCATTATCATTGTCCTCTGAGAATGTCCCCACACTTGGACTTTGTCCTATGTACTTCTCTTCAAATTCCTCCTGGTGAACTTCAGCCACGGTTTCATCTATAATGTCACACTGGAGGATAGAATGATCCTCCGGAGGATGCTTCATAACTCCATTCAGATTGAAGATTACTACTCGGCCATCTATTTCAAAAGAGTATGTTCCTGAAAAAGCATCTAATTTGAACTTCGAGGTCTTCAGGAATGGTCTTCCGAGTAGGATTGATGATGGCTTCTCTGAGTCATTTTGGAGCATCTCCAGGATATAAAAATCAATGGAAAATGTGAGCCCCTTAATGCCCACTAATACATCTTCAGCAACTCCAGCCACTGTAATAATACTTTTATCTGCTAACACAAAACGAGCTGCCGACCTTTTTAAGGGAGGGAGAGCCTCAAAATATCATATATAGACAAAGGCATTATAGTCACACATGCTCCTAAATCACACATGCAGTCAGAAAATATCACACTTCCAATAGTATAATTAACCATACATGGACCTGGGTCACTACACTTTTCAGGTAAACCTTCCATTAAAGCAGATATGGAACTACCTAAAGGAATAGTTTCTAATTCATTAATTTTGTCTTTATGTATACATAAATCTTTTAGAAACTTGGCATATTTAGGTACCTGTTAAATAACATAAAAAAGAGAAACAGTTACCTCAACCTTTTTGAATATCTCTACCATTTTGGGATCAAGTTCCAGCTGCTTCCTGGGCTTCCTTGCAAGTTGTGGAAATTGAATGGGAGTGGTGTCTTCTGCAATGTCTGCGCCCTTTGGTGCTTCCTCCTGTGGTTGAACTTCTTCTTTTTCATCTATGTCCTGTATGTCTTCTTCCTCTTCAACATCTTCTATTTCCACTACCTCTTCAGCTGAGGCATGTTCTGGTGGGCTTGGCTCCTCCTGATTCCTCTCCTGCAGTGTGGTTCCGAACCTTAGGGTAATGGCATTAAGGCCACCCTTTGGATTGGGTAATAGTTGAGAGAGAATTCCACTGGAGCTCAAAGGCTGGTTATTGGAGTTATTCATTGATCCAATCTGTGAGACAAGAGCTTGCAGGATAGAGTTCAGACCATTTAGTGTAGCATAAAGGTTATTTTCCATGGTCTGTTGTCTCTGATCAATAGATTGTAGTAAGTCATCATTAGCAGATGAAGAAGGATAAGTAATTTGAGAGGTCTACTGTTGGGTATTCTGTAGTCCTTGGGATTGCCTCAGGTGAGGTGCTCTGTAAGGCTGGTACTGGTTCTGCTGCCTGTTGTTGTTATTATTCCACCTCTGATTTCCCTGATTGTCTCTGCCTCCTCTGTTGTTGTTGTTGTCTCGCCAATTCTGGTTAGAATTGTCCTGCCATCCGTGGTTGTAACTGCCACTTTGATTGTACCCTTGGTTGGGGCGGTCATAGAAGTTATGAGTGGCTGCCACGGTGTTGTCTTCCTGCTGGAGCTGTGAACATTCATCAGTATAATGGCTATAATCATCACAGATTCTGCAAACTCTCTGTGGGACT
Source organism: Arachis ipaensis (assembly GCF_059453495.1). Lineage (NCBI taxonomy): Eukaryota > Viridiplantae > Streptophyta > Magnoliopsida > Fabales > Fabaceae > Arachis > Arachis ipaensis. The sequence continues at coordinate 136,211,624 of NC_142440.1, read as the reverse complement.
AACTGTTGGCTTTGCTGTGGTGGAGAAGGTTAAGCTTGCTGAACTTGTTGTTGATTCAATTTCATCTGCTTCAGCAAGTTGGTCATTTCACAGATACTCTGAATTAGAGCAGCAGTCTCTTTGCTAGAGGATACTTCTACAACGGCTTTTGAACGGCCTTGTTTCTGCCTGTGATTCCGAGTGGATTCAGCTAAGTTGCTGATCAATTGCCATGCCTCATCAGTGGTCTTGTACTTTTTCATAGACCCATTGCTAGCACTTTCCAATGTGGTCTTATCTTGGGGCCTCATGCCCTGTGTGACGTAACCGAGCAACACTATCTTGTTAATCATATGGTGGGGGTATGCTTCCAGAAGATTATTGAAGCGCTCCCAGTATTCATAGAGAGTCTCGGATTCGTCCTGAACAATCATGGAAATGTCTTTCCTCAGTTTATCAGTAACTTCAGCTGGAAAGAACTTTCCCAAAAATTCTCTTCTAAGTGTATCCCAGTCGGATACAGTTGCTGCGGGTTGAGTGTAGTACCACTCTCTTGCCTTTCCCTCAAGAGAAAATGGGAAAACTTTCAACAAAATTGAAGTTTCATCTGTACCATCATGCCTAACAGTAGAACAGGCTGCTTGGAAATCTCTCAGGTGCTTGATAGGCTCTTGAGCAGGTAAGCCATGAAACTTGGGCATCAAATTGAGCAGTACAGTCTTTATTTCAAAATCTGTAGCCACCGATGGGTGATGCGCTTGAAACGGTTGCATTGAAAAATCAGGGGCTCCAGCCTCCTGGATAGTAATTCTCCTAGCTGCTGCCATGTTATCTGTACGTAAATCAACCGAATCAGTAGAATGGGGGTTGGTTTCTTCCTCAAGTGACGTTTCAGATCCGCCCTTAGAGAGGACTAACCGACGTCGAGCTTGCCTTATTCGTGAAATAGTTCTTTCAATCTCAGGATCAAATACTGGCAAGCTTGGATCAGGAAGTGAACGCGTCATCTAACGAAAGAAACAAGCATCTCATAGTAGCAAGATAAAGTAAAATGCAAATAAATAAATTCCAATCAATAACTTAGCACTCTATTGCAACTCCCCGGCAACGGCGCCAAAAATTGACGTTGCGAAAATTGGCGAATTAAGAATTGTTATAAGATATGCGTTGCAAGTATAGTTCTTAACCAACCAGAAATCCGCTTATCAATTTAGAATGGTTGTCACAAAAATTAAAATTAAAATACTGGGAGTATGAATCCCAGGTCGTCTCCCAACGAGTTGCAGAAAGGTGTGCTATTTTATTAATCAGATGTTTTCAAAAAGAGTTTGAGTTGAATAAACAGGAAATTAAATTGGAGAAATTAAGTAATTTAAATAAAAGCCTTGACTGGGAGTAGATTAGTTGGAAGCCCTATTCTTGTTAAAGTACTCTCAAGATTAATTGATAATTGAAGGTTGTTCTGTTTAGTTATCCCTTACTAGGTAAGGGAAATTCAAACAAGTTGGAATGCTGTTTCTATTCACAAGTTCCAATCCGCTCACTTGAAAAGGATTAGTGTCAGTGACTAGAGAGCATTCCAACAACGAACCCAATTACAATTTTTCTTTTAAGCACCCCAACTCAAGGGTTCCTTTCAATCAACTCCCCATCAAGTTAGGGAACTACTCGCTCATTGTGAATGTAGAACTTATAACATAGGAAAGTGAATTAAAGAAAGACATGATAAATAAAACTCAAAGGAATCAATTAAAAATAAAAGTAATTCTTGTATTAATAAATTCTAAAATAATCCAATAATAAAATTGAGTAAATTAAAGGACATGGAAGAGCGAAGCCAAGTAAAGAAAACGAACTAGAATGACGAAGTCTTGATGAGGTAATAACTCTTCTCAATATCCCAATGCAAAGAGCAATAGAAATAAAATCCTAAGAACTATGAATGTGTAGAGAGAAAACCTAGAGGAGGAGTAAAACTAGATCTAAAAACTAAAAATTGTGTGGAATGAATGTTGTTCTGGTTTCTGCATGTTTTCTGGCTCTAGTCTGCTTTTCTGGGCCGAAAACTGGGTCAAAACAGGGCCCAAAATCGCCCCCAGCGAATTCTGCAGATTATGCAGATCGCGCACGTCACGCGATTGCGTCATTCATGCGGACGCGTCATTCGGCGTTTTGCTTTGCCACGCGGGCGCGTCGTCCATGCCTCCGCGTCACTTATGCTATTCCAATCCGTGGGGTCGCGTGAGCCATGCGGCCGCGTCACTTCCCGCTGGTCATCTCCTTAATTTCTTGTGTTCCTTCCATTTTTGCAAGCTTCCTTTCCAATCTCCAACTCATTCATGCCCTATAAAGCCTGAAACATTTAACACACAGATCACGGCATTGAATGGAATAAATGAGAATTAAAATACATAATTAAAAGTCTCTTAGGAAGCAAGTTTTCAATCATGTAATAATTTTAGGAAGGAAATATAAATGCATGCTAATCATATGAATAAGTGGGTAAAGATCATGATAAAACCACACAATTAAGCACATTATAAACCAAAATAGTGGTTTATCAGGATACTCCTTATTGGTCACTGAACGTCCCAGGAGGTCTTCCTCACTGGGATTCATGTCCTCCTCCTCCTCTTTGGGTACGGCCACACCAAGCAAGGTAATGGCCTTGCACTCTCTTTTTGGATTCTCTTCTGTATTGCTTGGGAGAGTACTGGGAGGAGTTTCAGTAACCCTTTTACTCAGCTGGCCCACTTGTACCTCCAAATTTCCAATGGAGGACCTTATTTCGTTCATGAAACTGAAAGTGGCCTTAGATAGATCAGAGACTATATTTGCTAAGCTAGATGGATTCTGCTCAGAATTCTCTGTCTGTTGCTGAGTGGATGATGAAAAGGGCTCGCTATTGCTAAACCTGTTTCTTCCACCATTATTAAAGCCTTGTTGAGGCTTTTGTTGATCCTTCCATGAGAAATTTGGATGATTTCTCCATGAGGGATTATAGGTATTCCCATAGGGTTCACCCATGTAATTCACCTCTGCTATTGCAGGGTTCTCAGGATCATAAGCTTCTTCTTCAGAAGATGCCTCTTGAGTACTGTTGGATACAGCTTGCATTCCATTCAGACTTTGAGAAATCATATTGACTTGCTGAGTTAATATTTTGTTCTGAGCCAATATGGCATTCAGAGCATCAATTTCAAGAACTCCCTTCCTTTGAGGTGTCCCATTATTTACAGGATTCCTCTCAGAAGTGTACATGAATTGGTTATTTGCAACCATGTCAATGAGTTCCTGAGCTTCTGCAGGTGTTTTCTTTAGGTGAATGGATCCACCTGCAGAATGGTCCAATGACATCTTTGATAATTCAGACAGACCATCATATAATATATCCAGAATGGTCCATTCTGAAAGCATGTCAGAAGGACACTTTTTGGTGAGTTCCTTGTATCTCTCCCAAGCTTCATAGAGGGATTCACCTTCTTTCTGTTTGAAGGTTTGAACATCCACTCTAAGCTTGCTAAGCTTTTGAGGAGGAAAGAACTTGGCTAAGAAAGCCATGACCAGCTTATCCCAAGAGTTTAGGCTATCTTTAGATTGAGAGTCCAACCATATTCTAGCTCTGTCTCTTACAGCAAACGGGAAAAGCTTAAGCCTGTAGACCTCAGGATCAACCCCATTGGTCTTAACAGTATCACAGATTTGCAAGAATTCAGTTAAGAACTGAAAAGGATCTTCTGATGGAAGTCCATGAAACTTGCAGTTCTGTTGCATCAGAGAAACTAATTGAGGCTTTAGCTCAAAATTATTTGCTCCAATGGCAGGGATTGAGATGCTTCTTCCATGTAAGCTGTAATTTGGTGCAGTGAAGTCACCAAGCATCTTCCTTGCATTGTTATTATTTTCGGCCATGTCTCCTTCTTTTTCGAAAATTTCTGTCAGATTTTCTCCAGAGAGTTGTGCTTTAGCTTCCCTTAGCTTCCTCTTCAGAGTCCTTTCAGGTTCAGGATCAGCTTCAACAAGAATGTTCTTATCTTTGTTCCTGCTCATATGAAAAAGAAGAAAACAGAAAAGAAAATATGGAATCCTCTATGTCACAGTATAGAGATTCCTTATGTAAGTATAAGAAGAGAAGAATAGAGGAAGGAAAAGATAAGAATCCAAACACAGAGGGGAAGAGTGGGTTCGAATTCTTGGGTGGAAGAGAAGTGTTAGTAGATGAATAAATAATTAGAAGGAGATGAGAAAGGGAAGAATTCGAAAATTAAATAAAATAAAAAATAAAAATAATTTTTTTTTGTTTTTAATTTAAAATTAAAGTTAAAATTTGAAAATAAGAAAAGAAATAAAATTAAAATTAAAATTTAAAATAATTAGTTAATTAAAAAGGAATTTTGAAAAAAGAGGAAAGGGATTTTCGAAAATTAGAAAGAGAGAGTTAGTTAGGTAGTTTTGAAAAAGATAAGAATCAAACAAAAACTTAAGTGGTTAATTGAAAAGGATTTGAAAATCAAATTTTGAAAAGATAGGAAGTTAGAAAAGATTTTGAAATTGAAATTGATTTTGAAAAAGATGTGATTGAAACTTATTTTGGAAAAGATTTGAAAAAAAATTTAAAAAGATTTGATTTTGAAAATCAAAGTTGATTACTTGACTAACAAGAAACAAAAAGATAGGATTTTAAAATTTAAAGATTGAACCTTTCTTACTAGGCAAGTAACAAACTTAAAATTTTTGAATCAACCACATTAATTGTTAGTAAAGATTTTGAAATTATGAAACAAAATAAGAAAAAGATTTTTGAAAATCAATTTGGAATTTTCGAAAATTATGAAAAAGAATGAAAAAGATTTTATTTTTGAAAAAGATAGGATTTTTAAATTGAAAATTTGATTTGACTCATAAGAAACAACTAAATTTTAAAAACTTTTTGACTAAATCAAATCAAATTTTCGAAAATTCATGAGAGAATAAAGGAAAGATATTTTTTTGATTTTTGAATTTTTAATGATGAGAGAAAAACATCAAAAAGACTCAATGCATGAAAATTTTGGATCAAAACAATTGATGCATGCAAGAACACTATGAATGTCAAGATGAACACCAAGAACACTTTGAATATCAAGATGAACACCAAGAACTTATTGTTGAAAATTTTTAGAAAAGAAAAACATGCAAGACACCAAACTTAGAAATTTTTAATTTTTAGACACTAAGAATGCAAGAATGCATATGAGAAACAAGAAAAGACACAAAACATGAAAATGCCAAGATCAAACAAGAAGACTTACCAAGAATAACTTGAAGATCATGAAGAATGCAATGCATGAATTTTCGAAAAATGCAAGAAGGAGATAAACATGAAATTGACACCAAACTTATGACTTGACACTAGATTCAAGCAAGAAACATCAAATTATTTTTGGTTTTATAATTTTATTAATTTTTTTTGGATTTTTTGAAAATTAATTGGAAAAGAAAATAAGGATTTCAAAATTTTTAATAGGAATTCCAGGAATCTTGCAATGTTAGTCTAAAGCTCCGGTCCAAGAATTAGACATGGCTCACTAGCCAGCCAGGCTTTCAGTGAAAGCTCCGGTCCAAAACACTAGACATGGTCAATGGCCAGCCAAGCTTCAGCATACATATCAGACATACAACAGCTGAGACTTCATTCAACTTGCTTCTGTGCTGATGAGTGGAAGCCTCGGTCCAAAACAATTAGACATGGCTTTACAGCCAGCCAGGCTTCAACATATCTCATGAAACTCTAGAATTCATTCTTAAAAATTCCGAAAATAAAATAAAAACAAAAAGCTTAAAGTTAAAATAAAATTACCTAATCTGAGCAACAAGATGAACCGTCAGTTGTCCAAACTCGAACAATCCCCGGCAACGGCACCAAAAACTTGGTGCACGGAACATAATTCACACACTTTGTCACAACTTCACACAACTAACCAGCAAGTGCACTGGGTTGTCCAAGTAATAAACCTTACGTGAGTAAGGGTCGATCCCACGGAGATTGTTGGCCTGAAGCAAGCTATGGTCACTTTGTAAATCTCAGTCAGGCGGATTCAAATGGTTTTAGAGATTTGATAATTAAAAGATAAATAAAACGTAAAATAAAGATAGAGATACTTATGTAATTCATTGGTGAGAATTTCAGAATAGCGTATAGAGATGCTTTTGTTCATTCTGAACCTCTGCTTTCCTGCTGTCTTCGTCCAATCCTTCATACTCCTTTCCATGGCAAGCTGTATGTTGGGCATCACCGTTGTCAATGGCTACATCCCATCCTCTCAGTGAAAATGGTCCAATGCACTGTCACTGCATGGCTAATCATCTGTCGGTTCTCGATCATACTAGAATAGGATTCAGTGATCCTTTTGTGTCTATCACTACACCCAGCACTCGCGAGTTTGAAGCTCGTCACAGCCATCCCTTCCCAGATCCTACTCGGAATACCACAGACAAGGTTTAGACTTTTCAGATCTCAGGAATGGCCGTCCATAGATTCTAACTTATACCACGAAGATTCTAATATCTCAGACTCGGTCCCCTGTATTAGATACCTAAGAGATACTCATTCTATCTCATCTTCATGTAGAATGGAAGTGGTTGTCAGGCACGCGTTCATAGGTGAGAATGGTGATCAGCGTCACATAATCATCACATTCATCATGTTCTTGGGTGCGAATGAATATCTTAGAATAGGAATAAGCTTGAATTGAATAGAAAAACAATAGTACTTTGCATTAATTCATGAGGAACAGCAGAGCTCCATACCTTAATCTATGGCGTGTAGAAACTCTACCGTTGAAAATACATAAGTGATAATGGTCCAGGCATGGCCGAATGGCCAGCCCCCATAAAGGTCTAAGATAGCATAAAACTGATCAAAGATGTCTAATACAATAGTAAAAGGCCCTATTTATATCAGACTAGTTACTAGGGTTTATAGAAATGAGTAATTGATGCAGAAATCCACTTCCGGGGCCCACTTGGTGTGTGCTTGGGCTAAGCATTGAGCTTTACATGTGTAGAGGCTTCTCTTGGAGTTGAACGCCAGTTTGTAACCTATTTCTGGCGTTTAACTCCACTTTGCAACCTGTTTCTGGCGTTTAACTCCAGAATAGGGCAGGAAGCAGGCATTGAACGCCAGTTTGCGTCATCTAAACTCGGGCAAAGTATGGACTATTATATATTGTTGGAAATCCCTGTATGTCTACTTTCTAACGCAATTGAGAGCGTGCCATTTGGAGTTCTGTAGCTCCATAAAATCCACTTTGTGTGCAGGGAGATCAGAATCCAACAGCATCTGCAGTCCTTCTTCAACCTCTGAATCTGATTTTTGCTCAAGTCCCTCAATTTTAGCCAGAAAATACCTGAAATCACAGAAAAACACACAAACTCATAGTAAAGTCCAGAAATGTGATTTTTATTTAAAAACTAATAAAATTATACTAAAAACTAACTAAATCATACTAAAAACTATGTAAAAACAATGCCAAAAAGCGTATAAATTATCCGCTCATCAGAATGCACCACGAAATAGTGGTGCTTCCCCCTCCTCAGAAGAAGTAGCCTGAATGGCCTCAAGGACAAGATCTCCCTCCGTGCAAGTACTGGACTCAGCTGGCAGTATCCATCAGACAGTTGATATCCACTATGGATCAGTTGAAACATGAGTACAATAGCCAGTCCACCATGCTCCATAAGCTGACAGAAAAATAGCAAAAGCAGGGGTGTAAGTTGGAAGAGCTAAAACGCCAGAAGGGACTCCCCGAAGGGAGTAGCAGCCACCATGACTGAGGTGGTTGAGTTTCACTCGCCTTTCCCTTATATTATTTCTGTTCTCTAGTATTTCATTCTATTTTCTATTCTAAGTTGCATGATCACTAGTAGGATTTCCTTGCTTTCGAGTTAAGCTGTTATTTTAGTACTTTATGTTTACCTTATGAAAGATGTGTCATGTATTGCTCATTGAGCTTAAATAAAATTTTAAAAGAAAAGAAATAATAAAATGCATGAGTTTCTGAGTTATATATTATAAGTCTTCTAGTTACTGTGATGTAGAGGCACTATCTCTGTTCTGAATGTATGAATTAACTGTGCATATTTGATATTGGAGCTGAGATTATTGGTTCTTGAGGAACATGAACCTGGAGAAGTATTATTGATTCTCTGAAATAAGAAAAAGATTGATTCTTGAAGCAAAACAAATAGCAAAAAGAATTGATAAAAAGAAAAATCAAAAGAAAAAGGTCCAAGGCTTTGAGTATCAATGGTTAGAAGGGTCAAAACTTATCTAAAGCTCAAAAGAGTGGTTTTTCCTAACTATATGCTTGTAGTGTGAAGGTGTCAAGTAACCCTTGAGACTGAATACTTAAAGTCGTGACCCATTGCTGTTACAGGGTATGCCTAAGGCTATAAGCACCACTGTCTTAGAGAAAAAGAAAAAAAAATAGAACTCAAGAAGTTTTCCAGTGAAGTGCTTGTGGTGTCCTTGTTTCAAGTTAAGCTTGAGAAAAAAACACTTAGAGTCACAGTTAGACTCAAGATACAAAGCACCAAGAAAAGAAAGAGCTGTATTCAAGAATCAATTAGAGTCTAAAGAAGAGAATCTATAATATCATCCGAGTTCTAGTTCTGAAGGATACTAATATTTTTTAGCTTCAAAAGATAGTGAGATGCCAAAGCTATTCAGAATTAGAGTGTCATTAGCCCCATTCAGTAACTAGACCTGAGCATAAATGACAACTCAAGTCTCAGACATTTTCTCTTCTTGGTCCTATATTGTTTTTGGTTGCTTGAGGACAAGCAACAGTTTAAGTTTGGTTTTGTGACACATGAGCATCTTGTACCCTTTTTCTTAGCATTTTTTAGTTGTTTTTAGTTAGATTTTATTTAGTTTTACTTGATTTTAGTGCAAAAATCCCCTTTGGATGCTACTTTTGTTTTAGTGTTTTTATGATTTCAGGTGAAATTCGAAGCAATTTAGCGGAGTTTGGAGCTAAAAAAGAAAAAGCTGGCAGCACCCTCCCTGGGCGCTAAATGCCCAGCTGGTGTTTAACGCCAACAAGGGATCAGGACTAGAGGTGCACAACTCCCCTTAGGGCGTTAAACGCCATAATTCATCTACTATTTGGACTTCTCAAGTGGATTTAGCATTTATTAGTTTTATTTTATTTTTCTTTTGTATTTTTTTTACAAACAATATCTTTTAGTCTTAGAATTTATTATTTTATTTTATTTCTGTTTCAAATTAGGTTAGTATAAAAGGGAAAAGATCACTTGTGTCTTGGATCTTCACCCTTCTGCATATTTTCAGAACCCTAGTTTCTCTGTAAGTCATGAGCAACTAAACCTCTTGGTTAAGGTTAAGAGCTCTGTTTATTTCTATGGATTAGAACTATTATTCTTCTATTTTAATTAATGTATTAATTCAATTATAAGAATTATTTTCATTCTTTATCTTATGAATTTGGGTGGAACGCGAGTATGACCTTTATTCTACATGAGTTCTTGTGATTCTTGAGAGAGTTATCTCGCTTGAACTATAGCTTGAAAACAAATTCCTCCTAAATTGCTAACTACATGAACTAATTGGGATATGTGACATATAATCCTGTTAGCTTTGGGTAATTAGGGTTTTTGTGGCCATAAACTAGTTTTTGAACTTAATCCTCTAATCAGAATTAAGTGACCATAAGAGTGGCGGTTAATGAAGGTTAGAGGAGGCTAAATCACTAAGAAATTAGGGTTTAGACATTTATAGTTTGCCATAGAATGAATCATACATTGTTAAAATAGTTGGTAAGAACTTTTAATCTGAAAAGATAAACATCTCCAAAGCCTTAACTGTTTTCTCATACTGTTTTCACACCAAACCCTTATTTGCTTTATTTACTTGCTTATTTACTGTTTTATGTCTTTCAACCATCAAAACCCCTTTTTTATTCACCTAACTAAGTCTAACTGGATAGCTATTGTTGCTCAGTCCAGCAATCCTCCTGGGATCGACCCTCACTCACTTGAGGTATTACTTGAATGACCCGGTGTACTTGCCAGTTAAGCTGTGGAATCTCAAATTTCCGCACCAGTTATTACCCATTCTGTTCCGTGCGCACACACCATAGTGTGTATGGGCATGCATACCAGAAATTCTAGTTTTCAACAAACTCTCAGAATTCAGTTTAAAACACAATTTTTAATCACTCATAACTTTCTCTACAAAATTTAATTTTCCATCATTCTTAAACTGTTTTAAAGCTCTTTTCATTAGCTTCAATTTCAGATAGATTTTACACAAATCCAATCTTCGAGCACCAAGTTATAGCATGCTGAAGTTGGTCCAAATTTTGTTTTTACCAAATACTTGACAATGCTCATTTTGAAAAATTCTCAAATTCACTTGGTTCAAATCACTCAAATAAAATTTACAAACATGCCAAATACGCAATCATCAACTCTCAACCATTCCAAGTCTAATCACAACAAGTCTAACTCATTTAACATATTTCACCAAATAGCCAATTTTTCACCCAAAAACTCAATTCAATACATTTTCGACCCATTCCAAAACCACTTTATACCATCTCAACACTCATTCATCATCTTATTTCCATTCAACACCTAATCAAGCAAGTTCTAACATGATCATCCCAACTTCACTGGTTTCCATCAATAATCAACTAACAAACCATTCCTGTAATCATATTCTCATCAATCCAACAACTTTTCATTCATGGTAAATTCATCACTTACCGTAACTTACCATATAGGGGATATCTCACCCTATCTCGGCCTTTGGCTTAAACTCCATATCAATATCCATCATAATTAAGCATACCACAACTCATATTCAATTCAACTCATTTATATACACATTTATAACATTCACCAATCACTCAATTCACAAAATCACAACTAATCAACACAACATCAACCAATTCTGTTCAATCCTATCTTAGGGGCGATTAGCCTAAGTTTTCACATAGCTTTACATGGTGCATATCTGAAATTAAGACACATACCTTCATTAACGGCAGTATCAACCTCGGGAAGAACCCTTCTCTGGAAATTCCATTCTCTACCAGTCCAACTCCACTAAATTCCTCACCAAAGTGGTCCTCGAACCAATTCTGCACCAATAAAAGCTAACCCAAGCTTTCACCAATCAACAAGGCACCAACCTGCAACAATCAACTCAACAAACAAACTATTCACCACAAAAATTATAATTCCTCAGCCTAGGGTTCATAGAATTGGAAAAAACCAAAGAGAAAAATCTTTTTTACCTTAACCCACTTGAATATCGGATGGAACCCACTTGGAATCCATGCTAGAGTATTCCTAAAGAACCAAAATCACAATATTTCAACACCATGTACCTAAAAATCCAAAATAGTGGAGAAATTTAAAAACTGGGCAGTGATTGGTTAAGTTTGAAGAGGGATTCAAGACAAACGCGTGGCCACAAACGGCTTGTCAATCGGAGATCCGGAGCAAGAGTTATGGCCAAATAAAGATGATGGAGGTTAAAGTTTCTCCTTCCCCGATTCTCTCTTCTCTCAATCTGTGGCTCTCTCATGAATGGGGGAAAATGATGCTAAATTGGCTAAGTTTGAGTTTTTAAGCCCTGGGCTTGGGCCTAGTGAAGCTTGGCTCAATCGTTTTAGCCTGTTGGCACAACTTTGAGCCAAAACTTTTTAAATTAATATTTTAATTCGTATTCTAAATATTTTATCTTTCTAAATTATATATTTTAATTTTTTAATCTAATTTTCTCATATTTAATTTATTAATTAATTATTTATTATTTTTCTGGGTTTACAAATCCCAAGAAATAGATAAAAAATGTTAAAAATTAAAATTTATTACTTTAGAAATAATTCGAAAGAACTATTTTGAAATTTTTAAAATTTTAGAGATTATTTTGAGATTTTTAAATTTTTTGGAGACTATTTTGTACCTTATCCTAGGGACTGATTTGTCCATATTGCTGATACATACACATTATGTTGTGTTTTTCTATACTTTTTCTTATACAAATTAATTTATAATACTTAATTATGGAGTGTTTTGGTGCTTAAGTTAGATATTACTTTGATCCTTGTTTTAATTAATTTTGTAGAAAATAATAAAAAAAGAAACAAAAATCACAAAACAAACCCAAAAGAAAAAAAGAAAAAATTTTGGCACGCTTTGAAGCTTAGGCCACGCTTTTAAAAGCGTGGCCCTTGAAGAAAGCGTAACCCATATTGCGTAAAGCAAGGCCGAAGCATACATGCATGAAGGCATTCTTAACGCCAAATAATGATTAATAGCTGGGTGTTTTGCACGCCAATGGTGTGGTGCTTCACACGCCAAGTGCCTAATCTTTATCTACATTCTTCATGTCTTGGTAATTCCCGGCTTTTCGAGGAGGTTTGATGAGCTTTGCATTTAGGATTTCCTTGATTATCTCCTCTCTTTTAGAGTTGAATTGTGTATAAGAATCATAACGGGGGGTCAACTTAAACGTCTTTTTATTATCCCGTGATTTATCCTCATCCTTATTGTTGTGGGTTTGTTCCGTCTTCTGAGTCTGACGAAGTTCTTCAATCTCCATTTGATCTTTAACCTTCTCGTGGAACTCGGCAAGTGTTTTCAGTTTTGCTACTGTGATTTCTTCTTGGAATTTTCCTGGCTTAAGTCCGCTCTTGATGGCATGTAAGTGTACTTTGGGATGGAGATCTGGGATGGTAATTGCCACTTTCGTAAAACAAGTAATGTAGTCTTTCAGGCTTTCATTTTTTCCTTGCTTGATTGTGTTCAAATAGTCAGAATCATGGCGATAAATGGAAGATGCAGCGAATTAATCTTCAAATAGTTTCGCCAATTCTTAAAAACGAGAAATAGAATCTGTAGGCAAAGAAAAAAAAACCAATCAAGTACAAGACTATCTAAAAAGGTAGGAAAACAATGACATAAAACAGGGTCAGAAACACCGTTTACTATCATTATAGATCAGAATTTTTTGATGTACTTCTTCGGGTCGCCCAATCCATCATAAGGAATCAAGGTCGTTGGTAGATTGAACCTTTTGGGCATTGTCTAATTCATCGTCATCATTGGCTTGTGGATCTTTTTCTCGCCGTCGAGTTTCAGAGATGTGTATTGGATCGGAATTGTGTTCCTCATCTTCTGGTCGCTTATTATGATCATCATTTTCAATCTGAGCATTGGTCAACTCGACTAGTTAGTTTGCCATTCTTTGATTTTCTTCCACCATACGATGATTGGTCTGTTGTAACTCGGTTGCCATCCGAAGAAGCTTGGATGCTGTTGGAGGAGGTTGGTCAGCCATAGGCGAATAAAGAAATTTTTGGGGTCTAAAAAGAAAAAAGCAAGGGTTTTTATTTCTTAGGCCCTACAGTGAGCGCCAGTTATTCTTGCGTGGATTGACTGGGTATAACTCGTCCTCTTGGCAGTCAACTCCAAGCTTCTTATCTAAACTCTGAGCTTCTTGTCTGGGAAGAGATATGCGTTGGTGTAGAAAAAACAAAGAGAGAAGGTACCTACAAAAAGCACTCCGACGCTCAAGTCAGTCAGTGTGTAAAAATGATCATATCCTTGATAAAGTGTCTTACCTCCTTTATATGTGAGGCCAGATACTGACAATTATGTTTTAGAAATAATTTATATTAAAGGAGAATAATATTATATTAGAACGTTATGATATACGTTTTAGTGTGTGGAGCCAAGTTATAACGTTTGAACGAGTTATAACGTACGGAATCGAGTTATAACATTTGACTGAGTTATAACAACCATATCAATATTAATTGTGTGTAGTAAATCACCTGTTACTAAATATAGCTTTGTAGTAGTCCTCGAGTTTATTTGGATTTGAGCGGTTATCCAAGTGGCAATTCGCCTAAAGCAACAATTTACAACAGTTATTAGTCTTTATTAAGGAAATATGTTTCTCTTTGATTATTTTTTTGAAGAGGCTGAGGTGCTACGCTTGCAGGTGGCCATAAAAGAATGGAGTCTCACGACAAGATAAGATGCCAGGATGCTGAATGTCCCATACTTTGCATTAATAATTGTAGTTTCTTTGGAAGGCCTGCCACCATGAACATGTGTTCCAAATGCTACAAAGACATGCTATTGATGCAGGAACAAGACAAGCTCGCAAGTAGTGGAAATGAAAGTGATGATCTTAACGAAGCAAATCTTTAGTAAGTTATGGCGGATTTTGATGATTGATGACAAACTTGGATGCTGGTATTTTATGTTTGGTTTTTTTTTTTTTTTTTTGTTATTTGACTTTTGAGTTTGTATTTGAATGAGAGTATAACATTGGAGTATGTAGTACTTTTAATTTGAATAATATTTTAAAGTTTATATTAGACTATAATTATATTTTACTGTATTATTTATATTTTATTTATTATTTTATTATAAAAAAGTTTTTTTGATTAAATTATAATCGAATCGATTAAACCAATAAATTAATAAACTAATAACTAAAACGGTTCAATAATTAGTTTGGTTTTTAGAACTTTGAAAACATCATACCCACGCCTTAAAATAGACATGTATAACCATGGATAACATAGACCAACACTAAAAGTCATATTTATTTTTACTGAGCCTTCGTTATTAATTAAATAAAATCGGAAAAAATCTTTTGTATTTTTTCTGTGTTTTTGGAGGGTGTTGAAGCATAAAAGCTATTTGGAATTTTTGTTTTTGTGCACCACCATGCATATTGTTAGAAAGCGCTTTAATAAGCCCTGTGCCCTATTTTTGATAACATTAAGTCATTAACCTTCAGAAAATTTCTTTGGGAAGAGTAGGATTGGATGAAGAGTAAAGACTTGTACTTAATTTAGAAAGAACATGTGCCATGATTTTTTTTTTTTTGGTAGGCTTTCTTTTATTCTAAAAAAGACAATCTAACATTCTAACTTCTTTACCAAAACCTTCGTCTTAGCAATAACATTAAGTCCGGTTGAAAAGTTTTAAAAGTAATTTTTTTGAACTTTTGACTTATAAAAAATTAGTAGTATTAATATTTGGTGTAATTTTTAAAATTAAATTGTAACTTTTTAAAAAACTATTTAAAAACTTATAGAGAAGTTTAAAAAAATGACTTTTCTCATTAATACTATTACTTTTTATCATATTTTTATAAAATAAATATTTTTAGAACTAAACCCTAAATTCTAAATATAAAATAACTTATTTATAAGTTACTTTTAACATAATCATTTATTATTTAAACTATTTTATAAAAAAAAAAACTTAATTAAACTGTTTACCCAAATTTAACCTTAAGTCTAGAAGTCAGCCGCTTAACTTCTTGCTAAGGACAGCCTTTCTCCTTTTTCGGGCTTTGGCCCCTTCAATCATAAAAGAAAATAAAAACTTCGTGACGATGGAAGCTATAATAATAAATCAAAAATCTATTTAATTATATTTATTTTTAAAATTTTGATCGAATTTTTTTGTTATTTATTTTATTTTGTATAACTATTGATCCAAATTATTCTGTAAAAAATTATTTCAAGTCTCCACTTTACTTTTTTTTCTTTTACTTTCTTGAGTAGATTAAGGTCAATAGCTTTTGTTTTACATAAATTGAAATACCCGATCTAACTAAAATTAATTAAATAATAAGTTAAATAGGAGCGAATATGGTTGGAAGATTTGGCAATTGGAATTTGATAATTTAAATATGATATTTGGATTCAGTGAATTTTTTCGAGTCAAAAAACATAGTTTTCTACGTAAAAGCGCGTAGTAGAATTTTGACTGGCAGTACCAGCTGAGATCTGTCTAGTACTACAACTGAGAAAATTGATTATGAGTAAATAAGATTAAGAAATGAGGAATTATAATTAGGGAAGGTAGAAATATCTAAAGTGCGATTTAGAGCGCTAATCTTAAAGGTTTTGGCCCAAAATTGGGCCAACGGGCAAAAATAAGTGAACCGGGCCTAAGTGGGCCCAAGACCCAACATATATAAACATTAGTTATGAGCATTTCAGCTCATTTTACCCTAAAAAGAAGGGTTGGGGCGCTGAAATTGAGAAGAGAGAAGAGAAGAGAGAAAACATAACCCTCTTTGATCTTCAAACCACCATAACTTGAGCTACGGAGCTCCGATTGACGAGCCGTTTGCGGCCACGCGTCTCTCTTCTCATCCTCTACAATTCTATCTAAGTTTTGTAGTGAGTATTCCATTCATCTCTGCCTAGTTTTCGAAATTTCCCCCTGTTACACGTTTTTGTGTAGCTAGTGTTGAAATCTTGTGATTTTGGGTGTTTAGGGATACTCCAACATGGATTCTAAGTGGGTTCTATCCCTACTTCATATGGGCTGAGATAAGAAGTGCTCAAACCCTTGTGATTTGTCATTTTTATGAGCCCTAGGTTGATGTATGTATGTGATATTGGTTATGTTAGTGTATTTGGTGATGTTGGTGCACAATTGGGAGATTGGTATTGCTTGAGGAGCTTTGGTAAGGCTTGGAGCTAAGGTTGGTGAAGACTTCCAAAGAAGAGGCTCAATTGGTTTGGCTACAAGAGGTACGGTTTAAGTTTCATTTAAGTACCGTGTGTTGTGATGAGAATTTCTAGGCTAAATGCCCCTAGGATTAAGTTTGGATTGTGTAAATAATTGGTGCTAATATGCATAGTTGATATGTAATGTGAATTAATGATTGGGTTGAGAATTGTGTGACCTTGTATGCTTGGTCTATTGAGAATTTGATGTACTGGGTAATGAGTATTGATTTGTGGTTTATGCATTTAAATTGTGAAAATTAGGCCGGAGGCCGTGAATTTTGGGCCGGAGGCCGGAAAGAGGTAGAAAGGTAAGTCGATGTGTGTATTGTATGATGGCACAAGTGATTGGATGAATTTCAGATAATGAATATATGAATGATTAGGTTGGTTATTGAATAATAAGGTTTGAGAAGTTGAAGTGTGGAATTTGGTAATTTTGGGTGAAATTATGTAGATGAGGTATGTTTGGTTCGGTTGAGATATATTATGTGATCATATATGTGATTATGATTATTGATGCCATGATGGTATGATGATGCATTAGAGATATGTATGTTGTGATATATGCTTGGGGAATGATTAAAGTTGATTTGTGGGTGGGACCACGTGATAGTGAGTATGATATTGATTGTGTATAATGATAGTTGATTGAAAATGGTATTATTGGAAATTGGAATGAGGAAGGATGTATGACATGATATTGTGTTTGTCCTTTAGCCATCTGATTGAGAAGTGTTAAAATGGTTGGATGTGGTTTTGGGAATTTTGGTAAAGTGTTAATGTGTGAGTTGAGGATGGCTTGATGTTGATTTTGGTACATTTTGATTGATTTCAAAAAGGGTTGAAATTGGCATGTTTTGGTTGATTTGGAAAATAGTTGAAAATGGCTTGTTTTGAAAATGGCACCTTGTGATTTTGTATGTAAATATAGTTTTTAGGCATATTTTGACAGGACATAACTTGGACTACGAATCTCTGTTTTGTGCCAAATTTGTTTAGAAATGAAATTGGATCCGATATTTCCATGCCGTTCGAAGAACGGGTGAAAAACAATTTAAAATGAGAGAGTTATGTCCGTCGGAAGATTGGGGGTTGAATCTGTAAATCCTGCAGCTTTTAACTTAGAAAATTTTTAGCAGAACGACCCTCCACGCGTAGGCGCACTTGGCGCGTACGCGCCGTTCTTCAAGAAAGCACCATCCACGCGTGCGCGTGGTGTGCGCGGACGCGTCGATGCGCTGCACCAAATGCCTAGCCATTTTCCCGAGAGTTGTGCCAGTTTTGTGCCTGGGGCACAAAGGTATCCGCGCGTACGCGTGGTTGACGCGTGCGCGTCGTTTGGCTATTTTTCAACCCGCGCGTCCGCGCGTATGACGCTTGCGCGTCGATGAGTTTTGTGGCCATCCACGCGTGCGCGTGGAGTAAGCGTACGCGTGGTCCTGTTTTCATGCCAAAGTTGATTTTTGAGTTTTTAAAGCCAAATCTCATACTTCTAAGCCTCCGATCTCACCCCTTATGTATTAAATCATTATGATATGCCTAGCAATGAGAAAGGAGCTAGGGGATGTGGTAACTTGCGATTGAAGCAAGGGGAAAGGTTACGATCAATGATGATCAAAGATGATTATATGAGATATGGAGGATGACGGTGGAAGTACCGTGTATGCCATGAGCCGAAGGGCTATATTTATTGATAAATGGCCGGTTCTTGATTGAACCATGAGTCGAATGGCTGAGTTATTGTCGGGTCACGGCAAAGCCATTACTGTTTATGGCTGAGTATAAATGCATATATGATTAATGAATGAATGTGTTAAATGGATAATAATGAAAAATGCTGAAATATGATATGTGACCCTGGGTAGTAGGCAGTGGCGTTGTCCACTTGCTCCGGGTATGAGACGGGAAAGTATGTTTATGATAAATGAGTTTAATTATGGAGTTTTGAATAAAGGTGTATTTGTGATACTTGGGTAGTAGTAAGGGTGGTGGTTCATCCCGCTTGCTCCAGGTTAATGTTTGAGATTTGATAATAGTGATGATTGCTTCTAAACTGAACGAACGTATGTATTGAGATCCTGGGTAGTAGCAAGGGTCGTGGTTCATCCCACTTGCTCCAGGTCAGAGATTGCGACGCCTGGGTAGTAGCGGCAGTAGTGGTGAATCCACTCGCTCCAGGTTGAGCTTTTAGACACCTGCCTGGGTAGTAGCCGCAGTAGTGGTTATCCCACTGGCTCTGGGTTGAGCGGGTAGTAGTAAGGGGGTTGTAGCTCAAACCTACTTGCTCCGCAATGGGTGTTTCTGTCCAATGGTTAGCTACCAGGACATGTCGGGTTGGCTATATAACCGACAGATGATATCATCAGCCATAGGGCAGGCATTCATCATTTGCATATGTTTGAATTGTTTGGGTTTGCCATTTGTTTTGGATTTCTACATCATATATGCCATGTTACCTGACTATATGCTACTTGTTCTACTTGTACCATATTTGTGTATTACTTGCCTGTATTGCTTGTGTTTGTACAACTGAGAGGCCCCTCATGCTGGTGTCGGTGGGTGTTGAGGGCTGTTCTTGATGGGGTGAATTGATGATGCGTTTGCATGATGATGATGATTATTGAATGAGATAACTAGAGCTCCCAGGGTAGACGCAGTGATGTGGTTTCACTAGCTCCAGGCGAGGGTATGATGTATTGATATAGAATTGCTAAGGCAGAACAACTGGTGATGGTTTTGCTTATGATCCTGAGTCTGATTCGTGAAAGAGTCAGCGAGTTGGGAAACATGTGAAACATGAATTAAATTTAGCACTCCCTTATGACAGTTGCCTATTCATGGATTAGCGAGAACCTAGGATGAATAATTGGTGAAGAAGTTTAGGATGCTTAGTGAGTTTTTATTGCAGTACAT
Organism: Arachis ipaensis; assembly: GCF_059453495.1. Taxonomy (NCBI): domain Eukaryota; kingdom Viridiplantae; phylum Streptophyta; class Magnoliopsida; order Fabales; family Fabaceae; genus Arachis; species Arachis ipaensis. The sequence goes on along the minus strand of NC_142440.1, from coordinate 136,192,167 downwards.
TGAATTTATTTGGCACTTTTACCGTACTGGGAACCCATGGGCTTGGGGTTCTCATTCCGTATATATCTCTTATTTTTCAGATACAGGTCCAGGTGCTCAGAAATGAGTTGTGGGTCATCTGAGAGACGGCGAAGATCTTTATTCTCCCTACTTTGTGTTTTGCTTAGAATCTCTCCACCTTTGTTTTGGAAAGATTATACTATGTATTGAACTCTTTGAATTTGCTATAGAGGCTCTCATGTTTCCTTCAGGAGAGATTAGGATATACTGTTGTCAACTACTTTCATACTGTACCCTAGCCGGCCTAAACTTCGCGGGTCGCGACTAGTGGCTATTTACTTATGTTATATATATATATATATATATATATATATGTTATCTATCTCTTAATCTCCTCTACGCCTTGTCCGTATATCATCTTCGGCTTCACGGTTTATCTTTTGTTGTCGAAACGTGAGTGATACGTCTTTGCGATTTTTTTCTACTCTTTTCAGGCTTATCGGTTAATACTCCTTTCGAAATTACCTATATTTATTTATTAAAAATTCACCTGAGAGTCGTACCACCGTAATATCATTGACTTATGACTCGAGCATAAGGATTTGAATATTAGGGTGTTACATTATGGTATCAGAGCAGTTCGTCCTCGTGAGCCTGAGGGATGGAACTGCTTATGCTTCAATGCATACTCTGAGTCTGTGCCTGTGCTAGTTAGGGTATCCAATCGATACATCTAGCATGAAGTCCATGAGTGTACCTTTGGTATTTTGAAGCACTATACTTCCGATATTGAGACTGATCAACTTGATATCGATTGTTTGGTGTGTATAGGAACCAGATGGCACCTCGTGGACCCGGTCGGGGACGTGAAAGAGATCGTACTAATACGCAGGAACCGGAAATCAACTCGAATAACCCGGTAAACCTTATGGCGGCGTTGGAAAATATGGCTGCTGCTATGCAGGCCACTGCGGAGGCTCTTGGGCAACAGATAAACAATAATGGCAATGGCGGAAGGGAAGCTCAGGGCCCGATGACACTGGCAACCTTCTTAAAGGTTAATCCACCTAAGTTCAAGGGAACCACCAATCCGACTGAAGCTGATACTTGGTTTCAAGCCATGGAGCGAGCACTGCAAGCGCAGTTGGTGCCTGAAGAGCAGTGTGTTGAATTTGCTACCTATCTACTCACGGGGGAAGCATCGCATTGGTGGCAAGGAGCTCGACGTCTCCTGCAACAGGGGAATGATCTTATCACTTGGGATGCCTTCCAGGTGAAATTCTATAAGAAGTATTTTCCGAATTCCGCCAGGACAGCCAAGGAATTGGAGTTACTGCAGCTGAAGCAAGGTGCTATGTCCGTATCTGAGTATACAGACAAATTTGAGGAGCTATTCAGGTTTTTCCGCATGTGTCAAGGAGCTCCGGGAGACTTCGAGGAATGGAAATGGATTAAGTATGAAGGAGGGCTCCGGAGTGACATCCTAAGTTCAGTGGGACCAATGGAGATCCGAACTTTTTCAGAGTTAGTGAATAAGAGCAGAATTACTGAAGAGTGTGTGAAAAGGAGGGTTGCAGAGAAAGGAAGTCATAGAGAGCACAACCAAGGATTCGCACCAAGGGGTTGAGAGTTTAAGGAGAGAGGATACGTACAACACTTTCCCCAAGGACAGACTAACTTTGCAACGAGTGAGGAGTCCCAAAGGAATGGTAAGGGAAAACGGGCAGCGGCTGCTTCTGATGTTTCAAGCTGTCAGAGATGTGGGAGTCATCACCCAAATAGGCCGTGCCGATTGGGGTTAGGTGTATGTTACAAGTGCGGGTTACCAGGGCATGTATCAAGAAATTGCCAACGAGGAGAGAGTCAGGATGCAGGCCGATTGCGACAGTAAGATTGAGGTAATTGCAATAATCAGGCTTAAAGGACAGTGCGTGATTTTATAATACCGCCTGTACAGTAAAACTGGGAATGTCGAGTTTAATATTAGACTAAGGAGCAAACCGGATGGTCCGAGTAAGGATTTGCCTTAATACAAATGGATAAATGCCTGTGATGTAAACGATTTTTTTTTATTGAGAATGATGTGTTGTGTTTGTTATGTAGTTGGTTAATTTCTGGATTTTTGGTGAAACGGATTGAACCTGTGACTTTTAGTTCCTTTGATTTAAATAGATAAGGAATGGTCCTAAATGAGGGATTTGGAAACGTTGATTTGAAATGCCAATCATGCTAAGTTGTGGTTGAGTACTTGAGGAAGTAAGTGATAGGGCTCGTACTAGACGAGAGATCAGAATAAAGCAGTAGAAGCTTGTGGAAGCAGTAACACAGGATAGCTACGAATAGGAGCTGTGAAAGTTTACTATAATATCTTAAATTTGAATACTGGAAGGGTTAAGTGGGTTACTGCAAGTAATGATCCCCAAATAGTTGGAACTGATTGCGGCTGCGAGCTTTGATGGTTCTAAAGCGGATGAGGAAATTATCATTGATGCATAATTGGATTTAGATGATGAGAGAGTGCAAGTTGTCGTGTTTGAGAGATGAGTACCACGATGTTTAGTCATAGTGACCTTGGAATTAGATTGAGATTTATAATGATTGGTTTTGAAAGACGAATGTGAAAGCCACTAAATTGAAATACTGATGTGGTACTGAGATTGGTTTGAGGGAACCCGTGACGGGTGGTAAACTCCAATTTTTGGAGAGGTACTGTTGAAAATTTTTCCCCAAAAATTTGAAAGAGTGTTGGTTATGGTTTTGAGGATAATTTTTCATATGAGTAACTTTAACGAAAGAGATGTGTCTCGAATGCTTTTATAGATTATTAAAGGAAAGCGGATTCTTATGATTTTTGTTAAATTGTTATTTCAAACTCATTTGCTTTCTAGAAATGAAAGGGGTTTTTGATTGATGAGTCAGAGACTTTATAACAGCAAGTCATGTAGAAATTCGAGGGTTTGAGAATAAGGAAGTAAGTTTGGAGGTTATGCTTGGAGTTGAGCTGTGATTAGTGGTAATTGGCTTGGCAGAGAGAGAGGATAGTGATGAATGGAATTTTTGAGGGCAAAAATTTCTGTTAGGGGGGGGTAGAATGTAATACCCGGTCTAACCAAAATTAATTAAATAATAAGTTAAATAGGAGCGAATATGGTTGGAAGATTTGGCAATTGGAATTTGATAATTTAAATATGATATTTGGATTCAGTGAATTTTTCCGAGTCGAAAAACATAGTTTTCTACGTAAAAGCGCGTAGTGAAATTTTGACCGGCAGTACCGGCTGAGATCTGTCTAGTACTACAGCTGAGGAAATTGATTATGAGTAAATAAGATTAAGAAATGAGGAATTATAATTAGGGAATGTAGAAATATCTAAAGTGCGATTTAGAGCGCTAATTTAAAGGTTTTGGCCCAAAATTAGGCCAACGGGCAAAAATAAGTGAACCGGGCCTAAGTGGGCCCAAGACCCAACATATATAAACATTAGTTATGAGCATTTCAGCTCATTTTACCCTAAAAAGAAGGGTTGGGGCGCTGAAATTGAGAAGAGAGAAGAGAAGAGAGAAAACCTAACTCTCTTTAATCTTCAAACCACCATAACTTGAGCTACGGAGCTCCGATTGACGAGTCGTTTACGGCCACGCGTCGCTCTTCTCATCCTCTACAATTCTATCTAAGTTTTGTGGTGAGTATTTCATTCATCTCTGCCCAGTTTTCAAAATTCCCACTGTTACACGTTTTTGGGTAGCTAGTGTTGAAATCTTGTAATTTTGGGTATTTAGGGATACTCCAACATGGATTCTAAGTGGGTTCTATCCCTACTTCATATGGGCTGAGGTAAGAAGTGCTCAAACCCTTGTGATTTGTCATTTTTATGAGCCCTAGGTTGATGTATGTATGTGATATTGGTTATGTTAGTGTATTTGGTGATGTTGGTGCACAATTGGGAGAATGGTATTGCTTGAGGAGCTTTGGTAAGGCTTGGAGCTAAGGTTGGTGAAGACTTCCAAAGAAGAGGCTCAATTGGTTTGGCTACAAGAGGTACGGTTTAAGTTTCATTTAAGTACCGTGTGTTGTGATGAGAATTCCTAGGCTAAATGCCCCTAGGATTAAGTTTGGATTGTGTAAATGGTTGGTGCTAATATGCATAGTTGATATGTAATGTGAATTAATGATTGGGTTGAGAATTGTATGGCCTTGTATGCTTGGTGTATTGAGAATTTGATGTACTGGGGTAATGAGTATTAATTTGTGGTTTATGCATTTAAATTGTGAAAATTAGGCCGGAGGACGTGAATTTTGGGCCGGAGGCCGGAAAGAGGTAGAAAGGTAAGTCGATGTGTGTATTGTATGATGGCACAAGTGATTGGATGAATTTCAGATAATGAATATATGAATGATTAGGTTGGTTATTGAATAATAAGGTTTGAGAAGTTGAAGTGTGGAATTTGGTAATTTTGGGTGAAATTATGTAGATGAGGTATGTTTGGTTCGGTTGAGATATATTATGTGATCATATATGTGATTATGATTATTGATGCCATGATGGTATGATGATGCATTAGAGATATGTATGTTGTGATATATGCTTGGGGAATGATTAAGGTTGATTTGTGGGTGGGACCACGTGATAGTGAGTATGATATTGATTGTGTATAATGATGGTTGATTGGAAATGGTATTATTGGAAATTGGGATGAGGAAGGATGTATGACATGATATTGTGTTTGTCCTTTAGCCATCTGATTGAGAAGTATTAAAATGGTTGGATGTGGTTTTGGGAATTTTGGTAAAGTGTTAATGTGTGAGTTGAGGATGGCTTGATGTTGATTTTGGTACATTTTGATTGATTTCAAAAAGGGTTAAAATTGGCATGTTTTGGTTGATTTGGAAAATAGTTAAAAATGGCTTGTTTTGAAAATGGCACCTTGTGATTTTGTATGAAAATATAGTTTTTGGGCATATTTTGACGGGACATAACTTGGACTACGGATCTTTGTTTTGTGCCAAATTTGTTTAGAAATGAAATTGGATCCGAGATGTCCATGTCGTTCGAAGAACGGGTGAAAAACGATTTAAAATGAGAGAGTTATGTCCGTCGGAAGATTGGGGGTTGAATCTGTAAATCTTGCAGCTTTTAACTTAGAAAATTTTTAGCAGAACGACCCTCCGCGCGTAGGCGCACTTGGCGCGTACGCGCCGTTCTTCAAGAAAGCACCATCCACGCGTGCGCGTGGTGTGCGCGGACGCGTCGATGCGCTGCACCAAATGCCTAGCCATTTTCCCGAGAGTTGTGCCAGTTTTGTGCCTGGGGCACAAAGGTATCCGCGCGTACGCGTGGTTGACGCGTGCACGTCGTTTGGCTATTTTTCAACCTGCGCGTCCGCGCGTATGACGCTTGCGCGTCGATGAGTTTTGTGGCCATCCACGCGTGCGCGTGGAGTGCGCGTACGCGTGGTCCTGTTTTCATGCCAAAGTTGATTTTTGAGTTTTTAAAGCCAAATCTCATACTTCTAAGCCTCCGATCTTACCCCTTATGTATTAAATCATTATGATATGCCTAGCAATGAGAAAGGAGCTAGGGGATGTGGTAACTTGCGAGTGAAGCAAGGGGAAATGTTACGATCAATGATGATCAAAGATGATTATATGAGATATGGAGGATGACGGTGGAAGTACCGTGTATGCCATGAGCCGAAGGGCTATATTTATTGATAAATGGCCGGTTCTTGATTGAACCATGAGTCGAATGGCTGAGTTATTACCGGGTCACGACAAAGCCATTACTGTTTATGGCTGAGTATAAATGCATATATGATTAATGAATGAATGTGTTAAATGGATAATAATGAAAAATGCTGAATTATGATATGTGACCCCGGGTAGTAGGCAGTGGCGTTGTCCACTTGCTCCGGGTATGAGACGGGAAAGGATGTTTATGATAAATGAGTTTAATTATGGAGTTTTGAATAAAGGTGTATTTGTGATACCTGGGTAGTAGTAAGGGTGGTGGTTCATCCCACTTGCTCCAGGTTAATGTTTGAGATTTGATAACAGTGATGATTGCTTCTAAACTGAACGAACGTATGTATTGAGATCCTGGGTAGTAGCAAGGGTCGTGGTTCGTCCCACTTGCTCCAGGTCAGAGATTGCGATGCCTGGGTAGTAGCGGCAGTAGTGGTGAATCCACTCGCTCCAAGTTGAGCTTTTAAACATCTGCCTGGGTAGTAGCCGCAGTAGTGGTTATCCCACTGGCTCTGGGTTGAACGGGTAGTAGTAAGGGGGTTGTAGCTCAAACCTACTTGCTCCGCAATGGGTGTTTCTGTCCAATGGTTAGCTACCAGGACATGTCGGGTTGGCTATATAACCGACAGATGATATCATCAACCATAGGGCAGGCATTCATCATTTGCATATGTTTGAATTGTTTGGGTTTGCCATTTGTTTTGGATTTCTACATCATATATGCCATGTTACCTGACTATATGCTACTTGTTCTACTTGTACCATATTTGTGTATTACTTGCCTGTATTGCTTGTGTTTGTACAACTGAGAGGCCCCTCATGCTGGTGTCGGTGGGTGTTGAGGGCTGTTCTTGATGGGGTAAATTGATGATGCGTTTGCATGATGATGATGATTATTGAATGAGATAGCTAGAGCTCCCTGGGTAGACACAGTGATGTGGTTTCACTAGCTCCAGGCGAGGGTATGATGTATTGATATAGAATTGTTAAGGCAAAACAACTGGTGATGGTTTTGCTTATGATCCTGAGTCTGATTCGTGGAAGAGTCAGCGAGTTGGGAAACATGTGAAACATGAATTAAATTTAGCACTCCCTTATGACAGTTGCCTATTCATGGATTAGCGAGAACCTAGGATGAATAATTGGTGAAGAAGTTTAGGATGCTTAGTGAGTTTTTATTGCAGTACATTGAATTTATTTGGCACTTTTACCGTACTGGGAACCCATGGGCCCGGGGTTCTCATTCCGTATATATCTCTTGTTTTTCAGATACAGGTCCAGGTGCTCAGAAGTGAGTTGTGGGTCGTCTGAGAGACGGCGAAGATCTTTATTCTCCCTATTTTGTGTTTTGCTTAGAATCTCTCCACCTTTGTTTTGGAAAGATTATATTATGTATTGAACTCTTTGAATTTGTCTATAGAGGCTCTCATGTTTCCTTCGGGAGAGATTAGGATATATTGTTGTCAACTACTTTCATACTGTACCCTAGCCGGCCTAAACTTCGCGGGTCGCGACTAGTGGCTATTTACTTATGTTATATATATATATATATATATATATATATATCTGTTATCTATCTATCTATCTATCTATCTGTTATCTATCTCTTAATATCCTCTACGCCTTGTCCGTATATCGTCTTCGGTTTCACGGTTTATCTTTTGTTGTCGAAACGTGAGTGATACGTCTTTGCGATTTTATTTCTACTCTTTTCAAGCTTCTCGGTTAATACTCCTTTCGAAATTACCTATATTTATTTATTAAAAATTCACCTGAGAGTCGTACCACCGTAATATCATTGACTTATGACTCGAGCATAAAGATTTAAATATTAGGGTGTTACATAAATAAACTTTGCAAACATCAATCTTATATAATTAAAGTTTATTTATTTAAAAGAAAAAGACCAATAACCCTAAGCCATTAGAAAAGAAAAGAAAAAAAAAAGAGACTTAAAAATAATTTTAAAAGTAAACTATTAAAATCGCATCTGATTTTTTGAAAATGCGGATAAACATGATCCTCATTTTTTATAACAAAAAGTTCTCAAAATATTATAAAATACGATAAAAATAACAAAAAAATATTTTTTATAAGTAGTAAGTGACTTTGCATTTAACAAATCACTTATGTATTTAATTAACATTTTTGTAAAAATATTTAAATATCTATTTATAAAAAATCAAATAAAAATTCGATCTCTAAACTTTTTTTATTTTTTAAAAGTATTCTTGCCTATTTGCTAAAACATCGGGAAAAAAATACTACTTAGAGTATAATCACAAATTTTTTAAAAATAAAACTACATCATTTTTTTAATCATGCTTATAAAAAATCGTATCAAAATTTAATATCTAAAATGAGTTTTGAAAATACATGTTTAACATTGCGTATTTTTGTCGTATTTTAAAATTTCTTAAAAACATTTTTGTTGCTACCAAAAATAAAGATTATTATTGTCAGCGTTTTAAAAAATTGGGTATGACTTTGGTAGTTTAACCTAATTTTAATATAATAATTTGAGTAAATATTTACAAAAAGGATAAATAACAAATAAAATTGGATCAAGATTTTTAAAATAATTATAATTAAATAATTCATAAGTTGAACTACTTTTTGGGTTATGTAGGGCTTGGACCTTATACGGCCCATTGGTGAGGATGAGCTCTCTCAAATCCAATGTACTTCAAGTAAGTGCTAATGGAGCATGACTATTTAAAATTAAGCATGCTCTGCGACCAAAAAAAAAAAAAATTGAGCCATGCTAGGTAAACTAACTCTGTGAACCAACATATATATATATATATATATATATAAAATATTTTTAGAACACTAATATTTTTGTGCACCAATGTAATGATTCAAACATGCATGTATTATGTTAATTTATATGCAAATTTTGTGTAATGTAAGTGCAAATTATACTAGTTTATATATTTTTCTTTATATGCAGAAATTGATAGAACGTCAAAAATTTAGTGTACTCATCAATTATCAACCAAAAAATTAGTAGTCCTCTAGAACTTTATTTGGTTTCAATAATTGATATAAAAAGAAAAAAAAAATATTTAAGATCACAAGTTTTCCTAACATCTATTACATCTCTTCTCAATAACGTTTAAATGATGCGATGGATTTGTTAACCTTTCAATTTTAACCGACTTGAGTTAATCGAATAGTTATCTTACTCGTCTACTTAAATAAATGTCAAAAATTTTAATCCCACTTTGTGTATAAAATAACCCATTAAATAACAACAAACTCTTAAATAAAATTTTGGTTCAAGTCAGATTAGTCCTTAACTCATCGTATTGGAAGATACCAAAAAAAACCAACAAAAAATGCCAAGATCATAAAAGAATAGGAATGGAAATAATTTATTAAAGTAAACTACCATTTCTACTCATGAAAGTTGAAAATGCTGACATATCTACTTATAGAAGATGGAAATTATCATTTGTACCCATGAAAGATTGGCTTTTGCAAGAAAAATTATCCAAATCCTAAATAATTAAAAAAAATTTTCAAATTATTCTTGGTGAGTCTCATCCTCTTCAATTCTTCATCTATAGCTCTCTCCCTGTGTCACAACTCACCTAAAACTAAAACCTTTTACCCCAATTTGTTTTCCAGTCATTCACTCAGAGGAAGAAAAAAATCGAAAGAGAAGAGAGAAGGAAGAGGCGAAAGTGCGGAAAGCCACTGCCGCCACTGTTGCCGTCATAGGTTGACGAGGAATTGAGGCAGAGGTGTTGAACCAGAGAGAGAGAGAGAGAGAGAGAGAGAGAGAGAGAGAGAGAGAGAGAGAGAGGGGGGGAGGGGGGGTTGAAGATCGCGAAGAAATGGCAATGACAGAAGTGCTCCCGCAGTGATTTTCGTCGCGGCTGAAGGAGGTTGTCGTCGAGCTGCTCTCCTCCCTACGTCGCTGCTGCTGCTACAACCACCTTCTCCATGCTCTTCCATGATTCTGCGGGCTAAAGATTGCGAGGAGATGGCAACAACAGAAATGCTCCCGCAGTGGTTTCCATCGCGACTGAAGGAAGCCGCCGCCAAGCTACTCCCCTTCATACGTTGCTGCTGCTATAATCACCTTTTTCATGCTCTGCCATGATTCTTCCTTTGTTGTGAAAGAGAATAAAAAGGGTCGTCGGGTCTAGCAATAGTAACGTCTCTCAAGGAGACAACCTTTATTTCTTCAACCAAAGACATCATCCTCTGCAGCCTACTCTTCTTGTATCTTATTAACTATTAGTCCATCCCGAAAATCTATCAAAGATTATTCTTCCTGATGATACAAGTTCTTGTAGAAATCTACAATAGCAATCTTGATCCTGGCTGGATTCTCACTACCCTTCTATTACTCCGTCTTTTTGCTGAGGTTAAACTGTGAAAATATCTAGTGTTTTTATCTATGTGCTTAGCATGCTGAAATCATGACATTTGCTTCCAATGTAATTTCTTTCTGACATATCATTTCTTATAAAAACTCACCAGGACTCTCCAATGCAATTTTTTGTGTTGTTGTTGAATTTGAAGTATTTGATGTTATTAAATTTTTAAAAAAAATAATTTCTAAAGTGTTGGTGATGGTAATGAGAACTATAAAAAAAAAAGTAGTGAATACAAGGTGGGCGCTAGTATAGTGGTGAGATTAAAGGGTAATTTAGAACTTTTATTTAATTATTTAAAATTTAAATAATTTTACTTGTAAAAATTAATTTTTTATAAGTATAAATGATAATTTTCATCTTTTATAAATAAATATATAAACGTTTTCAATTATTTTTATAAATAAAAATAATAATTTGCTCAATTTATTATATAAAATCAAATCAAGAGTATATCCACCAGCTTCCAGACAAACATAAACATAATCTACACATTTCTTTTTTACTTGGTTAATTTGTCTGTACTTTCTCTTGGTAAAGGAGCAAATCATACAATATCTATCTATTGTAATTCATGACATAAACATTTCCATATGAAATAAAATCCCAACGACCAACACCTGAAAATGCACCTGATTTTTGGATTTTCCATATGGCTCTTCACTATCTCATACATAAGAGAGAGACATGGTGGGGTCCATTTCTATTGGTGGGGGAAATTAGTACTAAGCCAATGAATGATCATATGAAAAAGAAGAAATTGATGAATAGTTTGGACTTTGGTTCAAACAATAATAATAGTCTCCTATTAAATAAGTTTGTTCTAATTGCAAATAATTGGATGCTTTGAACATGTGGTGCATTATTTCTTTTGTACATAATGTTTCTTGTTCACTATCTAATCTAACGATAAATAAATGTATATATAAATGTTGGGCTCGAAGAAATTGAGACTAACTAATTGTAACTAGTGTTGGTAAGTAACACATACATCAACGTATTATTGTTTCATTGCCTCAAGTAGTGTTTTAATTTTCTTTGTTTTTCTTTTCCTTTGTGAATATATTTCTACTATTGTTCGGTACCATATATTAAAACTAATAATAAATTATTTTTGTACCATATATAAAAGATTTAAGCATCAGCAATTTTAACCATAAAAGTTATAAAGTAATTTGATACCCATTAAAAAAGGGTTACTTAAAAAAAATTATCCAAAACATTTAACAAAATTACTTAACAAAGTAATAAACTATCTATTTTTGGTAGTTTTCTCAAAGTAATCCATTCACTTTAACATATTTTTTTATTTTATAAAATGTAAGAAAATTGCAAAATATATATTCTATTTAATAATAAATAAATATACCATATAACTTACATTCAAATATTACTATTCATAGTAATAATATTTGTGTACTGTGTAACAAGGAGATAGAATCGGTTGAACATTTATTTTTTCTTTGTGAGTTCACATGATAAATGTGGTGTACTTGGTTGATGAGGTCATTTGGTAGAGCTTGGGTATTTCCTGGAACCATTAAAAAACTGTTTGTGAGTTGGATTGGCATGCACAACAAAAAACAAGAGTAGGAGTCGTGGATGACTGCGTTCTTTGCAGTGATTTGGAACATTTGATTGGAACGTAATGCCAGAATCTTCAATAATAAAAGAGCAGGTATTGAGATCATTTAAACCAGGATGTTGTTGAGTTACAAAGAGTGGAATGGACGTGATCCTTTTGGTGGTTTATGGCAATGTCGGAAATGTCAGAAAATTGATTTCTTTTATATGCAGCTTTTTTATGTTTGTTTGTTTTTGCTCTACTTTAATGTGTTTTAACTTGCTTTGTTTCAAAAAAAAAAAAAAAAAAAAAAAACTTACATTCAAATATCACTATTCTAGTAAAAATGACAACATTGCATTGAGCTTTCTGATTTTATGTCCTGTAGCATGGGCAAGGGTTGGTCTCAACTTTCTTGTGCCATTGCTGCCACTGTTTCATTCAAACCCACCCTAAAGAGAGATTTGAGGGATCTGATGGTTCATTGCATCACTGTCCTTTCATGTGGTTAAAAATCAGTACCATAATCTAATTTATTTTTTCATAAACATATAAAAATAAAAAAATAACAATATAAAGTACCTAGCCGAAGGGGATACCCTACTTTAATCGGGTAAAGATATGCATGCTATTAATTAAATAAGGTACGAACAATTCACAAAGTGACGTGACCTTACTGGCTTATCAATTGGACTGACCCAATAAAACACACATTACAAACACTAGGGTCACCTAACCCTTACCTTGATTCACCTTATCTCATGCATTATTATATTCATATTTTGTATATATTACTGAAAGGAGTATTGTTGACCCATGACCTTTCATATCTTAATTCTTATGTATAAAAAAAAGGATTATAGTATTGGGTTATCTTATAAATTATAAAATTTAGTTCATGGAGCACATTAACTAAAATTTAAAAAAATTTAGATTTACTAATAAGATAAAAGATGTTGGTACCTTTATATAAACAAGGATACTGTAACAAAATTTTTCCATATATAAAATGAAAATATTCTATAAATACCATAAATTAGACATCATATATATACAGTTTCAGTATTTTTCTAGCAGAAAGACTAAAAATTAAATTGATTAAATTTTTTGTAATAGAGTGATCAAATATTTTATAGTAAAATAATAAAATTTAATCAAACTTTTTTCATCCCAAATTATCAAATGTTTACATTGACATTAGATGTTTTAATACAACCAGAATACATGGTTAATAAGTTAAATTCATATACAAAATTAATCACTAAAACAATCGAGCATTCTACAACAAAGTAATCAAAATTTTGTATAATTGAATAATCAAAATTTTTAAATATATATAAAAATATAATGACTGATTTATGATATTTATATAACACTAGTTATATAATAATAATAATAATAATAATAATAATAATAATAATAATAATAATAATAATAATAATAAATGATGATGATGATAATAATGAAAGAATAACATTAATTTTACAACTCGAAGTTAATGAATAGTTTTAATTTTTGATTTCAACATTGTTACATGCATATGAAAAAAATAAATTATCAATCAGCCACTCATATATAAGATACATATAAAAATACGGAGCAATTATATATTCACATATATAATCAAATTTTATAAATGATATAATCAAAATTTATAAATAATATAATCAAATTTGATTCACAATTATAATCATATTTTACAAATAATATTTTTTGGTGACTATATTTTACAAATAATATAATCAAACATATTTGCTTTTGTAATCAAAATTTATATTAAGAAAAAGTATAAAATCCAATGGATATTCATGAAAAGATTGTATGCTAAATTGCTAATGATAAAATATTTAATAAGGATTTGTTTTCCGTTTCTCGAAATAATGAGAAATGACATGGACAAGACCACTAGTTACATGGCTCATCTTTTGTACCCCAATGAGGATGAAGCATTATAGAAGAGGATGGTATATTCCATGGACGTAAGCCACTAAAATACAAATCTATTGGTATTGGAATTTCCGCATTGATATGGCATAGAAAGCCAACCACCACTACTTATATTGAGTAGTGTTTAAAGCCAATATTATATAATAATATGATACCATATCGTCTTAGGGGGTAATATCACTTTATTTGACCTTAGCTGCTTCTTCATTGATTCCATATATCAAGAAGCTAATTTCTCTTGTTTTTGTTGCACGGAGGCTAAACGATGTAATACCAAAAAACTCGAAATATATATATTAAGGCGATGAAATTTACCCGTCTTCTTTTGAATATATATATATAGTTCAGAAAAATAATTTTTAATTAGTTAATTTTTTATTATAAAATTATTTTTTTATTTTTACTTTTTAAAAAAATTATATAAAATTAAAATTTAGTATTTATGATTTAGTGATTCGAATTTAAGATTGTCAACAGTGAAGTAGTCAATAGTAGTGCTGACACTGGTGATTAGTAGTGATGAATATAGAAGTAATAATAAAATATATTTTTTTCTATATGATCTCGTCCCACCCTAATCTGTATAAAATCTGCCTTATTTCTACCTAATTTTAGTAAAAAAACTAAATCATAACTAATATTAAAATTTATAAAATAAAATAATATTTTAAAATTTATATAAACAGGTTTACATACATAACATAAATTAAACTAAAAACATACATAAAAATAATACAATGTTAAATAATATATTTTTAATTATTTTATTAATTTTTTAATTTATATATATATATATATATATATATATATATATATATATATATATATATATCTCTTACTACATATCTAAGTCTTTTTGATAATCAAATCCAACTAAGTTAGTCTAAACCTAACAAAAATGAGTTTTATTATTAGTAAAAGCGTGAATACACGCTCCAACTCCTAGCCACTAACGTGAACGTGGACATGAACGTTTATATCCTTCTTCATGTTTTTTCTTCTTCTTCTATACATTCATCCTTCTTCTTCTTTGTGTTCCTTCTTTTTCTTTGTGTGGTTTTTTTTTCATTATTGTTCATTTATTGCTGCTGTTGTTGCTGCACCTTTTTTTTTCTTTTCTTCCTTTTCTTTCTACTAATAATTTTGCAGCATTAATTTTTTTTCTTTTTTTTTAGTTTATTCCTCTTAATAGAGTGAAACAAGAAGAATATGAGAAAAATGAAATAAGAAAAATATGAAAAAGAAAAAGATGAAAAAAAAAGAAGAAGCAACAAAAGATGAAGAGGAAGAAGATGAAGAGTTTTAAATTATGTATAATTTATCAGAACAAATAACACTGAAATTTCTTAACAATAATATATAATTTTTTTTAAATTTTTACACCGAATTTTTTCTACAAAAACAAAAAAATGTCTTATTTAATGTTATATTTTTTTTCTTCTTCTTTTTATTCTTCTTTCTTTCTTAATTTTTTCTATTTCTCTTATTTCTTTTTTTAGGAGCGTTGCTTCTCATATTAGACTTGAATGAACATAATTATAATGTAATGCAATCTTATTTAGTTGAATGAATGTAGCTAGGTTCTTCATCTTTCTAGTGATTTTGTAACATTATGTATTTTTCTTCTTCTTTATTTAATTTTTCTTATTTTTATTCTTGTTAAGAGAGTAAAATAAAAAAAATCATGAGAAGGTGAAATAAGAAAAAAAAAGATGAATAAGAAAAGAAGAAGAAGAAGAAGAAGGAGGAGGAGGAGGAGGAAAAAGAATTTTGGTGTATTCTAGATTTAAATAAGGTGTACTTTTTGGTCTGTGATTTTTTGAATTGAGTTCATTTGTATGACATCATTATTAAGTAATTTCAGTGCATTCTGGATTTAAATAAGGTGCATTTGGTCTGTGCTTATTTTGAACCGAGTTTGTTCGTATATGTTCAGTAATTTCGGTACATTCTAGATTTAATTTCGGTGCATTTTGGATTTAAATAATGTATACTTTTAGTCTGAACTTGTTTTGAATTGAGTTTGTTTGTGTGTCATCATCATTAAGAAATGTCGGTGCATTCTGAATTTGAACTGTTATACATATAAGAAGAAGAAGACGACGATGACAATAATGATAGCAATAACGATGAGATGAAGATGGAGGAGAAGGAAGAGGCGGAGGAGGTGGTGGTGGTGGTGGTGATAGTGGTGGTGGTGGTGATGGCGACGATAATAACGGAAGAAGAAGAAGAAGAAGAAGAAGAAGAAGCAACATAGGTGAAAAGAGGCGCGCGTGAATTTAAAACCCTTGATAATAACTTAGTTGGACTTGGTTCGGTATTTTACTTAGTTGTAGAGCTTTTCTCTCTCTATATATACTGGGGTAGGTATTAGATCCCATTCTTAGTAGATAGGGGCATGTTAGACATTCACGAATTCAGATAGTGTTATCACCCTTAAGTGGGTGAAATTATGAAACTATGAGAAAGAAAAAAAAGAAGTGACTTAAAAAAATAATAAATAAAGAGTAAAGTAGTTTAAATTGGTAATATTAGCTGATAGAATATTATTTTCTTAGTGAGACTGAGAAAGGATTTATTTACGCTCAGCGTAAATTTGTCAATTTACACCATTTGATAATTTTTTATGGTGTGATAAATTTTGTCAATTCAACTGATGAATTATGTCATATTATAATGATAATATATCAAGTTTTTCAAATTTCAAAACTTTTTGATATTGATAAGTATGTAATATAACATATAGCTATATTTTTCGTGTATTTTTAAAGTTGTAATATACGTAAATATACAGTAAGATGTTGGCACTCAAGGATTGAATCAATAAAATTTATCGTACATAAAAAGTATAAATTAATCCCTAGTTCGTCTGCGTGGATGTGTGTATGTGTATGTGTGTGTGAGCGTACGCGTATGTGCGTGTTCGTGTATATGTGTGTGTATGCATATGTTTCAGTGCATGTGTGTGAAAAAAGTATATTTGAGATTTTGATGGTCTAAACAAAAAAATTTAAAAGATAAAATGGTAATTCTGTAAGCACTCTCATTTTCTTCCTTTTGTTTTTCTCCATAACAATAGTGACCACCACACTATTTTGTGTTGTGCAGCCACATTATTAATATTATTACTAATTATTTTTTATTTTTATATTACCAGAACAAAAGATTGGAGTTTGATTTTTCAGCAAGACTAAAGAGTATGCTCTCTTAGAGGCAAGAGAATTTGCCAGAGTCAAAGCTTGCCAAAATAATCTTCGTTTTATTGGAATCGAGATTATAGTCTCTGATCTTGGTAATAATCAAGAAAGTGTTAAAGTACTTCCTAACCTAGATGATTATCCTATCTGTGATTGTTCAAATGTGAGCCCAATCAAAGGACCGTGCGATATTGTACCTCTCAGCAATGACGGAGCGGTCAATCGAAAGAAACAATGAAGAGCAAATCAAACTTAAAAAAATTAGCAGTGAGGTAGTAGAAGAGGATGATTTTCTAATAAATTGGAGGATGGAATACAGTGGACAAGTCTTGCGGATTTTGTTTTACAATCTCTCTTAAGTTTTGTGTCTTATAGAGTAATTATTGCTTTTTATATAAGAGAAAAGAATGAAAGTGGATAATGAAATAAGAAGGATATATATTTGAGAAAAAAATAAATCAGTATAAAAAGGCAAAATTAAAATTTTATAAATATTAAGTAATTAATTCATATAATATAATTTTTAATATATAAATAATTACTTAATGGTTAAGATTAAAAGGTATCAAAGACCAGTGTGGAGATGTGTGAAGCAAAGTGATTAGAGTATAGAGAGAGTCATAGAAAGAGTACTAAGAAGAGAAAGTAATAATGCATTATTAGAAGTAGTGAATTATTGTAGTAATGTGATGTGAAAGTGGCTATTTATACTTCATCAACATATAACAAACTAAGGCTAGCTCAATAAATCCTAACAACCTTGCCAGCTCAGTTAACAGGTTCACTAACAACTCTTAACAAAAAATAAACAAGGAATGACATTAATAACATTGGCAATAGACCATAATCTTAGGTTAAGAGGTAAAGAGGAGGGCTGAGAGGAGTGATATGGGTCTGGTCTCAAAGTAGGAATATTAGTGGTGGAGGGTGGGGATTGTGGTGTGGTGTGTAGTACTACATTAGATGGTGACACAAGATCAGGAGCTACTGGAATTGGAGTACGAGCTACTACTGCTGAAGGTAGGGATTGGTGAGGAGGGGTTGTACGACTAGATGGTGAAATGGTGGGTAGTTGAGATGATGAGATTGAAGTCACAGGTTGTGGTGGCTACTGGACCGGTTTGGAGAGTTGAATTAAGGTTATGTGTGATTAATAAGGGATAGAACTGCTTGTCTTGTGGATAGTGGTGAATAAGCTTAAGTATGGAAACTCAGTTTCATCAAATATGACATGACAAGAGATTAAGATCTTTTCATCTTGGGTGAGACACTTGTAGCACTTATGATGTGAAGAGTATCCAAAAAAAAGGCATTTTGAAGTTTTAAAGTTAAATTTCTGGTATTGGTAAGGTCTTAGCTGAAGGTAGCATGTGCATCCAAAGGTCTTTAAAACTGTGTAGTCTGATATTTGTTTGATCATTAGTTCATATGGTAACTTGTGATATGTTGAAGGTGAAGGAAGTTGATTGATAATGTGTGTGGCTGCTAAAAATGCCTCATCCCAAAACTTTAGTGGCATGGCTGCTTAGGACAATAGAGTCAACCCTATTTTGGTGATATAGCGGTGCTTTCGTCAGCACAACCATTTTGCTTGTATGGTAAGGACAATTGATTTTACGTGTAATTCCACATTATATCAATGTTTGAGTGAAGCTCGAGAGGTGTACTCTTTGTCATTGTCCCTTTGTAGGGTCTTGATCTTATAGTCAGTATTATTCTCAAAGAAAGTCTTATATTATAAGAAGGTCTGATGTGCCTGGGACTTATTGTGCAATAATTAAGTAGATACGGGTGTGTCTAGTTGTGGCATCAATGAACACTATGTAGTATATATCAGAAGCCTGAGTTATTGATCATGGGTGCAGGATTTCAGATATATGAAAATACCATTTCTAGCAGTTATATGTGTATACACGGTTAAAGAGTCATAGAAGGGTAGATTATGTAGTTTGCCTTGACAACATACACTGCAAAATGGCTTAATCACTGAATCCAAGTTACTGTTATTGAGTCCCTTATCACCAATATTATACATTTTTATTATTTTTTGTACAACAGAAATAGCTGGATGTCCTAGTTTTCGGTGCCACACATCAAATGCAGACACTGGCTTATTCTCAGAATAAGTTCTAATTTACTAATCATAGTGATGAACATATTGTAGTCTTCATTGAGCCCTTGTGTAACCCCGCATTGACGAATTCCTCATTTGTGAGCAGAATCCAAGTGCAAAAAGTGCATTAGTGATTTTCTTTAGCTTAGTGATGTATTCAATCACCGAATTTTGAAGTTTTACTGTCTTGATCTACAATTTTAGTTGCTTTACCTTTTTCAGGCGTTTGGAAGTATTCCTCTAATTTGTTCTAGATTTTGCCTGCGAACTCACAATTGGTTAGTTGACTCATGAAGAAAGGTCAATTGAGGCAAAGAACTAAGAAACTAAGAATTGATCATCTTGTTCCCAAGCAAGGAAGGTTTGCAATTCGGTTTCAGTGATTTTATCCTCTTCTAACACATACCACTGTGGAATTTTCTTCAAATTCAAGTGATCTTTCAGATCATTAGATTTGATGAATGCAAGGACATGCCTAACAACTAGGGGTGGCAAAAGAACCGAAACCCGTGGGGTCAGTCGTGTAACCCGCTAAAAAAGGCAGGCTGGGCTGAAACTTTGAAACTACTGAATTTAAAAGGCCTGCCTAACCTACATCACCTAATCTGTGGGATTTGGTGGGCTTTGGCGGTGCGGCTTCCCTGGCGGGCCAGGCATTTTTTTTGTAAAGGCTATTTTTTTACAAATTTCTATGATATTATTGATCTACAAGAGGATGAAGATGATAATTCAAGATGTTCTAAGTTATATTTTGGATTTTGTTTTATGTTTGATTATAAACTTAAAGATATTTAATTATATGTTTTGAACAATATTTGTTTTGCTTTGGACAATATTAGTTTATTATTTTGTTTCAAATAACTTGGTTTATGATTATGTTCATTACATATTTATAATTATAAAGACTTTAATGTTTGTGAATTTAGAAATTATAATTTTTTATGCCTTCAAAAATTATACATTTATTGAAATAGTTGTAAAATTGTAAATATTGTTTAATATTTAAATAGTTTATAAAAAAAAAGATTTTTGGTGAACTTGGCCTGCCAACCCGCCCGCCCTCCGTTATGTGAGACGAGAGAGAATATTCAGGATCACCTCACTAGACGGAGCGAAACGGACCAATCCGCCAGATAACGGACTTTTAGCAGGGCAGAGCAAAGCAGGCTTCCCGTTTGCCACCCTTACTAACAATTCTTAACAACTTCTAACAAAAATTAAAAAGTTTATTTGTGTTTCGGCCCAGCCCATCAGACCTAGAACCAGGGTCGAGCGGACGCCCGACCCGATGGGTAGATGGGAGCCAACCACGGGGCGACCCGAGCGACACCCTCCCCTTTGCATGAACCTGGACAACTGGAGCTGGGCAGTTGGAGAGGAAGCTTCCAGGAAAGAGGGCCTACCCATGCGGGGCCCACGCCAGTAAGGGGAGGGTCATATCCCTCCCCCAGGTACGTTACCTAACCCTATACACCACCTTTTGTACAGACCCTGACTTGGGTATCGGAGTCCTTTTTACAGGTGCACCCCCTCCACTCACACTACTCAGTAACTCGGAGGGACTGCACGTTAAGGCTCAACGGCACCCATCTCCCAATCGCCCTACCTTTCTCACCTTCAGACTCGATCCGTTCGACAAGCGAGTAACCGAACATTGGCACCGTCTGTAGGGACGTGGCATGAATGGATCTCCTATTAGGCCCGATGGATGAGCAGGAAGAAGAGGGAGTGCGTGAGGAGGAGGGAACTCGCCTCATGAGCAGAATAGCCTCAGTGGCTTCCTCTCGCGAGCGCATGAGGACCCCCTCCCGTAGGAACAACCCTCCTTCCGTCTCATTTGAAAGACATCCCTTCGGAGGAACGGGTGGTGACAGCGCAAGGATCATGCAGGAATTGCGCAACCGGGTGCAAAATCTTGAAAGGGAGCTAGTGGCCAAGGATTGCTACCGACCCAGCCTGAGCATCTCCTGCACCCGGTCTCCACCCAGGAGATCGGATGCCCACGAAAGAAGCCCTCGGAGGGACCGTGCTAGGCGTAGGGGAGGCGCTCGATCTCCCTCGACCCATGACGGGTCCAAGAACCAGGAAGATAATAGGGAGAGGCCGAGAAGACGGCGCGTCCCCATAATCATGGGAGCAACTCTTTTTCACCCCTCCATCCTCAAGGTCCGGCTGCCGAAACACTTCGACAAGCCAATGGACATGAGATACGATGGAACCCAAGACCCCCAGGAACACCTGACGACCTTTGAGGCAAGGATGAACCTCGAGGGTATTGGCGACGCAGTGAGGTGACGCGCCTTCCCCGTAACCTTGGCAAGACCGTCAATCTGGTGGTTCAATGCGCTCCCACAGGGTTCCATTACAACCTTCTCAGACATCACCTGCAGCTTCTTAGCACAGTTTACCACCCGCATCGCCAAGGCAAAGAACCTGATCAACCTCTTAGGGGTCACCCAAAGAACCGAGGAACCGACCAGGAAATTCCTGGACAGGTTCAATAACGAATGCTTGGAAATTGAAGGCTTGACCAACTCAGTGGCTAGTCTATATTTGACGAACGGGCTGTTAAATGAAGACTTTAGAAATCACCTTACCACCAAGCCTGTATGGACAATGTAAGAGATCCAGAACGTGGTGAGGAAATACATAAATGACGAGGAAATAAGCCAGATGATGGCTGCCAACAAACGGCAACCCGCTAACCACCTTCCTCACCAACCCAGGAACTCGGAGAGGTCGAAGGAACCCTCCAAGGACGGAGGACCGGCCAAGCCTTTCAAGATCTTTCCCCGACTCGGGAAGTTCACGAACTACACCCCCTCTAACGGCCCCAATCGTCGAAGTCTACCAGCATATAGCTAACAAAGGAATCTTGTCGAAACCACGGCAGCTGAAGGACAGAACGGGCGAAAACAAGAGCTTATACTACGACTACCACAAAGGTTTCGACCACAAAACCCAAGACTACTTCGATCTAAAGGACGCTTTAGAACAGGCTATTCATGAAGGCAAATTGACCGAGTTCTCTCAATTCATAAGGGAGCCCAGGAGGAGGGAAACGCGAGCGTTTTGAAGAAGACAGGAGCCGAGTGGTAAAACCGAGACAAGAGCCTACCGAGGACAATGACCGTGGCCTCACTATCATTAACATAGTAGTCGGGAGAGATGCACCCCCCAGGTTGAGGTCCGTGACAAAGAAAGACGTTAAGATCCTATTCGCATCGTCAGGTGGCCATGGAATGCGTCTAAGGAACCACCCAGAATATCGTTCGGACCAGAAGACCGATGGTTCCACGACACCTCGAAGAACCCCCCTCCCATGGTAATCACGGCAATAGTAGGAACGGACCTGGTCAAGAGGATCCTCATCGACACCGGAGTTGATTCAAATATCATGTTCAGAAACGTGTTCGATGCCCTGGGGCTCCAAGACGCCGACCTCAAAACTCATCAGCACGAGGTCGTCGGCTTAGGAGACAATTTTATAAAACCCGACAGATTGGTTACCCTCCCGGTTAGCATCGGAGGAGGAGAAGGAAGGAGATCGGTAATGGCCAAATTTGTTGTCCTGAGGGACTCCACAGCCTACAATGTCATCTTAGGGAGGAAGACGATAAACGCACTCTCAACCGTGATATGCACAAAGTATTTAATCATGAAGTTTATCACGGACGACGGCTTGGTAGGATCCCTTAAGGGAGACCTAGAAATGGCGGTTGAGTGTGACAACTTGGTGTGGAATTTATAACCCACAAACTAACCGGCAAGTGCACCGGGTCATATCAAGTAATACCTCAGATGAGTGAGGGTCGATCCCACGAGGATTGATGGACCAAGCAACAACGGTTAAGTGATTTACTTAGTTAGACAAACAGAAAATTGTGTTTTGAGAGTTCAAAAGCATTAACGGTAAATTTAGAATATCAGAAAGCAAGCAGTAAATTGGTTGTGAAATATATGGAGAAAACAGTTAAGGTTTCAGAGATATTTATTTTCTGGATTAACTTTTCTTACCAACTATTTTAATCATGAAAAATTCAATTCATGGAAAACTATATGTGACCAAACCTTAATTCCTTAGACCTTTTTAGTCTCCTCTAACCTTCATCAACTGCTAATTCCTTGGTCACTTGATTCCAATTAGAGGGTTAAGTTCAATTCTAGTTTATATGCCACAGAAATCCTAATACCCAAATATAAGAGGATTATATGTCACGTATCCCGTTAAGTCCAAATAATTAGAAATTTAGGAGAAATTGTTTTCAAGCTGTTATTCAAGCAAAGAGCTTTTCCAAGTTTTACAAGAACTTAATTAGAACAAGGGTCATACTTCCGTTCCACCCAAATTCATAAGATAAAGAACGAAAATAATTCTTGAAATAGAAATCAGTACATGAATTAAAATAGAAAAATAATAGAATCAATTCATACAATAGAAAGAGCTCCTAACCTTAACAGTGGAGGTTTAGCTGCTCATGGTTCAGAGAGAAAACTAGGATTCAAAAAAATTGTAAAATTGCAGAATGAGGTCGAAGAGAAGATATGAGCCCGAAGGGCTGATTCTTTTCCCTTTTATATCTAATCCTAATTAATGTAAATTATATTCTCTAAAACTAAATAATATATTTTTCTATTTAAAAATAAAATAAAGTTTAATCAGAATTAATTTACTACATCTCGTCGTGCAAGCCTCCTGTAGAGAATGGGGACCACTTGGTTTAGAATAGCTAGCGCCAAACTTGGAGGATCCAAGTTTGTCTTCATTGAGGCCGTATGCAATCCACTTGGTGTTTCTTTAGTTGGCGCCAAACTCGAGGTATCTCAAGTTTGGCTTTAACATCCATGCCTTGTATTCCTTGGAATCTGAGTGTGTGGTGCCAAACTTGAGGTATCTCAAGTTTAGCTTCATCAAGCCCGTGTGTGTTCTCCAATTCTTCTTAGTTGGCGCCAAACTTGAGGTATCTCAAGTTTGGCTTCAAATGAACCGTGTGTATTCTTCAACTCTTCTTATTGGCACCAAACTTGAGGTATCTCAAGTTTGGCTTCAAATGACCCGTAAGCACTCCTGGAAAACTTGAGTGTGGCACCAAACTTGGAGTTTCTCAAGATTGGCGCCACCAAGGCAGCGAGCAAGGAAGGCGTTATGATGATCATGACGCCAAACTTGGGATTTCCCAAGTTTGGCACCAGGAAGGCAGTAATTCCATATGAAAGGTGTAGACTATTATATATCGTTGGAAAGCTATAGAAGTTGGATTTCAATGCTGCTGAAATCACGTCAATTGGACCTCTGTAGCTCAAGTAATTTCTGTTTGAGTGCAAGGAGGTCAGGGTTGACAGTATCATTTACTTTCTTCCTCTTCTTCTACAGAAACTCCATCAAATCCATCCGAATGCTACCTGAAATAAACAGAATTGCACACAACTCAAAGTAGCATTCATAGTGGCTAAAATATATTTAAATCTTGATTACACTTAACAATTTGAATGCAAATTCACTAGGAAAAGATAGAAAATATGCTCATGCATCACAACGCCAGCCTCTCCTTGAGGAAGAAGTCTAGGGAAGCATCCTGAGTCTTTCTGGCCGACTTAGACGCTCGGATAAACGACAAACCAAGACCTTAGCCAGAGGGAGACCTGGAGAAGTTCAGGGTCGGGGACACGGAAGACAAGTTCACCTTCGTAAATAAGAACCTCCTCCATAACCTAAAAGAGCCCCTCATGGAGGCCATCAGGGCAAACAGTGACTTGTTTGCCTGGACGCCAGCCGACATGCCTGGGGTAGACCCCCATTTCATGTCCAACTGACTTGCCATGAAGCCGGATGCCAAGCCTGTGGCTCAGAGGCGGAGGAAGATATCCCTAGAAAGAGCCAATGAGGTGGCCAAGCAAACGGCCAACCTGTTAGAAGTGGAGTTTATCAGGGAACTCGAATACTCGACATGGCTGTCGAATGTGGTTCTCGTCAAAAAGGCAAACAGAAAGTGGAGGATGTACGTCGATTATTCGAATCTCAACAAAGCGTGTCTAAAGGACTCCTTCCTCCTCCCAAACATTGACGCCTTGGTAGATGTGACTGCGGGATATCGCTTCTTAAGCTTCATGGACGCATATTCGGGGTATAACCAGATACCAATGCACAGACTAGATGAAGAAAAATGGTGTTCCTAATGCCAGGAGGCACTTACTATTATAAAGTCATGCCATACGGTCTGAAGAATGCAGGAGCGACCTACCAAAGGCTGATAAACAAGGTTTTCAGTGACCTTATCGGCAAATCGGTAGAAGTCTACGTCGACGACGTTCTGGTAAAAACCAGCCAACCAGAGGACCTGGTCAACGACTTGGAAACCGTTTTTACATCTCTTCTCAAGCACAATATGAGACTTAACCCCCTCAAGTGCACCTTTGCCATGGAAGTCGGGAAATTTATTGGTTTCATGATAACACAGAGGGGGGTTGAGGCCAACCCTGACAAGTGTGAAGCTATCCTACAAATGACCAGCCCGGAATGTGTTAAGGACGTACAGAGATTGGCCGGAAGACTCACAGCCCTATCCCATTTTCTCGGCACATCGGCAACCAAGGCTCTCCCTTTCTTCCACCTCATGAGGAAAGGGATAGCCTTCGAGTGGACTCCAGCTTGTGAAGAAGCCTTCAACCACTTCAAGGAGATACCCTCAGCCCCACCGGTCCTGGGCAAGCCCAAAGACGTCAAGACGCTTTTTCTATATTTGGCGGTGTCGGACGAGGTCTTAGTGGCCGTCCTTGTCCGCGAAGAATACAAATCCCAGCATCCAGTCTATTTTGTCAGCAAAGCGCTGCAAGGCGTGGAGCTAAGGTATAGCAAGCTAGAGAAACTAGCCTACACACTCCTGGTCTCGTCCCGAAGGCTGAGGCAATACTTTCAAGGGCATCAAATCACCGTTAAGATGGATCAAGCCATTTGCCAAGTCCTACAAAAGCCCGACTTGGTGGGGCGAATGATGACCTGGGCGGTTGAGCTGTCCCAATACGATTTGCAATACGAACCTAGGCACGCAATTAAAGTCCAGGCTATGGCTGACTTCCTAGTTGAAGTAATGGAGGATCCTCCCAAGAAATTGATTACACGGTGGGAGCTCCACATTGACGGAGCCTCCAACCAAACGTCCGGAGGAGTAGGTATAATACTTGAAAGCTCAGCAGCGGTAGTCTACGAACAGTCCGTCAAGTTCAACTTCCCGGTTTCCAACAATCAAGCAGAATACGAAGCCCTGATAGGAGGCCTACTCTTGGCAAAAAAAAGTCGGAGCAACGAAGCTTGAGGTAAACAGCGATTCTCAAATTGTCACCTCCCAAATCAACGGGACTTATCAAGCCAGAGACCCCTTGCTACAGAAGTACCTGGAAAGGGTCAAGAAGTGAAACAAATACTTTGAAGAGGTTGAGGTACACCACGTCCCAAGAGAAAAGAATGCCCGAGCCGACTTTCTATCAAAGCTAGCAAGCACAAAGCCAAGATCGGAAAATCGGTCCCTGATCCAAGGGCTGATAAGAGAATCCACAGTGACCTTGTACGTAACCCAAGCAGCCGAGTATGAAGGGAAGCGGCCAAGTACATGATAGTACAAGGTTAGTTGTTCAAGCAGAGGCTGAGTCAACCTCTACTGAAGTGCCTGCGCCCCAACCAAGCGGACTACATTCTAAGGGAAGTTCATGAAGAATGCTGCAGTCAGCACATCGGGGGAATGCCTTGGCCAAGAAGCTCATAAGGGATAGCGATTACTGCCCATCGATGATGTCGGATGCCCAAGAGTTTTGTGAAAAGATGCAAGAAGTGCCTAGAAAATGTCAACTTCCATAAGATTCCGGCAGCGGAGATAAGCTTGCTAACGGCCTCCCAACCTTTTTGCCAATGGGGGGTTGACCTACTAGGGCCTTTCCCGATAGCCCCTGGGCAAGTCAAATACCTGATCGGGCCATCGACTACTATACTAAGTGGGTCGAGGCAGAGCCACTAGCTAGCATCTCGTCAGTAAACTACCGAAGTTCTTGTGGAGCCAAGTAGTTGCCAGGTTCGGCATCCCAGAGGTTGTGATATCGGATAATGGGACACAGTTCACTAATAAGAAATTCAATGAATTTCTCTCTAGATTGGGGATAAAGCAAAAATTCTCATCGGTAGAGCACTCACAGACCAACGGCAAAGTGGAATCAGCAAACAAAGTAATCTTCCAAGGACTCAAGAAACGGCTTGAATAAAAGAAAGGGGCATAGGCGGACGAACTTGCCTCAGTCTTGTGGTCCTACAGAACGACAACACAATCCTCCACTGGGGAGACGCCTTTTCAGCTCACCTATGGAGCGATGTGATGATCCCCGTGGAAGTAGGAGAGCCGAGCCCTCGAGTACTCCTAGGTGGGGACAAGGAAGTAGTAGAGAAGGATCTAGTTGATGAGACTAGGGAGATGACCCATTTATCAGAAATAGTGCTGAAGCAGAGAATAGCATTAAGGTATAATGTGAGGGTATTAAAGAGAAACTTTGAATAGTGAGACTTGGTTTTACAACGCAATGACATAGGGCTGCCAACCCCGGGAGAAGAAAATCTGGCAGCCAACTGGGAAGGCCCGTACAGGGTTAAAGAAGTCTTCGGCAATGTGGCTTACAAGCTGGAACGGCTAGACAGAAAAGAAGCGCCCACGATATGGAATGTGGCAAATCTGAAGAGGTTCAACTCGTAGGGGCCTGCACAGGAGGTCCCGACTACCCGTTTGACCGTCTTAGTAACATTTGTCTTACTTTTAACGTTGGTTTATATTGATCCATTTTGTCTAAGTCTTTACCTGTCCCCCCCCCCCGTGTTTGAGTTGTTACTTTTTTTCTGCCTTGTTAAAATTGATGATTATCTTATTATTCGTCCATACCGTGCTACTCCTAATGTGTGTTCGATTCAGATAAGTTTTCACATTTTATGAATCCCACGGCACCCTGGGACTGATCACCCCAGGAGCCAACAAAACCGAAATTGTTAGTCAACGGCTATCAAATTAAAGCCAGGCTAACTAATGATTAAAAATAAAGCCTCAAGATGGCCTGACAAATCGTCGTTCGATAAGCAAAACGGAAACTAGTTTACTCCTAAACTATCGAGAATTCCAAAATCCAAAACATTACAAAGCCAAACGGCCCAAAAAGCACAAGTAAATACATATCACTTCCTCACGAGGTCGACAATCTTGCCATCCTTGATGGTCTTGAAAGCACCAACAGCAGAGACATCGAAATCCGAAGCCAGCAATTTCACCTGGGCCTTAATCGCTTCTTCGATGGCCCCAATAGCGTTTCGAGCATGCCTCACGGTTTCTTTATTCTTCTTCTTCAAAAAAGAAACCTCAGCCTTAACAGTTTTTGCCAACGAGACGGCATCGTCACGTTCCTTCTCCAATTCCTTTACCCGGCCATGAGCAGCATTGAGCTAACTCTCCAAAGTGAGCTCCCGCTCAATGAGCCGTGTAACCGTCTCGTCGGAGGTCTTCACTTTCTCCTCAAAAGCAACCAGCTGGGTCTTCACCGATTCCACCTCTAGTTTTAACTTCTCCACAAACTTAACGGCCGCTTGGAGCTTGCCATCCAGAGTCCGAGCACTAGCCAGGACAGGTTCTGCCTTCCTCGCTACAGCGGCAGCCCAGAGCAAAGTACGATACACCCACTTTGCCTGAGAGGCGAGGTCCCCACCATGAAAGAACTCCTCAGTGTCGGGCAGGAGTTGCGAATTGATGAAGGTCTTGGCATCGAAGTTCCTTTCCATCACAGTGAGCACCCCCTCCGGGCTCGAGGTTGATTTCCTCTTACAGAACCTCTGGTCGGGGAGTCAGACCAGTGCTTGTGCCGATCCCCTCCCCCTAAGGAGTTTGGGACTGCACTTCGAAAGCGAGGGAGTGCGGAGGATCATTGGTGCGAGTGGTAGAGCTTTCGTCACTATTTCCAGGGAGGAACATCGAAAACAGATTATCAAGTCCAACTTGCTCACAGCCATGGACACTGAAACAAGGAAACATATAAGAGTTCGTTAAGCAAGACACTAAGCAAGCAAACAAATCAAGCATAAGAAACGGGGAAACTACGGCCAGCCGACTACTTACCTATATAAGCCCTACCCATATCATGATCACCCATTAAGGTGAAGGTTGACATTGTTTTTACCAAAAATAGCCGACAGTATGTCGGCAACGTTTTTATTTTGTTGGGTCAAGCCCTTGTAAGTCACCTTCGTGAAGGCATTGGCCCCGGCACCAAAGCTCCAATAGGTCGGGATACGGCGCTCACCCTCTAAGGTCAGCCAGAACGGATGTTGACCTTCAACGGGCCGCACCTTGAAGTATTTCTCCTTAAAGCCATGATAGGAATCTTCGAACAACCCGAAGATCCGTCTACCTTGGGTTGCCCAAAAAGACATGTACCCTTTCTTGGCTCTCTCTTCTTTAGAAGGATTCGTCAAAACGAAGAACCATAGAAAAACTTCCACTGAGACCGGCAGCTCCAAATATTCACACACCATCTCGAATCACTGGATGGAGGCCTAATTGTTCGGATGTAGTTGTGACGGCACCACATCACACCGGTTTAGAAGCGCCGTATGAAAGGGGGAGAAGGGGATACGAACCCCTAGGCTGGTAAACAGTGATTTATACAGCCAGATCCAGTCGGCAACTGATGAGCGGATAATTTATACGCTTTTTGGCATTGTTTTTAGTATGTTTTTAGTAGGATCTAGTTACTTTTAGGGATGTTTTCATTAGTTTTTATGTTAAATTCACATTTCTGGACTTTACTATGAGTTTGTGTGTTTTTCTGTGATTTCAGGTATTTTCTGGCTGAAATTGAGGGACTTGAGCAGAAATCAGATTCAGAGGTTAAAGAAGGACTGCTGATGCTGTTGGATTCTGACCTCCTTGCACTCAAAGTAGATTTTCTGGAGCTACAGAACTCGAAATGGTGCGCTTCCAATTGCGTTGGAAAGTAGACATCCAGGGCTTTCCAGAAATATATAATAGTCCATACTTTGGCCAAGAATAGATGATGTAAACTGGCGTTCAACGCCAGCTTTCTACCCAAATATGGCGTCCAGCGCCAGAAAAGGATCCAAAACCAGAGTTGAACGCCAGAAATGGATCAAAACCTGGCGTTCAACTCCACAAATGGCCTCTGCACGTGCAACACTCAAGCTCAGCCCAAACACACACCAAGTGGGCCCAGGAAGTGGATTTATGCATCAATTACTTACTCATGTAAACCCTAGTAGCTAGTTTATTATAAATAGGACATTTTACTATTGTATTAGGCATCTTTGGTCTCAGTTTTAATCCATAGTTCATCTTAGGAGACTATTGATCATGCTTTAGGGGGCTGGCCATCTTGGCCATGCCTGGACCCTTTCACTTATGTATTTTCAACGGTAGAGTTTCTACACTCCATAGATTAAGGTGTGGAGCTCTGTTGTTCCTCAAAGATTAATGCAAAGTACTACTGTTTTCTATTCAATTCATCTTATTTCGCCTCTAAGATATCCATTCGCACCCAAGAACATGATGAAGGTGATGATTATGTGTGACGCTCATTACCATTCTCCCCTATGAACACGTGCCTGACAAACACTTCCGTTCTACATGAAATAAGCTAGAATGAATATCTCTTAGATCTCCTAACCGGAATCTTCGTGGCGTAAGCTAGAATGATGGCGGCATTCAAGAGAATCCGGAAAGTCTAAACCTTGTCTGTGGTATTCCGAGTAGGATTCAATGATTGAATGACTGTGACGAGCTCCAAACTCGCGATTGCAGGGCGTTAGTGACAGACGCAAAAGGATAGTAAATCCTATTCCAGCATGATCGAGAACCGACAGATGAATAGCCGTGCCGTGACAGGGTGCGTGAGCATATTATTCACTGAGAGGATAAGATGAAGCCATTGACAAGGGTGATGCCTCCAGACGATTAGCCGTGCCGTGACAGGGCATTGGATCATTTTCCCGAGAGATGACCGAAAAGCATCTCCATTCGCTTATCTGAGATTCTTACCAATGAATTACATAAGTACCTCTATCCCTATTTTATTAATTATTATTCGAAAATACCATTATCACCTTATATCTGCCTGACTGAGATTTACAAGGTGACCATAGCTTGCTTCATACCAACAATCTCCGTGGGATTCGACCCTTACTCACGTAAGGTATTACTTGGACGACCCAGTGCACTTGCTGGTTAGTTGTATCGAAGTTGTGACAAATTATGAATGTGTAATCACGATTACGCGTACCAAGTTGCTCACGTGCCAGGAATAGTTTGAGCCTGGACATCACAATTTCGTGCACCAAGTTTTTGGCGCCGTTGCCGGGGATTGTTCGTGTTTGGACAACTGACGGTTCATCCTGTTGCTCAGATTAGGTAATTTTCTTTTTATTTTATTTTCAAAAATTTTTCAAACATATTTCTAAAATTATCTCATCTGTTTTCGAAAAAAATAAAAATATTTTCAAAAAAAAAAGAGGGTTTTAAAATAAAAATGTTTTCAAAAATATATTTTCTTTTCAAGGATTTTTAAGAATGAATTCTAGTATTTCATGAAGCATGTTGAAGCCTGGCTGGCTGTAAAGCCATGTCTATTCCTTTGGTAATGAGTATATCAGGCATGTCATATCTGAATTACATGCTGAAGCTTGGCTGGCCATTGGCCATGTCTAGTGTTTTGGACCGGAGCTTTCATTGAAAGCTTGGCTGGCTAGTGAGTCATGTCTAATTCCTGGACTGAAGCTTTAGACTAAGAATGCAAGATTCCTGGAATTCATATTAAAAATTTTGGAATCCTTATTTTTCTTTTTCATACAATTTTCGAAAAAAAAATCCAAAAAAATTAGAAAATCATAAAAAATCAAAAATATTTTTCTGTTTCTTGTTTGAGTCTTGAGTCATATCATAAGTTTGGTGTCAATTGCATATGCATCTTGCATTTTTTGAAAATTTCATGCATTCATGGTGTTCTTCATGATCTTCAAGTTGTTCTTGGTAAGTCTTCTTGTTTGCTCTTGATGATTTTTTGTTTTGTGTCTTTTCATGTTTATCATATGCATTCTTGAATTCTTAGTGTCTAAGCATTAAAGAATTCTAAGTTTGGTGTCTTGCATGTTTTCTTTGCATTAAAAATTTTTCAAAAATATGTTCTTGATGTTCATCATGACATTCATAGTGTTCTTGGTGTTCATCTTGACACTCATAGCATTCTTGCATGCATCACATGTTTTGATCTAAAAATTTCATGCATTGCATCTTTTTAGTGTTTTTCTCTTGCATCATAAAAATTCAAAAATCAAAAAAATATCTTTCCCTTTTTCTCTCATCAAATTCAAAAATTTGGATTGACTTTTTCAAAATTTTTTAAAATCAAATTGTTTCTCATGAGTCAAATCAAATTTTCAATTTGAAAATCTTATCTTTTTCAAAATCTTTTTCAAAAATCAAATCTTTTTCAAAATTCTTAGTTATTTTCGAAAATTTCAAAAATATTTTTCAAAAATCTTTTTCTTATTTTTATATCAAATTTTCGAAAATAACATCACCAATTAATGTTTTGATTCAAAAATTTCAAGTTTGTTACTTGCTTGTTAAGAAAGATTCAAACTTTAAGTTCTAGAATCATATCTTGTGATTTCTTGTGAATCAAGTCATTAATTGTGATTTTAAAAATCAAATCTTTTTCAAAACTACTTTCTAAAATATCTTCTTATCTTATCTTTTTCAAAAATTTGATTTCAAAATATCTTCTCTAACTTCCTAACTTCTTATCTTTTCAAAACTGATTTTCAAATTTGTTTCAACTAACTAACTAACTTTTTGTTTGTTTCTTAACTTTTTCAAAACTACCTAACTAACTCTCTCTCTCTAATTTTCGAAAATATCTTCCTTCTTTTTCAAAAATTTCTTTTTAATTAACTAATTATTCTTATTTTTATTTTTGATTTTAAAAATTTTCGAAAAATACTAACATTTTTCAAAAAAAAACTATTTTCAAAAATCACTAACTCTTTTTCAAAAATTATTTTCGAAAATTCTCCCTCCCCCATCTTATTCTATTTATTCATTCATATCCTAACATCTCATCTCACATCTCTGCCATCCTCACGGTTGTGTTTCTTCCATTATATTACATTCTTTGTCTCCCCCTCTTCTTCTACTCACACAGGGATCCCTATACTGTGGTATAAAGGATCTCTATTATTATTATTATTTTTCTGTGCCTTCTTCTTTGTCATATGAGCAGGAGCAAGGATAAGAACATTCTTGTGGAAGCAGATCCAGAACCTGAAAGGACTCTGAAGAGAAAATTAAGGGAAGCTAAATTACAACAATCCAGAGATAACCTTTTAGAAATTTTCGAACAGGAAAAGGAGATGGCAGCCGAAAATAATAATAATAATGTAAGGAAGATGCTTGGTGACTTTACTGCACCTAATTCCAATTTACATGGAAGAAGCATCTCCATTCCTGCCATTGGAGCAAACAACTTTGAGTTGAAACCTCAATTAGTTTCTCTGATGCAGCAGAACTGCAAGTTTCATGGACTTCCATCTGAAGATCCTTTTCAGTTCTTAACTGAATTCTTGCAGATATGTGATACTGTTAAGACTAATGGAGTAGATCCTGAAGTCTACAGGCTCATGCTTTTCCCTTTTGCTGTAAGAGACAGAGCTAGATTATGGTTGGATTCTCAACCCAAAGACAGCCTGAACTCTTGGGATAAGCTGGTCACGGCTTTCTTAGCCAAGTACTGTCCTCCTCAAAAGCTGAGCAAGCTTAGAGCTGATGTTCAAACCTTCAGACAGAAAGAAGGTGAATCCCTCTATGAAGCTTGGGAAAGATACAAACAGTTGACCAAAAAGTGTCCTTCTGACATGCTTTCAGAATGGACCATCCTGGATATATTCTATGATGGTCTGTCTGAGTTATCTAAGATGTCATTGGATACCTCTGCAGGTGGATCCATTCACCTAAAGAAAACGCCTGCAGAAGCTCAAGAACTCATTGACATGGTTGCTAATAACCAATTCATGTACACTTCTGAAAGGAATCCTGTGAGTAATGGGACGCCTATGAAGAAGGGAGTTCTTGAGGTTGATACTCTGAATGCCATATTGGCTCAGAATAAAATATTGACTCAGCAAGTCAATATGATCTCTCAAAGTCTGCATGGAATGCAAGCTGCATCCAACAGTACTCAAGAGGCATCTTCTGAAGAAGAAGCTTATGATCCTGAGAACCCTGCAATAGCAGAGGTAAATTACTTAGGTGAACCTTATGGAAACACCTATAACTCAACATGGAGAAATCATCCAAATTTCTCATGGAAGGATCAAAAGCCCCAACAAGGCTTTAATAATGGTGGAAGAAACAGGTTTAGCAATAGCAAGCCTTTTCCATCATCAACTCAGCAACAGACAGAGAACTCTGAACAAAATGCTTCTAATTTAGCAAATCTAGTCTCTGATCTATCTAAGGCCACTGTAAGTTTCATGAATGAAACAAGGTCTTCCATTAGAAATCTGGAAGCACAAGTGGGCCAGCTGAGTAAAAGGATCACTGAAATCCCTCCTAGTACTCTCCCAAGCAATACAGAAGAGAACCCAAAAGGAGAGTGCAAGGCCATTGACATAAGCATCATGGCCGAACCTGTGAGGAGAGGAGAGGACGTGAATCCCAAGGAGGAAGACCTCCTGGGACGTCCAGTGACCAATAAGGAGCTTCCCTCTAAGGAACCAAAGGACTCTGAGGCTCATCTAGAGACCATAGAGATCCCATTGAACCTCCTTATGCCCTTCATGAGCTCTGATGAGTATTCCTCTTCTGAAGAGAATGAGGACGTTACTGAAGAGCAAACTGCCAAGTTTCTTGGTGCAATCATGAAGCTGAATGTCAAATTATTTGGCATCGATACTTGGGAAGTTGAACCTCCCTTGTTCATCAATGAACTAAGTGATCTGGATCAACTGACATTGCCTCAGAAGAGACAGGATCCTGGAAAGTTCATAATACCCTGTACCATAGGCACCATGATCTTTAAGGCTCTGTGTGACCTTGGTTCAGGAATAAACCTCATGCCCCTCTCTGTAATAGAGAAACTGGGAATCTATGGGGTGCAAGCTGCTAAAATCTCATTAGAGATGGCAGACAGTTCAAGAAAATAGGCTTATGGACAAGTAGAGGACGTGTTAGTAAAGGTTGAAGGCCTTTACATCCCTGCTGATTTCATAGTCCTGGATACTGGAAAGGAAGAGGATGAATCCATCATCCTAGGAAGACCTTTCCTGGCCACAGCAAGAGCTGTGATTGATGTTGACAGAGGTGAAATATTCCTTCAATGGAATGAGGACTCCCTTGTGTTTAAAACTCAAGGATCTCCCTCTACAACCATGGAGAGGAAGCAGAAAAAGCTTCTCTCCAAGCAGAGTCAACCAGAGCCCCCACAGTCAAACTCTAAGTTTGGTGTTGGGAGGCCACAACCAAACTCTAAGTTTGGTGTTGAACTCCCATATCCAAACTCTAAGTTTGGTGTTGGAGAGTCTCAACAAAGCTCTGCACATCTATGAGGCTCCATGAGAGCCCACTGTCAAGCTATTGACATTAAAGAAGCGCTTGTTGGGAGGCAACCCAATGTTTATCTAATTCTTATTTTTATTGTTTCTCATGTTTTCTTAGGTTCATGATCATGTGGAGTCACAAAATAAATATAAAAATTGAAAACGGAATCAAAAACAGCAGAAGAAAAATCACACCTTGGAGGAGCATCTGTCTGGCGTTCAGCACCAGAACAGAGCATGGTTCTGGCGCTGAACGCCCAAAATGGGCAGCTTCTGGGCGCTGAACGCCAGAACAGGCATCGTTCTGGCGTTCAATGCCAGAAATGGCACACAAATGGGCGTTGAACGCCCAAAATGGCCACCAACCTGGCGCTGAACGCCCAGAGTTGGGTACAAAGGCATTTTTACATGCCTAATGGGTGCAGGGATGTAAATCCTTGAACACCTCAGGATCTGTGGACCCCACAGGATCCCCACTACCTCCACTCACTCCTTCTCACCACTCTCTTTCACACAACCCCATAAACACTCTTCCCCAAAAACCCTTCACCAATCACCTCAAACTCTCTTCCCCATCACCTCTTCACCACTCACATCCATCCACTCTTCCCCATAAACCTACCTCATAAACTCCACCTACCTTCAAAATTCAAAACCAATTTCCCACCCAAACCCACCCATATGGCCGAAACACTCCCCACTCTCCCTCTCCTCCATTTCTTCTTCTTCTTCATCTATTCTTTCTTTTATTGCTCGAGGGCGAGTAAAATTCTAAGTTAGGTGTGGTAAAAGCATAAGCTTTTTGTTTTTCCATTACCATTGATGGCACCTAAGACCGGAGAATCCTCTAGAAAGGGGAAAGGGAAGATAAAAGCTTCCACATCCGAGTCATGGGAGATGGAAAGGTTCATCTCCAAAGCCCATCAAGACCACTTCTATGATGTTGTGGCCAAGAAGAAGGTGATCCCTGAGGTCCCTTTCAAACTCAAAAGAAATGAGTATCCAGAGATCCGGCATGAAATTCAAAGAAGAGGTTGGGAAGTTCTAACAAATCCCATCCAACAAGTCGGCATCCAAATGGTTCAAGAGTTCTATGCTAATGCATGGATCACCAAGAACCATGATCAAAGTAAGAACCCGGATCCAAAGAACTATGTTACAATGGTTCGGGGGAAATACTTAGATTTTAGTCCGGAGAATGTGAGGTTGGCGTTTAACTTGCCCATGATGCAAGGAAATGAACGCCCCTACACTAGAAGGGTCAACTTTAATCAAAGGTTGGACCAAGTTCTTATGGACATATGTGTAGAAGGAGCTCAATGGAAGGTTGACTCCAAAGGCAAGCTGGTTCAACTAAGAAGATTGGACCTTAAGCCTGTAGCTAGAGGATGGTTGGAGTTTATTCAATGCTCAATCATTCCCACTAGCAACCGGTCTGAAGTTACTATAGACCGGGCCATCATGATCCATAGCATCATGATTGGAGAAGAGGTGGAAGTTCATGAGATTATACCTCAAGAACTCTACAAGGTGGCTGACAAGTCCTCCACCATAGCAAGGTTAGCCTTTCCTCACCTCATTTGCCACCTATGCAATTCGGCTGGGATTGACATAGAGGGAGATATCCTCATTAAAGAGGAAAAGCCCATCACTAAGAAAAAGATGGAACAAGCAAGAGAGCCCATCAATGGAGCTCAAGAGGCGCAAGAAGCTCATCACCATGAGATCCCGGAGATGCCTCAAATGCACTTTCCTCCACAAAACTATTGGGAGCAAATCAACACCTCCCTAGGAGAATTGATTTCCAATATGGGACAACTAAGGGTGGAACATCAAGAGCACTCCATCATGCTTCATGAAATAAGAGAAGATCAAAAATCAATGAGGGAGGAGCAACTAAGACAAGGAAGAGACATAGAAGAGCTCAAGGACATCATTGGTTCCTCAAGAAGGAAACGCCACCATCACTAAGGTGGATTCATTCCTTGTTCTTGCTTTCTCTGTTTTTCGTTTTCTATGTTATGTGCTTATCTGTGTTTGTGTCTTCATTACATGATCATTAGTAGTTAGTAAATTTGTCTTAAAGTTATAAATGTCCTATGAATCCATCACCTCTCTTAAATGAAAAATGTTTTAATTCAAAAGAACAAGAAGTACATGAGTTTCGAATTTATCCTTGAACTTAGCTTAATTATATTGATGTGGTGACAATGCTTCTTGTTTTCTGAATGTATGCTTGAACAGTGCATATGTCTTTTGAAATTGTTGTTTAAGAATGTTAAATATGTTGGCTCTTGAAAGAATGATGATTAGGAGACATGTTATTTGATAATCTGAAAAATCATAAAAATGATTCTTGAAGCAAGAAAAAGCAGCAAAGAACAAAGCTTGCAGAAAAAAAAAGGGGCGAAAAAAATAAAAAAAAATAGAAAGAAAAAGAAAAAGCAAGCAGAAAAAGCCAAAAACCCTTAAAACCAAAAGGCAAGGGCAATAAAAAGGATCCCAAGGCTTTGAGCATCAGTGGATAGGAGGGCCTAAAGGAATAAAATCCTGGTCTAAGCGGCTAAACCAAGCTGTCCTTAACCATGTGCTTGTGGCGTGTAGGTGTCAAGTGAAAACTTGAGACTGAGCGGTTAAAGTCAAGGTCCAAAGCAAAAAAAAAAAGAGTGTGCTTAAGAACCCTGGACACCTCTAATTGGGGACTTTAGCAAAGCTGAGTCACAATCTGAAAAGGTTCACCCAATTATGTGTCTGTGGCATTTATGTATCCGGTGGTAATACTGGAAAACAAAGTGCTTAGGGCCACGGCCAAGACTCATAAAGAAGCTGTGTTCAAGAATCATCATACTGAACTAGGAGAGTCAATAACACTATTCGAAATCTGAAGTTCCTATAGATGCCAATCATTCTGAACCTCAATGGATAAAGTGAGATGCCAAAACTATTCAAGAGGCAAAAAGCTATAAGTCCCGCTCATTTGATTGAAGCTCTGTTTCATTGATAGTTTGGAATTTATAGTATATTCTCTTCTTTTTATCCTATTTGATTTTCAGTTGCTTGGGGACAAGCAACAATTTAAGTTTGGTATTGTGATGAGCGGATAATTTATACGCTTTTTGGCATTGTTTTTAGTATGTTTTTAGTAGGATCTAGTTACTTTTAGGGATGTTTTCATTAGTTTTTATGTTAAATTCACATTTCTTGACTTTACTATGAGTTTGTGTGTTTTTCTATGATTTCAGGTATTTTCTGGCTGAAATTGAGGGACTTGAGCAGAAATCAGATTCAGAGGTTAAAGAAGGACTGCTGATGCTGTTGGATTCTGACCTCCCTGCACTCAAAGTGGATTTTCTGGAGCTACAGAACTCGAAATAGCACGCTTCTAATTGCGTTGGAAAGTAGACATCCAGGGCTTTCCAGCAATATATAATAGTCTATACTTTGGCCAGGAATAGACGACGTAAACTGGCGTTTAACGCCAGCTTTCTACCCAAATATGGCGTCCAGCGCCAGAAAAGGATCCAAAACCAGAGTTGAACGCCAGAAATGGATCAAAACCTGGCGTTCAACTCCACAAATGGCCTCTGCACGTGCAACACTCAAGCTCAGCCCAAACACACACCAAGTGGGCCCAGGAAGTGGATTTATGCATCAATTACTTACTCATGTAAACCCTAGTAGCTAGTTTATTATAAATAGGACCTTTTACTATTGTATTAGGCATCTTTGGTCTCAAATTTAATCCATAGTTCATCTTAGGAGACTATTGATCACGCTTTAGGGGGCTGGCCATCTCGACCATGCCTGGACCCTTTCACTTATGTATTTTCAACGGTAGAGTTTCTACACTCCATAGATTAAGGTGTGGAGCTCTGTTGTTCCTCAAAGATTAATGCAAAGTACTACTGTTTTCTATTCAATTCATCTTATTTCGCTTCTAAGATATCCATTCGCACCCAAGAACGTGATGAAGGTGATGATTATGTGTGACGCTCATTACCATTCTCCCCTATGAACACGTGCCTGACAAACACTTCCGTTCTACATGAAATAAGCTAGAATGAATATCTCTTAGATCTCCTAACCGGAATCTTCGTGGCGTAAGCTAGAATGATGGCGGCATTCAAGAGAATCCGGAAATTCTAAACCTTGTCTGTGGTATTCCGAGTAGGATTCAATGATTGAATGACTGTGACGAGCTCCAAACTCGCGATTGCAGGGCGTTAGTGACAGACGCAAAAGGATAGTAAATCCTATTCCAGCATGATCGAGAACCGACAGATGAATAGCCGTGCCGTGACAGGGTGCGTGAGCATATTATTCACTGAGAGGATAAGATGAAGCCATTGACAAGGGTGATGCCTCCAGACGATTAGTCGTGCCGTGACAGGGCATTGGATCATTTTCCCGAGAGATGACCGAAAGTAGCCATTGACAGTGGTGATGTATCACATAAAGCCAGCCATGGAAAGGAGTAAGACTGATTGGATGAAGATAACAGGAAAGCAGAGGTTCAGAGGAACGAAAAGCATCTCCATTCGCTTATCTGAGATTCTTACCAATGAATTACATAAGTACCTCTATCCCTATTTTATTAATTATTATTCGAAAATACCATTATCACCTTATATCTGCCTGACTGAGATTTACAAGGTGACCATAGCTTGCTTCATACCAACAATCTCCGTGGGATTCGACCCTTACTCACGTAAGGTATTACTTGGACGACCCAGTGCACTTGCTGGTTAGTTGTATCGAAGTTGTGACAAATTATGAATGTGTAATCACGATTACGCGTACCAAGTTGCT
Source organism: Arachis ipaensis (assembly GCF_059453495.1). Lineage (NCBI taxonomy): Eukaryota > Viridiplantae > Streptophyta > Magnoliopsida > Fabales > Fabaceae > Arachis > Arachis ipaensis. The sequence continues at coordinate 136,151,782 of NC_142440.1, read as the reverse complement.
CACGTGCCAGGAATAGTTTGAGCCTGGACATCACAATTTCGTGCACCAGCAACTCGGGGGGTGTTCAAGTTTAGATGGCATATCCGTTCCTGGTCCCCAGGAACGAACGCATGATAACGTTCTTCCTCGGGACCTCCTCCACAAAGTAGATCGGATTGACAGAATTCCATGAGCTCCTCTAGGGTCATCCTGGAAGGGGTATCTTTCACGTCTAAGGTAACCCAGGCGTACCGGTCCACGAGAGCTCTTGCGGCGGGATGTTGTACGATACCTATAGGGGCGAGCCACCGGTTAAGTCAGACCAGATGGTCGGAAATCCGGGTGCTTCAGAACTGACACTACAACCCACTGTGAGCTAATCTACGGTTAGAGGTCAACCAAAAGGAAATAGAACCTATCTGGTAGTAGTCATACGCAGTCTAGGCAGCATAAAAACAAACCAACAACGACAAGCGACCATACACATTCCAAGCAGTTAAAAAGCAATGGCAGTAAAAGATCAATCTACCAGAAGAAAGGGAAGGACGATTGATATTCGGATTCTTACCAGTAAAGAATTTTATAAAAATAATCACGTTGTAAATATAGTTCCTAAACCGACAAAAAATCCTTTCGTACAAAAATTTGGTTGTCACAAGTAACAAAACCCAATAAAATTTATAACCGAAGTATTTAAACATCGGGTTGTCTCTCAAGGAATTGCAGGGAGGTGTATTTATTATTGGTTATGGAAGATTATCTTTTTGGTTTTTGAAATAAGGAACAAGTAATTTAAATGGCAAGAAAAATAAATTAATAATTAGAAAAACTCTTGGCAAGATATGAGAAGTGGAAATTTCATCCTAGTTATCCTTATCAGGTGTTATGAGAATTGTTTATTGCTCCCACTTAGTTAACCCTTACTAAATAAAGGAAAGTCAAGTGGACTAATTAACTTGATTCCTCAAGTCCTAGTCAACTCCTATGGAAAGACTAGCTTTAGAGGGATCCAAATCAATTAGCAATTCCCAATTTTCAATCAACCGCTGAGTTTGACAACTCAAGTGTCACCAATTACTTATCCAAAGCCTCCAAAGCCAAAAGGGAATGAAATCTACTCGAATAAAAATGCCTTTTCATCAATTAAAGCTAAGAGTATCATAATTCTGAAATACCTCAAATTGCATTTAAACATAAATTCAAATCTAACAGGGGAAGGTTCATAAGCCAATTTGGCAACATAAGTAATTAACAAGTAAAAGCATTAGAGTAAATAAAAGTAGAAGAGAAACATAAATTAAAGGAACATTGAACCTGAATTGAAGAAATAACCATACTCTAAGAGAAATCCTAATTCTAAAAGCTAAGAGAGAGGAAGAACCTCTCTCTTTCTAAAACTACATCTAAAACTTCAAAATTTTCTTTTTCCAATTCCCAATAATGAATGAATTAATTGATTCCCTTATTCTCCAGCCTCTATTCTGTGTTTTTGAGCTTGGATTTGGGCCGAAAAAGGGCCTAGAAATCGCTGGGAGCATTTTCTGTAATTTTCTACACGTGGTGTCCGTCATGCATGCCCGTGGGTCACGCGTGCGCGTCATTTGGAGTTTTTCCTTGTCACGCGTACACGTCAGTCACGCGTTCGCGTCGTTTGTGCTCTGCGCCTAGGCACGCGTCCGCATCGTCCATGCGTGCGCGTCGCTGCCATTTTTCGCTAGGCACGCGTCCGCGTCGTCCATGCGTGCGCGTCGCTGCCATTTTCTTCAAAACTCCATTTTTGTGCGTTCCTTCCATTTTTGCATGTTTCCTTTCTGTCCTCTAAGCCATTCCTGCCCTATGAAGCCTGAAAATACTTAACACACAGATCACGGTATCGAATGGTAATAAAGGATAATTAAAATAATTATTTTTAAGGCATAGGAAACATGTTTTCACATATATCATAGAATAAGGAAGGAATTGTAAAACCATGCCATTTCTTATGAATAAGTGGGTGAAGAATTGATAAAAACACTCAATTGTGCACAAGATAAATCATAAAATAGTGGTTTATCAACCTCTCCACACTTAAACATTAGCATGTCCTCATGCTAAATCCAAGAGAAAGGAGTGAAGGTAGAATGGTGGAATCTTATGCAATGCAATGCAATCTATTCTAAATGTAAGCTACCTAAATGAATCATGCAATTCTAATTACTATCCACTTATATATATAAAGCTTACATGTGGTTAAATTGAGTTAAATTCTTCAAGGAAACATATATGTACAACCAAGGCCAAAATACATTCACAATTGAGTTGAGTTAATCAAAAGATTTCACAAACTTGCAAGACAATAAACAATTAAATATGGATATATGAAAATGAGCTATTGAACCCTCACTGGATTTGTATATACACTCTAGTCACTCAGTGTTTGGGGTTAATCACTCTATTCTTTTCTAGTCATGCTTTCTAAAATTTTGTTCTTCATCTAACCAATAAAAAAATATTTAATGTACACATGCAAACATCATGAGGTCTTTTTCAAGGTTGTAATGGGGCTAAGGCAAAGGTGAGCATATATATATATAAGGCTAAGTGAGCTATAAATTGAGTCCTTGATTAGTCTAAGATCTCACCTAACATATACATACTCTATACAATTAGAATTATGCTTAGCTTCCCATAATTTTCCCACTTTCTTATTACATACTCATGCATCAAATTATTTTTAACTTTATCCTATGTGCATTGATCTTCTTACTAAACTTTCCCCCTGTGGTAATTTTGTCCCCTTATCTCTTTATTTAAGGAAAAATATATTTTTTTATTTTTTTTTTTGTATTTTTTTGAAGAGAAACACAACGCATATCAATGCACATAGTATTTTACTTATTTTGGTCTTACATGAGCAAGTATCCAAATTTCAAATAATTTATCAATTTAATGCCTTTTTCCTATCAACCCAAGTTTCCATAATTTTTCCACACTTAGTGGATGCACAATCTCTATCTTAAGCTAACCAAGGATCCAATTTGGTGTATTTCATTTGTTTTTCTGCTTAAGGCTAGTGATGTGGTTATAGAACAGAATAAATGGGGATTAAAAGGCTCAAGGGGCTAACAAGGGTGACGTAAAAGGTAGGCTTATTTGGGATAAGTGAGCTAAAACAAGTAACAGCCTCAATCATATGCAAGTATGTAAATACATTCTATATTGGACATATAGACTGACACAAAGTAAAGATTGCAAGCATAGAAAAGAAGGGAAAAACACATAAGAATGAAAACTATGGTTAAATATAACCATGCAATTAAGCTCAAAACTCACGGGTTGTGTGTTCTTTGGCTCAAAAATCATATATTAGTTATGTATATCATGCAAGTAGAAATCAAGAGTTTCCATTCAACTCAATGTGAATCTTTGAATGGCTCTTAAAAAAATAAGTATTTTCCTTGAAAAATGTTGTCGATTTACCAACATTTATTGCAATATATATATATATATATATATATATATATATATATATATGGTGGGTGGGTTGTTGTGATTCTGAAAAACTAAAATTTCTAGTACACTCTTTTATTTTCAATTAAACTAAATTATCATATACTAAAAGGATAAACTAAACTAAGTAATCTATATTTTCTATATCACAACTAATAAGCTAAAGGTGCAATTTAAGCTAAATATCTAAGATATATATGCGAAGTGCAAAATATAGAAATAGAGTAGAAATAAACAGAAATACAGCAAAAGAAAATGTGCAAGTACTGAAAGACACATAAGATAAAATAAAATAAAAATACAGAAAAGGAAGTAATATAGGATAAAGAGTCTGAAAGTGGTTCACCAAAATAGAGTTCGTCGGAGATGGCGACCTCCCCACACTTAAATAATAGCATCGTCCTCGATGCTCAATCAAGCATGGTGTGAAGAAGTGGCATCTCCGGAAGGGTGCTTTGCTGGTGTCTCAATGGTGGCCTGAGGTGTTGCAGTCTGTATGGGTGGTTGGGGATCTGCTGTTGAAGCGGGGGCTCTGTCTGTAAAGGGACCTGTGGATTGGCTGGCTGTATCTGCTGGGGCTCCTCATGATGTGGCGCAGCCTGCTTGGGTCCTGCCTGCTCAGCCTCGACTTGTGCATCCTCCTCCTGGTCATCCGCCTCCTTCTCAGATGGCTCTGATGGTGTGTCAAGCTCAGAGGGAATGTCATGGTGGCCCGATCAGATCATCAACTTTAAATGCTCATAGCGTTGCTTGCTGCGACGCTCAGACCTCTCATATCGCCACTTGAAGAGGCGGTGCACAAGGTGGTAAATAGACTCTGAAGCAGGTGAGGGTGCTGTGGTGGTAGCCGGTGCAGCAGGTGCAGAAGGAGCAGCAGAAGGTGTGGTTGCATCAACTGAGGCAGTGAGAAAGGGAGGTCTATATCCCAGAACCTGAAACTTTCTGCCATGTGGGATAATCTTCTTGCAGTCAGCGGCAAGTGGCTTCTCATCCGCAAGCTCCCAGGATACCTCAGCTCGGTGGCCCAGCTGAGTAATCAAGTAGGGGAAGGGCAGAGAGCCTCGGACATGGACCCTGGACATGGAATACTGGATAAATCTGGGAAGGTACAGGTCCTTGCCCTCCATCACACCCTAGTTAAGTGTAATCATGGCAGCTGGCACCTCAGTCTTGTGAGTGCTCGGCATCACATAGTTGCTCAGAATTTGCTGCCATAGCCGAGCCTCATCATTCAGATAAATAATTTTTATTCCTTTTGGGGTCACTGTTGACTTACCCATGACCCATGGGATAGTAGGATCAAGAGCTATAGTGCGCGTCACTGCGTCCCAATCAAAATGCATAAATCTCATATCCTCTTCAGCCTTCTGGTAACCATCTGGCTGATCGGATTTGGGCTGGAGTTGGAGGATATATTCAATTGCCTCCTCAATAACCAGAATTTGTTTGCCTCTGAGCTGAACGGCATCCAGGGTCGTTTTAAAGTAGTTACAGTAAAATTCTCTAACCCAAGATGCATTTACCTCAGTCAAGTTCCTCTCCAGAAAGTACCATCCTCTCTGTTTGATTTGGTCTGTGGTGTACTCTAGTAATTCCGCTGGAATTTGGAGGGTCTTTTCTAGATATAACTTCCTTGAAGTTGCAAAGACTGGATACTTGAGTTCACAGTATCGGTTGGCAAACTTGACTGGGTCGGTGGCAGGCACTAACTGATCAGCTTTTTCTTGCGGGGTAAAATTCTTCTCCCGCCAGGAATCATCATGTAGTATATCCAGGATGGCCATAGAGGACTCTCCTCTTTTCCTTTTGCATGTGCCTATTTTGGCTTTTTTTTTCCTTTAGGGTCAGACATCCTAAAAAGCAGAGGTTCCAGGATACAGTTTATCAAACTAAAGCAGAAAAATAGGTAAGCAAATAGTATATGAGCAATATAAGCATAGAGGGGCAAAAGAGGAATACATTAACAATATAAGCATGAAGTGAGTTAGATAGATGTAGAATTTTGGACCGTATGCAAGCTAAAAGTCAAAGAATTGAAATAAAATCACAATCCAAGATCCATGATATGCGGAATTGTTTGTTTATCAGGAACAACAATAATCATGCCTTGAAATGGGTTGAAAATAGTTAGGTAAAAACTAAAAGAGAGTTAGAAAGTTAATGCAGTTAAGAGTTAAAAAGTAAGGTTAAAGAAAGTAGCATGGTATTGTATGTCCTAATTAACAAAAATTACATAAACTTGAAGAACAAGCAACTCAAATTCAAGCAAAGATTGCAGTTTATCGATGATAAATATATAAATAAAAGAATTGTAAAATGAAAATAAAATCATCAATAATGCGAATTAACTAATAAGGAAACTAGAAAGAATAAGAATGCTAGTCCATTCATCCATGAATTGGCTTGGTTGAAACTAATTAGTGCAGAATTTAAAAGTACCAGAACCAATTCATGAATAGGGGTTGAGTGAAATAATTTGCGGAAAAAAAAAATGGACAGCATTCCGGCTAAAAATTGGACGTTTCCGGGTAATAAACAGCAGCAGAAACAGTTCATATGACATTAAAGTAGTGCACAAACGAGTAACAAATAGCAAGTCACATGAATTCAGAATAAACAAACTCAATTTTCAGCAAGAATTGCAATTTAAATCAAAACAACATTAAACAGTAATGAACAGCACAGCAATGTCAGAATTGCAAAATAGATAAAGCAAGCAGCAAGAACAGTGCAATTATCAGACCTAAATCCACTAACCACATCCTAGCTACCTAACCACCTAAAATCCACTACGATCATGCATCTCTAACTATCCTAATTTGAACGGAATTGAAAAATATGCAAACTAACTAACTGGAACGGGAATGGGATCGGAGTGTAGTGGAACCTGGTGTGCGCAGTAGCAGAAATTGAACGCAGAGAGAGGGTGGTGGTGTGGTGGTGCTGGTGGGCGGCACGGCGGCGATGGGAGGCGGCACGGTGACGCTGGGAGTGCGGGCTGTGGTTCGTGTGGGGGCAGGGGATGAAAGAGGGAGAAGAAGAAAAGGGAGGGTGCGAGGAGGGGGGTGGCGTTGGGGTGGTGGTGTTGTCGGCGGTCGGAGTGGTGGCGGCGGTGCTGGTTCGGCCGCTTGGAGGCAGGGGCGGTGGGAAGGTGGAAGTGGAAGAAGAGGAAGGAGAAGAAGAGAAGAAGGAGGGGTGACGGTGGTTCGGCGAGGGCGGTGACGGCGGCGGCGCGGCGGTTTTGGGTGGCGGTGATGGCTGGGTGGTTGGTGGGAGGAGAGGAGGGAGAGGAAGCGCTGAGGGGTTGGGGGGAAAAAGGGGCGATGCTGGAATTAGGGCTTCCGCGTCGGGGGTTAAGTGGATTCAAATCCACGCGTAGGCGTGGACCACGCGAAAGCGTGGCTGAGGCGGAAGTGCAACGACGCGAAAGCGTCATTGATGCGAACGCATGAATGGTGGATAAGGGAAATGACGCGTACGCGTGGAGCACGCGTATGCGTCAACTAGAATTGTGCTAAACGCACAATTCCAGCATCGTTTTGGCGCAACTCGCTGTTTTAATTAGGGGGGCAAAATTTTCACGCGACGTGTACGCGTCGCCCACGCTTACGCGTGGTGTGTGTTAATGAAAACGACGCGTACGCGTCGTTGACGCGTACGCGTGGCCCAATTTATGTCTAACGCATACCAGCCGCACGATTCCAGCCCAACTTTCTGGGCGTTGGATTGTGACGTTGATTTGGAGTCGACGCCCACGCGTGGCCCATGCGCACGCGTGGTGTTATTATTTTTATTATTTATTTTTTTTATTTTTTTTATAGAAAGTGCAGAATGCGAAATGCAAATGCGGATGCTGATGTTATGAATGCTGCTAGGGAAAATAAAATAAAATAATATAGAATGAAACTAAAAACAAACAAAACGAAATAAAATTAAAAATTGAAAAGGAACGATCATACCACGGTGGGTTGTCTCCCAGCTAGCACTTTTAGTTAAAGTCCTTAAATTGGACATTTGAAGAGCTTCCTGTTATGGTGGCTTGTGCTTGAACTCATCCAGAAATCTCCACCAACGTTTGCAGTTCCAATAGCCTCCGGGGTCCCATACTAGGTACGTAAAGCCTTTGAGCAAGTTAAAGCAGGTTTTCAGACTCCAGGAGTATTGATTGTCAGGATAAATTCCAGGATCCCAAACTTTGCTTTTATACCCGTCTTCGCTGTTATCTTCATTATTCCAACCGGGCAGTACACAACCTGAATTTCCATTGAGATACCCAAACTTCTTCCGAAATTCATTCAATCGAGCTCTATACCAATCCTTGCACTTCCATTTGGAGCATGGAAACTGATCCGAGGGTTACCTGAAACTGGAGATCGATCTCGGACGAGATCTTCTGTGCTGGTCGGAGATAACGTATCCGGCTGGCTGATGGCGGCCGGAGCTGTTGTATCTGACTTGTTGGACTTGCTGCACTGCTGATCCTGGTTCACCGGAGGGTGGGGGTACCTGCAAGAGACTCTGATGCTTAAGTTAGCATGGGTATTAAACAGGTTTATTGTAGAATCAGAGTATGAGTTATACCTGGGTGCTCCAGTGTATTTATAGCAGCGTGGGCTGACCTTTCTGATAAGATAAGTTAGTTATCTTATCTTTATCTTATCTTATTTTGAGTGTGGTCAGCTTATCTCCAAGGGAACCGCCTTTATCTCTGTAGGCTTGAGTTGCCTTTGGATTTGGGTCGTGTTCCTCTATTTGGGCCCTTTATTGGGCTTTCCTGTCGATTTGACCGACTTTCTCGTAAAGAAGTCGGTCCGCTTGACCTAAAGAGGTCGGTCGCTTTACTTCTGAACATCCCGGCCCGGTCATCTCGACCTAGGGTATGAACAGTGCCCCTGCTTGAGCTCGGTCTTCTTTTTGAGGTCAAGTTCTTGCCTTCGGTCCTTCTCTAGTGAGGCGAACTCAAGCATTTTGTCGATTCCTTTGTAGGAGTTTTTGAATGTAGAACGTTTTCTTCTAAAAGCGCGCGCTTTTATATCGGCGCTTTGGAAACGTGCGAGGGTTTAATGCCTTTTAATTTTAGCATTAATTGCCCCGTTTCCTTTTGGCTCTTTTATTTTGATTTTGAAAACCCAGAAACGGTTTCTCTCCTTCACCTTTTTCGTAACTTCTTTCTCTGCTCTCTTCGCTTGTGCTTCTGCTTTCTTGCGTTGCGGCGCTCGTTTGGCGATTTTCTAGGTGGCTTTCGTTTCTGCGCCTCCATTTTTCTCCTCGAAGCTTCTTTCGCCTCCAGGTTAGCCCCGTTTCGTGTTTTCTTTTTGTCTTTGTCTTTGTGATGAGGTTTTGATTTTGATCCTTCTTTAGAGAAAGTTGGAATCTTTCTGTTTTCATTGTGCCCTGTTGTTGTTGAAATGCGCGTTCTGGGAGTTTCTCCACCTTCTGGATGATCCTTTTTGTTTGATGCTTTTAAGGCTTTGCATGTTCCTTGTTGTTTCTATTCTGGTACCACTATCCGCATATGTTCCTTGCTTTGCTTGACGGTTGCCTTTGTCTGATTCTGAAAAAGGTTGTATCTTTAATGGTCTCTGTTTGGCGTGCTTGATGTTTGGGGATGGTTTTTGCTGGTTTAGACTGTAAAGCAATGCTTTTGAGGATTTTTGTGTTTTACTCTGATAAAAAATACTTGCTGTTTGAAGCCTTCTTTTCTTGTTTTGCGAGATGCTGGGGTGCGAGAAGTAGATTTTTACTAGAAACCCTTCTTTATTATTGCCTCCAAAGGATGCCCCAGGACTTTGGTTTGAGTCTTGGGGTTTTCCTTTTCTGTGTGTTCGCCTGTACCGTATTGGGTTGTTTTCTTCCTTGTCCGAGATGTTTTTAGTAATCCCATCTTCTTTTCTTATTTGTAGGATTAGTTGTCCTCATGTCTTCTCGCAATAACATTGTAGAGATGTCTTCCAGAGTTCCCGAGGGGATGTCCGATTGGCTGGACTCCCTTGTCTTGTTGTGTGTTTCTGTTGTGGATGCTGAATTTTGCACAGAGCTGAGGAAGCGCCATAGGATTTGTGGTAACAGTGTCCGTGAGGGGGATTATGTGCTTGTTGCCCCTGATTCTGATGAGAGAGTTTGTTTTCCGACTTCCATCGAGGGGGAGCGTCCCTTCTTCTATGCTTATGAATACTTCTTTAGCCAATTAAACGTTACTTTTCCTTTTACTGCTTTTGAAATTGACCTGTTGTGGTCATGTAACATTGCTCCATCCCAGCTTCACCCGAATTCTTGGGGTTTTATCAAAATTTTTCAACTGCTTTGCCAAGAGTTAGGCATAACACCTTCTGAAACTCTTTTCCTTTATCTTTTTGTCTCGGCCAAGCCCGGAGGTTCCTCCAAAAAGAAAGCTTCCTGGGTTTCTTTCAGATCGGCCTAGGGGCACAAAGTTTTTACCATGTATGATGAGTCGTTTAAAGATTTTAAGAACTATTTCTTTCGAGTCCGTGCTGTTGAGGGGCTCCGCCCCTTTTTTCTTGATGAAAATGACGAGCCTGCTTTTTCTCTAGAGTGGCAAAAGAATGTGAGAGTGCCACGTTATACCTGGGAGATGCTTAGTGAGGTTGAGCGGGCCTTTGTAGTTGTTCTTGAGGATTTGTGGGGGAAACCTCCCCATCTGGATACGAAGAGATTCTTGAGTGATCTATCTTTGGTTCGAACTACTTTGGGTACTGTCTGATTTGTTTTTATACTTGCTTCTGAGCTTTTCTTCTCCTTATGTTGTAACTTGTCTTTTGTGGTTGATTCTATATTTTCAGAGATGTCGAAAAATAATGATTCTATGAAGGCCTATAAGAAGGCAAAGAAGGCAACTGTTGCTCTAAACATCTCGGCCAAGGCGGCCGGAGAGGGATCTTCTCAGGTTCCAGTGATGCTTCCTGTCCCGAGTTCTCCCGGACCGAGGAAAGCAATTCATGTTCCTCGGGTTCGTCTGGTCGATCCTCTACAATCTTCTGCTGCAGCTTCTGGTGCCCCTCCTAGTAAGAAGCAAAAAACAATTGAGCCTTTCAACCTTGATGCTCCTAACTTTGATGCGGTCGAGTTTGTAGATCAACAAATCGGCCCTTATGGTGTTCTCCCTATGGACGACGTGTCGCTTCTTCATCATTTTGATTATATAACTCGGAGTGGTATCAAGATGGCACACATGGGAGCGGCCCTATATCGAACTGCTCAAAGTCTTCCTCTCCATGCCACTAAAGCTTTTATGGAGGAGGCTAAACAGGAGTTTGATCGGATGAAAGGTTTGAAGGAGGAGCTTGAAATGAGGGTGGCCAAGTTGGAAAAAGATTTGGAGAATGAGAAGGCGAGTTCTATCTCTCTGGAGGCTTCTGTTAGGCTGGCCGAGGATACAGCTATGAGATATAAGGACAGTTATGTGACATCTTATCGGGAGGTGTTGCGCCTGAGGGAGGAGTTGGAGAATGCCCGAGCTAATTACTCCGAACTCCAAGGTCATCTTGTTGGTAGTGTAACTGCTGCCTATGAGAACCTGAAGGAACAAGTTCGGGTTATTGCTCCCGAGGCCGACCTGACCCTCTTTAGCCTAGATAATGTTGTTAGGGATGGCAAGGTTGTCCCTGATGACGAGGATGATGATGATGTTGAACCTCCCCCTGTGTCCTCTGCCAAGGTGTCAACTCCTGCTGTTCCTGCCGAGGTTGGCCCTCCCGCTTCTGATCCTGATTGTCAGATTTTAAACCGGGATGATGGTACTGTGGATGCTGTTCCTCTCCAAACTCGCCCTCCGTCTCCTCGGACTGATGCTGCTAAATAGTCTTCTGACCCTTAGCCCATTTATTCTGAATATTTACGTAGTTGGCCCGGCTTGTGGGATTTTTGAACTCTTTATGTTTTGTTAACCGCTGATACTTTCTTGTTTGCTTGCCTGGCAACTTTTTGTTTTGACAAACAAAGTAACTTTCCAGCTTTTTGAGGTAGATTTTGGTGGTCTCTGAAGCTTTATAACTCTGTAGCTTATATCATGCTTTTGCACTTAACTTGATATCTTTTTGTTTTCTGAGGATGTTGGGACCCTACCGTTTGTCCTCTTCGGGTTTGCTTTATTGTTTGTAGCTTGGATCCCTTGAGGTTATGGTTATGTGGGTCCAACTTGTTTTTCGGTTTTCTCGCTCTTGCTTGTATTTCTGACGATCTATAACCGATTTCTTCAAGTTGGTCCTCCAAGTTATTTTTGTAATCCTATCAGGGGTTACTTTTATAACTTTTTAGTAGTAGGAGTCCGACTTCGTTATATCGGTCTCCTTTTGAGTTATTTTTGCAAATAACTTTTTAGTAGTAGGAGTCCGACTTCGTTATATCAGTCTCCTTTTGAGTTATTTCTGCCAATAACTTTTTAGTAGTAGGAGTCCGACTTTGTTATATCGGTCTCCTTTTGAGTTATTTCTGCCAATAACTTTTTTAGTAGTAGGAGTCTGACTTCATTATGTCGGTCTCCTTTAAGTTATTTTTGTAAATAACTTTTTGGTATTAGGAGTCTGACTTCGTTATATCGGTCTCCTTTAAGTTATTTTTGTAGATAACTTTTTAGTAGTAGGAGTCCGACTTCATTATATCAGTCTCCTTTAAGTTATTTTGTAGATAACTTTTTAGTAGTAGGAGTCCGACTTCGTTATATTGGTCTCCTTTAAGTTATTTTTGTAGTCCTCTTTTTTGGACCTTTGTCAGGTCTCTTTCAGGGACTACTTGTATAACTTTTTAGTTTTGGGCTGACTTTGTTATGTCGGGCCCTTCTAAGTTAAAGTAATCCTCTTTAATAGGGTTGGCCAGACCTCTTTCCAGGGTTTACTTATAACTTGGGTTGACTTGGTCCGACTTCTTAATGTCGACCAGTCTTTAAGTTATTATTTTAACAATCCGTAAGACCTCGTCAGGTTCTTTTTTAGATCACTTTCGATAACTTCTTATATTATTCTGTGTTCATCTTTGCCAATTTGTAGAAAATGGTTGTCATCTCTAGATCGTCCTTTGGGTGAATCGCATTTTCACCTTTATCGGACGGTTATCTTTATCGTGATCGTGCAGTGAAATTATTTTTTCACTTTCTACCGATCTGTTGCTTTATAATCGGACGATGAATACTTCAGATTAATGTGTCTTGAAATCTTGTAGAATATCTAAAATATATATTTATTCAAAGGAAAGTGCAAATATATACATGTGGGAATTTTTCATCCCTTTGGTAGCGTTTGGTGAAGAGACAGAGACAGAAAGACTGAGACTGAGAGACAGAGACTAAGAGACAGAGATTGAAATAAATTTCAGTATTCTGTTTGGTGCAAAATGGGAGACAAGAATTAAAACAAGAATAAAATTTTAATTTAATTTGCACAAAGGGTAAAATTGGAATTAATTAATTGAAATGAAAATATTTTAGGTATAAAATGTTATTAAAGTTTTAGTCTCTATCTCTAAAAATTTCAGTCCCCTGTGTCCCTACTTTTTGGAGGTACTGAAATACTGAAATTTTGGAGACAGAGACAGAAATTTTAGTACCAGTCTCTGAACCAACAAACACAATACTGAGTCTCAGTTTCTCAGTCTCTATCTCAGTACCTCAAAACAAACGCTACCTTTATGTCGAATAGTATTTGAGTCTCAACTTGGTGCCTCATTAAAAAACCTTTTCAGGAAAAAGAGTGCATCCAATGGTGAGATCTTTTACTTTTCTAGCTGTAGTACATTCTTAGGTTGCAGGCGTGCCATGATATGGGAAGCTCTCGTCCATCGAGTTCGGACAGTCTGTAATAGCCCTTCCCGAGTACTTTTACAACTCGGTAGGGTCCTTTCCAGTTTGCTGCCAACTTTCCTTCTCCTGGTCGAGTTGTTCCAATATCATTTCGGATTAGGATGAGGTCGTTCTCCGTGAAACTTCTTGGCACTACCTTCTTATTATATCTGGAAGCCATTCGACGTTTTAGTGCTTCTTCCTTGATCCGAGCTCTTTCCTGGATTTCAGGTAGTAGGTCGAGTTCTTCTCTCTGAAGTTGAGAGTTGGCCTTTTCATTTTAGTGGACTACTCTGGGTGACCCTTCCTCGATCTCTACTGGGATCATTGCCTCCACTCCGTATGCTAGTCGAAAGGGTGATTCATTTGTCGTGGAGTGTGGCGTTGTTCGATATGCCCATAGGACTTACGGAAGTTCCTCGGCCCAAGCTCCCTTTGTATCTTGTAGTCTCCATTTTAACCCAGCCAATATGACTTTGTTGGCAGTTTCGGCCTGTCCATTGGCTTGAGGGTGTTCGACGGAGGTGAACTGGTGCTTTATATTCAAGTCGGCTACTAGCCTTCTGAAGCTTGCGTCTGTGAATTGAGTGCCATTGTCTGTGGTGATGGAGTATGGAACCCCGAACCTCGTGACAATATTCCTGTATAGGAATTTCCGGCTTCTTTGAGCAGTGGCGTTGGCTAGGGGCTCTGCCTCAATCCATTTTGTAAAATAGTCTACTCCGACTATGAGGAATTTTACTTGCCCTGATCCCTGGGGAAAGAGTCCGAGAAGATCAAGTCCCCATTTTGCAAATGGCCAGGGCGAGGTTACACTGATGAGCTCTTCTGGCGGGGCGATGTGGAAGTTGGCATGTTTCTGACATGGTGGACATGTCTTTACAAATTCTATAGCTTCCTTCTGTAGGGTTGGCCAATAAAATCCCGCTCGGAGTACTTTTTTGGCAAGAGTTCATGCTCCGAGATGATTGCCGCACATGCCGCCGTGTATTTCTTCTAACACTTCCTTTGTGTTGTTAGTCGGCACACATTTTAGTAATGGTATTGAGATCCCTCTTTTGTACAAGATGTTGTTTATAATAGTGTAGTACTGTGCCTCCCTTTTTAACCTTTTTGCCTCTTTTTCCTCCGTAGGGAGCGTCTCTTCTTTGAGGTAGTTAATTATGGGGGTCATCCATCCTTGGTCCTGACTTGTGATGGCTAGGATTTTTTCCTCTTCCGAGATGGACGGGTTCTGTAGCATTTCCTGGATGAGGCTTCTATTGTTTCCCCTGGTTTGGTGCTGGCTAGTTTAGAGAGTGCGTCAGCTCGGGCGTTTTGTTCGCGGGGTATGTGGTAGATCTTATATTCCCCGAGTTGTCTGAGCTGTTCCTTGGTTTTATCCAAATACTTTTTCATGGTGGGATCTTTGGCTTGATAGCTCCCTGTTATCTGCGAGGTGACTACTTGTGAATCGCTGTAAATGTTAAGTTTTTGAACTCCAACTTCTGTAGCCAGCTTCAAACCGGCTAATAACGCTTCGTATTCCGCCTGGTTGTTTGAGGCCGGGAACCCGAACTTGAGGGAGAGCTCAACTTGGGTTCCTTGGTTGCTTTCTATTATCACGCCCGCACCACTTCCAGTCTTATTTGAAGAACCGTCCACGTAGAGATTCCATTCTGTGGGGGTCTCCAAGGCATCTGTGAATTCTGCGATAAAATTGGCTAAATACTGTGATTTAATGGCCGTCCGAGCTTCATATTGGAGGTCGAATTCTGATAACTCGACTGCCCATTGCAAAATTCTGCCTACTAAATCTGTTTTCTACAATATTCCTTTTATGGGCTGGTTGGTTCGAACCTTAATGGTGTGAGCCTGGAAGTACGGGCGAAGTCGTCGAGATGTTAGAATGAGAGTATAGGCAAATTTTTCTATTTTCTGGTAGTTCAGATCGGATCCCTGTAGTGCTTTACTAATGAAGTAGACGGGTTGCTGCCCACTCTCGTCTTCTCTGACTAGTGCTGAGGCTATTGCCCGGCTTCCTACTGCGAGATATAATACGAGCGGTTCTCCTTCTCGTGGTCGAGATAATATAGGCGGTTGTCCTAAGAACTCCTTGAAGTATTGGAAGGCTTGTTCGCATTCTGTCGTCCATTCGAACTGCTTTCCCTTTCTTAAAGTAGCATAGAAGGGGAGAGATCTTATCGCTGCCCCTGCTAAGAATCTGGATTGGGCGGCCAATCTCCCATTGAGTTGCTGCACTTCCTTGACACAGGTCGGGCTCTTCATGTTGAGTATGGCTTGGCATTTATCCGGGTTTGCTTCAATTCCTCTTTGTGTGAGCATGAAACCTAAGAATTTTCCTGCTTCTACCGCGAAGGTGCATTTTACCGGATTAAGTCGCATGTCGTGCTTCCTTATAGTGTCGAACACTTGAGCCAGGTCGGACAATAATGTATCTTCGCTTTGTGTCTTTATCAACATGTCGTCCACATAGACTTCCATGATCTTTCCAATGTGGTCTGAGAAGACTTTATTCATCAGCCTTTGATAAGTAGCTCCCGCGTTCTTGAGACCGAAGGGCATTACGATGTAGCAGTAATTTGCTTTTGGCGTTAAAAACGAGGTCTTTTCTTGATCAGGTAGATACATTGGGATTTGGTTGTATCCCGAGTATGCGTCCATAAACGAGAGGTATCTATATCCGGAGGAAGCATCTACCAGAGCGTCGATACTTGGGAGTGGGTAAGGATCTTTTGGGCAGGCTTTGTTGAGATCGGTGTAATCGGTACACATTCGCCACTTCCCATTTGATTTTTTCACCAAGACGACGTTGGCTAGCCATAATGGATACTTGACTTCTCTTATGAATCCTGCCTCCAGTAGTGCCTGTACTTGCTCTTCCACCGCTTGGGATCGCTCTGGCCCAAGTTTTCTTCGTTTCTGCTGCACCGGCCGAGATCCCGGATAGACCGCCAACTTGTGGCACATTAGCTTGGAGTCTATACCTGGCATATCTGCGGCTTTCCATGCGAAGAGATCGACATTATCGCATAAGAATTGTATCAATAATTCTTTTGAGTCTCCTCTTAGGATTGTTCCGATATTAGTTGTTTTGTCCGGGGTGTCTCCGATCTGGACCTTCTCTATCTCGCCTTCCGGTTGCGAACGGAGTTCTTCTCGTCGCTGAACTCCGCCAAGCTCAATTGTATGAAACTCTTCTCCTCTGCCTCTGAGTTTTAGACTTTCGTTATAACAGCGGCGTGCCATCTTTTGATTTGCTTTTACCGTGGCTATCCCTTCTTTAGTTGGGAATTTCATGCATAGATGTGGAGTTGAGACTATTGCGCCGAGTTGATTGAGTGTTGTCCGACCTATTAGGGCATTGTAGGCTGAACTTACGTCGACCACGATGTAGTCTATCTTGAGGGTCCTGGATTGGTTCCCTTTTTCGAAGTTTGTGTGTAGCGATACGTATCCCAGTGGTTGTACCGGGGTATCTCCTAGTCCGAACAGACTATTCGGGTATGCTTTAAGCTCCTTGTCGTCTAAGCCGAGTTTATTGAAGGCTGTTTTGAATAAGATGTCGGCAGAACTCCCTTGGTCTACTAATGTGCGGTATAGATTGGCGTTTTCCAGTATGATAGTGATGACCATGGGGTCGTCGTGTCCCGAGATGATGCCGGATGCGTCCTCTTTAGTGAATGTTATTGCAGGGATGTCGGGTGCTTCCTCCTTTCCCTCGACATGATATACTTCTTTGAGATATCTTTTTCGGGATGATTTGGAGATCCTGCCTCCTGCGAATCCCCCGTGTATCATGTGGACGTGTCTTTCTGGTGTCCAAGGTGATCGCTCAGCTCGTCCGTCATCTTTGTCCCTTCGTCTCTTTCTTTGGTCATCATCTCGGGTAGCCAGAAAGCGATCTAATCTTCCTTCTCTCACCAATTTTTCTATGATATTCTTTAAGTCGAAGCACTCGTTGGTGGAGTGCCCTCGAACTCGGTGGTATTCACAATATTCCTTCCGGTTTTCTCCTCCTCTTTTGCCTTTGAGTGGCCGTGCTGGGGGAATTTTCTCCGTATGGCAGACCTCTTTGTATACATCGACTAGGGATACTCTGAGGGGAGTGTAATTATGGTATTTTTTGATTTTCTCCCCTTGTTGATCTTCTTTCCTTTTGGATTCTTTGTCTTTGTCTCGGTAGGAGGCCCCGGATTTTGAGGTTTCTCCCAGCCGAGCATTCTCTTCCATGTTGATGTATTTTTCTGCTCGCTCCTGTACTTCGTCTAAGGAGGTAGGGTACTTCTTTGATATAGATTGGCTAAAAGGTCTCTCTCGTAGGCCATTGATGAGTCCCATGATGGCGGCCTCTGTTGGTAAACTTTGTATGTCCATGCATGTTTTGTTGAATATTTCCATGTAGTTGCGGAGACTCTCCCGATCTCCTTGCTTGATCCCTAGTAAACTGGGTGCGTGCTTGGCCTTATCCTTCTGGATGGAAAATCTAGCCAGGAACTTTTTGGCCAGGTCGTCAAAATTTGAGATGGACTTTGGAGGTAAGTTGTCGAACCATCTGATCGCTGTCTTCGTGAGGGTTGTTGGAAAAGCTTTGCAGCGAACGGCATCTGAGGCGTCGGTAAAGTACATTTTGCTTCTAAAATTGCTGAGATGATGGTTGGGATCTGTGGTGCCGTCGTACAAAATCATATCCGGGAGTTTGAAGTCTTTTGGAATTTTGGTTTTCATGATTTCCCTGGTGAATGGATCTTGTTCTTTGCGTGAATTTTCCTCAGGAGTAGTCCGAGGAGTTTTCGATTTGAGATCGGCTTCTAATTGCTATAGTTTTTCTTCCAATTCTCGATGTCGTCGTACCTCTCTTTGTAGATCCTTTCCGATTTCTCGTTGTTGTTGGGTTTCTTTCTCAAGTTGTTTCAAGCGATCTTGAAGCGCCTCTATTGCTCCCAAATTTGATGAATTTTTGTCTCTGTTGGATTCCGGGGTGTCTTTCAGTGTGGTGTCTGCATTTTTGTGCAGCGTTCTGTTTTCTAGATCTGAATCGTGGTCGTTGTCATGGCCGTCCGCCATGGTGGTGGGATGACTTACAGGTTTCCCGGCAACGGTGCCAATGTTCCGAGGGTTACCTGAAACTGGAGATTGATCTCGGACGAGATCTTCTGTGCTGGTCGGAGATAACGTGTCCGGCTGGCTGATGGCGGCCGGAGCTGTTGTATCCGACTTGTTGGACTTGTTGCGCTGCTGATCCTGGTTCACCGGAGGGTGGGGGTACCTTCAAGAGACTCCGATGCTTAAGTTAGCATGGGTATTAAACAGGTTTATTGTAGAATCAGAGTATGAGTTATACCTGGGTGCTCTAGTGTATTTATAGTAGTGTGGACTGACCTTTCTGATAAGATAAGTTAGTTATCTTATCTTTATCTTATCTTATTTTGAGTGTGGTCAGCTTATCTCCAAGGGAACCGCCTTTATCTCTGTAGGCTTGAGTTGCCTTTGGATTTGGGTCGTGTTCCTCTATTTGGGCCCTTTATTGGGCTTTCCTGTCGATTTGACTGACTTCCTCGTAAAGAAGTCGGTCCGCTTGACCTAAAGAGGTCGGTCGCTTTACTTCTGAACATCCCGGCCCGGTCATCTCGACCCAGGGTATGAACAGAAACCGTATTGAACTTTGGATGCCAGCTCCTATTGCTAACCATCTCCCGCTTACTCTTAAAGCCACAAAGAGCTCTAAGCTGACCATCGGTTTCAAGCAAACCATATTCAAGTGGAAAGGTAAAGATAAAGGCTAAGGATTTTACCCACTTGAAGTTTGTATTAGGTGGTAATGGCCGTGGGAGAGGTGTTTCTAGTGGTTCTGCAAGCTCCACTTCCTTGTACTCCTCTGTGAATTCTTCCATTTCCTGACAGACCTCTTCAATTACAACCTCGTCTTGATCAAAGTCTTCAATTTTTTTCTCATCACTGAAGTCATAAGTTGAAAGTTGAGAAAAGTCTACCTCCAAATCATAACTTCTTTCCATATTTATTATATATAAGTAAAAATACATAATATATAAACAACAATTAATAAGAGATCTTAAACAATGTATAAAAAAGTCATTTTAATATGTTTACGCTATTGTAGTTATAGTGATAATAGTATTTTAAAAAGTATTGGTAAAATTAAAATAATATTTTTTATTATTTAACAATTATTTTTAAAAAAATATTGCTAAAAAATATTATTAAAATATAAAAAAATATAATTTTAATTTTAACTTTAACAACGGTTACGTATCAACGGTAAAGATCAACATACTAGCTAGAATCTACCTATATAAAATTATTATTATTGTTATATGTAGTAAGTGTTACATTGGCTAAGCTTAGTTGCAAGAACGACGGAGGTAAGGCCTTGGACTCTACGGTCCAGGATTTGATTATTTCTAAAGTGTTTTTGGGAAATAGTTTTCAAAGGAGAGCTTCCTAGCATGATGTAGCAGCGCTGCTGGTGCACCATAAATGTGCACAATTCATGAGTCTAATCCAAAGCTAGGAGAACTGGACCGGTTGGTAAACCAGTAAGGCAACTGATTTATTGGTTTGATGATCCGATCAGAGTTTAACTGAAATTCAACCGAAATTCAATCGGAATTTAATCGGTTTAATTAAATAATAAATAAAATTATTAAAAATTTTATATATAATTTTAAATATTTAAATTTAATAATTTTTAACTTAATAAAATTTAAAATTTTATAATTTCATATAATAACTATAACTTTATTAAATTTGAATGAAACAAATTTTGTTATTTCATTCACTGTTAACTATTAACATATGAAAGCATAGGCATTATCAGTGTATAATAATAAACCAACATTAGTATATAAAAACATAGAATTCGTTTGAGAGTGTTGGACATCATTAAAATTAACACAAAATTAAAAAATCAGAAAATCAGCAACAATATTATTATGAGTTTATGATAGAATATAACAAATCAAGAATAATTAAAAATTAACAAAATTTCAGTAATTCAAAATTATTAACCTAACCCAGCAACTCAATTAGTATTAATAACAACAAATTAACAGTACAAAACAAGCATAAAGTCAAAAACAAAATCAAGAAGCATGCTTAATACTTACCAAAGAAAGGGTCAAAGAGACAGATCAGAAAACTAGCAACAATATTGTTATGGGCTTATGACAGAATATAGCAACTCAAAATAATCAAAAATTAACAAAATTTCAGTAACTCGGAATAATAAAAAATTAAGAAAATCTCAACAATCCAGAATCAGTGAACTAACCCATCAACTCAATCAGTTTTATCAACAACAGATCAACAATACAAAACAAGCAAAATCAAATTCAAGAAGCAGTGTTTAATGCTAATCGAAGGAAGGACAGAGAGACAGAGAGCGAGTTTGACGGCGACAAAGAGCGAGCTCGACAGCGACAGTGAGGGGAAAAGAGAACTCGATGGCGACGCGAGGAGAAGAGAGAACTCGACAAAGGAGAAGAGAACGATTGACAACGATGGCAAGGAGAAGAGAGAGCTCGACAACGACAACGACAACGACAGAATCTTCAACCCTGCTTCCGACTACCAGACGATGACGACGCTGACGAACAGAGAGAGAAAGAGCTCGGTGAAGACAACGACGCGGTACTATGGGACTGTGGGGACTGCGGTGGTCAAAACCGTCGTTGCGGTGGCTGCGGGCTGTGGTGGCTGAGGGCTGCGCGATTGGGGGGCTAGGGTTCTTCTCTCAATTTCAAAATTTGGTTTCAGTTTCAGTTTTAGAGAGGAGAGGAGTGTGTGTGCTATGACTGGGTTACGGGTGAGAAAAAGGATTTAGATTTTTATTTTTATTTTTATTTTTTCCTAAATGCAAAACGGTGCCGTTTGGAGGGGTTTTTCAAATCGGAAACCCTTCAAAAAATCGGTCGATTCTGTCGGTTCATCGGTTAACTACCGATTCGATCGATTCTATAACTGGTTTTTTACCAGACGATTTATAGGTTTAACCGAACTGGTTTGGTGATCGATTTCCGGTTAACCTGATTGAATCGGCCAATCCGATTCGGTTTTTAAAATTATGGTCTAATCCTCCCGATTTGCAACCTGTCCAATACAAAATCGCATTATTTTCAACGATTTTAACCACTATTAACCGGGTTTGACCGGTTCGATAGCAAAAATAACTTTAAACTTCAACTGTATTGATTTAGAGTTCGGTTTGTCGATTTTTTTTATCAAACCGACCGATCTAGTTTGAATTTGACAATTATGAAAACAAGCGAGATTAAAGCCTAGTTTGGGTAAAGAGCTTAGTTAAGCTCTTTTTGAAAAAATAGCTTAAACAATAAATAACTATATTAAAAGTAACTTATAAATAAGTTATTTTGTATTTGAGTTTTTAGTTCTAAAAATGCTTATTTTATAGAAATATGATAAAAATATAGTAGTATTATTATGAGAGAAGTCATTTTTTTAACTTCTCTATAAACTCCTAAATAGCTTCTTAAAAAACTGCAATATGGTTTTGAAAATTGCACCAAACATTAATACTACTATTTTTCATAAGTCAAAAGCTAAAAAAAAAAAAATACTTTTAAAGCTTTCCAAACGAACCCTAAATTTTTTTATTTATTTTTTTTTTTTTTTTGCCAGACAACTCATACACTCTTAAGACACTTTTTTACTTGGGGGTTTTTCATCTAACCTCTCCGTTGAGATTCGAACCCGAATATGGTGTATGAAGCTTATAAATTTTTATCAGCCTTAGAGCCTCACCAGTCACCACAAGTCTTTTACCTTTTTTTTTTTTTTTTTTTTTGTCATACACAATATATATACACAGCCCCGCTGACAGTTTTTTCTTTCAACCACTAGAAATCGAACTTGGTGTGACTCTCTAAGAAACACATATTTATCACTAGCTACTACACAAACTTCAGCGGTTCAGCCACACAAGTCCTTTTACTTAAAAAGATGTGGGGTTACATGCATGCTATGGACAGTGGAGACTAGAGGTCCATCGAACCTAATGAGTTTACGTATATTTATATTATGTTAGTATTATTGCTATTATAACAGAAAATATATAATGATATTAGAAATAGAATTGACTTAATTTATTATGTATAATATATATATATAAGATTGATCAAGCTAGTTAGGTTCAAAATTGGGTCAATCTAGTGTACCGATGCATTTTGGTACAGATTTACAGATTTTTGTTTTTATTTGGATTAAAAGCGTATCATTAAAAGTGTTGCTTAAAGAGAAAGTGTTACCCTTAATCGTTAACTTGGCTCTGATACCAATTTTACTCTTCATATTTTACTTCGAATAAGTTTATAATTTGTATAATTTGCAAATTCATAACAAATGTTGACCATTTCTACTAGTATTTATAATTCTGATTTCATTTGTATAGTTTTTCAATCTTGTTTTAGTTTATAATATTCTTTTTTGCAAGGATTATTGTATATAAAATCTTTTATCTGTTTGTCTTTTTCTTTAATATAATTTCTCAAATCTTCAAAAACTTCTTTTATTTCTACACTTTCTGTTGTTTCTAAATATCTTTTTAATTTTTCAACCTCATTCTCCATTTTTTCTTTCAACAGCTTTAATTCTTTTAAATCATAATATGATTTTCCAGGCATTTATAAATTTTTTAAGTTTAACTCCAACTTGTTTATATTTATTCTTATTTCTATCCTTTTTATTATAAGGTCATCAATTTCAATCTGAAGATTATTTAATTCCCTTTTATACTCCTTTATTTTATTTTTTAATTTTTTCGCTCTTTTTCTTTTTATTTTATTTTCTGGTCTTTCAATCTTTGTATGCTTCATTATTTATTTTAGAATTTCTGCAAATTCTATCATCGCTTCATCACTATTTTCTAGAGATTCTATTAATTTTTCTAGCTCTTCAACTTCTCTTTTTAACTTGTCATAGATTATTTTTAGAGCTTCAAATGCTTTTTGATTTATTTCAGAAAACTGCAAATAATTCAAACGATTTTTTCTTTCAAAGAGCTCTTGTTTCTTATCTTGATAAGTTACATATATTTCTTCTTTATTTATTGTCATAATTTAGTATTTAGGGTTTCATTTAATTTTTCGACCTTTTTTGTTAATTCTTTTATTTCATAATTTTCTTCTTTAATCTTTAACTTAGATAAACTTAAAGGGCTATTAATTTTAGATTCTCTTATTTGAAAATTTGATGAACCCAATTTTTCTGATGGTTCTTTTAATAATAGAACTGAGTTTTCAATAGCTTTATATTTTGGTATTTCTGTTTTTACAATTTTTTGAAATAGTTCATCGACATAAATTCTTTCTCTGTTTTTAAATATTATACTATGATGGCTATTTGTTAAAGCATAATTTATTGCATATGTTATTGAAAATGGTTCATCATCTTTTTCCATTAGATTCTTTCTATGAAATTTATAAGCCAAACTTATAGATCTTCCAAGATTTTCAGTTGATAAAGGTATAGCATATCCAAGATGGGCATTAAATTTAACATTTACGTTTGCCAAATTTCCATGAACAATTCCAATTATTTGATCTATCGGGTCATCAGTAATTCTTTTGTCACAGATTGCTAAACTTATTGGTGAATTAATTCCTTTCATATATGTAGATTTGATTAAGACTTGTATAGTACTAATATGAATCCATCCAATTTTAGATCTTTTTTGTTGATCCTTAATTTTCTCAATATGTTTACTTAATTCTTCATTATTTATCAAAGCTATTTCAAGTTCTCCATTGGTAGATTTTATCTTTATAGGAGCTTCAAGTTGAATTTTTCCATAGTATATTATATTTTTTCTATTAAAAACTTCTTTTAAAAGATTTTGTTTATTAAAATTTTCATTTGATTTGAGATTTAATTCTGTTTTTAGAACAGCTTGCTTTTCATTATCTAATAAAGCAGTTAATCTATAATAATCAGATTCTTCTGTTAATTCTAAACTTTCTAAATAATTCATAATTGAAAGACTAGAATGAAGATGTACCTTTCTGGAGAAAAACTTCCTTTATTCAGTATATTTTACATAAGGGGTTTTTATCTCCAGAGGGGAGATTGTAGATACTAACTCCAGAAGGGAGTTTAGAACTATTTTTTCCTAAGGGGATTCTTCCTCAGACTATAGAATCGCCTCGGCAGCTTCCTCCTTGCTCTCCTAGCATATGAGTACTCTTAGCCTCCTGCTTTCTATTGTCTGATGCCTTTACAATTGCCTAAGCAACCTATTTATAATAGTTGGGTTTGATGGACAATTCCCATCCTTACCCTTCTTATGACGTCATTGCTTACGTCATTGTTTGTTCTCTTTCACCAGCTACATTGTTGGTGCTCTATGACCTAAGTGCTTACGTCACTATGTAATAATGTTGAGAGATGCTTCAGATGCGCTGTCCTCTTCTTTTATCATGTGACCGTCAGATGCATTGTCTTCTTTCTTCATCATGTGAGTTGATTCCGTTTCATTATTGCTTTCTTCAGATATCTCTGAGGCACATAGCTGGCACTTGTGGTCTTCTCTGTCTTTTATCAAATAGCAGAGATTCCTCTTTATCCTTTTAGGGAGCTTTTCTAAAAGTCCAGATAAGTTGTAGAATGTTGATTCAAATTCCACCAAGAGTCTCATCTCTCTTTCTTCAATTTCATTTCTTTTACTGGACACAAGCAGAGTATTTCTACTTTTATAATTAATCCTTGTGTGAGATTCCTTCGTTATTTTTTGAGTTCTTTCAAAGACCCTTGCTAATGAGCTAGCTAGCCTTCCTTCATGACTGTAAATTGTTAAATCTTGAATCTGATCAATTAGTTGAAAATTTCCTGGGAAGACGGACATGAATATTACTTGGTGTGCTGGAACCAAGCATTCTTCTTCTTCATTAAAAATAGGTTGACTGTTTGTAAATTTTAGGGATATATCCCTTGGATTTACATTGTCAATCATATTTTTAAATCTCTTTACTGCATCAACGAATCCTGCAGGAAACTCACTAATAATTTTTAGATCATTAAAAATTAAGATTGTATCAATTAATCCATACTGAAAAAACTGATAGGTGTCAAATGGGGAAGCATCTGGAAATATAACCAGCTTTGTTAGCTGTTCTTTGGCAATAGGATAATATCCCAAAATTGCCCTTTTTTCTTCAGTCCAATTCAGGATTATGTTAAGGGTTTCTCTGAGATTTGATCTACAGACCCTTTTCTTTTCCTTGATTTCAGCCCTTGTAGGAATGTTTCTGATTATCCCTATTCTCTGGGTTTGAATTGGAGCTTTATATGCTCTTTTTAGGGTTTGCTCTGGATGGAGAGCTTCATATTCCCTGAAGGATTCCTTTGCTTCTTCCAGTGTTAGAAACCCTCCTTTATGAATTATCCTTGATTGATGAGTGAATGGTGCTGCTTTTTCCCAGGCATCATATACTCCTTTCATGGGGCCATTATAAATTACATAATATTTTTTATCTTGAGTGAATTTTTTAATGATTTCAGCAATTGTTTTATTTTCTGAAATTTTTTCTTCACCTGATTTGTCCACCACGCTTAGCTGGCTGAACTCTGATGGTTTTGCTTGTTGTGTTGATTTCATTGCTTCGATGGCCTTCTTGAGAGATTGGATCTGTGTCCTTATTTGCTGACAATGCTTGCATTTTTCGAGTTCTTGCTCATATTTTTGAATTTCTTGATCTAATGCGTTGTAGATGAACTCCATTCTCTTGTTAATGTATCTGCAATAACATTTTTGTCACCCTTAATATATTCAATTTTTATTGGATATTGTAACAAAAATAATTGCTATCTTACCAATCGTCCATGATTATAATCAACTTTCAAATTATATCGTATGAAACCTGTTAGGTAACTTGAATCTGTCCTTAATGTAAATTCTCTGGGTAGTAAATCAATTTTCCATTTCATAAGAGATTTAATTGCTGCTAGAGTTTCCTTTTCATGAGTGGTATATCTCTGTTCTGTTGGAGTAAAAGTCCCTGAAATATACCTGCAAAGTAATTTCTTTGGAGAATCTTTAGAATCTAGTGATTCTTTTTCTTGTTCCAAAATTTTTATAGCTTTCTTAGCTTTTAGACATCCTGACCAGGTTATGTCTGAAGCATCTGTTTCTACTATTAAGTAGTCATTTTCTTCTGGAATATAAAGTTCTGGAAGTTTTTCACATAATTCTTTAATCTTTTGAATTTGCATACTATCTTTTTCATCCCATTTCCATTCTTTTTTAGTACTTATTTTTGGAAATAAGCTTTTAGTGTATTCTGTTATATTCTTTAAAAACTCTTGATCAGAAATATAATTTATACACCCTAAAAATCTTTGTAATTGTTTTCTATCTTCTATTTTACTAGGAAATAAATTTACCTTTTCTAGGACATTTGGCTGAAGTTTTAGCTTTCCTTGAGTGGATAGAATTAATCCAAGAAACTCTATTTCTTGTTTTGCTATTCTTACTTTCTTTTTGCTAAGAACTAATCCTTTTTCTTTACATCTTTCTAAAACTATTAATAATTTTTGAAGATGATCTTCTCTATCCTGTTTTGTAAAAATTAGTATATCATCAATGTACACTAAAACAAATTCATTTAACTCTTTTAGATTTTCTTCCATAAATCTTTGATAAATACCTGGGGCTTGTTTTAATCCGAATGGCAATACATTCCATTCATAGAGCAACACACTTGTTGATTCTTTTATTGGGCAAGTAAAAGCAGTTAATTTCTTTGTTTCTTCGTCTAAACGAAGTTGCCAATATCCTGATTTTGCATCAAGAGATGAAAACCAAGTTGCTCCTTTGATTTTTTCTAAAATAGAATCTTTTCTTGGAAGTTTATGAGCATCACCAATAGTTGCTTCATTCATCTTCTTATAGTTAATAACCATTCTTCGTTTTCCCCTTTTAATTTCATTATTGTTTTCAACATAAAAAGCTGGAGCCGCATGAGGACTTTTACTTAATCTTATAATTCCTTTTTCCAAAAGATCTCTACATTCTAGTGAAAATTCTTCTCTATCTCTTGCGGAATAAGAAATTTTATTTGGAACATTTATCTCTTTTGTAGGATCTTTTAATTTAATACTTACTAATTCGTTATTTGTATTTTTAATATCTAAAGGATTTTTAGCACAAATTTCATCTAAAAGTTCTTCTATCTTTATTTCAAGATTATTTTTTGGGATATTTATCTGAAAGTATAAATTTAAATAACAAGTTTCTAATATAGAAAATATTTTAAATTTTAAGATCTTATCTATAGTAGTAGTCGGTATTTTTATACGTTTTGATTTTTGATTTATTGAAGAATCGTATGGAGCTTTTAAAACTATATATGTTAATTCTTGAATGAATGGATGATATAGCTTTAAAAAATTATTTCCTATGATAAAATCCATTCCAGAATCTAACATATATATAGATGGAACAATGAACCTATAATTTTGAATAAAAATTTCAACCATCTCTGCTTTTTGGTCAATTTTATGTATTGATTTGTCAGCTATTCTAACTCTTAATGGTTTCTTTAATTTTTTCCAATCAAGTTTTATATTTGAACTAGCAAAGCATTGTGTTGCTCCAGAATCTATGAAAGCATTTATAAACTTTTCTGTTATTTTTATAGTAATAAATGTAGCATTATTACTCAGTCTCTGAGTCTGTTTCCGAAACATATTCAAAAATATAGTCTAAGTTATCATCAGATTCTTCTAAAGGTTCCATGAAACAAGACTTAGCAATTTCTATTTGTTTAGTAAGATCCTTTTTATCCTTCTTTTTCGGACATTCATTTGCACAGTGTCCTTCTTCTTGGCAATACTAACATTTACAATTTTCTTTTTTATTCGGGCAATAATTATTTCTTTGTCTTTTATTTTTATTATTATTTTCCTTTCTAAAATATCTCTTTTTTCTCCAGTTCGGATAGTATTTTCTTTTTCTAAATTGATATTTTCTTTTTTTTTGAAAATTTTTATTAAGACCATATTTTTGAGGTATTTCTTCATTATCTTGACAGCAAATCCTAATTATATTTGCAAATCTTTTTTGAGTTGCTTCTTGCATACAACGTTCTTTTATTTCCTCTCTTATTGCAGAGGTTGCTCCACCAAAGTTATTTTCAATTGTTCCTCTATTTATTTCTCTTATAAATCTTCCCATTATAAATTCATTAACATGATATGGAAGTTTTGTTATATACATGCTAAGATAATGATTTTTATCTTCTTCTTTTAATTTGTAATAATGTATTCTATATTCACATATATAAGACTCCACATTACATAGATCATACATCTGAATATTAGCTAAATGGTTTTTTGCTTCTTGATATTCTTTATTATAAACTTCTTGTCTATGATCTATAATATTTTTTCCAAAAAATTCTTTATATAGAATCATCATTATATATAATATCTTATCATAAGCTGTGGTTTTTGTTGCTAATTCTTCTATTATTTGGTTTTCTATTGATGTCATATAATCTCTTATAGTTCCTTTAGTATGAAACCCTATGTAATTCCAAATGTCTCTTCCAGACAATTCACTAAGTTTTGGATTAGTAAAGGCTTCTAATAAGAAGGAATTCAACCAGTTTTCGAAAATTTCTTTTTCATTCTTTTTACAGTCTAAATCGAGCATTCTTTCTCCTTCCATTTCCTGAATTTTAGGAACGTATTTTGATGGTATTTTTGTATATTTTGAATCTTTATTTATAAATCCTTTTTTAAAAGCATAATTATCAAAACCTGTTTCCCATTTAAATTGAGATTGATTATCCTTAGATGTTCCAGCTTCATTTTTTACTTGTATTGGAATAACTGGTTCTTCGTCACTTGAATAATCTAGGATGTGTTCTTCATTTTCTATATTTTCAGAATTTACTAATTCTTCTTCTATCTGAAAACCCTGTTCCATAATATTATTTTCTTGAGCCATTTTTAATTGTTTAAAAAGCATTGTAACTTCTTCTAATTTTTCTTCAATATTCATAATTTTAGTGGTGGTTTTACTTTTAAATCTGTTATGTTGATTATATTTTGAAATTTTATGGATACTAAAATTTCTTCAAGCATATCTACTATAGAATTTAATTGTGGGTTAAAAGTATGATAAAGATGTGGAGAATCATTTCCATGGTAACATTTTTTAGAAATTCCGTGTGAAAAATAAGTTTTTTCAGGTTTTTGAAGTCCTTCAATAAAACTTATAGTAAAATAAAGATTTTGAGAAAAATCATTTTGTATTGATTTTAAGAATTCGGTGTCATTGCAGTTAACATTAGTTAAAATCATTAATTTTTGATCTATTAATTTTGATAACTTAATTATTTCTTCTCTTAAATCTTCTAATTTACTTTTTTCCATTAGGTGACACTTTTCTTTGTGAAGAGCTACGGTTTTAAGTGAAAAGTGTGGCTTTGAAAAGTGTGATTTAAATAAGCAAATCTTTAAATCTGTACAGATTTAGATCTGTACCATATAATTTTCTTTCAAAATTTTGAGATGACAAAACTAAAGACAGAACCTAGTAGGCTAGTACTGTCCAAAGAGAACATGTACAATGGCCTTTTTTTTTTTTTTTTTGGTTACCTGGATTAGACAACTCTAAATTTTAAGTATCACAACACATCTAAATTACATACTTACTCGCACAATACTTAAAGATTCATATTTAACACTTGAGAATCTGGGTGGAGTATTTTAAAAGACATATGGTTTAACCAGTTGAACTAAACCTTCTCAAATTGATAATTTTACATGTAAAGTTTTTACAAAAATAATGTTCGTAAATTAAAATTAGTCACTAAAATCAGTTATCAATAATGTATTTGTGTATGTATTGATATATATGGTTTAATTTATTTTCAATGTGCATTTATATTCCAACATATATTTTATACTGATAACTGACTTTGGTAACTGATTTTAGTGTACACATAGCATAATTAAAGATTTTATATTTTTATGTTTAAGCTCTCTTAATTTTATTTTTGGCTTCTTATTTAGTTATTTTTTTATGTTGGTCCTCTCCAAACAAAAATTCTTAGCATAGTTATTATCAAAATCAATCGGTCCCATTGAAAATCCGATCACTCGGTCAACAATTCGAGTTAGGTCATTATTTGAACGAATGGTCAAACAATTAACCCGGTCAAATTTAGTTAAACCTAATAAAATTCGGTCAAATTCGTTCAACAAAATTTGTTTAAACCGACTCAGTTAAACTCGGTTAAGCTAGAAAAAATATTATTTTTAATACATAATTTTTTTTTTATTAAAGATAGGAAACTTGAACCCGCGACCTCTTAGATGAGTATGAAGAAATTATGCCATTTGAGATATAACTTATTGGCTTCAATACATAATTTTTTAATTAAATATATTACATAAATAAAATTAAACTATATTTATAAATTTAAAGAAAAAATAATGTTTTATTAACTAAGATATATTTTCTATTTTTATAATTGTTATTTTTGTTTTTTCCTATAAGTACTTAAAGAGTATAATAAATATAAACTAATTAATAAATTTTTTAAATTTAAAAATAATAATCAATTAAATATAAAATAAAACTAAAAAAAGATATTTATTATAAAAATAAAAAATAAAATAAAATTTTGTATAATTATTTAATTATAATCAGATTAATCGATTCAATATGTAATTTATTAGTTAAATCAATGACTCATTAACTCGATAATCTAACAAATAAAATTATTGGTTTGATTCTTATAACTATAATTCTTAGTTTCGCCTTTTGGACAAAAATTTACTGCAATGGGGAACTTGAAAACGCTGATAGGATTTCTAATGCATGGTGGAGTTAGATTGAAAGTGTAGTAAAGATTTTAATAATAAGAATGGTGAATTAGCTAGTGGCCTTTGAAAAAAAAAAAAGAGCCTATTCATGACTAACTGTTTTACTTCATTTTAAAAGTCCTATCAAAATAGGCATTTAAATAAGTTTGAGATATGTAAGTCAAGCTTTATAAAGCATTTCAAGAAAATGATCATGACTTGAAGAGGACAAATGAGGTCAAAACCTTTGAAAAAGGCAAGGTAAAACCCTAAAAACAATAATGTCAGATAACAAGCTTAAGCCACATGTATGTTAAGAATATGGATAAAATCTCTTTAAAAGCTTTGCGTAGATGATTGATATCTAGAAGCAAAAAAATAAAAAATAACAAAAAGTAAAGAATGGTCTTTGTTTTCAAGTTATAATTTTGTGTAATTTTGTCAACACTGCTGATCTCATAAAAGCGTAGATCCTTAATTCTAACCAAGCTAAAGTGATTTTGAATTTTGAATAAAGTGTTGCCTTAATTAATTAATTAAAGTGGACCACATCATCATATTAATTAACCCATACCTGCCTATATGTATGGTATTGACCCCCTAAATGTATTATGTATAAAATGGTACCCACGTAGCAGGAGCTTTTTATTTCATCTTTTAATTATGGGAAAGTATGAGAAGCCAATGAAATATTTGTACAATGTGTACAATAGAAATTTGGGAAGTATTAGAGATATAATCATTAGTGTTATTTTTTTCCATCAGTTGGAACTTTTGGGATGAGTGGTATCATGACATAGTATTAGAGTGCTAGATCCGAAAGGTCAAAAGTTCGATCTTTGGTGAACCCTAAAATCAGTTTAACCTTTTGTGAAGATGTTTATTTTGTAACTTAATGACCCATTGTACACATTGTACAAATAGTCCATTATCTCCCTAGCAGAATCCTTTAATTATTATTAGTATCACCACCAAGTACCCAGCAAAGAGTGGGAGTGGGGTTCCATGCATGCATATTTCTTTGATTAATTATTATTTATTAATAGCATAGCTATTTAAGGTTATAATAATCGAGATCGATCAAATATAATTATCACACTAATAACACCCAATGGGATAATCTTTACTTCATTCCTTCTCCTTAACTATTTGCTTGGACGACTCGGATCACCATTCACCAAGATTGTTTATTTTATTAAAAATATAAAAAATTTAAAATTTTAATATATTTTATTTTATATTTATTAAATAAAATATTTAAAAAAATTTAATAATAAATTTAGTATGTACTTTAAAAACATATATTAATTAAATTCTTTTATTTTATTTTCTTTTAATTTATTTTTACCGTGTTCTCATATATACCATAATACGTGCTTTTGGAGTAAATATAATTTTTTTTTAAAATAATTTTATAAGACTAATAAAATTGATGATTTTTAATTACTGTGTAATTAATAATATTTAAAAATATTAACTAAAATATTATTAGATTATTAAATTAAAAATATTAAATTATTGACTAAAAATACTAATTAATATAAATGAAAATTATTAATCCTTTAATTTTTTTTCATTTTTTGTTAGAATAAAATCACTCAAACTTTTGAAAAATTATTATTTCTATAATAATTAAAGATTTTAGCATTTACAAAATTAAACATAAAAAAATGAGCCTAGCTATTAGAAAAAAATATTTTCTTTTGACAAAAATAAACAAAATATCAACTAAGCTTTAATTAAAGAATAAACTATCATTTCTACCCACAAAAATTGAAAACGCTGACATATTTATTCATAGAAAAAGAAAATTACTATTTGTACCCATGAAATATAGGTTCCGCACAACAAAATTATTCAAACACTAAAAAATTACCTAAAAACTCTAAATTACTCTTATCACCACTACTTTTCTAATCTCAAATCTCACCACCACCCAAACTCTTCTTTACCACCACTCTCATCCCCAACTACTACCATCACTATCGC
The DNA here is from genome assembly GCF_059453495.1 of Arachis ipaensis. Taxonomy (NCBI): domain Eukaryota; kingdom Viridiplantae; phylum Streptophyta; class Magnoliopsida; order Fabales; family Fabaceae; genus Arachis; species Arachis ipaensis. The sequence goes on along the minus strand of NC_142440.1, from coordinate 136,118,688 downwards.
CATCCAAAATCTCCAAACTTCCTGGGCCGGTTAGCGCAAAACGACGCTGCGGCGGAGAGGTACGACTTTGCTATCGCCGCCACCTAACCTCAACTGCCGCTGCCGGAGGCAAGCCTTTGTGATTTTGAACTCCAGATATTCTACAAGTGTACCATAGTACGAATTTATGCTGCATCACAGAAATTAGGAATTCAATTAAGAATGCAAACTAAAGCAAATAGATCATTAGATCAATGAAAATGTAAAATTGGATCAGTAGAGCGAAATAGAAGAAGCTTGAGTGGGTGAAGAACAGCTTAGCGTTGTTAATGGTGTCTAATTCCTTCTTCTCCATTTCCAAATCCAAAACCCTAGCTTTTACCATTGTCGTTAATAATCATATTTTCGACAAAAAAACGTAAGGAGATACAGAGCGAAGGAAGACTAGAGACGGCAGATTAGCGTCGTTTCTGGAACATTCATCAGACACACGGGAGACGTTTTGAGTGATTGTGGTAGTTGAGAATGAGAGTGGTGGTGAGGAAGAGTTTAGGTGGTAGTAAGGTTTGGAATTAGAAAAGTGGTGGTGTGAAGTAAAAGGAGAAGTCATAGAAAATAGGTTATATTAGAAGATATAATTTGAGAATTTTAAATAAATTTTTTGAATTTGGATAATTTTATTAACAAAAGTTCATATTTCATACATACAAATAATAATTTTCTTTTTCTATGAATAGATATGTCAATATTTTTAACTTTTGTAGATAAAAATAATAATTTATTCTTAATTAAATTTGTTAACAGTCTAAAACTAGATAACTTTATAAAGCATTAAAATCCCACAAGTACCTCTTTCTTCTCTTTACTCCTCCTACATAACCCTCTAGTAGTTACTCATCACCGTCATCAACATACACCACCCTTTACTTTGAGCGCCACCGTTCCCCTTACAAAGCACCACCGACGACCACAGCTACAGTCTCCCCAAAACCACAACCACCAATAACACCACATACTATCTCATCATCAGCTGCCACTACTACCACACCCACATCATAACCATAGCTGCACCAAAGCCACCTTCAGAACCATCAAAATTCCCCACATTGCAGGAATTTAAAAATCTAAACTTTACCCACAAAATATAACCCTACTTTTAAGAAAACCCTGTTAGAGAAAAGCTTCAAGACTAAAAAATTTGTCTTGCTTTAATTTGAGGAACTAAAATTTCAAACTCAACAAAAATTAAAAACAAATTAAATTCAAAAATTCCAAAACAGTGAAAGGAAGAAAGGATTGTCTTCAAATATTTTTGGGAAAAAACTTAAAAAAAAAAACACATCAAAATAGATTGAACAACAAGAAGAAGCAGCCAATTAATAGTATGAAGGCACAAAACCATTGACCAACACGAGAGAGGTTGCATGTGAGAGCAAGCTAGCACACTCAAATATTAATGAATGGAATTGGATTCTCACTTCTGTCGTATAAATAAAAGCGATGTAACATTTTAATTAGGGTTAGGATTTGAGTTGTGAGGGTTTGTTTCGAATCTCTACTCGAATTGATTCCTTTCATCCTTTCATTTTTTGAAAGCGAAAATTGCAGTGTAGTGTGGGATTATGATGTAGGATTATTAGGATTGGTTTAGTGTTGTGTACTGTTGTTGCTACAATTGCAAAATACTTTGTATAACAATGAAAATTAACGATTAAGCAGTAAAATTATAATATCTTAAAATATATTGAGAAATTTATAATATTTTTTATATGTAGGAAAATTATACTCATACAAACTAGGATTGACAATGGGTAGGGTAGGGTAGAGTTTGGATTCTACCCTAACCATATTCTCAGATTGAAAATTTTATTAAAATTCTACTCTATCGTATCTGCAAATTGAGAACCTCTCAACCCTAATTTTATCCGTACCCTAAAGTTCTAAACCCTATCTTACTCTACCCGCAAAAATATCAATTTTTTTCAAAGCAAATATAAAATTCAATCATTCCAAATTGTATATATATTAATAAAATAAAAAATAAAAAAACTAAATTCAAATTAAAATTAAAAATAATACAATCTTAAAGAAATTCAACACAACATTACCAATAACATGATCATTAAGTTCTTAATAAAATTAAATTATGGTCGAATTTGGGTTCGATTTGAGAAGAAACGGTACTTTTACTTAGGTCTTAGAGTTTTTGAATGATCAATAATATATGATTTTTATTTTTATTTTATTTTTATTTTATGTTAACTTTATAAATATACAAATGCTCTATATTACTAAATTAACTAATTAATTTAGTGGTTGCTCAATCATTGTAAGTCATTACATGAGAGAAGTTGTGGGTTCAACTCTCATCTCTTTCGCTATATACTTAATCTTTATAAAATATGTGTTATATATGAGGTGCGGGTAAGGTAGGGTACGATTTTTTAAAATCCTGTTTATAAATAGTGGCAGTTTACAACCGCAACAAATAGATTTATCAACTTTATAGCAGTTATATTAGCAATCATTAAAAATCAATGCAAAAATATGTTTTCACACCTTAAAGAATAACGGTGTCTAAAACACTGATAATTCGTTTTAGAAGGCTTAAAACTACCGCAAAACACTAAAATAACCTCGTTATTTTCCGCCTCCTTTTTAGATGCTATCTGTGAAGTACAGACACTTTGTTGAGTTGTCGTATTCGTGTATTGGACACATTTCAGATACGACACTTATCGACATTTGTCCGACACACGTGTCTGTCATGTCCAATCATGTCTTAATAAAAAATAAAAAATTCTTCATCGGACATAATTGGACACTCCTAAATACCATCACATATCAGTGTGTTCAGCCTTATTCTTAACATGTATTCTTAAAATGAGTTTAGAAATAATATATATTATTATTTATTAAAATAAAAAATATTTTAAATACTTTTATATAGTTAAAAGAAGACATTAGAAACAGTTAAAAAATTATTTTATATTTTAATATCAATAAAATATAAAAAAATTATTATAATTTATCTAAAAAATGCTTTATATTTTATATATATAATGTGTCCTCGTATCTTATAAAATTTTAAAATTTGTGTGTCTACATATTTCGTATTGTATCGTATCCCATATCCGTGTCAAACATCATATAATGCTATCTAATTTTACTCGCTAATTCTTAATTATGCCCAGGATGAATTATATATACATGCTAATTATAATGAACTACCAATTTATAATGATACGATGAAATCATGAAAATATCTAGTTATATGCTCACATAGTTTACAAATTGTCATCTTTATCAATGTGTACTTATCAAATTACATAGACTAAGATAAGGAGGAAAAATTTTGAAATAAAATATCATTACTCAAAAATAGGAAAAAATATATTTTTTATTTTTGAAGTTTAATTTGGCAAAAATTTTTAAAATATTCTTTAAGTTTTATCTTATTTTAATTTTATTCTAAAAGTTTTTAATTTGTATCAAATATACCTTCGACGGCCAAATTTTCAAAAATTTTAAGAACAATAATCCAACAACAATCACTACAACAAAATAGCATTTTGATGACGGTTTTTTTTAATGCTTGGTGACGGTTTTAACTGTCACTAAATGGTTTTGCGACGGTTAAAAAAAGTGTCACAGATTTGAGCGTCGCCAGCTAACATAGTGACGATTTTGGACCACCGTTGGTAAGGAGTGTCACTAAATTTTTTGCGACGGTTTTTAAAATGTAAAACCGTCACTAATTTGTAACACTTGTAAAGCTACTATATTTTGCAACGTTTTGAAACTGTCGTTAAATTACTAAATCTTGTGACAGTTTTTTCTTATATTTCATGACTATTTTAAACCGGTACAATTTAGCGACAATTTGAAACCGTTACTAAGTTACTAGTTTTTATGACAGTTTTTAGACATATTTAATGACTATTTAAACTGTCATAATATTTTTAGTGACAATTTTTTCCTGTATTTAGTGACTGTTTTCAACTGTCATAATCTCTCCAACATCAAAATTTTCTTTTATTAAGTATTGCAAAAAATATTCCTATTCTAAATAATAATTTGTGTCTACCAACAAAATAATAAATGCCATTATATTTCAACAAATTTAAACTCAATCCCACAAGTTTTACAAAAATAGCAACAATGTATTTCAAAAGTTGAATTTGTCAAGTTTCTACATAGTCATAATCCATAAAATATAAATTCAAAAAATCCGAAATTAATCCAAACATGTAAAGTTAACAATTGTACTTATAACTTAATCTTCAACTTTTCTCCGCAACTTCGCTTCACTTGCAACCTCAATAGTATTCAACTTCAGCAATTACTTCACAAGCAACTCTTCAACACAAGAAACTCTCTCTTGTCCTCTTCAATAATTTCTTGTAATCCCCTGTTACTGAAGACCCAAATAAGACAAATCATGCATCACAATATTCTAAATAAACAAACTAATATTATAATAACTGAAACACAAAAATATACAAGCTTGAAACTTGGTTGTTTAACTTAAGATAAAACTAAACAATAACCGAAATAAGTGAAACTCACTTGAAGGTTATAGAATGGCAAAACTCTTTATCCAACTATTTTTCTCTTGCCTCCCTTACCGATCTCTCCAATTTCTCAATCTGCTTGTAAATCACACATTTAAACCCAATACTCTAATCTACAGAATAGAAAACCTTGTTTTTACAATCAATGCTATTTTTGATGCCTAATAATATCTCCACTTATCAGCAAATTTCCTTAAACTCCTATCTATTCCATCTCAAACGAGCTCAAAAGATAAAAACAAACTCAAAAATTGAATGCAAAGGATGATAATACCTCAGAAATCATTAGTCAAAATTCTTTACCCTGTGGATACTAGTGCTTAGACCAAAAGATGATTCTTTCAATGTTGCAACAACTATAAAGCCAGCAATTTTTTACCTGTACAGAGGAAATTTTCTGCCACCTCGAGATATGAAATCCTAAAAACAAATTCAAGCTGACAAACTCAAGGATCAACTCTTCTTAATGCTTATGCTATTAGATGAAGACTCACAAATGATTTTATATCAACAGTAGGCCAGTAAAGATTACCTGTGTGAATGTACCCTTTGCCTTAGATATGTGCAGGCAAGTTGCAATTTCTTTTGGTGCAAAGCTATCAGCTATTGAGATTACACCACATTCTGCGAGAACAATGGCCAAATATATAATGATAGCACTAGCTGTCATTTGCATGTCAATTGCAATTGCATCTCCCTTTGAGAACGTGGCTTCGATTGCATTTGCTACCAGCTTGAAATAAAATGGAAAAAACACGTTAGAAAAGAGAAAATAGATTGAAAACTACTTCTAAGTGGGGAAAAGAAAAATCAGAAAAAAAATGTGAGATACAATTAGGAAAAGAATAATAGCAGCATAATAAGTGAAGTAATCATAAGAGCATACGTTACTAGCTGTCGGAGTTGTTTGAGTGTGATATGATTCAGGTCAGTATCATCAAACCCTTCATCCCTCCAGACAATCGCTAAACTGTCATCTGGTTTGCTACCAGGCTTTGAGGGATCAGAAGTATCCAAAATGCACCTTGGCAATTCTAAATGGACCAATACTCCTGCACCAATAACAGGACACGTAATCAAATTAGCTAAATCAAGAGGGGGAGTGTTTCAATTTGCGAATAAGGTTAACCATGTGATGCTTCAATTTTTGCCACACCTTCATACCTTAGCAAGTTCACTTTTTATATGCTGCATGAATGAGTTGAAAAATTGTATAGAAAATTGTAAAAACACATAGAAATATATAGGAAAGAGTGAGAGAGAAACTGACCCCATGATTACGGAAAAGAGAAATGTAAAGACTGGAACTGTTGGCTCTAAGGCAGTAGCATATGATGGATTAGTAAAGCTTAGACCAATAACAAACAAAAGATGGTTTCCAACTACCCTGATCAAGATTCAAGAAGCAACCAAGGATTATTCTATATTATATACACTTCTTAGTTATATACTTGGCAATGCGTAGTGCAAGACCCTCCTCACTACAATCACATAGAACCTCTACATAACTATCAATGACTTGTGGCATTTCTGTACTTCCATTTTCACTCTCTGGTTGAGTCTCTTTAATATATAAGGGAGCCTGCATCATCTACAGCATAAAACGTGAAGCTTGAACTGCACGCTTACGCATCTGGGACACCATAAAAGGAGATCATTCTGAAATCCCAAAAATTCCTGGCCACATTGAATGCATTACTGGAATGAAAGCCTTGGATATGCAACTCTGCATTATTGAAACAATAACCAGGGCATTAGTCACAACATTTAAAAGTTAAGCAAAAAATAAAGAATGATATTTAATTTACAGCACCAAAGATATGATTTGTCACTATGCTTGCCTTATGATTAGCACAGAGACATAGGTAGTGCTCAAAGAACACAGATAAACATTGCTTCAACCTGTCCAAAGAGTGAAAAAGAATCTCGATTAGCTACCAGCACAGGACATGAATAGTACAAAATAGGAAAGGGAGACTAGAAGAATAGTTACAATCTCTATAGGTGATCCGACACATCCCTCAAAAAAAAAAGGAAAGATTCCAAATTCTGTTTTCTATGCAACAGAGACAAACAACAGTACACTAATAGAAAATGACCTCATATCTTCCATTTAAGCAATAGAAAGAAGTGTGCAGTATTCCAAAAATCAAGAGGCAAATGACAATTCGTTGACAGAACTAAAGAACAAGAACAAAATTACCAAGGGCATACGACACTCTTACCTCACTAGTTTCAAGCCAGACATCAGGCTTCATTGTATTTCCATATCGATAGTATGACTGAAAATCACTAGTAATATTAGGCAGGATTCAAACCAGGTTCAAAGAGGAACAAGAAATGGAGGTACCTTTGGCTCAGGAATCACTTGAGAACCAAGACTTTTAAAACGCGCTTCGAGCACGTCTTCAGTAAATCCCGTTCCTACTCAGAGTAAAAATTTCAAAATATAAGACAATTAATTTTAAGAAACAAAGGAACTCAACAGTTACTTAACAACATCCGATCACTCACCAATCTTACAAATACTTTGAAGTTCTTCGTTATTGTAGTCATAGCAAGCAAGAAGAAAAGCACAATAGACTCCTACAAGACATCATTCAGCTTTCATTTCAAACCACTTTGAGCTCAGTCTGTAATATAGCATTATGTAGAAAAACATAATTATATCAAGTTAGAGCAAATTCGTAAATCATTAATAATAGACATAATTCAATTAAAGATCAAGTTGGTATTCCAAGATACGTTGAAGAATTAAACTGATATCCATTTTAGACATCAAGCAATCTACTCAATGATAAAGAATCAAACTCTGTATAAGACTAACTTGATAGTTGATATAGCCATATACATTTGGCCGACAAATTTGAGTTTTAACTACCATTCAAATGCTTTTAATATGTTGTGAATAGAAAAAGAATTCAACACCTTTAATTTTCTAAATTCAGCGCCTAGTATGACTTATAACTTCTTAGAGCTTAAGATAGTTTACTTATATTTTATTCCAATTAGCATTTTTAGCTAATTAGCTTTTCCATTTCTAGTGTAGCAATTTGCATAATTCAAGAAGAGTACTAACCAATTCATGATGTCATCAAGGCACAAAAATATCAAAGAAATCAAGAGAAGAAATAATAAAGAGAAAATTCAAAGAAATCTAGTTGAAGCATTTCATCGAACATGTTGAGTGCGAAAAAAAGAAATAAGAGAATTCAAAGAAAATAGCAAATATGAACATGAGGATATAATCATTACGATAAATTGCAACAAAATAGAGCACCAAGATCAAACAATTGCAACAACTTCAGCACAACAAACATTAAGCAACAACAAAGGAATTGCAGGGGTAAAAAGTATAGTAGAAGAACAATTAAATACTCACCATCAGTGTTTAGTATTGAGGTTGGAAGAGAAAAAATGTCGATGGATGAGGAATTAAGGTTTGCACTAGAGGGGAAGAGAAAGGACGACGCGGGGGACAGCGAACGGTGAACGGTGAACAACGAACGGTGAACGTCCAACGCGATTCACAACGACGAACGACGAACGGCGAACTGTAGCATGGTGAAGGTTGTTGCGTGACTTTCTCTATTTCTCATCTCATCTCATCTCATCTGAAACAGTAGTGAGACAGTGAATACAATTTTAGAAAAAATTAAAAATTAAAAAAAAAAAGAAAAAGAGTGAGAGAGATATAGAGTCGGTGACAGTTTAAAAATTAAGAGTATAAATGTCACAATGTTGATTAATAAAGACCCTTAAAATAAGGGTCACAAATTAAGTGTAGTTATTTGGCCAATTTGGTGTAGTGAATGCATGACAATTATGTTCGATTTGCTTTGTGTTAAAGGTTGTTTTTATAAAATTGTTGTTGAATTGGTCCTAAGTTTTTTGAAAAATTAGCCGCCATGAGTATATTTGATGCAAATCGAAAACTTGTGGGACAAAACGGAAACAAAATAAAACGTAGGGGTATTTCTATAAGAGAAAGTCTATATATGGAGTCAGCACTTTTATTAAAATTTGCTCAACATTTAACCAGTAAAAGAAAAGTGAGTAATCTCATACCATTAGACAACACTCATGACGGCTAATTGATGGCTATAAATCACAAAACTTCTTTTTAAAATTCTTGCCAAATTTCTGGAATAAAAAATGTATTTTACTCTATAATATAATTTAAAATTTGAATTTAAGTGGGATTATTATTATTATTATTATTATTATTATTATTATTATTATTATTATTATTATTATTATTATGTGATAATTGTTATTATTATTGAACAAAGGATTAGTTAGATTGACCGTAAAACTATTGTTTGTTAAGTAACGTTCGGGAGTATATTTAATTTGAACTATGTGAATTGAGTTTTTTTTTTTTTTAATATAAATTAGTACTGAGTGTGCAATAATGAAACTGGATTTTCTGCAAGGTGACGAACACTTTCTATATATCAACTAGACAAAGAACTCATTTCAAGTAGGCATTAGCAAAAGGTACAGTTATTTATGTTTTCAAGCGTGCTTGCGAAGCCACTTCTTTAAAGAGCTGGGCTCGAGCATGTGGCATTTATGCACGCATTTGTCCTGATTAAGAGGTGGTGTCCAAAAACACACGTTTCACATGCCATGTGGTGTAGATTAGCATTACCATATAGAATGTGTTATATCAACTTGGGCTTGGAGCTAGTAGGGATCCTTTGAGCAGTTTCCTAGGTGATGAACGGGTGCGTGGTTTATTACCGGAGTCGAAGCATTCTTGATATCTATCAGGAGCTGCTAGAAGTCGTTCCAACACCTACACCAATTAGGGTTAGAGTGTAAATTTATCATGGTTCAAGGATACAATAATATGCGGGGATTTAATTTGGGAGATAACCCAATTTCCGAGTAGCTATTATAGCACATACGAGAATAACTATGCTGGTATAAAATATAAATTAAAATATACATTAAAATTAAATTAAATAACGAATATTTATATTTATATATAATAATATTATGACTGATTTAATTTTAGTATACATAATATTTTTGATCCAAAAATTCAACATACAACTTATCAAATATATGCTATTTGCAAATTGGTCAAACATTTAAATTAGAATGAGGTTGTTGCCTTATTTTAAATTTCGAATAGAATTTAGCTAACATATATCCTAAGTAGTTCTTAATATACATGATAAGCTTATCAGTAATAAAAGTCTAAAAAATTTTAAATTTTTTTATTTAATAAATATAAAATAAATACATTAAAAAATTAAATCTTTTTGTATGTTTAATAAAAACTTTTTTAATATGTAACTTGAACATGTGTTTTAAAAACACATGATAGATAAACACTTTTGAATATAATGACTATTTGTGACTGAATTAATGATAGTTGAATAGAAATTACCTTTAATTAATTGTACACGACTACGTAAACAAGGAGTAACAAATTACTAATAATGTAATATTAATGTACCGAAAATTATGTAAAATAAATGCATGAAATAATCTTGTCTATTTTTAAAAGCAACAATAATAGTACGTAATTATGAATAATTCAAATATTCAATGCTTGATCATTATTCAAGTATAAATACAACAAGTATGAGATAATTTGAACACCTAATAGAATGTGAATCAGTGCACGCATCGCACTGAAGAATAAGTGGCAAATATTTTTGTGCTTATTAATTAAGTGCTGCTTTTTCCCAACCACATGGTGCTAATGATTCTTTACTTGGCAGGGGTTAATTCGCTGGGTTATTATTAGCGTAAAGAAGGCATAATTACCCAAGAGTGAACGAATTCAGAATAAGGAGGGAAAATCCAACGAATTTTATTTTCTTCTAGATTCCTCTTGATGGTTTATGAGATTCATATTACTTTTTTTTTCTCCACAAATAAATGTCTCTACTTAGCAAATCAGTAAAATATCACTTTAATTTGTCCAAAAAACCTTGTTAGTTTAACTTGATCTAATAAAGAAATCGGGGTGACTTTGATCATTATGAAATTTCTAATCATATATAAAGTACAACATGTGAATAACTTTTTATGATGGATTTCAAAAAAATAGAAAATAAAAAGATATCATAACCCGATGTGAGTGAATGGCATCACTTAAAAACAACATTTATTAATCATACCATTACTTTATGTATTGATATAATAAATAACTCAGTTTTTTTCCCAGTTATAACAGAAACCATCTTAGAACTCTAGAGGTTGTATCTCTTTAATTTCCATACTTAACTCAAATTCTCTCAGTTATAATTCACTTCCTTTTAATTCTGTCACCTTGGTAAAGAAGCGTTGGCACAAAATCTGACGGTGCCATGCTCCATGCAAGTATGCAACTCTTTTTTCTGTTTCTTTGTTATTTACAAAATTATTTAGAGTAAAATATATGGACCCATGAAGCTTGCCAGATTTGTGCCGCTAAGATAATAAAGAACGAAAGAGAAACAAGACAAAGATATTATGAAATGAGGAAATTGTGGGAAATGATCGATGAGGATGGCGTCACGTGCGTTGTTGCATTTGGATTTCTAACAGCTAAAGAACAGAAAAGGAGCGAACGTAAGATAAGGAAACGAGAAAGGAGTCGTGGTTGGAACTTATAAGGCAAATGGCGTAGAGATTAGTCACCAAAAAAAAAATAAATAAATAAATAAATAAATGGCGTAGAGATTAGAGGGGAAAAAAAACCGAAGAGACATCAAAATGAAATAAATTTAAAATGAATTTTATGGTGTTTACTATTTTGGTACTTAATTTTTATTTAAATTTTTTTTTGTGATAAATTTTAAATATTTAAAAATTATTTATTTTTATATTTTTTAAATTAAATATTAATTTTTAAACATTTTTAATAAGTTAAACACCATTTTTTTTTACATGATAACAATTACCTAAATTTAATTTGGTGCTATTCTCGAGGGCAAGAAAGTAAAAGGATGCTGGGGGGCATAGCCAAAACATGAAAACACGTTCATGCAATACAATGATGCACCCACCCAAATTGGACCTACTACTTTGGCTGCCGTTTGGATTCTTGTCATACTACAAATTCACAAGGTTGGTTTTAAGAACCGAACCAAACCAAACCAAACCAGTTAGCTTAATCAGAAATCGATCACAGATCTATTTGGTTCGATGTAAAAGTTGGTTGGCATTGAAAATTTTGATAAAATGGGTATGTTAATTGAACAAGTATGGGTTTCCATCGAAATATTAATTTTAAAAAAATCTAAAAATATATTTAACGTAAAAATATATTATTTTATTATATTTAAATTAATTATAGTTGAATTTTTAAATTCAACGATTCGATAATTACTTTGATATTTAAAATCCTGCCTGTAATGTAAAATAATATGTTTTTATATTTAAATTTTGTATATTTAGATATAGCGAATTGGTTAATTTTTTTATAATTTATTTATCAATATAGGTAATTTGAAAAGTATTTATCAATTTATATAATATTATTTATCTCGTTTATTGTGTAAACGGAATAATTTATATACGAGATAATTATGAACGTATCTCATTTGCAAAAAAAAAAATATAGAGTTCGAAAAAATATATATTTTATTTATACTGTAAATGAGATATGTGTATTATTATCAAAACAATTTACGATTAGAATAATTTTAATTTAATTTTTACTTTTAAATTAATCCAATTGTTTAGCGTGTTACTAATATCTTAAAATGGTATACAATTTAATTATATGCGTTTCAATTTGAATATTTTTTAATTGAATTAGTACTAAAAAAAGCAAAAAGGTTTGTAGGAGAGATTAAAGAATGGATATGTTTGAGCAATTAGTACTAAAAACACAAATAATTTCTAGTTACCTCCACTCTTTTAAAACAAGCGATTATCTTTCTTTACTCTGTTTCTATTGAGAAAGTATAGGGCCAATACACCCCTAACCAACATAAACGCCATCTTAAAAAATTAATTTTAAAAGTCAGAATTTAAATTAATCAAGAATAATCAGGTTTTGAATTTGAATAATTAAGATCATGCAACGTAATCTCCTCTAAATACACCCTCACACCATGTCCTTATTCCTTCTCATCGCATCAACCCTCCGCCGCTTAGACCGCAGCTTAGACTGCCGCAACTCCGCCTCTGCAGTGCGCCATGCCGCCATCGCTGCTGGTGGGAGCTCTCGCGTGAGGTGTGCATCCTTTCCTCTCCATCGTCCATGTCGGCACTGCAAGAAGAAGCCATGCAAGAGATGCTATCACGCACGATCCCTGTGGCACCGCTACTACTATGTCACGCCCCTCCCATGGCGTCGTTGCTGCTGTGTCGCATCCTCTCCCATGGAGTTGCTGCTATTGTACCGAGGTGTTTATGATTGCCGCTGAAGACCGTTGGAGAAAGAAGCAGAGATGGAGTCATCAATTGGTGAAAAAGGTTCGAATGACCCATTTGCTGTTGTGAGTGTTTATTATAATCCTACGAAAGGCAACATTGTGAGTGTGAGCAGTCATGATGGTCAACGTGATGACAAGGTACGTTGTGGAAGTTTTGTATGGATGTGGATGTTTTATTTTCATGCAAGGGGGATAGATGTTTTCTTTTATGTTTTTTGGTGTTCTAATGTGAATGTTTTTGTTTACGCAATTTGGGATATTTTCTTTTATTATTATCCACTAAATTAGAAAAGAAACATCCAATTGATGTTAAAAAACATCCAAAATAATAAGAAAAGAAACATCCAATTATTCATATAAAAGGACCAAAATTATAACCAAAAGAAACATACAATCTCTACCGGAAGAAATATCTATTAATCGAATTAGAGAATCGTTGGCAAGTTGCCAAAACACCCACTTATAAAAACATGGCATCATCCACTAATTTAAAAGATAAAGAGCGAAAATTATTCACATAGAAATATCTACTTACTTTAGGTGTCACTGAAGGTTTTTTTGTATGCAGTGAGTGTTCTTCTTTTGAAGGTGATTTTGTTGTGGCCTTACATGCTTGGCCTTTCATGATATTCCTTTTTTTCTCACTAGCAGCAATGCATCCCTGGTTCAAAATATCAAATGAATCAAAAAAGAAACATCCAATTGATTTAAAAAGAAACATCTAATATAATCAGATTGGAAACATCCAATATAATCTGAAAAGAAACATCAAATTGTTCATAGAAAAGGACCAAGATTATAACCAAAAGAAACATCCAATCTATACTGAAACAAACGTCTATTAGACCATCTTGAGAATCATTGGCAAGTTACCAAATGCATATGAGTCATTTAGCAAGAAAGTTCCATGTACAATAAAAAAAACACCCATTTAAGTAAGTACCTCGGAAAGAACATTTGTTGCGTTCTTCTCAAGCTTCTCAGCAGTCCATGCAGAGATCCATGACTTCGGTTCTTAACAATGCTCTATTTGACCATGTTTTAATCGTTGGAAGTTTAATATCTAGAGAGAATACAAACACAAATTATTGTTTGCAACGTAAATGTTGAGTTCAATTAAATATTTATTTTATAATGTAACCTATCAACAGGGCAAACATGCAGCCCTCACAGGTCTTGTTCTTTTTAGGTTGATACTTTTGATTGTCTGTTTCAACCAGTTGAAAATCTTCATCGGCCAAATTAATCATCTTGGATCAGAAACATCCAAGATTGAAGGAATGTGTCATGGCGAGATTACTTGTTGGGTTGTGGGACACAAGAACATTTTCAAGACAACTAAGATGAAATGTTGTCTGAACTCCAACCTGCCCGCTACACTTTCCATTAAGCGTTCGTATATGAACTTACGAAGTTCGATTGGTGTTATTCTATTGAATTGGTTTTTGATTACCACATGAACCGCATTCCTATCGTTAAAAGAAGGAAAGTTATTGCCAACATGTAGGTTTGTCAGCTCAGAAACACGGGTGCATTGGTAGGTGAAATACGTACAGTTACTGATAGGATAAAAACATAGATATCAAATGAATTAGCCCAAAAAAGGATACTTAATATGGAAAGTGGTAGTCACCACCAGAAGGAAGCCCAAAAACATGTCAATTAACTTGGCGTTAATGGGAATGTTGTCAACATCTAGTTGTAAGGTATTTCTATCAAGGTTGTAGGACCTTGCCAATGCAACCATGATGTCCTGCTTCATAGGCCACCATGGGAGGAGCCTCAGGAATCCAAAGCCTATTGCTTCTATTTTCGCTAGCCTCACATCGGCCTGAGTCTTTTCCATATGGTGCATCATATCAATAATGTAACAGGGTGAGTACCTTGTCTCTAATAACTTTTGTCAATAGTAGAAGTGATCATAAGAAGCAACTACAATCATGGTGAAATACAAGCACATAATAGTGAATGATGTAGTACGTTTATGCCCATATTGTCAGGCGTTACAACAACACAACACAAGTGGGGTTAATCTGTCAAAAAATTCGAATAATCGGTAAGAAAACTCCAAATTAAAATAAACATCCAAACTAAAAATTAATTCAACATCCAGGACCCAAAATATAACTGAAAGAAATATTTAGTAGTCCATTTTGAGTATCATCTGAGAGTTACCAAAAAATACACACATAGCATCCTAGAAACATCCACTCATAAAAAAACATCCACTATTCATATATATAAATTTTTACGTACTTCGATAGAAACATCCAATAAATCAGAAAAAGAAACATTCCATAATCAGAAAAAAAAACATTCACTTTACTTAAAAAGAAACGTCTGCACCCTTGATATCTAAATTAAAAGTTTCTATACAAAACCCATATCCCTACATGTGGAGAGGAATAGCACCATATTTGGAGGCGCATAGGTATAAGAGGCAGATTCAGCTTCTTTGCAGTGGTCTCCTTCATGAAATTGTGGGTGTTGCCACCAGCACTATAACTGGCTGTCCTTCACATGTCCCTGCTATACAGATAGTTTTTTGGATGGTAAGCGCCCACCATAGCATTGAAACTAATCTCTACCAGTCACTGCCTGCCAATAGAGTAGTGGTGTCGAAGGGCACATCGTCAAAATCAGAGAACTCATCAGGTCTTCCTTGGGATAGCTCCTCGAGCTTTTCACCCTCAACTAGCAACAAATAAGTGGACTTGTACCCGTGACCCATGGAGTATTTCTCATCACAATAATAGCATAATCCTTTGTTTCTCCTCAATTTAATTTTTGCATCAGATAAACGCATATTATTCAAGCTCGTTCCCGTAGTGGAAGTTCTCTTCTCAATTGTGAGAATATCTTTGATTATTGGTGATGTTACTGTAGGAGATCACAACAGTAGTGTCTGTGCCACCGTAACCTACGGTAGGGTTGCACCTCCCACTGCTTGACTCCATGAGGTTGCAAGTTTTATAATCCCGTTTAGTTCTTCTATTCATGGAGCTTAGCTAAGGAAACCGCCTCTACATACAATCACAGTTTTTCCAGCATCAACTCACATTTCAGAGTATCATTCAACCCAGCAACGAACAAAGAAACCATACATTCGTTGCTCAACCCGGTAACTTGATTGGAGAGCTCCTCAAATTGGCATTGATAAATGGCTACCGTGGTGACTTGTTTGAGTTCCTTTAATGCGGCTTTTGGATCGTGAAAGATACTACTACGACCAAAGCATATGTAGAGGGCCTCTAAAAAACTCTCCCAAGTGTGATTGATGGCGTTATTCACACACCATATGTACCATGCATAAGTTGGCCCTGTCAAATGGAAGGAGAGCATGCACACCCTCCAGGCCTCCGAAATGGCATAAAGCTCAAAGTATTCACGCGCTCTGAACGTGCACTCCTCTACTACTTCTCCATCAAACATGGGTAGTTTTATTTACATACCCTTAGACCAGCGAAGTTGTTGCGACTGACCGACAATTTTGGAAAAAATGTTGGGGTTCCATGTCCAGGGATCACTTGCTTCATCTTCAAGGTTTCGTCAAACATCCTTTCGATATTCTTCATAGAGAATTCTACAAAACAGATTCTCTCTTGTGTACCCGTGATCTGTGATGCCGTCTCAATTTGACTCTGTTACAGTGCTGCAATTCCGAGTAGTTTTGGTTGCACATGTGTTCTAAATGGGATATTAGAGTTCTTGAATTCATGGCAAAATTTTTCTCAATGAAAACACCAAAATATTACGCTAAAATAGCACAATTGAAGAAGAAATTGGAAAACAATAATTGAATCAAGGTAAATAAAAAAAAGTTGATGAAGAATGGATTATTGAATAAAAAATAACAAAAAGCCTATAACAACTTCCCTGTCTTCAAGTTCAGGAGTGAACTCGACTCATAACAACCAAAATAATTCTTGCTTCTCTCTCTTTCCTCCTTTCTCCTATATTTCTTACAGATCTTAACTAACTCTTTTTTTTCATTTATTATTGTGCACCCACACTTATTTACTCACATAGTCTTTAGCCTAATATGAGATTCTTCTTTCCCTCTTTTTTCTAGTCATCATTGGGCCTATCTTCCTTTTTGCTTAGTTCAGTTGTGCTTTGCTGAGTTGGCCTAGGTCATAGTGTCTGTATCATTAACCCTCTCAAAAATTGCATTACATACGTATCTTTCTTGTTTATCCTAACAACTCTGAGATCACACACACTCACCAACACAAATGCAGGGTGGCACTACTCTCGGTCTCAAATTCTCCAGTTGATATGATTCAATGAATGATAAACTAATGCTTCACTATTTATACATTATATTGCTACCGTTCTAATCTATCAGATAAATATCTTTTCACACTTACTAACTAGTTTAACGAACTTGTTGACTAAGCAAAATCCCTAATCAAATAATTAATCTTATCAACTAAGATATAACCAACTCAACAAACACCACAATTTGGTTAATTTATAGCTAATTATCCAACTACTTCATTACTTCAACAAAATTTTACAAAAAAAAAAAAAAAATAGCTGTTTGACTTCCATATAAGGATTTGAATATAAGTTTTGTCAAACATATAAAGCTTGATTGAGAAAGAGAAAATTATTCTAAAAAATCGTTAGGGATGTTTAATTATTAAAAAAGACCTTTAGTACTAAAATTATTAAGAAGGAACTTATAAAATATTTAGAGAGAATGACCAATTTTTTTGAAAAAAATACAAATATACCCTTAAATTATTTTTTTATTTTTTTTATCTCTTATAGACATAATTATGTATACAAATTATTCTAAAATACATAATATAAGAATTAGAGAACAAAGAATATTTTATTTTATCAAAAAATTATTTTTTTATAAAGAAATACCTAATTAAGCATCAATTAACTCAAAAAAGTTCAATTCAAATAATATCAAAAAAGAATAAATCAAATACACTCAAACAAACCACACATTCTTTGCAGAAACAAAAAAAAAACCCATACATGGGGAAAAAAAAGAATTGAGACCATAATAACCTTAATTACAAAAATAAAAAGAGGACATGGGGAAAAAAAAGAATTGAGACCATAATAACCTTAATTACAAAAATAAAAAGAGGTGAAAAACATAGAGAAATTGAATGATTATTACTAGGGGTCTACATGAATCGGGTAAAATCGAATTTGTCCTAATCTAGCTAGATTCAATCCTAAATATATACTGGATCTATTTTTTAGACCATAATCCGATTTTAAATCCAATGAAACCTAAACATTTTCGGTCTACAATTATACCGGATCCAAACCGGATAAAAATCGGAGCTTTAAAGTTTTAACAATAATTTATAAAAAAACTTATTTATAAAGAAACTTATTTATCATGCACTTATTTATAAAAAAGAAACTTGTTACCGAGAAGTTGATATCCATATTTGAATTTGAATTTTCTTATAAATTCTAATTTCATACTTCTTTGATCTATTTTTTAATTCAATAAGTGTGATTAAAAATAAAATAATAAGCTTATAATTAATATAACATAATATTAGAATTAATTTAAAATATATATACCTTTTTTAGTTTCTTTAGAGTGCACATAGGCCGGGTGAAGCTGGATTCGTCTTGACCCAGACCCAACCCTAAATAATAATCGAGTCTATTTTTAAAATTCGTACCCAATCTTAAACCCAATAAAATCACATCAATCTAGCCCTTAAAATGATATTGTAATAAAAATTCTTATATGATATTAAATACTTTATGAATTCTTAAACAATAAAAGCATAGTTGAAAATTATGTGACACTATAGACATCGTTAAAACAATTTGAAGTTAAAATAATTTCACGTCATGAATAATTTTTTAGTTTAATTTTAATACATTGATAATATAAAATATTTTATATAGTTGTGCAATTACATGCTTTTTTTTTATGATTATTCACGTGGTTAATATAAAAAAAATAGTTATTTTTAGTGATGTGATATTACGTAATTAAATACACGTATAAAATTATTTTATACTGATAATACATCAAAATTAAATTTATAATTTTATACATTGATAATATAAATTTGTGAGCCAACCATTGGATATTACTGTTTATAAAAAACAATCATATTTTAATGATAAATATAAAAGAATAAATTATGTAGAATTGTAGATAGTAAAAATGAGTTATTAAATTCAGTATTATATGTTTATAAATATATAATATTTTTATATATTTTTTAATGTATATTCATATTTTAAAATATATAAATATTGATTAATAAGAACTGATTTCTAGCAAATATATAAGTAAATTTCATAATTTTTTTTTGTCTTTGGTTATCATGTGTCTATTATTATTTTAGTTCGCTGTATTTTTTTTTAGCTTTCTCTGCCAATTTAGTCTCCTGGACCAAAATCTAAATAAATACAACAACAAAAAAATATAAATAAATAAATAAAAATTATTTTTCATTTTTAAAATTGATAATAACATTGTTTATATAATTCTTTTTAAAAAAAAATTCTGGGCTATTTTATTTTTTATAAAATAAGAAAGTATGACGAGCCAATGTAATTAGTGTACAATAAAAGTATTTTTGAAATTAACATTAAATAATAATTAAATTAATTAATTACAAAATTATTTTTAATTTTAAATACAAAGCAAATAAAGATTTCAAATAGTTACGAACACCTCTAATTGGTCTCTCTCTCCCTCTCCCTCTCTTCCTCTCCATTCTCTCTCATCGGTGCCGCTGAAACTGACAGAATCGTTAGCACGAGAAGCGCTTCGCTGAAGACCAAACTGTACCCTAACCCAAGTGAGGAGCTTCCGAAGAGTGAGACGAACTCGTACGCGATGCGGTTCCCGAAGCCGGGCTTGATGAACCCTTGGCGAAGAAGAAGGCGAGGCAGACGAGCCATAGGATCGGGTCGCCAAAGCCTGAAAATACCGCAGCAAATGGAAGGATTTTAGTGAGGATGGAGACGCCGAGTCTGAGGATGGCGACGGGACCGAGATGCTAACTCTCTCTATTGCCGGCGATGGAGGACCAGCTTCGACGTGGCTGAACAACGTCCGGCAGCAGAATTTTCTGCACCTTCAGCCAGACGCATCATCGGTATGAAACGACGACAGGCATGATGGCGGCGACGAGATGCATGTGGTAATGTTGCTGCTGCACCTTCTGCCATTATCATTGGCCTGCTGCTGGCAGAAGCCAAATGCAAAGAGGCCAGAAGGGGAAAGCCATGCAGTGGGCTGAGTAGTTGGATAAAGAGCTGAGTCAAGTGGTATCTGATTATGACGTGGGTCTTGCGATGATGAGGATATGGTGGTGATGAGAAGAAGGAGCGCCATTGTTGCCGCTGCAACATTGTTGGCAACGAGATATGTAGATGTTTATTTTTCATGTAATAAATGAGATGTTTATTCTTAATGTAAATGAGATATTTTAATGTATTTAATGGTCAATTTAGGATGGTCATTTTAATAGGTATGCGGATGGCTATTTTAATTTTTATGTAGATGATTATTTTGACTGGATTGGGTTTAGTTATATACAATTAAAATATGTTGTATGTTCAATTCATTAGCTATGTGAATAATTATTTTTATTCTTAAGTGGATGATTATTTTTACTAAGGGTAAGTGGCTTGACAAGTCAAGTAGCAAATGTGAAGTGGAATGATTATTGAGGAAGGTAGGAGTGGGCGCCGGTTGAAAAAGAAGAGGGTATTAGAGTGAAATATTTTGGAAAATTAGGATTTTGGGATGGTTATTTTTTTTAAAATAATTAATTAGATTTTTTAAAATTTAAAATTTAAAATTAAAAAATTAAAATTTGATGTAAAATAACTAAATAAAAATTTTTGAATTTAGAATAATTTATAAAAAAATTTATTATTTATCTCTGTTAAACTAAATAACTAACTCATTGTACACATTATCAAAATTTTTTATTATCTTTCTAGTAAAATTCTTATCAAATTTTCTATTATAGCTGTTATTTTTGTTTGCACCCGTCTGGTCAAAGGAGTCAAACGAACACAAACATCCCATTTGGGATTTCGCAACCGTTAGTCTTAATTGTCAGCGTCATCACCATCCCCCCATCAATCGTCATTTATCCACACTTCTTTTCAGCACAGGAAACTTTTATCAAGAGCTTCTTTTTATAGTGAAAAAAAAATATATTTAAATATTCTTTTATGTTTGAATAATAATTATATTTTATTATACAAATTACAATAAAAATAAATAATATTATTTCAAATACTTTTTAAATGAAATAATTAACTACCAACATAATTAAATATTTTATAATAAAATAATTAAATTTTTATGATAGAATAATCAAAATTTTGATAATAATACAATTAAATTCTTCCTTAAACAATGAATATGTATTTTTATATGAAAAATATTACTTGTCCTTTAAATTTTTAGGTTTTAGTCAGTTTTTTATTTAAATAATATTATTTAATTAATTTAAATATCATTTTTATAGAAAGTTACTTTTTTTATAAAAAATTACTTATTTTTTAGTTTCTTTTTTCTAAAAGATGAATAATGAATCATTTTTAAAAAATACCTAATTACACTGCTTTTTATATATTGGTTAATTTTTTGTATTTACTTCATGTGGTTGTTTATTTTAATTCGTTCATATACTAACATCTATTTCCAATAAATAGAACATCAATAACATCAACATCTTTACAAGAATTTTTATATTATTATTTGAAAAATTCTAACTCATTACAAGAAATTCACTTATTATCCTTGGATTTACTATTGAATTTTGCATGAAAGTTAGTGAATATTTTGTCTAGCCAAAATGTTATCGTTGAATTTTGTAACCTGCTCCAAAATCTGCTGATAAGTTTTGGTGCGAATGACTAATTTATTGGTGCCAACATCACCATCGGAATTACAGGCAGAAAAATCCGACGATAACTCCAAAAAATGAAACGCATCATTTTGATTGCTGGTAGGTCATTACCCTCGAATTTTTTCGCTGGTAATCCGACAGTAAATTTGGATTAAATTTGAAATGCGAGCCCCTTTCCCCCATTCTGCAAATCCGGTCTCTCTCTTCTCTCTCCCTCTCCTCTGAAACCCACCTCCGTCGATGTCAGATGCAAGTTGTACACTCCATTGTCGCAGCACTGCATTTGGTGGTCGCCGCTACTGGGGGAGTCACACAGAACTGTGTCTCCCGCATCTCTACCCACTGCCATCACTGTGTCATCGTCGTTGGGAGTCCATATTGTGCCGCTATTGTCACCGCCAAGGTCCACCGCACCAGAGGTAATAAGTATTGTCTTCATTTTAATTTGTTTGATTTTCGCAAAAAAAAAAAATATTATATAATTTTTTTACTAAAATAGATTTTGCCACCACTCCACGCCATTACTGTGCTGCCATCACCATAGATAAATTTTCATTTAATCTTAATTTTTGCAGATTTTTTTTCTAACTTAAGGTATTATTATAATTTTATTTAATTTTTTTCATGCCAAGTGTGGTTAGGATTTAAAAGTAAAGTTAGACTAGGTAAATTTTAAATTAAGTTAATAAATCAGTTTTCTTTAAAGAAATTTTTTATTAATTTAGAGTTTTATTACAATTTTTATTAAATTTTTTATTAGATGCGTGATTAAGGTTACATTGTGTTGCTTGTTATATTATTTAAATTTAATTAGAAATTAAATAGGATTAGACACTCTAAATTTGTCAATTAAGATAATTATGTAGCTAAATTAATTTTTTTATTTTTTATTAATTTAGAGTTTTATTAAAATTTTTATTAAATTTTTATTCAATTTTTTGTTAAATGTGTGATTAGAGTTACATTGAATTTGTTATATTATTTTAGTCTAATTAAAAATTAAATAGGATTAGGCACTCTAAATTTGTCAACTAAGGAAATTATGTAGATAAATTAGTTTTTTATTTTTTATTAAATTTTTATTAAATAAGGTTGAAGTTAGTCTACGGTTGAAGTTAAGTTAATTAGGATTTTTGGTTAACTTTAAGTAGTTAATTATGTGGATTTATTGATTTACAGTTTATTTTCAGAAATTTTATTAATTTTGAATATTAAATTTTAATTTTGTCTCTGTTTTAGGATTTTTTTTTTTTTTTTTTTTTATCTTTGTGTGAAGTTATCGTGGGTTGTTCGTGCTGGTTATATACGTGAGTTATTCGTGCATAATCGAGGTTAATTTTCCGTCTCTAGATATCTTAAATTGTTTAAATTTTATACTGTACTTACTTTTTCTAGGATAAAATTTTAGGATAGAAGTGGGAGAAGATTGCTTAATGGCACCTTTTCGAAATCCTTGTTTGTTAAAAAATTGCGGGGTGATAAGGAGATGTGCACTAGAAGGGTTAGGATTTTATGTTGGCTTGAATGCTTCTTTATTTTAATATATAGGTGTGGACTGAATACGGAGAAGTTGATGGGAAAGAAATCAATTAGTCTGCACTTATTGCCAATCACTACAACAATTTCAGCAGATAACGGTGAAAATTTTGCGGGTTTTATAAAATCGCCGCAAAACGGCAATCTGCGGCACATATAGTGGCGGTTATTGGTTGGAGCTGCAATCAGGACTACATTTAGCGGCAGTTTTTCTCGAACTGCCGCTATATGTACCGTAAGGTAAATTATTGTTTTACATTTTGCGGCAGTTTTGTTTAAACCGCCGCAAAATGCGTATTACCACATATTGCAATGTTTTCTTTAGTAATAACCATCTGGGTATAATCTAATTAAGTAAACACTGCTATCTTAAGCTACATATGTTTAAATCATTGTTACTTAAACTCGTAACACTTTTTCTACATTCGTTTTACGTAAAAAAAATTCACAAGTTAAATAAGCTATATATGTTAACTCATGTGAACAAATTTACCAATAAGATTTTCTTGTTTACTTTATTGGCACTTAAATTTATATTCAAACATGGATGTAAAAAAAGAAAATAAAATCATACTCTGAACTAATTAAAAATCAAATATTTTCTAAAAATAATAATTATAAATATTTTCTATAAAATATTAAAAATAATAATTAAAAATATTTTTTACAAGTCATTAAAAATTCAAAACTTTATAATTTTACCAAAATTATAATTTTAAATTATAATTTTTTTATTTTAATGATTTGTTGAGCATTTATTAAAATAAAAAATTTAAAATTTTTTTAAATAACAATCTTAACTTATATTCTTAGATATAAGAATTCATAATAACTAAATTCAAAATTAATTAATATTTTAGCAGAATCAAATATTAAATAGAATAAAAATATTTTTATATGAAAACCAATCAATGATCTTCATATTATCGTGGTTAATAGATTCAATAGTGCTAACTGGCCAACAAAATATAATATTTTTTGCAAATATTTCACTAATTTTAAATATTAAAGACTAAATTCTAAATCTTAATAAATATTTTTAGAAAATATTTGATTTTAATAATTTATAATTATTTTTTTATTTATGATTGAATGTACTCTTTATTGAATTCATTATGAATATTATTAAATGTACTCTTTATTGTACTCTTTATATACACTTGGATCATATATAAATATATGTAAATTAATTCGATTTACTATGGTAAAAAATTTCTACTATGGTAAAAAATTAATTCGAAGCTGATCCATTCGAATTACTAGGGACGTCCTAGCATGCATAATTCGAATCATCCTGATTCGAACTACCCTAAGACTACATGCAAGTATAATTTAAATTGGACAAATTCGAATTACAAGCATTACTACTAATTCGAATAGGACTAATTTGAATTAGTGTTGGTTTGTCTAATTTGAGACTGATTCGAATTACATAAGAATGTGCTTTTGGGAGATCTTGGTAATGTTTTTCAATTTGGTAGAATTGTGTAATTTGGTCCTCCATTTGATTTAATTGTGCATTTTACCCAATATATAAGGTGCCTATAACAACTATGATTAGATATAAAGTATACAACAAAAAATTGTGTGGCAATCAAATGTGTTCATATGATATATATAATTATTAGCGCTATATACATCGAAGAGACATTTCGCTTGGTGGTAACATGACATTATTGTTAAACCTTTTCCTTCTTCCAGGTTTCAAGTTCGAGCCCTACCTTCTTCGTTTGTGGAAGGCTTTACATAGTTGATATTCTACAGTGATCCACACGTTGTGGGTCTATTGGTGAAAGCGCGGGTTTAACGATTGAGTCGGTTGGACCACCGGACGGTCCGGTCCGATTCTAATAACTATGAATGAAAATACTAAAATTTGGTGGCGGTTTAGAATCGCCGCAAAATAAATGCTATTTTCGTTTATTTGCTATTTAGCGGGGTTTAGCTAAAACCGTCGCTAACCGTTTACCCGCGGCCTATCTTCCAGCGTTTGGTTTAACCGTCGCAATATGCCCCCATAACCGCTGATATCTTCCGGAATTGTTGTAGTGAATTGGGCTGAAGGTCGATCAAGGAAGGGTAACTTGGTTAGAAAAGCAACTATGAAAGATGTGAATTGGGAGGGTAACTATGAGAGATACAATGAGATTATCTTCGATGAAGTTGGGGTTCAAGTTACGGAAAGTGTCGAATAAAAGCCTAATCCGGATGCAGTTAGATTTTATCATCTATTAGAGTTTGTTGCACAACCACTGTTCGAAGGTTGTGTCCACACTAAGTTATCTGTCTGGACATCTATTACGAACAGATGCGTGCATGGGGTAGTGGTGCTGGAGGCGACACATCCTCATCTACACTCACACCAGCCCATATACCAGCACCCACAGTAGCATCATATCATCGCATCGAGATCAGCAGCGAAACCTTCCGGAGGAGGAGGACAATGACGACGACTATGAGGACTCGTCGGGTCTAGAGTTTTGATTAATGTATAGTTTTCTTAGGTAACAATCACTCCAGAAGTTACATCAAGAGGCGTTAACCGTGCTGTTATGGAGGAGTTGGTGAGGCTTTACCGAGAATCCCATTTGGGGAAGAGACTTCCTGCTTATGATGGGCGAAAGAGCCTCTATACAGCTGGTCCACTGCCTTTCGTGTCAAAGGAGTTTAGGATCATGTTAATTGATGAAGATGATGGAACTGGAGCTCAAAGGTTAGTTTCATGTTTGTTTCCAACTTAATATTCAAATAAAAACTTTCATACTTTATCTGATTGTTTTGTTTGCTTATCATTGCAGGAGGGAGAGGGAATTCAAAGTTGTGATAAAATTGGCTGCTCGGGCAGACCTTCACCATTTAGGGCTCTTTTTGCAAGGGAGACAAACTGATGCACCTCAGGAAGCATTGCAGGTCCTCGATATTGTGTTGCGTGAACTCCCTACTACCAGGTCTTTGATATAGCTCTCTTCCTTTATTTGGTTTCGTTGTTCTACCCAAAACTATTGGGGTATAAATGGAGTTTTGTTATTGTAGGTATTGTCCTGTAGGAAGATCATTTTATTCACCCGATCTTGGAAGAAGACAGCCTTTGGGTGAGGGGTTAGAAAGCTGGCGTGGTTTCTATCAGAGTATTCGTCCCACACAGATGGGACTTTCTCTGAACATTGGTACATTACGCTGTCTATACATACCCACTTCATTTTCTATCTTAGATTCCATAAATGCTAACTTTTGGATGTGCAGATATGTCTTCCACTGCATTTATTGAGCCATTGCCGGTGATTGAGTTTGTAACTCAGCTACTGAATAGGGATGTATCCAGCCGACCACTGTCAGATGCTGATCGTGTGAAGGTAGATTTTGGTTGACACAAGCTATACGTGCTTTCATTTGCATTTGCATTTGCATTTGGTTGTTATTCATTTATGTGGCTTGGATTTTGGGAGACTGCTTTTCCCCCTTGATTTAAAAGAATGAGAAATTGACTTTTTTCTTTCTATTTTTGAATGACAGATCAAAAAAGCTCTCCGTGGTATCAAGGTTGAAGTAACTCATCGTGGAAACATGAGAAGAAAATATCGCATCTCTGGTCTGACTTCCCAGGCTACTAGAGAGTTGACGTGAGTAGTAGTTACCTAACAGTTATTCTTAATGGAATGGGTCAAGTCTATTGCTCACTTTTTGGTTTGTCAATAATTTTAGATTCCCTGTAGACGAGAGGGGAACAATGAAGTCTGTCGTTGAGTACTTCTCTGAGACCTACGGGTTTCACATTCAACATACTCAGTGGCCTTGTTTGCAAGTGGGAAATACACAGAGGCCAAATTATCTGCCAATGGAGGTAAACGAGTTAATGAGTAGTAAGCTTTTTATTTTCATGTGAATGTACCTACTGAAGGTTTGTTTTGGTTGCAGGTTTGCAAGATTGTAGAAGGGCAGAGGTACTCAAAGAGGTTGAATGAAAGGCAGATTACTGCTTTGCTCAAAGTCACATGCCAACGACCTGTTGAAAGGGAGCGTGATATAATGCAGGTCTGCAGAATGTCTTCTTAGCATAATAGTATCATATTCTAATTCTATCTACATGTGTAGTGTGTAGTAATGCATTTCATTCAATAGCATGATTTTTTTTTATAAGAGGTGTGGGCTTTTGTTGTCATTCTGAATACTCTCCCCAATCTATTGATTGAATATATTCTATGTACTTAATCTGTATGTTCATGTTGCTTCCCTCCTAATTCATTGTTTTTTTTTTTGTTCAGACAGTACATCACAATGCCTATGATCAAGACCCTTATGCTAAAGAGTTTGGAATCAAGATCAGTGAAAAGCTTGCTCAAGTTGAAGCTCGCATCCTTCCTCCACCCTGGGTATTTTTCTGTACATTATGCTTTGTATATATATTTTCTATCCATATCAAATGTGTGTGAGTGAGAGTGAGTGAGCAAATGTGTGTGTGTGTGTGTGTGTGTGTGTGTGTAACTGGTCTTTTTAAATGTTTATTGACATTTTGTTCTGCAGCTCAAATATCATGATACAGGTAGAGAAAAGGACTGCCTACCTCAGGTTGGCCAGTGGAATATGATGAATAAGGTTAGAGATATTGCATAAAATGATTCCCTCACTGTTGACTTCATGCTTTTGATTTGTTATTGTTATCAATATTCTTTTTTCATACTTTATTGCCTTTTGATTTGTCAATTGTTTTCAATATTTTATCTGCATATTTTATTTTACTTCTCTGCTTTGGTTGTGGTGATGGTGCAAGTATTTTTATTCCAGGGTTGTCTCTTGGGCCTTGCATCAGAGATAAAGATAAAATCCATCTAAAATCCATCTTGAGTGTGTGCCAAGCTATTTTTGTGTGAAAATTTAAAAAATTAGACCGAGCTAATCACCTTATTTTTAAAGTAGTGATGTTATTAGTCTTAAAATATGTTGAGCTGGAATAGGTGGCATGCTTGTGAACTTGAGAATTGAGATGCCCTTCCCTCTTTTATGCGTATATTGGCATTTTAATATACTATTAAATCAGATCAGAGTGATGTGATCAAAATTTTACACTGTTTTTGATACTGTCCTTGTTGATTGAAACATCAAATAACCTTTTGCTATGGCTTTTATTTCAGAAAATGGTTAATGGAGGAACAGTCAACCATTGGTTCTGCATTAACTTTTCCAGAAATGTTCAAGATAGTGTTGCCCGCACCTTTTGTTATGAGCTCGCTCAGATGTGTCAAGTATCTGGCATGGTATAGATTCCCTTTGTAAATCCTTCTGAAAATATGATTTTGTTTGTAGTTTTTTTGCCATAAGTAATCCTTTTGTTGAATATGATCAGGCATTCAATCTGGATCCAGTAGTTCCCCCAGTTAGTGCTCGTCCTGACCAAGTTGAGAAGGTTCTGAAAACTCGGTATTATGATGCCAAGAACAAGCTGCCTGGAAAGGATCTTGATTTGCTTATTGTTATCCTGCCTGACAATAATGGTTCTCTTTATGGTAATGATTGGATGACTAAACCATGTGTCCTTCCTTTTTATACTTGTAATACTACCGTTCATATCAAACTGTTTTTTTCGGTGATGCAGGTGACCTGAAACGAATATGTGAGACTGATCTTGGGCTTGTTTCCCAATGTTGTTTAACAAAGCATGTATACAAAATGAGCAAGCAGTATCTTGCAAATGTTGCTTTGAAAATTAATGTTAAGGTTGGTGGAAGGAACACTGTGCTTGTTGACGCCCTTTCACGGCGTATTCCCCTTGTCAGCGACAGGCCTACAATAATTTTTGGAGCTGATGTTACTCACCCACACCCTGGAGAGGATTCAAGCCCATCTATTGCAGCTGTATGTTCTTGAATTTGTCTAAAATTCCAACCTGTTCTATTTAAATATATTTTTTAAGGTATTATTTTTGCCTTGATCACTTGAGTATTATCTTGTATGCTGTGTAGGTTGTGGCTTCCCAAGATTGGCCTGAGATTACAAAGTATGCTGGTTTGGTTTGTGCACAAGCACATCGACAGGAACTCATTCAGGATCTCTTCAAGCAATGGCAAGATCCTAATAGAGGACAGGTCACGGGTGGAATGATTAAGTATCCTCTCTTTCCCTCCATTTTGTGATGTTAGCTTGTTAAAGCACATATGTATAGATTCCATGCTCTTGTAGGTTTGAAAGATTAACTAGTTGTGATTTCTTATTCTTTTTGGCAGGGAACTACTTATATCTTTCCGGAGAGCAACTGGGCAGAAGCCACAGCGCATCATATTTTACAGGTAGTTTGATGTTTTCAACCCTGTGATCAGATTTTTATATTTATGGAACCTGGCACTTCTAAAGTTTATTATTTGCAGGGATGGTGTGAGTGAGGGTCAATTTTATCAAGTCCTATTGTTTGAGCTTGATGCTATTAGAAAGGTATAAAGTTTTGCCAAATTGTTTGACGTATCTGAAATTTTAGATGCTGTTTGTAACTTTCTTCAGTCTAAATGTTCCTGCCAGGCCTGTGCATCTCTCGAGCCCAATTATCAGCCTCCTGTGACCTTTGTGGTAGTTCAAAAGCGCCATCACACTAGGCTTTTTGCCAGCAACCATCATGATCGAAACTCTATTGATCGGAGTGGGAATATACTGCCCGGTATTTACTAAAATTTTGATAAATTGTCCTTAATAAATAATAAGTTTGATGCCAAAATGAAAAAAACATAACCTGGAAACTGAAATTTTTTGCAGGTACTGTTGTGGACTCCAAAATCTGCCACCCAACTGAATTTGACTTTTATCTCTGTAGTCATGCTGGAATTCAGGTGGATTTATAGCTTATCACTGTTTTAGTGTATACACAATTTGACGTTTAAAGTGTGATCCTTGTGTTAAAAAATGTTTAATTGGGTTTTTATGTTGGAAAATGTTATCAGGGCACTAGTCGTCCAGCTCATTATCACGTTCTGTGGGATGAAAACAATTTCACAGCTGATGCTCTTCAGATGCTTACAAACAACCTGTGCTACACGTAAGTAGTAAAAAACACAGTGGAATTTCCATCTGTTTTTTTTTAAGTTGTGTTTGCCACACCTTTTGACTTCTAGTACCATCTTTACCTGACACTTGATGTGTGATGTTCTTTAATGTAATTTCTGCAGCTATGCCAGATGCACCCGTTCTGTTTCAATTGGTGAGTCTTCTCTTAATGCAAATGTTGAGTTTGGGGGATTTGTGTATGTTCATGTTGTATCAATGTATTGCATGTGTCTAACAAGTTGGTGTTTGTTTTTTGTGTGGTGCAATTTCAGTGCCTCCTGCATATTATGCGCACTTGGCTGCATTCCGAGCCCGTTTTTACATGGAGCCCGAGACATCCGACAGTGGCTCCATGACAAGTGGTGCTGCTGCAGGTCGCGGTATGGGTGCAGGACGCAGTACGCGTGCACCTGGTGCCAGCGCTGCTGTGAGGCCCCTGCCATCCCTCAAGGACAATGTCAAGAGGGTCATGTTCTATTGCTGAGTAACATTTTAAGGCAAGGACTATTATTATTTCAAGTCATGTGGAGGACCCCTTCTCTATGTTTTATTTGTTTGTTGGTTTTGTTCCGAAGTTGTTGAGACATTGTGAGTGCTGTGTGGTACTTTTGATTATATTGTTGTTGTTTTCTGAAACATATGTTGTTGGCAACCCTACATATGCTAGACCTTTCTACTTTGGAATTTGAGCTTGAAATGGCAGTAATTTGTTGACTCTTATCATGTCGTGGATTGGCAAGATCTCTAGCCCTGTTTGGATATCTGCGTAACTTTATTATCATTTTAACATCTTCCTCCTAGTGTTTTATTATCAATTTGAAATTTTGTTTTTTGTTTTTTTCGGGATGTTTTAAGGAGTTAAACTCATTTGGTTAACTAGTAATTTCCTTGGGAGGATGATTAGAACTTAGAAGGGTATGCCATTTCACTTTTGTATTCAGGGAAATATATAAAGTATGCATAATTATTTGGGGTGATAGATTTATTTATATCTTCGTAAAATGGATTTTGCATGTAGTGAAGTATACATATTATGGATGCATGTGGTGGTAGGGTTATAAACTTGTAATAGATGAGTTGAGATATATAGGATTCTTGACACTGTATAGTTAAGGAAGAATTTGAGGCATTCTTCTTCCAGTGATTTTTAGCCTATGATCAATTTAATATATAGATATATATATTTAAAAATTTTCCTATAGTTAGTGTTGACAATGTTCCAATTCGGCCCTTTTATCGCTATTTGTAGGCAATTTATTTCTTACAACTGCTCCCTAACCCCAAATGGACTGACTGGTGAAGTTCTTTAAACTTTAGTCAATTACAAGAAATGAGTTAGTAATTAGTCATAATGGCTTCTAAATAATAACCCTAAACAATGAGTTTATATTACTGTTGGGGCAGTGTGTAGTTATATAAGTTTATTTGATAATTTATTACTGTCCTAGGTTTATTCTTCATTACTTACTACCTCGTTTCTATTTCAAATTATCTCGTTATTTATTTATTTTTTACTTATGCACAATATTTATGACGATAGTTAGTTTTTATTCAAAATATAAATAATTAAAAAAAAGATAAAAATGTTTGAGTATTATTTTTTTCTATTGATTATTTTATTCTTTTATTAAATTTTGTAAGAACTATTTGAATCATATAATTCTTGTGTGTTTTGGTTAGCACGAGAAGCGCTTCGCTGAAGACCAAACTGTACCCTAACCCAAGTGAGGAGCTTCCGAAGAGTGAGACGAACTCGTACGCGATGCGGTTCCCGAAGCCGGGCTTGATGAACCCTTGGCGAAGAAGAAGGCGAGGCAGACGAGCCATAGGATCGGGTCGCCAAAGCCTGAAAATACCGCAGCAAATGGAAGGATTTTAGTGAGGATGGAGACGCCGAGTCTGAGGATGGCGACGGGACCGAGATGCTAACTCTCTCTATTGCCGGCGATGGAGGACCAGCTTCGACGTGGCTGAACAACGTCCGGCAGCAGAATTTTCTGCACCTTCAGCCAGACGCATCATCGGTATGAAACGACGACAGGCATGATGGCGGCGACGAGATGCATGTGGTAATGTTGCTGCTGCACCTTCTGCCATTATCATTGGCCTGCTGCTGGCAGAAGCCAAATGCAAAGAGGCCAGAAGGGGAAAGCCATGCAGTGGGCTGAGTAGTTGGATAAAGAGCTGAGTCAAGTGGTATCTGATTATGACGTGGGTCTTGCGATGATGAGGATATGGTGGTGATGAGAAGAAGGAGCGCCATTGTTGCCGCTGCAACATTGTTGGCAACGAGATATGTAGATGTTTATTTTTCATGTAATAAATGAGATGTTTATTCTTAATGTAAATGAGATATTTTAATGTATTTAATGGTCAATTTAGGATGGTCATTTTAATAGGTATGCGGATGGCTATTTTAATTTTTATGTAGATGATTATTTTGACTGGATTGGGTTTAGTTATATACAATTAAAATATGTTGTATGTTCAATTCATTAGCTATGTGAATAATTATTTTTATTCTTAAGTGGATGATTATTTTTACTAAGGGTAAGTGGCTTGACAAGTCAAGTAGCAAATGTGAAGTGGAATGATTATTGAGGAAGGTAGGAGTGGGCGCCGGTTGAAAAAGAAGAGGGTATTAGAGTGAAATATTTTGGAAAATTAGGATTTTGGGATGGTTATTTTTTTTAAAATAATTAATTAGATTTTTTAAAATTTAAAATTTAAAATTAAAAAATTAAAATTTGATGTAAAATAACTAAATAAAAATTTTTGAATTTAGAATAATTTATAAAAAAATTTATTATTTATCTCTGTTAAACTAAATAACTAACTCATTGTACACATTATCAAAATTTTTTATTATCTTTCTAGTAAAATTCTTATCAAATTTTCTATTATAGCTGTTATTTTTGTTTGCACCCGTCTGGTCAAAGGAGTCAAACGAACACAAACATCCCATTTGGGATTTCGCAACCGTTAGTCTTAATTGTCAGCGTCATCACCATCCCCCCATCAATCGTCATTTATCCACACTTCTTTTCAGCACAGGAAACTTTTATCAAGAGCTTCTTTTTATAGTGAAAAAAAAATATATTTAAATATTCTTTTATGTTTGAATAATAATTATATTTTATTATACAAATTACAATAAAAATAAATAATATTATTTCAAATACTTTTTAAATGAAATAATTAACTACCAACATAATTAAATATTTTATAATAAAATAATTAAATTTTTATGATAGAATAATCAAAATTTTGATAATAATACAATTAAATTCTTCCTTAAACAATGAATATGTATTTTTATATGAAAAATATTACTTGTCCTTTAAATTTTTAGGTTTTAGTCAGTTTTTTATTTAAATAATATTATTTAATTAATTTAAATATCATTTTTATAGAAAGTTACTTTTTTTATAAAAAATTACTTATTTTTTAGTTTCTTTTTTCTAAAAGATGAATAATGAATCATTTTTAAAAAATACCTAATTACACTGCTTTTTATATATTGGTTAATTTTTTGTATTTACTTCATGTGGTTGTTTATTTTAATTCGTTCATATACTAACATCTATTTCCAATAAATAGAACATCAATAACATCAACATCTTTACAAGAATTTTTATATTATTATTTGAAAAATTCTAACTCATTACAAGAAATTCACTTATTATCCTTGGATTTACTATTGAATTTTGCATGAAAGTTAGTGAATATTTTGTCTAGCCAAAATGTTATCGTTGAATTTTGTAACCTGCTCCAAAATCTGCTGATAAGTTTTGGTGCGAATGACTAATTTATTGGTGCCAACATCACCATCGGAATTACAGGCAGAAAAATCCGACGATAACTCCAAAAAATGAAACGCATCATTTTGATTGCTGGTAGGTCATTACCCTCGAATTTTTTCGCTGGTAATCCGACAGTAAATTTGGATTAAATTTGAAATGCGAGCCCCTTTCCCCCATTCTGCAAATCCGGTCTCTCTCTTCTCTCTCCCTCTCCTCTGAAACCCACCTCCGTCGATGTCAGATGCAAGTTGTACACTCCATTGTCGCAGCACTGCATTTGGTGGTCGCCGCTACTGGGGGAGTCACACAGAACTGTGTCTCCCGCATCTCTACCCACTGCCATCACTGTGTCATCGTCGTTGGGAGTCCATATTGTGCCGCTATTGTCACCGCCAAGGTCCACCGCACCAGAGGTAATAAGTATTGTCTTCATTTTAATTTGTTTGATTTTCGCAAAAAAAAAAAATATTATATAATTTTTTTACTAAAATAGATTTTGCCACCACTCCACGCCATTACTGTGCTGCCATCACCATAGATAAATTTTCATTTAATCTTAATTTTTGCAGATTTTTTTTCTAACTTAAGGTATTATTATAATTTTATTTAATTTTTTTCATGCCAAGTGTGGTTAGGATTTAAAAGTAAAGTTAGACTAGGTAAATTTTAAATTAAGTTAATAAATCAGTTTTCTTTAAAGAAATTTTTTATTAATTTAGAGTTTTATTACAATTTTTATTAAATTTTTTATTAGATGCGTGATTAAGGTTACATTGTGTTGCTTGTTATATTATTTAAATTTAATTAGAAATTAAATAGGATTAGACACTCTAAATTTGTCAATTAAGATAATTATGTAGCTAAATTAATTTTTTTATTTTTTATTAATTTAGAGTTTTATTAAAATTTTTATTAAATTTTTATTCAATTTTTTGTTAAATGTGTGATTAGAGTTACATTGAATTTGTTATATTATTTTAGTCTAATTAAAAATTAAATAGGATTAGGCACTCTAAATTTGTCAACTAAGGAAATTATGTAGATAAATTAGTTTTTTATTTTTTATTAAATTTTTATTAAATAAGGTTGAAGTTAGTCTACGGTTGAAGTTAAGTTAATTAGGATTTTTGGTTAACTTTAAGTAGTTAATTATGTGGATTTATTGATTTACAGTTTATTTTCAGAAATTTTATTAATTTTGAATATTAAATTTTAATTTTGTCTCTGTTTTAGGATTTTTTTTTTTTTTTTTTTTTATCTTTGTGTGAAGTTATCGTGGGTTGTTCGTGCTGGTTATATACGTGAGTTATTCGTGCATAATCGAGGTTAATTTTCCGTCTCTAGATATCTTAAATTGTTTAAATTTTATACTGTACTTACTTTTTCTAGGATAAAATTTTAGGATAGAAGTGGGAGAAGATTGCTTAATGGCACCTTTTCGAAATCCTTGTTTGTTAAAAAATTGCGGGGTGATAAGGAGATGTGCACTAGAAGGGTTAGGATTTTATGTTGGCTTGAATGCTTCTTTATTTTAATATATAGGTGTGGACTGAATACGGAGAAGTTGATGGGAAAGAAATCAATTAGTCTGCACTTATTGCCAATCACTACAACAATTTCAGCAGATAACGGTGAAAATTTTGCGGGTTTTATAAAATCGCCGCAAAACGGCAATCTGCGGCACATATAGTGGCGGTTATTGGTTGGAGCTGCAATCAGGACTACATTTAGCGGCAGTTTTTCTCGAACTGCCGCTATATGTACCGTAAGGTAAATTATTGTTTTACATTTTGCGGCAGTTTTGTTTAAACCGCCGCAAAATGCGTATTACCACATATTGCAATGTTTTCTTTAGTAATAACCATCTGGGTATAATCTAATTAAGTAAACACTGCTATCTTAAGCTACATATGTTTAAATCATTGTTACTTAAACTCGTAACACTTTTTCTACATTCGTTTTACGTAAAAAAAATTCACAAGTTAAATAAGCTATATATGTTAACTCATGTGAACAAATTTACCAATAAGATTTTCTTGTTTACTTTATTGGCACTTAAATTTATATTCAAACATGGATGTAAAAAAAGAAAATAAAATCATACTCTGAACTAATTAAAAATCAAATATTTTCTAAAAATAATAATTATAAATATTTTCTATAAAATATTAAAAATAATAATTAAAAATATTTTTTACAAGTCATTAAAAATTCAAAACTTTATAATTTTACCAAAATTATAATTTTAAATTATAATTTTTTTATTTTAATGATTTGTTGAGCATTTATTAAAATAAAAAATTTAAAATTTTTTTAAATAACAATCTTAACTTATATTCTTAGATATAAGAATTCATAATAACTAAATTCAAAATTAATTAATATTTTAGCAGAATCAAATATTAAATAGAATAAAAATATTTTTATATGAAAACCAATCAATGATCTTCATATTATCGTGGTTAATAGATTCAATAGTGCTAACTGGCCAACAAAATATAATATTTTTTGCAAATATTTCACTAATTTTAAATATTAAAGACTAAATTCTAAATCTTAATAAATATTTTTAGAAAATATTTGATTTTAATAATTTATAATTATTTTTTTATTTATGATTGAATGTACTCTTTATTGAATTCATTATGAATATTATTAAATGTACTCTTTATTGTACTCTTTATATACACTTGGATCATATATAAATATATGTAAATTAATTCGATTTACTATGGTAAAAAATTTCTACTATGGTAAAAAATTAATTCGAAGCTGATCCATTCGAATTACTAGGGACGTCCTAGCATGCATAATTCGAATCATCCTGATTCGAACTACCCTAAGACTACATGCAAGTATAATTTAAATTGGACAAATTCGAATTACAAGCATTACTACTAATTCGAATAGGACTAATTTGAATTAGTGTTGGTTTGTCTAATTTGAGACTGATTCGAATTACATAAGAATGTGCTTTTGGGAGATCTTGGTAATGTTTTTCAATTTGGTAGAATTGTGTAATTTGGTCCTCCATTTGATTTAATTGTGCATTTTACCCAATATATAAGGTGCCTATAACAACTATGATTAGATATAAAGTATACAACAAAAAATTGTGTGGCAATCAAATGTGTTCATATGATATATATAATTATTAGCGCTATATACATCGAAGAGACATTTCGCTTGGTGGTAACATGACATTATTGTTAAACCTTTTCCTTCTTCCAGGTTTCAAGTTCGAGCCCTACCTTCTTCGTTTGTGGAAGGCTTTACATAGTTGATATTCTACAGTGATCCACACGTTGTGGGTCTATTGGTGAAAGCGCGGGTTTAACGATTGAGTCGGTTGGACCACCGGACGGTCCGGTCCGATTCTAATAACTATGAATGAAAATACTAAAATTTGGTGGCGGTTTAGAATCGCCGCAAAATAAATGCTATTTTCGTTTATTTGCTATTTAGCGGGGTTTAGCTAAAACCGTCGCTAACCGTTTACCCGCGGCCTATCTTCCAGCGTTTGGTTTAACCGTCGCAATATGCCCCCATAACCGCTGATATCTTCCGGAATTGTTGTAGTGAATTGGGCTGAAGGTCGATCAAGGAAGGGTAACTTGGTTAGAAAAGCAACTATGAAAGATGTGAATTGGGAGGGTAACTATGAGAGATACAATGAGATTATCTTCGATGAAGTTGGGGTTCAAGTTACGGAAAGTGTCGAATAAAAGCCTAATCCGGATGCAGTTAGATTTTATCATCTATTAGAGTTTGTTGCACAACCACTGTTCGAAGGTTGTGTCCACACTAAGTTATCTGTCTGGACATCTATTACGAACAGATGCGTGCATGGGGTAGTGGTGCTGGAGGCGACACATCCTCATCTACACTCACACCAGCCCATATACCAGCACCCACAGTAGCATCATATCATCGCATCGAGATCAGCAGCGAAACCTTCCGGAGGAGGAGGACAATGACGACGACTATGAGGACTCGTCGGGTCTAGAGTTTTGATTAATGTATAGTTTTCTTTTCACGAGAATACTTTATTACATTGTAGTTTTTATTTTAATGGCATATTTAGTTTTCATTAATTTTTATTTAATTTTAAACAGGTTATAATTATAATAAAAAATATTAAATAGAATTTATTTTTTAATTCAAAAAATATTACCATCGAAATTACAAAAAAAGTTTCGACAATAATCATGACGCCGTCGAAATTTTTTTAACAGTAGCGTCACCCAAAAATTGGCCATTAACCATCAGATTTTTTCAACAATAATTAGTGTCGGAAAGACAAAATCCGATAATAAAACATTATCTACGACGTTTATACTATCATATTATTTTTAACAATAATAATATTATCGTCAAATTTTTTAATTAGTTGATTCTACTAGTAATTCCAACGATTTTCGAATTTTTTTTGTAGTGACTCAAAATCTAATTAATAAACTAAAAATACTTACTAATTTGAAAAACATATTATTCTATTTAGAACTTAAATATACAAGGGTAACTAATAGGTTAGAGGTATTTTAGGAATAAAACTTAGATAACAAATATAATAACAATAGATAAATATAAATAATTGTTATATGGTTTAAATTAGTATAATGTTTTGTAGTATAAGACTATATTTAGTTATACACTTCTTTGGATCTCAAGACGTTTTCTTTCGATGTTATTCTTCTTATTCTTTTTATATAGTATTTTATTATTTTCTTAAGTTTTTAAATTAAAAATAGAATTAAAATCACTTAGTTATTCCAATTTTTAGGTATCTTATAGGTAAATATAAATTTAAATTGTATTTTTTATAAATATTATTAATGTGGTAATTAATTTTTTAATTTCGTAACAAATACTGATGATTTCATGTGCTTATTATTTGATAATATATTTATTTCTAATATATTTTCGAATTATGATCATGATGATGAAGACATTTTCTAGACACCCAAAAAAAAAAAAAAAACGAAGACATTTTCTATTGAATAATATATGTATGTTGCTAAACTATAGTTTATTTAAATTGATGACTTTATTAGATAGTTTTTATGATTATTGTTATTGCTGACGATCGTGTATGTTGTTACAATTTCCTTATTATTATTATTTATTTATCATAATTTTATTATTTTTAAATTTTGTAAAATAAAAAGATAATTAAAAAATACTTAATTATCTCAATTTTCGTCTAAATTTTAAATTACATCTTTGGATCATAATCTTTGAAATATTTTCTATTAAATTTTAAATTACGTCTAAATTTGGAAACTATATATATTATTAAACTGTAGTTCATTAATAAATAATTTGTGGTTTTATAACTCGTTAGTATCGAATATTTGAACATTTCTTATTACCTTAAACAAATTGTAAATGGAGATATTAAAAAAATATAATTTTATCATTGTTATTATACATGCACGTCGTAATCAAATTAAAAAATTTTCTAACTTAAAACCATATGTTTTTTTAATTCAATTCAATATATATAGGTAGACTTTTGCATATTATTACATAGAAAATACAATAATATATATATATATATATATATTGATATCATATCCCAGAATATAAAATCAAACTCAACAAGAATGAAAGATTCACCCTAAAAAAGATGGTCTTTACCGCATACTCGGCCTCCTTAGAGAGGTTGGATACGGTAAAAAAATTATATATATATATATATATATATATATATATATATATATATATATATATATATATATATATTGATATTCTATCCCAAAATATAAAGTCAAACTCAGCAAGAATGAAAAACTCACCCTAAAAAAGATGGTCTTTGCCGCATACTCGGCCTCTTTAGAGAGGTTGGATACGGTGAAAAAAATTGGTTAAGTACTTATAAGTAATTGTTTCTCCGAATCTTTTCTACTATCTTTATATTCTTAAAAGATAAATCCTAATAAACTTTAAAATAAAAGGAACGATTATCCACTAATAAAGGTGGAATTACTCCAACAAAAGTAGTTAACAACTCTACTATAAATACACTGACATTCCTTAGGTATATACACGTTCTATTATATTAAACCCTACTTAAAACCCTTGCTAATTTAAGTATCGGAGTCTCTTCTTGCAGGTATCACCCACACCTTGGCGGCACCCTGACCCAAGAACAAGTCTGACACTTCCCTATAATGAATATGAACCTCACGTTCATACCTAAATCAACGCATCAGATAATTCTCGAAACAATATGTAAATTGAATATAATTGATTCGATTCACTAATGAACAACACATATATAGTAAATCGAATCAGTTTGATTTTGTTACTTCTGACTCTGAAAATTGAATCAAACTGATTCTATTTACTATATATGTGTTATTTAGTAATAAATCGAATCAATTAGGGTACAACATATACAAACTAAATCAAATCAATTAGATTCGATTTATTGAATTTGATTTACTTAGAATTATTCAAAATATACTTGTAAAAATATTAAAATAGGATAATAATATAATTTTGAGACTAAAATAATTTATTAGTGTATTTTACTCTTACATTAATGCAAAACATAGAATTGACAAATTAAAGATCATCTATCATATTTTATAGCACATATAATGTTTATGTTTAAATTGACTGATGTTATGTTAAATCTATAACTATGTCCAAATTAAAACTTTAATAATAAATTAATAAAATTGAGCGACAAAAATTATATTCTAATTATAATATTTTTTTGGTGTACATTCTAATCATAATATATCAGGTTTGAGTGTTTGATCAAATAATTGTTTACGGTATTTTATATATTATTTTTACATTTAAAAAAATGATACAATTATATAATTATCACATTAATTCCGATTTTATCTCATACACGATAATCTCGTTACGGAAGGAAAATGAGTATATGATAGAATAGTTACGGGAAAGTGGAAAATGAGTAAATGACAGATACCACATAATAGTATAATATTAAAATAAAAACAATGTTACATAATTAATAAATATTATTATTTTTAATTAATATTTAATTAATAATAATTTATATTTATATTTATTAAAATTTTATTCACATAAATTAATATAATTTATATTCATATTTTTTAAAATATATATATATAAATTAATAAAATTTATTTATTAAAAATAATTTAATATTTATACTAATTAAATAATAATAAAAAACTCCAAAAATTATTTGTTTTTTTTTTAAATAAATACATTAAATATTAGTTTCCGTTTCTACACAGAAATATAAAATCCAACAAAGAAGGGAGGAAAGTTCTAGAAATTATAATGGCGACGAAATACTACTAGCCTACTGCTAATTGTGATAGTACCATTTAAAATTCGCCTTAATTCGTTAATTATTTAGTTATTGTCGATAATTTCCTATCCATTTTGACCTTTTTTCTTACAATCCTCTTTCATCAAACAATACCCACGCACGCTTGCTCACGCGCCGCTACAGCACAAGGAGAAGCACAGATATCACTTGAGGAAGCGAGTGGATCTTATGCAGCGCCGAAGCGTGTGAGTAAACATCGCTTTCTTTCAGCTTTTGTGGTGGAATCGAGGCTCGTCGTGGTTAACCATGTGACTGGCCCCCTCGTTGCACTCGTCGTACGCATGTGGGTCCAATAAGATGGACACGTCATCATTGACACGTCATATTCCACGAAGGATTTCGTTACCCACTCTCAAATGAATACGTCATCTTCCCACATGGAATGTTCCCCATTAAAATTGAAAAGCAAAATTTTATCTAATTATCAATAAAATAAAATTTTAGTATACACGTATCTGTGTATATGAGTTACATCTTTTAGAATAAATTAGTAATTGTTAACGTATCTAATATATAATATTAATGATAATAATTAAGGTATAATTATTGGCATCATTGACTTCTAAATATCCATTTTATATAATACACATTAGAAAGAGTTTGGTATATAATTTTTTAAAAATATTTTTCACAATGTATATTATAAAACTACTTTATTTTTTATTAATTGAATAAATCACAAAAAATATCTTCACAAAATTAGATGATGTTAAAAATATTTTAAAAGATCACCGTGAAAATGTACTAAAAAAAATAAAAAATTAACAAAATAATCAAATATATATTGTATACCTGAAACTTGATGATTTTTAAATAGATTTTTTTGAATTTTTAAAATAAAAAAGTCTAAAAAATATTTTTTTTTTCCAATTTATTATATATATTCTCTAAATAGTCATTCATATATTTTGTATTTTAATATTTTAAATATCAATTTTGTCTTTGGTTCTCTCCTTCATGTTTTAATCAATATTTTGTATACCATCATAATTATTAATAAGTTAAAAAAATCATCATGTCTGATTTTAGTGGTATTAGAATTAATAGTCAATATTAGAATAATATTTATTTTAGAAGTCATGTCGTGATCTTTTAGTAGTAGTTGTTGTTTGCTTTTGAAAAATGTGAGTAATTGTGGTGGTTAGGACAGTCTTAGAATTTGCTATTTCAATAATTTTTATTGGAATTGATTTGATATTAGTGTGTGTTAGGGTAGGGTCAATGAGTGTAGATATGTGTGGATTAGGGGGATGGATAAGAATAACACTATGTCAGAAAATTTTTGAATGAGAGAATAGTTTAAAGTGTTGATAGAGTGAAATGGGGATATATTTTCTGAGAAACTTATATCTCTAGAAATGAAAATCTTCTTCTTTTCTGTATCATACAACTTGTACCTTTTATAGCCAATCGAGCAGCCCAAAAAAATAGCCTTTATAACTCTTGGAAAAAAATTGTTTCATTGAGATAATAGGATGCATGCATAGCAGAGGCAGCCAAACACTCTCAAAGCTTGGTAATCTGGATGCTTTTGGAAAATTCTCTCATATGGAGTTTAAAAATTAATAATAGGACTGGACAATCTGTTGATGAGGAATGTAGCTGTGAGAATATATTCTCCCTAAAATTGAATTGGTACCTTGGACAGGAAAAATAAGGTGTGGACTACATTTAATAAATGTTGATACTTGCGCTCCACAACAGAGTTCTGTTCAGGTATTTCAACACAAGAAAATTGGTGGAGTATTCTTTTGAATTGCAGAAAATCAGTGAGAGCTAACTCCTTAGCATTGTCTGAACGGATCTGTTTCACCTGTGATTTGAATTGTGTCTCAACCAGATAAATAAAATTGATCAAAGAATTTGTTGCATCAAATTTATACTTGAGTAGGCAAGTCCAAGTGAACCGTGAATAATCATCAACAATTATAAAAAAATATTTCATTTTATTGTGTGTAGGAGTCTGATGTGACCCCAAATGTCACAATGGATCAAATTAAATGGAGATTCACACAAGTTGTTATTTGCATGAAAAGATAAATATTTAAATTTTGCTAAGGGACATACTTCACATCTTGAGTGATCAAATTTCAAGAGATTATTTGAAAGAAACTGACTCAATTTTATAAACACATTTTTTGACACATGACCTAATCTTGTATGCCAAGTACAACTATCTACATGACAAATAAAAAAATTAGAGTGTTTAACAGAATTGAAGAGTTGATGGTGAGGAGATTCCAACAAGAATAGACCTCCACATTTATCATCTTTGCTAATCACCCTCTTAAAAATCTGGTCCTATATTGTGAAAGAAATGTCAGAAAAATGGACATTATATTTAAAAGATTTTATTAAACTACTTACTGATATGAAATTGACTCGAAAAGAAAGAATGTAAATGACATTATGAAGAACCAAAGACTTATTTATATGAATGGTACCCGTAGTAACATCACGTATTCTAGTATGGTCAGGTAATGAGACATAATAGTTTGACAATGATTTTGGATTATTAAGTAAGGCATAGACATTGGTTATGTGGGTGGTAGCACCTGAGTCAGTTACCCATGAATGTGTCAAAAGATTTGGATCCAAGTAACTAGTTGAGAAATTTTCACCTGCACATATCTCAGGATTGTCATTAATAGAAAGAGTTAGTTAAGACTGCAATAGACTCATGAGTTGTTGGTACTAAGATGCCGTGAGAGAAAACCTAGAGTCTTTGTCAGCTCTATACTCCTTCTCTTGCCCAGGTATTGTTTCAGCAACAAGATTCACCTAATTCCATTACTTGTTCTGATTGTACCCTGGTGGATACCTATAGAGTTTATAGCATTTATATTGTGTGTGACCACAGTAGGTGCAGAGCGGATAGTCTCACTTTTTTTCCTCTGTATTGATTCACTGAATGGCCTCGATGTGCTGTAGGAGTGGACTTTATAGCAAAAGTGACTTGTTGAGGTATTGCAATCGAATTGGCCATGCCAATAGCACGTTGTCACTCTTTTTGAAGAACCAAAGAGAAAATCTTCAAGATAGGGGGAGGGGGTCCGATAACAGAATTTGACCTCTTATATTGGAGAAGAAATCATTCATGTCCATTAGAAAGAACAGACGTGTTCTTGATCTAGATGAAATTAGAAGGCTTTTGCTCCTCCACATGTGCACGTTGCAAGCGGCCGAAATGTGTTAAGTTCTTCCCAAATTATTTTCAATTTGGTAAAGTGTTGAGAAACAGAGAGATTACCTTGAGTTAGGGTAACTAAAGCCTTTTTCAGCTCAAAGATTCTTGGACCGTTGCTTTGAGAGAACCTTGTTTCTAGGTCTTGCCATAACAAAGCTGCAGATCCAGCATAGATCGAACTAGTAGCAATATCCTTTGAA
The DNA here is from genome assembly GCF_059453495.1 of Arachis ipaensis. Taxonomy (NCBI): domain Eukaryota; kingdom Viridiplantae; phylum Streptophyta; class Magnoliopsida; order Fabales; family Fabaceae; genus Arachis; species Arachis ipaensis. The sequence goes on along the minus strand of NC_142440.1, from coordinate 136,073,778 downwards.
ATAGAGTTTAGAAGCCAAGTTGTAACAATATCATTCGTGCATTGTCACGATTCAGCAAGCACAGGATCGATTGTTGAATCTGGTTTAGTGATGGATCCATCTATGAAATCCAATTTTCTCTTTTCACTTAACACTAGGCGCATTAAACGACTCCAAGATGCATAGTTATCTTCTTATAATGGTTGAGAGGTCAGCACCAAACCGGAATGATCATCAGGTTATAGTGCACAGGGATCTTAAACAGAGAATTTCACTGATTGAGAGACTTTCATCGATTGAGGAACTTCCATGGCTCACTTGAAATTGGAAAGTGAACAAAAAAAGCGGAAAGAAAAAGGGTAAAGAACAGCAAGAAAGAGGTTTTCTCAGAAAAATTTGGAAAGAGAAAGGGATCGTAGAGTGTGGCATTGCGGAAGAAAAATTAGTGAGAGATTATTCCATCTGATACCATATTGAATTTGATTTGGGAAAAAATGAATGACTTACTTCTCATTAAATATGATGTTTGTATATATATGTACAGCTGGATGCATAACTAGTGACCTAACTAATCTATTAATTGTACACCTGACATGACTTAGTAAATAAATATCATTCTAATACTAACTATTGATTCTAATAAGTGGTGCTATCCATGTCTGATCTTGGCGGTGCTATGCATGTCTTGATTCGCTGTTAGTTGTTTATTAGCAGATATATAGAGTAAGCTAAAAAAGTGTACGTGGAAGACATCTACCACTTCATAAACAACTCCGACAACTACTGATGAAACACTAGCATCATGCTAATGTCACAAACGACTCTTGACAAATTGTTTCATTCATAGATAATAATTTCTTATACAACAAGTATTAGTATCAATATTCCTAATTTTGAAAATCTATCAAAACTTGCGTATTTCATGACATTGTGGGTGGTTAGATGTTAGTTTGTGGTGGTTGACGGTGGTGGTTTGTTTCCAACGACTAAAACAAGGGTAGGTTTTGATGGTGGATGTGAGTGTTTGCACTACAAGCCTAAAGAAAGCTCAAAGCTTTGAACTATAGAATCAGAATAATAGAAGAAGACTAGTAGCAGCTGAGAGAAATTAGAAGATGCATAATTTTCAATATAGAATTTAGAATAGTGTGTTTATAAGAGAGCTACTAATTAATCACTATTTATACACATATAGTGGCTAAATATTCCAAATAAGATCATCCCCAAGACTCTAACTAGCTTGCCTAACGTTCTAAGGAATGAGTAACATAATGCTTTGATTGATTCTCTTTTTGACTAGTTCCACAAGCAAACTGACTTAGCTTTCTTCCTTCAACACCTCCCTCAAGCTTTGTCGAGATTTCATTCCCAATCGAATCTTGGACTTGAACTTCTCAAATAGTGGAATAAAAGGAGGTTTAGTGATAAGATTAGCTATCTGATCTTGGGCTATTATGTGAACTACATATAGTTGTCTTTGGTTGACAGGGTCTTTGATGAAATGTAAGTCTGTCTCAAAATATTTACAGCGATTATGCAAAATTTGGTTGGCAGTGAGATGGTACATACTAAGATTATCACAATATATTGTTGGAGGTATGCTTTGAGGAACTTGTAGTTCTTGTAGCAATTTTTGAATTAACATGATTTCCATTTGTGTAGATGTAATGGCTCTATATTCCACATCGGTGCTTGTTCTACTAACTTTGGTCTGCTTAGAACACTTCAATGATACCAAATTTATCCCTAGGTACATGCAATATCCTGAAATTGACCTTCAATCATCCAAGACTAAGGCCCAATCTGCATCTACGAATGACAAAATGCGATAATTAGCACATTTACTAAAAATCATGCCTTGAGTTTTAGTGCCTTGCAAGTATCTCATGATTTTTTTTCACTGCCTTCTAACTTCTATTGATCTGGAGTAGAGCAGTGCATGAATTGAAAGCATTGATTCACTGCATAAGAAATACTATACGCGTTACATTTAGATATTGTAATGCTTTTAATATTGAACGATATTTCTTAGGGTCTTCAAATTGCTCTGAATCACCCTTACACAGCTTGAGAGATGCCACCATTGGTGTAAGCATAGGCTTGGCATCAAGCATTCTTGCTTTCACAAGCAAATTGCTAGTGTATTTGGACTGAGTTAATAACAGTTTATTGTTCTCTAGGTAATCTACTTCTATTCCCAACAAGTAGTTGAATTTGCCAAGGTCTTTTAATGAAAATACATTATTAAGAATCTTGAACAAATGCTCAATTTCTTTAGGATTTGAACCTATAACAACAATGTTATCAACCTATATTAACATATATATAATAGAATTTGAAGTTTTCTTAATAAATAAAGCAACAGCAGCAGCAATGTTATAGAACTCAAATTGTTTAAGGGTGTTAGCTAAAGTTGTATACTAAGCCCTTGATGCTTGTTTTAACACATACAGAGCTTTATGAAGCTTACACACTTTCGCCGAATCTAAAGATTAGTAGCTTGGGGTTGTTTCATATAAACTTTGTCTTGAAGAATCCCATTTAGGAAGGTATTATCGAAATTAAACTGTCTCAACTCCCATCCTTGAGTGAGAGGAACAGTCAATATAACTCTGATTGTAGTAGGGCACACCACAGGGCTGAATATCTCTTCATAATCTATCCTTTCTATTTGATGGGAGCCCTTTGCAACAAGGCGAGACTTATATCTCATAACATCTCCATTTGATTTTCTTTTAAATGCATATACCCATTTACAGTATACAATCGTGGCATCAGGAGGGGGTCAATTAAAGTCCAAGTTCTACATCTAGAGAGTGCTTTAAGTTCGTCATCTATAACAAGCTTCCAGTGACTACAAGAAAGAGCTTGCTGTATAGTTCTTGGAGGATTATTCTTTAAATCAATAGTGTGATTGAGAGTAGTGTGAAGGCCCCTAATCTAATAGAACCAGATTGATTCTAGTGACCATTGAGTGGGTATTATGCATAGGATGAGTAGGAGAGGATGTGGTTTGTACAATTAGTGGAAGGACAATTTCAATTCCTGAAATTGGCACTTGCTAATTTCAATTCCTCAAAAATGCGAGGAAGCTCTCTGCCCATTAGGGCGCTAATGCCAAGCCTGGTGTTTAGCTCCAGGAAGACAGAATCAAAGGAGGAGCTTCTACCCACTAAGCGCTAAACGCCGAATCTGGCGTTTAGCGCCAATGATCTGGATCACACTTCACCAAAAGAGCATCTTTATTTGGATTTAGCTTTTAATTATTATATCTTATTGTATTTTAGTTATTTTTATTTACAAACAAAACATTCTAGCTTTAGAATTTATTATTTTACTTTAGTTTCAAATAAAATTAAATTAGATATAAAAGAAAAAAGATTCAGCCCTTCAAGGGATCCTCGGACTTACGCACTTTCACATTTTCTGAATCCTAGTCTTCTCTCTGAGTCATGAGCCACTAAACCTCCTTGGTTAAGGTTAGGAGCTCTGTTTATTTCTATGGATTAAGACTGTTATTATTCTATTTTAATTTATGTATTGATTTAGTTTCAAGGATTACTTTCGTTCTTCATCTTATGAATCTGGGTATATCAGAAGAACAACCCTTATTCTATATGAATTCTTGTAATTCTTGGAAAAGTTATCTCACTTGAATACTAGCTTGAAAGTAAATTCCTCCTAAACTGCTAATTGCTTGGATTTATCAGGATACGTGACATATAATCCTCTTATATTTGGGTAATTAGGGTTTTTGTGGCCAATAAACTAGAATTGAACTTAACCCTCTAATCTATATTAAGTGACCAAGGAATTGGCGGTTGATTAGGTTAGAGGAGACTAAATCACTAAGAAATTAGGGTATAGTCAATTACAGTTTGCCATGAAATGAATCTTGCATGATTAAAATAGTTGGTAAGAAAACTTAATCCGGAATCATAAATAACTTCGAAACCTTAACTATCTTCTCACATATACTTCACACAGATTCTACTGTTTACTTTTCTACTCTCTGAAGTACTGTTTAATGCGATTTACAACCCTCAAAACACCACTTTCTGCTTGCCTGACTAAGTGATTCATTCGACTATTGTTGCTCAGTCCATCAATTCTCGTGGGATCGACTCTCACTCACCTGGGGTATTATTTGGTACAACCCGGTACACTTGCTGGTTAGTTTGTGGACTTTGAATTCCGTGACCATTCTACCATTCTTGGTGAGCTAGAACGTCTGCCGCTGGCCGCACTCAATGCTCTATGTGGATTTGGGGAAGGAGAACCTCCACCACGAGCCAAGCCTCCACCACCGTGACGTTTGCCGCTCTCTCCACTGAGTCGCACTCCAGCGAGCCACCTCCACCGCCGCAACCTCCACCTCCACCATTGCTCCACTCTTTTTGCTCAGAGGTTAGTTTTGGAATTTTGTCAATTTCCAATTTAATCTTCTCTGTTTTAAATTTATTATGGTTTAATTAGATTTTAATTTTTTATTAGTAATTTTGTAAGAACCGGAGTTTTCACGTAATTTCGTTTTAATAAAATAATTTTAGTGCCCGGAATAGATTCAAAATTTAGAAGTTTTAATTTGAAAATATAAAGGTGAAATTCGATTTTGATGAATTTTTAAGAGTTGGAAAATGTATCTCTTTCAAAAAGTTTTGTAAAAATGCGTACTGACACTTAAGTTGGCAGTACTGGCTCTAGTCTGTCCAGTACCGTGTATTTTGGAAAATAAGATTTTGAATGTTGATTTATTGTTTTGAAAGGATAAAATAATTTAGAATCGAAAACCGGGGGACTAATTTTAAAGGTTTTGGCCCAAAGTGGGCCAACCGGACCAAAAACGCTAACAAATTGGACCAGGCCCAAATCGGGTCCAAGGCCCAATATATATATGCTCATTTAATGAGCATTTCAGCCCATTCCATTTTATTTTGGGAAGAGGGGCTCTGATGGTGGTGAAGGGAGAAGAGAAGAGAAGTTACTTTTTATCCTCTCCTTCATTTGACCATAACTTGAGCTACGAAACTCCGATTGACGAGCTGTTTGCGGCCACGCGAAGCTCTCTTCAAGCTCTTCATTTATATCTAAGAAAATCTGGTAAGAAGTCGTGTCTAAAGCTCCAGTTTCCAGCCCTAGAATTCTACATTTTTGGGGTTATAGTTTTGAGTAGATTTTGTGGTTTTGCTTGTTTAGGTGATCTCTAGTAGCGGGTAATTATTGGATTTTACACCTAATCTCATTGGGTAAGGTAAGGTTTCGCTAAACCCTGTGTTTAGTTGTTTTGTGTATCTTAGGTTTTGATTTTGATATATATATATATATGATGTTAGTTTGAGCTTTGGTGGCTTGTTGGTGAGTTGAAAGCTTGTTGGACTCCAATCTTTGTGCGGTGTGCATTTTGGGGAGCGGCCAAGGTATGGTTTCAGTCTCTTCTATGTAATATATAATATCTCTGGACACTTAGGCTAGTGGACCATAGGATAGGATTGAAATTAGATGTTGATAAATATGATGTATGATGACTTTGAGTATATGTAGCATGATGATAGATTATTGATGTTTTGTTGAGATAGGGGTTGGGTGATTATTATGATAATGATGGGTGGTACATGATGGATCTATGAATGAGAAATTATTGATGTGTAATGTTGTTGTGAAATATTTGGGAGTTTAATGATTTGATGATGAATGTTGAGAATTGTTAGTATTGTTGATGATTAATGATGATTAATGAGAATGTTATTGGTGAATGGGGAGAATTATGAGTCTTTATGATTATTTTAGATGTTGTTGGATAATGATTATGATGTGTGATGATATATGTTGGTGAATTATGATGTGGAACTGATAAAGATGGTGTGAAATATATAGATTGAGATGAAATGAGATTGATTATGGTGATTGGTATTGATAGATTTATGATTGATGAATGTGTTGGTGGAGGATTGATTATAGTGTTATATAATTGATGTTTGGTAGTTGAGAATAATGAAATGTGAAGGAAACTTTGGTATGAATGGTGGAATGTGACAAAAAGGGTAAGTTATGATGTAATTTGGAGTTTGGAATGGTTTGTTTTGGTTTTGGTTATGTATTGCAAGGAATTGAGCAATTGGTGGATTTTGGTAAAAACTGGTTTTTAGTAAACTTTGACGGGTCATAACTTGTGCCTCAGTTTTTAAAATTTGTTGAAACTTATTTACAATTAAAGTTCATTAGAAGGTTTTCAAATTGATATAAAGTTTGTAAAATTTGAATTTTTGTAGAGGAAGTTATGATCATTCAAAATTTGGCGTCAAAATCTGAAATTCTGCAATGTTGCAGAATTTTGTGATTTCTGGTTTGTGTGCGCACGCACACCCCTGTGATTTTTCGAACCTGTGTGCACGCACGTATGCACACACAGGGGAAGACCTTCTGTTGGGAGTGCTAGCACAACCTGTGCACGCACACAACCAATAAAGATTTACAACCTGTGCGCACGCACAGCTCTGTGCGCACGCACACGTTGGGAAGGATATTCTGTTGGGGGCACTAGCACACCTTGTGCGAGCGAACAGAATTATAAAATTTGGTACTTGTGTGTACGCACACCTCTATGCGTAGGCACACTTTTTAAAAATTTCCCTGGGCGTGCGCACGCACACCCCTGTGTGTACGCACATGCCTTGTTTTTCAACTAAAATTCTGTTTTGATCTATTTCACCTTCCCAACAAGCTTGTAAACTTCTGTGACACCTTTTTAAGATTCTTTGGCTTATTTTTGGGTATTAAAACATGGGAAAAGGTCCTAGGAGATTTAATTTGGTATTGTTGTGAAAAGTTAGAGAACAGAGGTTTAGGTTTCTGATGTATTGATGATGAGTTGGGTTGAGAGAGAAGGAAGAGTAGTGAATTTGGTGATTACTAACAACGAATTGAGTAACTGATGGAAATTATGAATGATTATGGTTCATGGAATGAGTATGAGTGGAAGTGTGATATGAGGAGTGGCTTTTGAGACTGAATATGTGATTACGATATGCATTGTTCTCTGTCGTAGGGGCTGTGGCAGTCTCCCGCCTACGTTCGAATGTGAGGCTTAAAGCTGGGCTTCTCACTCATATTTATCGCTCAAGAGGACGGTGGTAGGGCACTCTCCCTCGGAATGTATTCCTCTTAAAGGAGAAGGTGGTAAGGCACTCATCCCTCGGAATTTTTCCTCCTGAGCATGGGTTTCTCTCTGGTTGCAAGGTGGTAGGGCACTAACCCACGGAACCATGCGGCATCCAGAGGAAGGTGGAAGGGCACTCTCCCTCGAAATATTTTCCTCTGAAAGGAGAAGGTGGTAGGGCACTCATCCCTCGGAATTGTTCCTCCTGAGTATGCACAACAGAGAGACTAATCCGGGAGTTGCCGTCCGAATTTTGTGTCGGGCTTGGCACTATAACCGACATGTGATATAACAGCCAATAGGACAGACATTCATCATATGAATCTTCTATATATTTGCTTGCTTTGATTATTTGAGTTTGCCTAATTGTATAATATGCCTACTTGCTTCTTGAATTACTTGTTATATATGAATACTATCTGTGTTTTACTTGCTTGCATTATCTGTGTTTGTCTGGTGCTGAGGAGGTTAGGTAGGAGGTGGCGAAGGAATCGCACGGAGGGTAGGTTGGTAAAGGCTGTGGGACATCGATGACTAGTTTTAGTTAGAAATCCCCTAAGATTAGATACCTTGTTTATTATTTACGGTTTAAGTTATTTATTTTCGTTAAGCTTGAATATCTGTTTGGTATGAAGCTCTAGGATTGTCTCTGGCATCCCGGGGTCTTACATCTTACATTACTGGGTACTGTTACCATACTGAGAACCTCCAGTCTTCATTCCATACGTTGTTGTTTTTCAGATGCAGGTCGCAACCCACCTTAGGGAGTTGCTTGATGGTAGCAAAGTGGAGGATCTTCTATTTTGTTGTCATTTTGGTTATTTTGATTAGTACTCTCACTTTTGTATTTACTTTTGCCTTAGAGGCTTACTTTGAGAGTGATATTCTGTATAAGCTGTTTACTTTCGAAACTCTGTATGTCAGTATTTAACTAGTCGACCTAAACTCCGCGGGCCGTGGCTAGTATCTTATGATTATTATACTCTTATATAACTACATATATCTTGTTACCTTACATAGTGGATCTTATCTTTTACGCTTGTAGCTTCGTGTGAACGTTCGCGATTTGTAAATCCGTATTTGAGCTTATGTTCTTCATCGGGCTTCTAGAATTATTATTCCTTCTATATATATTTATGTATGAGCCTTAGATTTATCGTAACCCTCGATTAACCTTTGCTTTATGGCATTAGGTAAGGCTTGGGGTAATTAGGGTGTTACAAATTTAGTTTAGTTAAACTACTTTTTGCTGTTAGGTTTATTTAGAGTAAAATAAGAATTTTTTTTTATTAGGATTTCTCTTAGTTTATAGGTAATTAAGCATGCTATTATGATTCTTGGGTTTGTAATTTGAATTTGTTTCGGGTTTGAATTTAGTTTGATTAATTTAGGTTAGATTCAATATATTAGGTTTTGAATTGTTGAAGAGTTTGGAATTCACTAATTTTGTTATTTCCTGCATTGATGACTATTTTCCTGAGAAATTATTGCTGAGATTATTTGCTAATTGTTTAATTTTACTTTAATTTTATTTTGGTTTGGTTAGAATTTCAATTTCAATTTTGAATCAATTTCAAATTTAGTTCAGGGTTAGTTTTCTAATCTTAGTGGATTTAGGTCGATTAAGTTATGTTAGATTCAATACATTAGGTTTTGAATTGTTGAAGTGTTTGAAATTGTCTAATTGTATTAATTGCTGCATTGATGACTGTTTTGCTGAGAAATTATTGCTGAGATTGTTTGCTAATTGTTTAATTTAGTTTAGGTTTGATTAGAATTTTACTTTTAATTTTGAATCAGTTTCAAAGTTAGTTTAGGGTTAGTTTTCTAATCTTAGTAAATTTAGGTTGATTAAGTTAGATTAGATTCAATACATTAGGTCTTGAATTATTGATGTGTTTGAAATTGTCTAATTATGTTAATTGTTGCGTTGATGATTGTTATTTGCAGACATGTTGACAGGCAGAGGTGCTGCAGATTAGGCTACTGGTCATGGTCATAGCCGTGGTCGGTGTAGAGGGATGATTTCTTCCAGTACCCCAGGACTTCTGGATCCTCTCCCTATACTCTAACCACACCAGTGATGCCACAGGTTGCAGGTTTGGTAGACCAGTCGTTCATCATGATCCTAACCCTAACTACGTGCCTCTGTCCATGGCAATGACGTCGCCTCCAATCGTTCAGCAGGCAGCATCCACGGCGACGCCGACTCGAGCGACGGATGCCATGGCCCCGGAGTCCAATCACGGAAGTAAGGCAGCAGCTGATGCCCCTCCACCACTTCCCACCACACAGTTGTGCATTTGGCCTGATGGCAGTACAGGGTAAGTAACACATTCAATGCTCATGTTTTTCCTGTTTATGGTTATCGCTGAAAGTGCCTGAGTTATTTATAGTTTAGTTGATTTAAGTGTTAATTGTTGGTTATTGTTTTCTAGTTTTCATGATTATGATTCTTGTTATTGCTGAAAGTTCCTAAAACCTGATTCCTGTTTAGTGGTTTTAGGTTGATTTGTATTGCCAGTTATTGTTTTCTAGTGTTCATAATTATGATTCCTGTTATTGCTGAAAGTTCCTGAAACCTAATTCCTGTTTAATAGATTTAGGTTTATTTAGATTACTGGTTCTTGTTTTCTAGTTTTCATGATTATGATTCCTATTATTGCTGAAAGTTTCTGAAAACTGATTCCTGTTTAGTGAATTTAGGTTGATTTGGATTGTTGGTTATTATTTTCTAGTTTTCATGATTATGATTCCTAATTCCTATTTTCTAGATTTAATGATTATGGTTAATTCTTGTTTGTGGGTTGTTGTTAGGTTTTTTACGAACACGAATGCGTGTACTCAAAAGATGACAAATGTCATCAAGCTGATGTACGACCAGCCCTGGCCCAGCTACACGAAGATCCTCGCTGAGACCAGGTAGCGCTGGTTTGAGAAATTGGTGGTAATTTCTTTCATTGTTTCTATTTTAAAGTTTTTTTAGCTAATTTATTTCCTCTATCTTGTGTACCTAAATTTAAAGCTTCTTTGTTGCAGCTGCACTTCATTTAGGATGCTGAGCATGACCTGGCCATCCGAAAAATATTCGACTATAGGATTGGTCGGCGGCTCTAGCAGATGCTGGATAATGTTCGTCATGGGCAAGACCAGCAGACGCACTAGCCTGTTAGTTCATTGGGAGACCGATGCGGAGTTTAGGCATCAGCGTCTCACCAACCAAGCTAATAGGGCATCGATCAGGTCATCCGAGTATACCAACGGCTCGACGACCTTCATGAAGACGAACGCCAGGTTAGTATGTAGTTCCTTTAATATTGTTAATAACTTTGTTATGTTATCTATTTTGCATATCATTATTAGGCATTATAATAATTTTGTACTTCAATGTAACTGGTGTAGTTGAAGTCATTGGAACGCAAGGCTACATTGGCGGAGACGTTCAAGTACACCCACACGCTAAAGGAGAACAAAGCGAGATTTGTTTATCAACGGTCTCAGGACCATTATGTGAGTAAACATACATCTGATTTTCTTCTACTACGAAATAATTAGAGATTAACTATATATCTATCTTACTAATCATAGTAACTTGTGTTAATTGCACAGGAGTCCTACACACTGAGACTAGAGGCCGCAACTCAGCAGTCTCAGTAAAGTGGAAAAGACGCGCTAATAGATCTCTGGCGTCAGTCGTCAATCCTGATGTGGTTGGCGCGAGACCGCCTCAGCCCTGTACAAGAACCGCGTATACGGTAGGAGTGTTCGCGGTGCGGTTTGGGTCAATTTTAAGTAGAAGACTCATCCAATCCGAACACTAATTTTACTTGCGGTGCGATTTTGATTGGATGATTTTTTTTTTTTGTAAAAAATCCGATCCACCTATCCACTTTCAAGCAGTTTGGATTGGATTTGTGGTTTTATAAATTAAAATAATTAAATATGTATAACAAGTCTCAACATCAAATTTTAAGTAACCAACAATGACATAACAAGTCTCAACAATATCTTGAAAAACCAACGATAACATAATAATAGAAATAAAATTATTGGTTAGTTAAAATAAATAAATAAATAAATCACATTTTGAACATAAAATATTTATAAATAATAATAATACATGAATAATATAAAAATGTATAACAAATTGAACATGTTATAAGTAAAATTGTAAATATAATAAAATAATAATATTATAGCACATTGTGTCGTTTGGATTGGATTGGATCGGTTATGATAAGTAGATCCGAAATCCAATCCGATCCAGTGGTTTGCTAAAAATAGAATCCAATCAAATCCAAATTAGTGCGGTTTTAATTGGTTTTCAGTTTGGATTGGATGAGCAGTTTAATTTGGATCGGTTTGGATTTGAACACCCCTAGTATACGGGATGGGATCGTTCTTTGCCAGCAGCTTCCGCACCTCGACGTTGAGACCGTCGTTAGGCTCCGCCACCAGTCGAGCCATCTAGCCTGAGGAAGGCGTGAATTTGAGGCTCCAGATGCAGGAGCTCTAACGCAGCATTCACCAGCAGGCTCAGGAGTTTAACGATTATTGGGAGAGGTATCAGGAGATCATCACCCGTGCGATGTCTACAGATGAGCTCATTCTGAAATTTAGGGACTCGCTGGAGTGGATGAAGTGTATAAAGCAGTTGCGAGAACCGGACCGGTCAATAAACCGGTGAGGTTACTGGTTCAATGGTTTACTGGTTCGACCGGGGTTCAACCGGTTTAATTAAATATTAAATAAAATTATTAAAAAACCTAAAAATAATTTTAAATATATAAATTCAATAATTTTTAACTTAATAAAATTTAAAATTTCATATAATAAATTATCCATAACTTAATATTAGAGGTTCACAAAAAACTTCAAACATCAAAGTTTATAACTAAACAAAAAAAACGCACATAATGACAAACCCATAATGTTCTACAGGCACAAAATAGTGACTCTTTCAAATAATGTACTTATTTGGCCATAGCACCTATCTCAACAAATCAAAATTCCCTACCATATTGCTAATATCCAGATTTGAGCATTATATGACTAAGTATTAACCTTGTAAACAGCTCCAAAACTACCTTTTCCCAATATGTTATTGGTCGAGAAGTTGTTGGTTGCAAAAATAAGTGTAGCCATATCAAAATATGGTAGATCTAGTTCTTCCTCCTGATGCTCTTCTGGGTTGCCTCTCATGTTCCCTGCAAAAGAAGCATTGTGCAAAGACCAAATGAAACAAAAATCACAAAATCTATAGGTTAATACAAGGTTTGAACAGTTTAAGAGAGACCAAAATAAAGCAGGTTCAAAACATACATTCTATTTATTGAATCCGACTTAATCGGTGAAGGACCAAACAACAGACACTTGAAATTCTAAAAGCTTTTACTTAAAATAGAAGAATCAAGAATATAAAGAAATGACTTACTATAGTTTTTCTGGTTTTTCTTTCTTCTATACAGGATCAAGGAAATGCAGAGGATCATCATCATTCCTATAAATAAGACTGAGCTACAAACAATAATCTGCATCTTTGGGATATCAGATCTACCATTTGACTTTTCATCTTCATCTAGGAAAAATTCCATTAAACAGGAAATATGCAATTTAGAAAACAATACATAAAGGAAAAATAGAAGGAAGGAAAGACCAAAAAATAACTTCAGAAAACCATGAACAAATAAATAATTCAACAACCAGAATCATGAAAGAGCAAACATATTCATCATGAACAAATAACCTCAGAAAATCAAAAACAAAAATCATGAAGCTGCAAACAAATTCACTGATGAACAAATAACCTCAGCAAATAAAAAAACAAAATCAAGCACAGAAAATCAAAATCATAAGGCAGCAAATAAATCAAAATCACAAACAAATAAATCAGAAATCAGAAGGCAGCAAAATCGCAAACAAAATCAAGCACAGAACCTCAGAAGGAGGCGAGATCAGAAAATCAAAATCAGAAGGCAGCAAATAAATTGAAATCACAAACAAATAAATCATAAATCAGAAGGCAGCAAAATCGCAAACAAAATCAAGCACAGAACCTCAGAAGGAGGCGAGCTCATAAATCATAAACAGAAGGCAGCAAATAAATCAAGAACAAAGTATTACCGGCGGCGAGTAACGGCGAGGAAAGAGGACGCGGTGTCGGTGACGCCCCAACGAGTAGGCGAGCTCAGCGACGCTCGGCGACGACGACAGAGGAGGCGGACTCGGCGAGAAGCAGGACGCGGTGGTAGTTGCGGTGGTCAACGTCGTCGCTGCTGTGGATGGCTGGCTACGGGATGCGGTGGCGATGGCAGTGGCGGTGGGCTTCACTGATGGCTGTGGGTGGCTGGGTGCTGGTGATTTCTGGAGCTTGGGTGAATGGTGTCTGGAGAGTGGAAACTGATTAGGGCTTCCTTCCATTTTTACGCGTTTTCTCTTTTCTTTTTTTTAAGCCAAAACGACGTCGTTTAGCATCTCATCTTTCAAACCAAAAACCGCTAAAAAACCGGACGGTTCTTTTGATTCACCAGTTAACCGTCGGTTTGACCGGTTTTTTCATCGGTTTTTTCCATGCGATTTTTGACGTTACCCGGACCGGCTAGATGACCGGTTTTCGGTTGACCCGGTCGGTCCGGTTTGATTTTCAGAACCATGGTATAAAGGCTCAGATGGAAGTGTACTAGGCCCAGATGCGCGCCGATGGCATCGACCCTGCTGGTGGCAGCGGTCCTGCTGCAGGTGGCAACGGTAGCACTGGTGGCACACAAACATCGTCACCACTTCCTACACCGCCGACTCTGAGCCACGGGACTGACGACAACGTCGATGACTACCTAGATCTGTAGATATTAGGTTTTTGTTTTATTATTTCATACATTTATTTGGTGTACTTGACTTTTATTTAATTTGTACATTGTATTATTTATTTATTTTAAATAAAAATTCTTCATTATTTATGAATTAACCACTAATTATGTGAAAAAATTTAAATTTAAAATTAAAATTGACCATTTATTTCAAATTCTAAAAAAATTGACATTATCCTCGGAAAAATCCTCTAGTAACCAATTAGTTTCCTGAGCTGGTAATCCGTCACAAAACCCGACGGTAAACATTTACTAACGAGATTTATACCGTCTGATTGTTTCCGATGGTAAATTTGACGATAAATTGAGTACCGTCGAATATATTTGAAGAATCTGACTGTACTCAACATTTTTCTTGTAGTGTGAGAATCAAATTTGTGATAGTAGTTTTGAATGACATGACCTACTTTCCCACATAGTTGGCATTGAAATCGAGCATTAATGAATCTGCCTCCTTGATTGAATCTCCCAGGTCTTCCTCTTCTTCCAGTAGTTCCTCTTCCAAAATTTGCATTCTAAGGGGATGGAAATTGTGCCATATTTGCTAGAGCAAGCTCTTAATCAGGTTTGTTGAATTTCTCCAGCATATCTTCATATGCAAGGAAAAAGACTTAGCTTCATGAATTGTAAAAGAGGTCATTATAGACATAACTGAAGTTATGTATCCTTGATAGTAGGGGTGGCAAAGCGAGTAGGTCCGCCCCAACCCGTCCCGCCCCGCCTAGACCCGTACCATAAACAGGGCAGACCAGCCCGCCCCGCCAACTAAAGTGGGTTCAAAATGCTAGCCCGTCCCGCTTTATGGCGGATTGGCGGGCTGGCGGGCTAGCCCGCTTGACTCTTTTTTTTTTTTTGAAAAATAAATTCATTAAAATTAATAAAAAAAATAATAATTAAAAAATTAAATACAAATAAAAAATAGTGAAATTATAATATAAATTTTTTTACTATATTATTTTTTAACTTTTAACTTCAATAAAATTGTTCAAAATCATATTTATCAATAGAACCATCTTTATTTTAAAAAATAAGACACAAATATATATACGAAATTGTAAAATAAAATAAATAAAGTTAATAACTAAAAGATGAATAAAAATAAAAATAAAAAAGTATTTGAAAATTATATAATTATTAATTTTGTAGTAGTAATCACTCTTTTATTTAATAAAAAAATATAAAAATCCTTGGCTCGGTGGGCCGGCCCGCCCCGCCTGACAAAACCCGCAAATTTGACGGTGCGGGTTTGGCAGATTTTTTTAATTTGGCGGGTTCCGAAATCTAATCCGACTGCCTTTTTTAGTGGGTTCGGCGGGTCGACCCGACGGGTTCGACCTGTTTGTCACTCCTACTTGATAGTCTTCATTGAGACCATCCGAAATAGCCTGGATGTGATCATCTTCCTGAAGAGGGTATCAAATTGCTAGGAGAAAGTCAAGTATCATATCCATACAAACCAAATTCTTTTGGGGGTTTAAAGGAGATAAGAAAGTGATGCCAACGATAAAATGGAGTATTTTCTAGAAGCTAAAGGAGCACGTTGATTTAGGAGTGGGGAACTTAGAAATGAAGAATACAACAATGTTATTCAAGTAGTTGTGGTTTGTAGAAGAAAGTGAACCACTATAAAAAAGAATTATAATCTCTTGTTATAACTGTGATGAACATAGACCGGTTAGAGAACAAATTTGTAACAGTTCTAATGGGCAGTGAAAAGACATAACAAGTCGTACAAATGGATGTGAGCTATACAAAAAGTTCAGCATAGAGGGATGGAAGATATGTGTTAGAAATGGGTGCAAAACAAAGTTCTGAAAAGATGTATGGGTAGGTAATAAATTCCTTGAGGAGAGATTCTTGAGCTTGTATAGAGTCTCCAATCAAAAGAATTGTACCATTAGTGAGTGCGATGTTTAAATGGGTGCCTCATTGGTCTGATAACTTCAACAGCGGAGAGAATTCTTTGAGAGAGAGAGAGAGGGAGGCACAAATAGAGGATGTTGAGTTTAGAAAATAATAATTATATTTTTGGTAATGACAAACGTATATTTGATTGGGTTTAAAAGCTCAAATTTGTTTGATATGTCTTTTATTATGTAGGCCCATATGATAGTTGAAATTAACAAAATGAGCTAAACTATTTTGGGCTAATTGAACATTGAATGGAGCCACAAGTTGTTGCCTTTTCTGATTCAACAAAAATATATATTGAGACTCATTGATGTCCAAATCAGTTCGGATAGTGGTAATTTTGTGAAACAAAGTTACTGATCTTTTACCAAAGGAAATAAGATTTCCATAAGTTATTGAAGCTAGAGCTTAACCATCTCAGGCCCAAGTTAATATTTGTTAGAGAAGCCCAAATGCTAACAAGTCCAGCAACATAGTTCATTCTTATAGAAAAACTTCTTGGAGCTGCTGCTGAAGCTTTACCCGAAAGTGGTAAAGCAAATCAAAGAGAGAATGGTTCATCTTTTGATGGAACCAAATGTAATCATCAAACAAATATTAGAGGGAAAAGCAAAAGATTGGAGGCTAGG
Organism: Arachis ipaensis; assembly: GCF_059453495.1. Lineage (NCBI taxonomy): Eukaryota > Viridiplantae > Streptophyta > Magnoliopsida > Fabales > Fabaceae > Arachis > Arachis ipaensis. Next base: position 136,057,237 of record NC_142440.1, on the reverse strand, counting down.
TCAAATTAATGGAGATTTAAATCAAATCAAAGGACTGATTTATTTTAGAAGAAAAAGGGTTGTATTGTTTCTACTCTTGTACAAGTCAAATGGCTTGACAAAGCTATCTTTTCTCTGCATGCACCATTCGGGTAAGAAGAAGAAATGGAGGTTGCTTTTTCTGAATCACATCCAAAGGCCGAAAATGAAACTTGGGGTCAAAACACAAGATTAAGGGTGTTGATTTGGAAAACATATTGAGGATTTGATACCTATGAAACTACTGCTGCCTATCTCACTTCTGCGCGACATTATTCTGTACTAAATCTCAGATTTTTTGGTCTGATTTCTTGGGAGAAGAAGAAAAACTCATCTGGTCCAATCTTCCAGAAGTTAACTTTACACAAGTTCAAGTTTTAGAGGTATTACTCCAAAACAAAAGGGGTAATCAGTCAAGAAATGAAGCAAGGAGAGTGAACCCAACATTTTGAGTTTTTATAGCAATTCAATCACAGTTCAAGCTTGATGTTTTGGACAATGCACCTATACTAAAGGGGCATTCCGCCAAGATAGAAAGCAACAATAGAGAGTGCTTGAATCTGGTTCTTTTCGTAGCTTTCAAGTTATCATATTTCTTCTCTTTCATGTTGTTACATTGAATATCTTGCTTTCTCAATTTATCTTTCTTTATTTCTTCAATGGAAAAAGGTACATATGTGAGAAACTAGAACAATCATTGAGAGAAAAGACAAAGAGAGTTAGCTTGGAGAAAAGCCAAATATTATTTTAATCTCTTTTGAAATTTATTCTGTTTTTGTATAATAAGCCTAAGAACTTTTCCTTGCTAAGTTGGGTGAGCACTTAGTGGTTGTATCATGAGCCTGAGAGGTTTCTCTTGCTAAGTTGAATGAGCACTTAGTGGTTGAAAGTCTAGGAAGTGAATGGTGCACGAAATTGTGATGTCCAGGCTCAAACAATCCCTGGCAACGTGAGCAACTTGGTACGCGCAATCGTGATTACACTTTGATTATGTAAAATTCATGGCTCTTTCTTTCCCTGGCAATGGCGCCAAGAACATGGTGCCAATACCATGGTTCACAACTTCGATACAACTAACCAGCAAGTGCACTGGGTCGTCCAAGTAATACCTTACGTGAGTAAGGGTCGAATCCCACGGAGATTATTGGTATGAAGCAAGCTATGGTCACCTTGCAAATCTCAGTTAGGCAGATATAAATTGATAATGGTGTTTTCGAAATTAATATAATAAAGTAGGGATAGAAATACTTATGTAATTCATTGGTGAGAATTTCAGATAAGCAAATGGAGATGCTTTTCGTTCCTCTGAACCTCTGCTTTCCTGCTATCTTCATCCAATCAGTCTTACTCCCTTCCATGACTGGCTTTATGCAAGGGCATCACCGTTGTCAGTGGCTACATCCCCTCCTCTCAGTGAAAAATATGCTCACATGCTCTGTCACAGCACGGCTAATCATCTGTCGGTTCTCGATCATGCTGGAATAGGATTCACCCTCCTTTTGCGTTTGTCACTAACGCCCAGTAATCGCGAGTTTGAAGCTCGTCACAGTCATTCAATCATTGAATCCTACTCGAAATACCACAGACAAGGTTTAGACTTTTCGAATTCTCTTGAATGCCGCCATCATTCTAGCTTACGCCACGAAGATTCTGATTAAGAGATCTAAGAGATATTCATTCTAACTTATTTCATGTAGAACGGAAGTGTTTGTCAGGCACGTGTTCATAGGGGAGAATGGTGATGAGCGTCACATAATCATCACCTTCATCATGTTCTTGGGTACAAATGGATATCTTAGAAGCGAAATAAGATGAATTGAATAGAAAATAGTAGTACTTTGCATTAATCTTTGAGGAACAGCAGAGCTCCACACCTTAATCTATGGAGTGTAGAAACTCTACCGTTAAAAATACATAAGTGAGAGGTCCAGGCATGGCCGAGATGGCCAGCCCCCTAAAATGTGATCAATAGTCTCCTAAGATGAACAATGGATTAAAACTGAGACCAAAGATGGTCAAAAAGACTAGTAAAAGGTCCTATTTATAGTAAACTAGCTACTAGGGTTTACATGAGTAAGTAATTGATGCATAAATCCACTTCCGGGGCCCACTTGGTGTGTGTTTGGGCTGAGCTTGAGTGTTGCACGTGTAGAGGTCTTTCTTGGAGTTGAACGCCAGTTTTTGTGCTAGTTTGGGCGTTCAACTCTGGTTTTGGCTCCTTTTCTGGCGCTGGACGCCAGATTTGGGCAGAAAGCTGGCGTTGAACGCCAGTTTACATCGTCTATTCTTGGCCAAAGTATGGACTATTATATATTGCTGGAAAGCCCTGGATGTCTACTTTCTAACACAATTGGAAGCGCGCCATTTCGAGTTCTGTAGCTCCATAAAATCCACTTTGAGTGCAGGAAGGTCAGAATTCAACAGCATCAGCAGTCCTTCTTCAACCCCTGAATCTGATTTCTGCTCAAGTCCCTCAATTTCAGTCAGAAAATACCTGAAATCACAGAAAAACACACAATCTCATAGTAAAGTCCAGAAATGTAAATTTAACATAAAAACTAATGAAAACATCCCTAAAAGTAACTAGATCCTACTAAAAACATACTAAAAACAATGCCAAAAAGCGTATAAATTATCCGCTCATCACAACACCAAACTTAAATTGTTGCTTGTCCCCAAGCAACTTAAAATCAAATAGGATAAAAAGAAGAGAATATACTATAAATTCCAAACTATCAATGAAACATAGCTTCAATCATATGAGCGGGACTTATAGCTTTTTGTCTCTTGAATAGTTTTGGCATCTCACTCTATCCATTGAGGTTCAGAATGATTGGCATCTATAGGAACTCAGAGTTCAGATAATGTTATTGATTCTCCTAGTTCATTATGATGATTCTTGAACACAGCTATTTTATGAGTCTTGGCCGTGGCCCTAAGCACTTTGTTTTCCAGTATTACCACCGGATACATAAATGCCACAGACACATAATTGGGTGAACCTTTTCAGATTGTGACTCAGCTTTGCTAAAGTCCCCAATTAGAGGTGTCCAGGGTTCTTAAGCACACTCTTTTTTTTGCTTTGGACCTTGACTTTAACCGCTCAGTCTCAAGTTTTCACTTGACACCTACACGCCACAAGCACATGGTTAGGGACAGCTTGGTTTAGCCGCTTAGACCAGGATTTTATTCCTTTAGGCCCTCCTATCCACTGATGCTCAAAGCCTTGGGATCCTTTTTATTTACCCTTGCCTTTTCGTTTTAAGGGTTATTGGCTTTTTGCTCTTGCCTCTTGGTTTTAAGAGCTTTTGGCTTTTTCTGCTTGCTTTTTCTTTTTCTTTCTATTTTTTTTTTTGCCTATTTTTCTTTCTTTTCTCTTTTTTTTTCTGCAAGCTTTGTTCTTTGCTGCTTTTTCTTGCTTCAAGAATCATTTTTATGATTTTTCAGATTATCAAATAACATGTCTCCTAGTCATCATTCTTTCAAGAGCCAACATATTTAACATTCTTAAACAACAACTTCAAAAGACATATGCACTGTTCAAGCATACATTCAGAAAACAAGAAGCATTGTCACCACATCAATATAATTAAGCTAAGTTCAAGGATAAATTTGAAACTCATGTACTTCTTGTTCTTTTAAATTAAAACAGTTTTTATTTTAAGACAGGTGATGGATTCATAGGACATTCATAACTTTAAGACAAAGTTACTAACTACTAATGATCATGTAATGAAGACACAAACACAATTAGGCACATAACATAGAAAATGAAAAACAGAAGAAATAAGAACAAGGAATGAATCCACCTTAGTGATGGTGGCGTTTCCTTCTTGAGGAACCAATGATGTCCTTGAGCTCTTCTATGTCTCTTCCTTGTCTTTGTTGCTCCTCCTTCATTGCTTTTAGATCTTCTCTGATTTCATGAAGGATGACGGAGTGCTCTTGATGTTCCACCCTTAGTTGCTTCCAATAATTGTGTGGAAGAAAATGTATCCCCTGAGGTATCTCAGGGATCTCTTGATTTGCAGTCAAATATTCTACCACTGAGCTATAGACCCTTGATGGAAGCTTTTGTCTTCCCTTTCCTCTTTCTAGAGGTTTCTCTGGCCTTAGGTGCCATCAATGGTTATGGAAAAAACAAAAAAGCTATGCTTTTACCACACCAAACTTAGAATGTTGCTCGCCCTCGAGCAAAAGAAGAAAGAATAGAAGAATAAGAAGAAGATATGGAGGATATGGATGGGAGTGTGTATTCGGCCATATGGGTGGGATTGGGTGGGGGAGAGATGTTGAATTTGGAAGGTAGTGGGTGTATGGATGTGAGTGGTAAATGGAAAACAGAAGGGATGATCATGAATGGAAAGAGAGATGATGAGGTAGGTGGGGATCCTGTGGGGTCCACAGATCTTGAGTGGATCCTGTGGGGTCCACAGATCCTGAGGTGTTCAAGGATTTACATCCCTGCACCCATTAGGCATGTAAAAATGCCTTTGCACACAACTCTGGGCGTTCAGCGCCAGGTTGGTGCCCATTTTGGGCGTTCAATGCCCATTTGCTACCATTTCTGGCGTTGAACGCCAGAACCATGCTTGTTCTGGGTGTTCAGCGCCAGGATGCTGCCCATTCTGGGCGTTCAGCGCCAGAACCATGCTCTGTTCTGGCGTTTGAACGCCAGACAGATGCTCCTCCAGGGTGTGATTTTTCTTCTGCTGTTTTTGATTCCGTTTTTGATTTTTTTGTTTGTTTTGTGACTCCACATGATCATGAACCTATAAAGACATATAACTAAGAAAAATATAGTTAGATAAATAAAAATTGGGTTGCCTCCTAACAAGCGCTTCTTTAATGTCAATAGCTTGACAGTGGGCTCTCATGGAGCCTCACGGATGTTCAGAGCATTGTTGAGACTCTCCAACACCAAACTTAGAGTTTGGATATGGGAGTTCAACAACAAACTTAGAGTTTGGTTGTGGCCTCCCAACACCAAACTTAGAGTTTGACTGTGGGGGCTTTGTTTGACTCTGCTTTGAGAGAAGCTTTTTCTGCTTCCTCTCCATGGATGCAGAGAGAGATCCTTGAGTTGTAAACACAAGGTTGTCCTCATTCAATTGAAGGATCAATTCTCCTCTGTCCACATCAATCACAGCTCTTGCTGTGGCTAGGAAAGGTATTCCTAGGATGATGGATTCATCCTCTTCCTTCCCAGTATCCAGGACTATGAAATCAGCAGGGATGTAAAGGTCTTCAACCTTTACTAACACGTCCTCTACTTGTCCATATGCCTGTTTTCTTGAATTGTCTGCCATCTCTAATGAGATTTTAGCAGCTTGCACCCCATAGATTCCCAGTTTCTCTATTACAGAGAGTGGCATGAGGTTTATCCCTGAACCAAGGTCACACAGAGCCTTAAAGATCATGGTGCCTATAGTACAGGGTATTATGAACTTTCCAGGATCCTGTCTCTTCTGAGGCAATGTCAGTTGATCCAGATCACTTAGTTCATTGATGAACAAGGGAGGTTCAACTTCCCAAGTATCAATGCCAAATAATTTGGCATTTAGCTTCATGATTGCACCAAGGAACTTGGCAATTTGCTCTTCAGTAACATCCTCATTCTCTTCAGAAGAGGAATACTCATCAGAGCTCATGAAGGGCATAAGGAGGTTCAATGGAATCTCAATGGTCTCTAGATGAGCCTCAGAGTTCTTTGGTTCCTCAGAGGGAAACTCCTTATTGATCACTGGACGTCCCAGGAGGTCTTCCTCCTTGGGATTCACGTCCTCTCCTTCCCTTACAGGTTCGGCCATGGTGCTAATGTCAATGGCCTTGCACTCTCCTTTTGGATTCTCTTCTGTATTGCTTGGGAGAGTACTAGGAGGGATTTCAGTGATCCTTTTACTCAGCTGGCCCACTTGTGCTTTCAAATTTCTTATGGAAGACCTTGTTTCATTCATGAAACTTACAGTGGCCTTGGATAGATCAGAGACTAGATTTGATAAATTGAAAGTATTTTGTTCAGAGTTCTCTGTCTGTTGCTGAGTGGATGATGGAAAAGGTTTATTATTGTTAAACCTATTTCTTCCACCATTATTAAAGCCTTGTTGAGGCTTTTGATCCTTCCATGAGAAATTTGGATGATTTCTCCATATTGAGTTATAGGTGTTTCCATAAGGTTCACCTAAATAATTTACCTCTGTATTGCAGGGTTTTCAGGATCATAAGCTTCTTCTTCAGAAGATGCCTCTTGAGTACTGTTGGATGCAGCTTGCATTCCATGCAGACTCTGAGAGATCATATTGACTTGCTGAGTCAATATTCTATTTTGAGCCAATATGGCATTCAGAGTATCAACTTCAAGAACTCCCTTCTTCATAGGTGTCCCATTGCTCACAGGATTCCTTTCAGAAGTGTACATGAACTGGTTATTAGCAACCATGTCAATGAGTTCTTGAGCTTCTGCAGGCGTTTTCTTTAGGTGAATGGATCCACCTGCAGAAGTGTCCAGTGACATCTTTGATAGCTCAGATAAACCATCATAGAATATATCCAGGATGGTCCATTCTGAAAGTATGTCAGAAGGACACTTTTTGGTCAACTGTTTGTATCTTTCCCAAGCTTCATAGAGGGATTCACCTTCTTTCTGTCTGAAGGTTTGAACATCAGCTCTAAGCTTGCTCAGCTTTTGAGGAGGAAAGTACTTGGCTAAGAAAGCCGTGACCAGCTTATCCCAAGAGTTCAGGCTGTCTTTGGGTTGAGAATCCAACCATAATCTAGCTCTGTCTCTTACAGCAAAAGGGAAAAGCATGAGCCTGTAGACTTCAGGATCTACTCCATTAGTCTTAACAGTATCACATATCTGCAAGAATTCAGTTAAGAACTGAAAATGATCTTTAGATGGAAGTCCATGAAACTTGCATTTCTGCTGCATCAGAGAAACTAATTGAGGTTTCAGCTCAAAGTTGTTTGCTCCAATGGCAGGAATGGAGATGCTTCTTCCATGTAAATTGGAATTAGGTGCAGTAAAGTCACCAAGCATCTTCCTTACATTATTATTATTTTCGGCTGCCATCTCCTCTTCCTGTTCGAAAATTTCTGACAGGTGCTTGCTGGATAGTTGTAATTTACTTGTCCTTGCTCCTGCTCAAATGAAAAAGAGGGACAGAAAAATAATAATAATAGGGGTCCTTTTTACCACAGTATAGAGGTCCCTGTGTGAATAGAAGAAAAGAAGGAGATGAGAGAGAAAGAGAATTTTCAAAAATAATTTTTGAAAAAGGGTAGTAATTTTTCGAAAATAGTTTTTGAAAAAGGTTAAAAAATTTTTTTTTTCGAAAATTAAAATAAAAATTAAAATAATTAGTTAATTAAAAAGAATTTTTGAAAAAGAGGGAAGATATTTTCGAAAATTAGAGAGGGAGTTAGTTAGGTAGTTTTGAAAAAGTTAAGAAACAAACAAAAAGTTAGTTAGTTAGTTGAAACAAATTTGAAAATCAATTTTGAAAAGATAAGAGGTTAGGAAGTTAGAGAAGATATTTTGAAATTAGATTTTTGAAAAAGATAAGATGAGAAGATATTTTTGAAAAGATATGATAGAAATTAGTTTTTGAAAAAGATTTGATTTTTAAAATCATAATTAATGACTTGATTCACAAGAAATCACAAGATATGATTCTAGAACTTAAAGTTTGAATCTTTCTTAACAAGCAAGTAACAAACTTGAAATTTTTGAATCAAAACATTAATTGTTATTGTTATTTTCGAAAATTTGGTATAAAAATAAGAAAAAAAATTTTTTGAAAAATATTTTTGGAATTTTCGAAAATGACTAAGAATTTTGAAAAAGATTTGATTTTTTTGAAAAAGATTTTGAAAAAGATAAGATTTTCAAATTGAAAATTTGATTTGACTCATGAGAAACAATTTGATTTTAAAAATTTTTGAAAAAGTCAATCCAAATTTTCGAATTTGATGAGAGAAAAAGGGAAAGATATTTTTTGATTTTTGAATTTTTATGATGAGAGAGAAAAACAACAAAAAGACTTAATGCATGAAAATTTTGAATCAAAACAATGAATGCATGCATGAATGATATGAATGTCAAGATGAACACCAAGAACACTTTGAATGTCAAGATGAACATTAAGAACATATTTTTGAAAAATTTTTGATGCAAAGAAAACATGTAAGACACCAAACTTAGAAATCTTTCATGTTTAGACTCTAAGAAACGAAAAATGCACATGTAAAACAAGAAAAGACACAAAACATGAAAACATCAAGATCAAACAAGAAGACTTACCAAGAACAACTTGAAGATCATGAAGAACACTATGAATGCATGATATTTTCGAAAAATGCAAGATGCATATGCAAGTGACACCAAACTTATGATATGACTCAAGACTCAAACAAGAAACACAAAATATTTTTTTTTATTTTTATGATTTTCTAATTTTTTTGGATTTTTTATTTTATATTTTTCGAAAATTATTTAGAAAGAAAGAAAAATAAGGATTCCAAAATTTTTAATATGAATTCTAGGAATATTATGCTCTAAAGCTCCAATCAAAGGGCCAGGCTTGGCTTCATAGCCAGCCAAGCTTTAGTATGTAACTCAGACATGACACGCCTGACATTCCTTACATTCAACAGCCAGTTGGCTAAGAAAGATAAAGAAGCTCTTCTCTTGAGTATAAGAATTGAGACATGGCTTTACAGCCAGCCAGGCTTCAACATGCTTCATGAAACACTAGAATTCATTCTTAAAAATTCTGAAGCCATAGAATAATTTATTTTTGAAAACATTTTTTTTTTCAAAAACAGATGAGAAAATTTTTGAAAGATTTTTGAAAAATTTTTGAAAACAAAACAAAAAGAAAATTACCTAATCTGAGCAACAAGATGAACCGTTAGTTGTCCAAACTCAAACAATCCCCGGCAACGGTGCCAAAAACTTGGTGCACGAAATTGTGATGTCCAGGCTCAAACAATCCCTGGCAACGTGAGCAACTTGGTACGCGCAATCGTGATTACACTTTGATTATGTAAAATTCATGGCTCTTTCTTTCCCTGGCAATGGCGCCAAGAACATGGTGCCAATACCATGGTTCACAACTTCGATACAACTAACCAGCAAGTGCACTGGGTCGTCCAAGTAATACCTTACGTGAGTAAGGGTCGAATCCCACGGAGATTGTTGGTATGAAGCAAGCTATGGTCACCTTGCAAATCTCAGTTAGGCAGATATAAATTGATAATGGTGTTTTCGAATTTAATATAATAAAGTAGGGATAGAAATACTTATGTAATTTATTGGTGAGAATTTCAGATAAGCGAATGGAGATGCTTTTCGTTCCTCTGAACCTCTGCATTCCTGCTATCTTCATCCAATCAGTCTTACTCCCTTCCATGGCTGGTTTTATGCAAGGGCATCACCGTTGTCAGTGGCTACATCCCCTCCTCTCAGTGAAAAATATGCTCACATGCTCTGTTACAGCACGGCTAATCATCTGTCGGTTCTCGATCATGCTGGAATAGGATTCACCCTCCTTTTGCGTTTGTCACTAACGCCCAGCAATCGCGAGTTTGAAGCTCGTCACAGTCATTCAATCATTGAATCCTACTCGGAATACCACAGACAAGGTTTAGACTTTTCGGATTCTCTTGAATGCCGCCATCATTCTAGCTTACGCCACGAAGATTCTGATTAAGAGATCTAAGAGATATTCATTCTAGCTTATTTCATGTAGAACGGAAGTGTTTGTCAGGCACGTGTTCATAGGGGAGAATGGTGATGAACGTCACATAATCATCACCTTCATCATGTTCTTGGGTACGAATGGATATCTTAGAAGCGAAATAAGATGAATTGAATAGAAAATAGTAGTACTTTGCATTAATCTTTGAGGAACAGCAGAGCTCCACACCTTAATCTATGGAGTGTAGAAACTCTACCGTTAAAAATACATAAGTGAGAGGTCCAGGCATGGCCGAGATGGCCAGCCCCCTAAAACGTGATCAATAGTCTCCTAAGATGAACAATGGATTAAAACTGAGACCAAAGATGGTCAAAAAGACTAGTAAAAGGTCCTATTTATAGTAAACTAGCTACTAGGTTTTACATGAGTAAGTAATTGATGCATAAATCCACTATCGGGGCCCACTTGGTGTGTGTTTGGGCTGAGCTTGAGTGTTGCACGTGTAGAGGTCTTTCTTGGAGTTGAACGCCAGTTTTTGTGCCAGTTTGGGCGTTCAACTCTGGTTTTGGCTCCTTTTCTGGCGCTGGACGCCAGATTTGGGCAGAAAGCTGGCGTTGAACGCCAGTTTATGTCATCTATTATTGGCCAAAGTATGGACTATTATATATTGCTGGAAAGCCCTGGATGTCTACTTTCCAACGCTACTGGAAGCGCGCCATTTCGAGTTCTGTAGCTCCAGAAAATTTACTTTGAGTGCAGGGATGTCAGAATCCAACAGCATCAGCAGTCCTTCTTCAACCTCTGAATCTGATTTCTGCTCAAGTCCCTCAATTTCAGTCAGAAAATATCTGAAATCACATAAAAACATATAATCTCATAGTAAAGTTCAGAAATATGAATTTAACATAAAAATTAATGAAAACATCCCTAAAAGTAACTAGATCCTACTAAAAACATACTAAAAACAATGTCAAAAAGCGTATAAATTATCCGCTCATCAGTGAACCTAGCCAAATCAAGCTTGGATAGAAGTTTGGTATATCCCGGATAGGATTAGAAAGAATCCTAGGGAATTGGTGTATGTAAATCTTTAAAAAGATAGTAGAATTTCTACCATGATTGTGGTGGAGATTAGATGTAGGTCCCATCACACAAGGTGCTGAACCAGGATATATGGTTGTGTACTTCTTTCTTCTCTGCTCTATTTTCTTTCTACTTATTGTGAGACAAAAATATTTTGTCTCCTGCATAATCACTTTGCAGACTTAGCAGAAACTATTTTTGGTGGCAAAGCTTACAAGAAATTAAAAGAGGTCATAGATTCAACCCTCCTCTCTAGGCCATTGAAAACTTTCAGAGGAGTTACAAAATATTCTAGAATCTATTTTTCTTTGTGCAGGTTATAAAGATAACATGGCATGGACATATAGTGAAGATGAAGTATTTAATGTCAAATCATTCTATGAAGCATCCATGGGCAAAAGGCATGGTTTGCCAACTATGAAACACATCTTAATGATATTTGGAGAGGACTTGTTCCACCAAGGGTTGAGATGCTGACCTGGTTTGTTATATCAGATCGATTGAACACTAAAAAAAAGCTTTTTAAAAAGGAAATCATCAGACAAGAAGAGATAAAGTGTGTGCGCTATGGTTCAATGACTAAAATGGTAAATCATATCTTTATACATTGTGCTTTTGTATCAAAATTGTGGTGGTTGGCCTTGAATTGGGATCGGGTATTATGGATAGACATAGAGGATGTTAGAGCATGGTTTGAAAATTGGATGCAACAAGAATTTCATAATGTTAGTAAGAATAAGTTGGGAGCAAATTTACGCACTTGTTAGACAATGGAATGTGATTAAAAAGAAAAAAAATCAAGATGGTTGTGGATGAGAAGGAGGTGAGAATAGAAGGAGAGTGGTGGTGGTGGGTATGTGTGGAATATAAGCCTAATTTGGGAGCATATATGGCTGGAAGATATCTGAAAAATGCAAAAGGTGAGTTAAGAGGATTAATGAGAGATGTAATATTTGAGAAGATGGAAAGACAGAAAATCTTACAAAGCCTTGAGGTAGTATTATAAATATTATTGGAGGAAGGTGATGAGCAAAAATTAATTCTCACGGATACCGGCAAGTGCACTGGATCGTTCAAGTAGTACCACGGTGAGTGGATATCATTTTCATGAGGATTAACGGATTGAGGCAAGCACATCTAATTAAATCTCTAATTAGATCGATCAAACCTCGGATGATGAATTGTGAATCTTAAAGAAGATAAGAAACAGAGAAGAAGAGAATGAGAGGATGCTTTGAAGTTGGAAGAAAATCAATAAATGAGAATGTTGAAGGCCTCGGAGATGTTTGATTCTTGGAAGAACAATACTTATACTTTCTTATTTAATTCGTACAAAAATCTTTACACAACAAATCATTTATAATCAAACCCCAATCCCTTGGTGGTTTAATTTTTCTAAACCCAATTATTCGCAAATCCCTTGGTCAACTAATCGAGAGAATAAGTGAAGAACAATTTTGATTTTAAGCACACAATCTTCAAGAATTATCACTAGCTGAATTATATGTCACTTATTCGAACTAGCTCTAGATAAGTGAAGATTATGAGATGAGTTTTAAGCTAATTCTGAAATTAATTTTTCCAAATATAAAATCAAAATCTAAGATATAATTAGAATATTTCCTAATAGTTCTAACCATTAGTGATGAAGAACAAAACTCAATCTTGAAAAAGTAAATAAGCATGAATTGAAATAAAAAAAACACTTACATTATTGATTCTTAAACCAAACATAGCTCTTAACCTTCAACAAGGGAGGTTTAGTGACTCATGATAGAAAAAAAAAACTAATCGTAATTATGAGAGAGGTGTGTGATCCACCAATGGATTGGGATCCGAAGATCCTCCTCCCGATGCCTTCCTCTTGTGAACCTTGTTCACTTATTTATATCCTAAGTTCTATCTAAAATTCAAATTCAAAAACTAACTATAATCTTATCTTTAGGAAAGATAAGATAACTACCTACTTAAATTCAAATTAAATCTTAATAATAATTCAAATCTAATCTAGAAACATATTCTAACAACTAAATCTTTATCTTTCTAGAAGGAATTAATGATAACTAATCTCTTGAATCTTAAATCTTTGGATGAGATTAAGCCTTCTTATGATTTATATAATTGAGATTGGGCCTTAATAATGTTATAGTGTTGCATCCTGGGAGTTAAATCCTTAGGAACACCGGGCTTGCATCATCAAATTTGGACGTGGCCCAATTTCCTTACAGGGAGAGCTAGCCATTGGGCTTCTAGGAGGCATGCCGGGCACGCATGTATGGTCGCGGGCTTGTGTGTTGAGCCGTTGGACGTCTATGTCTTGAAGGCTGAACGTCTGGTTTGATGCTTTTGGGCTTGGTTGGATTTTTCTTGAACTGTATTTGTGTTTTCTTGTTAAAAAGGCTTTAATTCTTAGTTATTTGAGACAAAAACTCATGAAAATACAAAAATACTAACACGACTCCAAATACTTGATTAGTTATGAAATTCCACTAGAAAACATAAGAAATTTGATTAAAATCTAAAAAAATAAATGAAAAAGAACCCTAAAATCTTCTCAAGATGCGTGTCATCACAACACCAAACTTAAAACTTTGCTTGTCCTCGAGCAAAAAAAGAAAAGTAAACAGAGTTTATCTTAAGTGAAAAGAATTGAAAGGTTTGCAAATTTAATTTCAAAAAGTGGGATTTATAATAATCCTTATGGTTACATTCGAGCTTCTCTTATCTTTGATGAATCTTGCATACTTAGGATTTGAGAATTTCCCAAAACTTAGACCCGAATTATATTATGAGAATTCTTTTGGGCTTATATGACTTGAAGACAGTTACTTCACATTTAATTCAAAAAAAAAATCTTTGAGACTTTTGACTCTAAGGCTGCGTTTGTTTTTAGAGACAGGACAGAACATGACACTGAAATGGAGACAATAGGACGGAGACACTAAAAATTATCTTTTGTGTATTGTGTTTGGATACGATGGACAAGACACTAATGTAATGTCTAGTATTATGTTTGGATACACATGGACAAGACTAAAATAGCCCTGTGATTCCAAATTTTCTACATCAATACAAATTAATTTAATAAAAAATGAGAGTACGTAGGAGTACAGACGGAACTTGAAAAAAATATTTGAAGAGGCAAAAAATTTTAATAAAAAAATATATTAGTATTTATATTAAAATAAAATTTATAAATATAATTATTTTATTTTAAAATTTATTATTAATATGTAGGAATACATATGGTTAAGATTAACCAAAAAAATAAATTTGAGTTTGATTAATAAAAAATTTTGTTTAAGTTAATAAGCTAAATTAATTTTAAATAAAAAATTAATTTTAAAAAAATCCATTTTTACATGAAAAAAAATTAATTTTTGCATATAAAAATCTATTTTTATTTAAAAAAAACTATTTTTTTTATCTAAAAACTGATTTTTCTTTATAAAAAACTGATTTTTCTTTAAATTATATAAAATCAATTACAATTTATAAATTATTTTTTAGCATTTTAAAAGATCAATTTTACTTTTGCTAATATTTATCTTTCAAAAGTTTTAAGATTAATTATTTTTGTTATTATTTTATTACAAATCAAATAATATAATATAAGGTTAAAATGGTATTGAAGTAAAACGATAAAAAGAAAAGAATTATCTACCTCCAATAAAAAATTCTACAGAAAAGAAAGAGTACCTGGAAAAGAAAGAGATAGAGGAAGAACAGGAAGAAAAAAATATCTCTGAACAACGCAATAGGAAAAATAAGAAGGGGTAATAGTGGAAAAAAAAAAAAGAAAACAAAATTTATAAAATTGTCCGTGTCCACTCTTCCAAATTCCGTGTCCATCATTGTCCTTCGTGAAAGAGTGGACACAAAATTATAAAAAACTGTCTCAGAGACAATATGTCCACTGTCCATGTCTCTGCTTCCAAACACTTTTTAAACAAGTGTTGTCCATGTCTCCGTGTCCTGCCCCCGAAAACAAACGCTACCTAAGTGTTCTGTCATAAGACAACTCTTAATGGGCTTTCAATCGATAATCTTGGGCCAGTTAGCCCATGTTATCGGGTGATAAAACATCCATCGGATCTAATTACTCAAGCCTCTCCTTGGTACAATTACACCCCAAGCACATAACTAGAAAATTATTGATCCAGGCATCGATGTCCAGAGCTTCTTTGGACTCTAAATATTTTGTCTCAAGGCAACTCTTAATGTGGGTTTTTAATCGATAATTTCAGACCAATTAGTCCAAGTTACCAGATGATAAGACATCCCTCAAATTACTTGCCCAAGTCTCTCATTAAAACAAAAACACCATAGGTACATAACTAGACTCTAGTCATTAGTGCTCAGAGTCTTATAACTTTTGATTTTTTTTTATCTTTCCAGACTTTTTTTTAAACTACTTCAAGGAATTAATTTGAATTCATAATATGTCTTCAAATTTTTGTTTTTGAAGATTATCCTTTCGTTTTCAAGAGATTCAAATATCTTAAGTTCATCAAATATAACCACATATATCTTTAAACACCACTACTTTTGTTTTGAATTTATTATTCAATTTTTTTTATGAAGATATCCTCTATATAACTGATCACTGGAGGAGCAAACATTCAAGTTTAAACTTAAAAAAAAAAAAATAGAATATGCAATACATGCACGAAAAAAAAAGAAAACAAAACAAAAAAAAAACGAAAACAAGGGGAAAAAGAAATAACTAACCACCAAAAAAGATTACCACTTTCAATCTTTCTCATCACTGTAGGCTTTTTTTTTTTTGTTATTTTCTTGCTGCGTTGTAAAACCCTTGTTTCTCCTCTAACCATTAACACCAAACTTAGAGATTTATTAAATTTTTAAATTTAAATATTTTAAGTGGTACGAGGGTGTATACATTTGTTGGACAAAAAAACCGAAAAATAGTAATAGTTATAAAGTAAAAATATGCCTGCAAAATTTTTGAAAATTAATTTTAAAAATTAAAATCAATAAAAAAATTATGAAAGCAAATATAATAATATTAATATTTTATTTTTTATTTTTTTAAATTTTTGAAAAATAATATAAACCAAAAAGAGAAAAATAAAAAAATGTAGAGAAACAAAAGAAAAGAAAAATGCAACTATGATGCTTAAATGAAAAAGAAAAGAAAACGACTTTTTTTTTTCAATTAATTAAAAAAAATACTTAAATAAAAAAGAAGAGAAAATAATACTCACTAATTAGATTGCCTATCACATCTTTATTATTTCTTTATGAATGATTTTCTTTATTGTTGGATTAATTTTTTTTGTGTTTTGCACTACGATTTTAGATTTTTTTTCAGTGAGATATTGTACACGTATATAATGAATTTATTTTTTTGTGTTATTTGAGAATATTTTTTCTGTTAAACAAATATCTGCTATTTTTTTTTTCTTTTAGATTATTATAACAAATTAGTTAGAACTTTTTTATTAGACACTTTTTAATTTAATAAATAGGGTGTGTTTGGTTTCGCTTTAGAAAGAAGAAAAGCACGTTAGTTTGAGTGCATTGAATGCTTTCTCTTTTTGTTTAGATGCTTTTTTTTTCTCTAAATGCCAAGGTGATTTTACGTTCTTAACGTGCGTTTATAAGAAGTTAGAAATTGTAACTTCTGCGTCTAGAAAATCACGTTAGGATTGAATTTATTTTGTTTTATCAATTCTACTCTTTACTTCCTTACTTGTAGTACCTTTAGTATTCAAATATTTCAAATATATAATTATATTTTTTTATTAAATTTTTACTTTTGATTTTGTATAAAAAAATATTTTTGTTTGACTTTGTTAAAATTTGTAAGTATATATAATTCTTGTATATTAATTTATTATTATAATTTTATTATAATATAAATTATTGATCCCATTAAAAAGAACAAAGTAAATAAAAAACTAATTATAACTAAGAATAAAGTCATAAATAATTAAAATTTATAGTTTAAAATAGTATTAAATAAAAGAGTACTGAGAGTATTAAAAAAATTATAAGTAATATAATTTAATAAAATATATTTTGATATATTTTTCATATATTATTTTTGCTTTTGATATAAAAATATATTTTGTCAATTTTTATATATTATTTTTATTTTAGTAAATAAATATTAATTTTATTATAAAATTAATTAATAATATCTATTTAAATATCTAAATTAAAATGATAGAATAATATAAAAAATTTATTTAAATTGATCTCTATTTTAGTAATTTTTTATCTAAAAGTAATTTTAAGTAGTGTAATCCAAACAATATTTACTTTCAATCCATTTGATATAAAGATTACCAAACATAAATTATTTTAACACAAACTTATTTTTCATCAAAATCAAGTTTACAAAATTAATTTTATGCAAATTTTCGTTTACAAATTAAAATCTAAACACACACTTAATCAAATTGTTCTCTATAATTTTTTCTGATTTATTAAGATATGAACCCTTATATTTACTAAACAACATTTCTCGTAGTTATATATAGATTTTTGGTATGGAAAAAAGAATAATACTAGTGTCTGACATATAGAAAGAAGCGAGACTAATTTGTTTAATAAAAATAAAAATAAAAATAAAAAGTGTGCAAAATTTGGTATATAAATAGTGTCAATGTGGATGGCATAACTTTTGATAGGAGTGAGATGATTGTAATCATTGTATAACTTGTGTCAAACTACATTGACATTTAATTCCTATATAAACAAGTTAACGTGCTACGTATGTCGATAATTTCTACTAAATTTAAAAGGACTTCACTAATGCAAGGGTCAATCAGTGTGAATTGTTGTATGCATAAATCGAAATTTAAATTTTTAATATTTATTTAAATTGATTCATGAACTAAAAGTATAATTTGTTATTAACAACAACAATTCTTGTTATTAACTAAAAGTATAATTTGTTAGAAGTCCTATGAGATATTTACAAATAAAATAAATAAAAAAATTATTGAAAATAGGTCTGTCCAATAAAAGTATAATCTGTATTAACCTATCTAATATCTCGTGGAAAATGCGATATAAGTAATAATAAGTGTCCAACTGTTTCTTAGGCTTGTGGTGAGTTTATTAACTAAAAAGACTAATGAGTTCGACAATTTTTGTGGTTATGAACCTCGAGACAAATTTATTTTGGATGACAAACAGTATTTGAGTTAATTTTCGATAGTTGAAAATGCTGATATATTTATTTATAAAAGAAGAAAATTATCATTTGTATCCATAAAATATAGATTTTGTACAATAAAATTATTTAAATATTAAAAAATTACTTAAAAATTTTAAATTATTCTTATTTTCTATCTACTTTTTTAATCTCAAATCTCACCATCACCCAAACTCTTATTCACCACCACTCTCATCTCCAACAACCACCATCACTGGCGCCATCCAAAATCCGCAAGCTTCTTGGACCGGTTAGTGCAAAATGACGCTGCGGCGGAGAGGTGCATTTTTGCCGCCACCGCCACTTAACCTCAACAGCCGCTACCATCTCTGAGGGCAAGCTTTTGTGATTTTGAACTCCACGTGTTCTACAAGTGTACCATAGTACGAATTTGTGCTGCATCATAAAAATTAGAAATTCAATCAGGAATGCAAACTAAAGTAAATAGATCAATGAAAATGTAAAATTGGATCAGTAGAGCGAGATAGAAGAAGCTTGAGTGGGTGAAGAACATCATTAGCATTGTTGGTGGTGTCTAATTCCTTCTTCTTCTCCATTCCCAAATCCAAAACCCTAACTTTCAGTCTTTCACCATTGCTGTTAGTTTCTTATCCTATCGCACTACTCCACTATTGCACTCAGATCTCTAAATTTTTCACTCTGCAACCACCAACCCAAAATTTCGCAAAATTTTATTCTGATTCCAACAATACCCTAGTCCTGAGCAACATCAGCAAACAACATGGATATTGAAGGATTATTGCTAATCTACGCCTTCTAGGCACTGTCGAGGAAGATGACCAAGGCAAACCGTATAGGCTATATCAAGGGCGAATACTGCTTCAGTATTAATTTCATCCATTTCGCATTTTTGTTGTCTAAATTCAATTCGGTGAAGCTTTTTCAGTTTCTAATGAGTCAATTATTGGTATCAAAATTTTTCTGATCTGGTTTTGAAAATATTCGAGAATTTTCAGAACTTGTTCAATCGCTTCTTGGACGGCCTCGGTCTGCCTTTGAACTCGGAATTCCCAGCATAGGTTGGACCAAGCTGAGGTATGCTATAAAAGAGCCGGTCGTGGGCGTCACTGGAGGAGTTTCACGCAGCGGGGTAATCGAATTTCTGACAAAAAACGTAGGAAAATACGGAATGAGGGAAGAATAGAGGCGGCGGGTTAGCGTTGTTGTTTCTGGAATGTTCGTCGGAAGCACGGAAGGCGTTTTAAGTGATGGTGGTAGTTAGGGATGAGAGTGGTGGTGAAGAAGAGTTTGGGTGGTGGTAGGGTTTAAGATTAGAAAAGTGGTGGTGAAATTAAGGGTAATTTAGGAGTTTTAGGTGATTTTTTAGTGTTTGGATAATTTTGTTGTGCGAAATCCATATTTTATAAGTACAAATGGTAATATTTTTTTTTATAGGTAGATATGTCAATATTTTTAATTTTCGTAAATAGAAACATAGTTTTTTCAGTATTTTTTAAAAAGAAAAAAAATAGTTAAGGACAATTTAAGTTATCTCTGACCTATTATATGCGCTATATGCACTAACCTTTAAAAAAATAATACTCGAATTAGGTTCTTCTAGATGTTGTTTAGATTTCTGGTACATAAGGTAATATTTAGAAGTTGTCTTTATAACGTAAATACAAAAATATTGAAGATAATAAAACTTATTTTAGTAAAAGAAAGTAGTACATAGAGAAGAAAAGTATTTCTTTTAAATAATTAATTTATGTATTTTCTGATATTTAGGACTTGCCAAAAAGCTCGTCAGATTTGGATTAGCTTAAATTTGGGAATGACCGCGGAGGCCTCTAATTTGGATTTTGTGTCTTGGATTCGTTCTAACCTCAACAAAAATGAGTTTCTCTTTGTAGCGGCCTTTTGGTGAATTTGGAGGGATAGGAACAATGACATCTTCCACCAAGATGATCCATGGAGTAAGGAGAAAATTGTTCACTTAGTTAAACATGCTGCTCGAGATTTCTCTAATGTTGTTATCAACCAAAAACATATTATTCCTTCTTCTTTGAAATATAACTGGGAACCACCTCCAATGAATGTCTGTAAAGTGAACTGCGATGTAAGCGTTTTTGAAAATGAGCAATTAGCTGGCTTTGGATGTATTATTAGAGACAGCATGAGAATTTGGATAAAAGGTTGTTCTGCCAGTATACCTCTTTCTAGTGTTATCTGTTGTGAGCTTCATGCTATTTGGAGAGGGCTTGTTATGGCTTGGGATTGCAAGTACAAAGAGGTCATATGTGAAACTGATAATCTTGATGCGTTTCTTCTTGTTTCGCGAGGCACAACCAGCATAATTAGGAATGACTCTGATCTGCTTGACAAAATCAAAGAGATGCTCCAGCGCAATTGGACAGCTACTTTAGTGCTCATCCAGCGAACAACAAACAGAGCGGCTGATTTAATGGCTAAAACTGCTGTTTTAAACAAGCAGGTGTATCTAGAGTGATTACTGCCTCCTAATAATTTAGACATTATTATTAGAGAGGAGTACTACTCTTTTTTTTAGGTCTTTTTTCTTTGTGTTATGTTCAGTCACCAAAAAAACAAAAGACCGGAAAGACAAGACATTCAGATATAAATTTCTTTAAATAACATCCTTATAAATATTTCATTTTCTCATTTTTTCCCCACTTTTTCTTACATATAATTATCTTTTTTCATTGAAAAATTTTATACCGTAAATATTATAGAAATTAATTTTGGTCTCACATCACAATTTTATTTTATTTATTTATTTTTTTATATTTCTTACATAATTAGAGTAAAATTCTATATAAACTTTTAACTATTGAATTATAATTTGTTTTATGTATTATATAAAAAATAGGTAATAAAGATATGATTTGATAATCACGAAGTACCGAATAATGCAAGACGCTGTTATTAATAAATTGGCAAATACAAGATGAGAAAAAATATTAGATTAATACAATTTTTGATATATTAAATTAAATTTTAAAAAACTTGATTAATATACTTAATTTAGATATCTAAATATATGCACAGTAATTTTTTTATTATTTTTAATATTATTTTTGTTCCTAGTGCTAATTTTTTTTGCCACCATAATTAGTGTCAAAGGACGGGACTTTTAAAAACAAAACCAATTTATGATTGATTTTTTTGAAATTTTAAATATTTAATAATTTACTCTTGAAATGATGATTATAAATAATTAAACTACCAAAAATATCCTTTACAAATTTAGTAACCAACAAAAATATTTTTAAAATATATGAACACAAAGACATCCCCAAAAATTAAAAAATACAAAAAAAATACCGAGACTGACAAGCATTGATGATAATCCTTTTGTCATCATTTTAAATCTTTTGATTTATTCATATAATTAATTTCAACTGATTCGGTCCTAGCATGATTTTTTCATTTGGTGTATAATCATAAGGTAATATTTAGAAGAGAGACTCATATTAAGAGACAGAAATTAAGAAATAGATATTGAGAAATAGAAATTTAATTAAGTCTTGATATTATATTTTTGGTGTAAGATGTACATGATTAAATTATGTCTTAGTATTTTGTTTGATTCAAAATAAATACAGAGACTAAAATGAGTGAAATGACTAAACTATCCTTAGTTATTAAAATGAATATAGAACCAAAAATTTCTAATCCTTTCCATCTCCCATCCTTTTTCCCCTTTTCACTCAAAGGTGTCAGAGTAGAGCTTCACTATTGGAGAAAATCATCTCGCCGGTAATTCTCACCTTTTCCGGCATCGAGTTTACCTCCGACAAGAAAGGCTTACCATCATTTCTTCATTTCTGCAAAGATGATATTCTAACCTTTTCTTTTGCGTTCTCTATCGCAATCTGTCAATCTCTATATAGTTGTTGATTTCTTATCCATTCTTTGTTTTGTTCTTACTTGTCCTTTTTTTTTCATATAGTTTTTTTTTTGTTTCTTTTGTTGGTTGCTGGTGATAAGAGAGAATCCATTGAAGCAATTATTGAATATTGATAGATTGAATGTTGCAGGTGAGTTCTTTTGTACAAGAGATTATAGTTATGTGTTATGAACTATTGAGAATTTGAGTTGCTGAGAATTTTCGTATGCTTTTATTTGATTTTCTGAATTTAGTTAATCAAAGTTTGTGTTGGAGTGAACAATTGAATGGAATTAAAGTTATTAGAACAATTTTGAATTGTATAAAAGTTAGTAGAACAATCTATCTTATTTCATGTAATATTTTTCAACTTCATATATTTGGCTGGAGTGAATATTTGAATAGAGTTTGAGTTATCACAACAGATTTGAATGGAGTTAAAGTTAGTAGAATAAGCTGTCTTATTTCATGCAGAGCTTTTCGAATTTCATATATTTGGTTGGAGTGAAGAATTGAACAAAATTAAAGTTATGAGAACTGATTTGTGTTGAATAGTAATATACTAAACAAAATTTGATAATCAAAGGTGTGATAGGACTAGTTGAGAAGTGGTTAGCTATTAAACAATTTGTATTTGGACTAGTTGATACTAAATATGTTTATATTGCCCTTTCTTGAATGATGTTCTGAGTTTTGTCTACTCTTACAAGTACAGCAATCTATTTAATAATGACATCTAGAAATAAAAGATCGACAAGTGGTTCCTATGGTAGCGGCAGTTCTAATATCATGGGAGAACATTTTGTCGATTATGGTTTGATAGCTCCGTTACAAATCTCAAATAGTGTTGCAAACCCGAGTAGAGAGTATTATTCACGTCCTGTTATACGATGTGGATGGTTTAGTTGGGCTGGCCCGTCTTATCAATGTCAAAGTGTGAATTATACTGAAAGAGGTGCTAAAGATCGCTCTTGTGATGCTACTTATAAGATGAAGTTGAATGAACGGGTTGTAAAAATAGAGAATGAAATGCTATTACTAAAAAATTGTTAGATTATTTTCTTATTTTTAGTTTTGTAATTTGTATGTTTCTGATCATAGTCTTGTTTTTCAAATTCTAATAGGTGCTTTAGA
This sequence comes from Arachis ipaensis, assembly GCF_059453495.1. Lineage (NCBI taxonomy): Eukaryota > Viridiplantae > Streptophyta > Magnoliopsida > Fabales > Fabaceae > Arachis > Arachis ipaensis. The sequence continues at coordinate 136,034,241 of NC_142440.1, read as the reverse complement.
TTATATTAAGCATATGAACATTATTGTAAAAGCTAGATTCTTCGATGAAATGGCTTTGTGTTCTTATATATTATGGCTATGTTGAATAACCATTTTGTGGGTTGGATATTGCTAAAAGCAAATAGAGTAGTGATGATACATGTTTGAAATTATATGAGTATAAGTGTACCCATGCTTGGGGTTATTGAATTAGTTAAACTTCATAGCTAATCAATAGCAGAAAGTCAGAGACTATTTTAAGTGTATAAATTCTTGTTACATAATTTCATACATATTATTATTACATCAAGAAGTCAGAGATATTATGTGCGAGTAAACTACCAAAATTAACACTAAAAGATTAAAGCGCTGACAAAACTAACCATATAAGAAGGAAAACTAACTTGTACCCATCAATGATGCCCTCCATATGCCAAATCTAACCATTCCCTTACTATGGTTGAATTTTGTTAGTTAAGAATACTACGTGTAATCTCATTGGTGATTTGGCACTCACTGATGTGAAAAATTGAATTAAAAACTTAAATTAAATAAAAAATATGGACACCCTGAACCTACATGATTAATTCGCCCCGGATTGTTTAGAGACCCAACCTAACCTTGCTATTGTGACCCAAATTTTATCTGTCTAACCACCTTGAACTTGATTCACAATGCCATATCCCCAACTCTCTTCCTTCTCCATCATCTTCCAAGCATCGCTTTTGTCAGACAAAACATAATCTACTTCCAATATCGTCTGGTTCATGGTATCTTCATCTACATCCAACTGGGTACTTGCAGATTTTGGTCCACATGTTTCCTACTCCATCTCCAATAACGCAGATGGGTGAACATTGCGCTTCGACTACTCTAACCCTGGTCCGTTACCACTACCATAACCCACACACATTCAATAACAATAACAACAGAGACGAGAGAGACAAAGAGAAGGAAATTGAAGTTAGAAATAGATCAGATTAGAGGGAAAAAGAGAAACATTGGCAGAGCTTGTGTGTGTGTGTGTGTGTGTGTGTGTGTGTGTGTGTGTGAGAGTGAGAGAGAGAGAGAGAGAGAGAGAGAGAGAGAGAGAGAGAGAGAACGTGCCGAATGAGAAGGGAGGGAGAGGTGGTAATGGCGGTGGCTCGTTACCCCCAACCTTTGTGACTTGATCACTATCCTTGTCCTCCACGACACAATCGACATCAACCTCTCCTCTATCAATGCTAATGTCGTCAATGGCGCTACATTTTTCAAGGTACCAAAGATCCATTGATCTCTCTCCATCAGCCTTGTCTTGATCTATTTTTTTCTTTTGTCTTTTTTTTTTTAAATCTGAATACTTTTATGGTTTGATTACTTTGCAGTTGTTGTTGTTAAAGGATGAAGTGATTATGGTTGTAATAGTAGAGAAGGAGGAAGGTAGGACTGATGAGGTAGAAGGACTGAAAATGATGGAAGTGGCATAAAGATAGAAGGTTTGGGGTTTGGTGGGTTGGGTTTTGGATTTGGATTTGAATTTGATTGAGTTGATAACAAAAATATACTTTATTTTTTATTTAATTTAAGTTTTTGATTCAATCTTCCATGTCAGCAAGTGCGAAATCACTAATGAGATTACACGTGGGATGCTTAACTAACGAAATCCAATCCTGGTTAGGGAATGGTTAGATTTGGCACGTAGAGGGCATCGTTGATGGGTATAAGTTAGTTTTCTTTTTTGTTTAGTCAGTTTTATCAACGCTTCAATCTTTCAAGGTCAGTTTTAGTAGTTTACTCACATAAGTTTACAAAGCATTAATATAGATGGATGCAATAACTTGCTAATAGCATAAATGGTAGGAAACTACGAATTTAATATATTGAACTCATCAATTTAAATTCACAAAGCATTAACAATTGGTTTTATATCATAATCTAATAATAACTTGTGCATACTTAACAAGTATTAAGAAGTTTCACCTAATAAGTACTTGGATTTTGTGCATACTTAAATCATCCTAAGTTCCTAAACAAAATCTTAGACCACATACTCAAATACACATGCCTTCAAAACTTAAGACAATTACCACTCATTCTACTTGAGAATGGATTTCACTAAAGCACTCTTTTGAGAATCTGTTAAATCCATAAGCTATTCTCCAGCTGTGGGTTATCAGAAAGCTTCAACATGATCTACATTACCTCATCATTACTGAATCCAAGTTGTTTAGCCTTCTCATTGATCTTAAACTTCTCATTCATTCCAGAATATCATTTTGCTTCTGCTTCTTTCCAGAATGCCTTCCGCTAGCTGAACCAGCATCAGAGTGTAAAGCTGCTCCTTGCCCTTTATTAAAATTTGGATTTGCTGACATTTCATAATCGTCCATACTTGGACTATGATCTTTCTCCTCCTTATGATATGATTGATGAAGTTGTGGCCAAAGTTCACAATCAGGCTTTTGATGAGATGAATTTGGGTATAGGTGTAAGTGTGGAAAAATTCAATGATCATGATGAAGACACTTTGCCACCTCCAATGTTGCCGGATAATAATGTGCCAAGTCATGAGTTAAGTGATGTGTTAAAACCTCTACCTCCCCATTTAAAGTATGTCTTTCTTGATGAGAATCAAAATTTCTCGGTGATAATTGCAAGGGAGCTCACCTCCCAACAAGAGAGGTTGCTTGAAGTTTTGAGAAAGCACAAGAAGGCCATAGGGTGGAGTTTGGCGGACATTGTGGGTATAAGTCCACACACTTGTGAGCACCGTATCTTCCTAGAAGATGGAGCCAAACCCGTTTGTCAACCCCAAAAGAGGTTAAATCCCACCATCATGGAGGTTGTCAAAAAGGAGGTCACTCGACTATTATTAGAAGCCGATATCATCTATCCTATCTCGGATAGCGAATGGGTTAGCCCGATACAAGTTGTGCCTGAGAAGTTGGGTATTACCATGGTTAAGAGTGAAAGTGGAGAGCTCATGGCAACTAGGGTGCAAAATTCATGGAGAGTTTGCATTGATTACCAGCGCTTGAACAACCCAGAAGGATCACTATCCACTCTCGTTCATTGATCAAATGCTTGACCGGTTATTAGGTAAATCACACTATTATTTCCTAGATGGTTACACTGGTTATTTTCAAATTCATATAGCTCCTAAAGATTAAGAAAAGACTACTTTTACATGTCCCTTCAGAACATATGCGTATAAGAGGATGCCTTTTGGCTTATGTAATGCACCTACGACGTTCCAAAGGTGCATGACTAGCATCTTTTTCGATTTTCTTGAGCATTGTATGAAATTTTTCATGGATGACTTTAGTGTGTATGGAGACTCATTTAATCTTTGCTTGGATAGTTTAGCTAAAGTATTAGAAAGATGTGCTAGTTCAAACTTTGTACTCAATTTTGAAAAAATGCCATTTTATGGTGAATCAAGGTATTGTCGTATGCCTCATTGTTTCTAGCAACGGTATATCTGTTGATCCTGCTAAAGTTGAGGTTGTTTTTGGTTTACCTTACTCCTCTTTTGTGAGGAAAGTCTGTACATTTCTTAGTCATGCAGGTTTTTATCGGCGGTTTATCAAGAACTTTAGTAAGGTTGCTTTACCTCTTTCCCACTTGCTTCAAAAGGACATAGAGTTTGATTTCAATGAAGCTTACATTGAAGCATTTGACACATTGAAGCATGCCTTGACCAAAGCTCCCATAGTGCGAGGACCAAATTGGAGTAGCCCATTTAAGATCATGTGTGATACATTTAACCATGCAGTGGGGCCGCGCTTGCACAGCGTGATGGTAAGGATCCATATGTTATAGCCTATGCTTCTAAGACTCTGGATAGTGCACAATCCAATTATACTACCACCGAAAAAGAGTTATTGGCGATTGTTTTCGCTTTGGATAAAATCCGGGCCTATTTACTTGGTTCCAAGGTGGTAGTATATTCGGATCATGTGGCTTTAAAATATCTTTTAGCGAAAAAGGAGTCTAAACCTAGATTGATTCGATGGATATTGCTCTTGCAAGAGTTTGATCTCGAAATCAAGGTTAGGAGTGGATCACAAAATTTAGTGGCGGACCACTTGAGCCACCTTAAACACTTGAAGTTTGATTCCACCCCTATCAATGATGTTTTTCCTTTAGACACCTTGCAAGCAATCTCCCAAGTCACTCCATGGTTTGTATCAATTGCCAATTACTTAGTTGACCATACCTTCCCTCCATATTTTTCTAAGCACCAAAGGGACAAGTTGAAAAGCAAATCTAAGTATTATATATGGGATGACCCTTACTTGTGGAGATGTGGTGCCGATCAAGTAATTAGGAGGTGTGTGCCTCAATCAGAATTCCAGTCTATATTAGAGGCGTGCCACTCTTCTGAAAGTGGTGGGCACTTTGGTCTTCAAAGGACAGCAAGAAAAGTGTTAGACTGTGGATTTTGGTGGTCAATCATATTTAATGATGCAACTATCTTTTGCAACTCTTGCCATCAATGCCAAAGGTTTAGTAATATGTCCAAGAAGGATGAAATGCCTCACCAACTTATGTTGTTTTGTGAGATTTTTTATGTTTGGGACATTGACTTTATGGGCCCATTTCCAAACTCCAAAAGTTTTCTCTATATCTTGTTAGCGGTTGATTATGTTTCTAAGTGGGTAGAAGCAATTCTAACCCACACTGATGATGCTAACACTGTTGTCTCTTTTGTAAGAAATCATCTCATTTGCCATTTTGGATCGCCACGAGCAATCGTGAGCGATCATGGTTCACATTTTTGCAACAAAAGAATGACAACATTAATGAAGAAGTATGGCATTATCCATAAGGTGGCTACGACTTATCATCCCTAAACCAATGGCTAAACCGAGGTTTCTAACCAGGAAATTAAGAGGATTTCGGAGAAGATAGTGAAACCTCATCAGAAGGACTGGAGTTCTAGGCTTGGAGATGCTTTGTGGGCCTACCAGAAAACCTATAAAACACCAATAGGCATGAGTTCGTTCCGGTTAGTTTATGGAAAAGCGTGCCACCTTCTGGTAGAAGTTGAACACAAGGCATATTGGGTCGTAAAAGAGTGCGATTCGGGTTTGGAAAAGGCCGGGGTTGAAAGGAGGTTGCAATTGGAGGAATTGGAGTGCTTGAGGTTAGAGGCATAGAGAACTCTAGGATTTTCAAGGAAAGAGTCAAGGCGATACATGACCGTCATCTCAAGAGGAAAGAGTTTTGCATTGGTGATTAAGTGCTACTCTACAACTCAAGATTGAGATTGATACCCGAAAATTAAGGTCAAGATGGGAGGACCCTTATATGGTAGAGAAGGTTGAATCTTGTGGTGTCGTTCACTTAAGCCATCCCTCAAGCCCTAGTTTCCTCAAGGTGAACAGCCACCAACTCAAACTTTATCATGGGGTGAAGTCCAAGAGCAACAAGGATTTGGAGATCTTTCTTTTGAAGGATCCTCCCAAGAAAGAAAATTGAGCTTTATGACCGTCCAACTTCAGGACGTTAAAGAAAAGTGCTAGGTGGGAGACACCCCACCACTATAAGATCTTCTAGTTTTCTTTGTTTTCATGTGAATATTTGCTTGAGATGTTGAAATTTGACTTGTTTTGGATCTTTTAGACCTTCTACTTTTCTTTTGTCTATGAGGATAATTGCTTTAGGAAGTGTATTTTCCTTGTTTTAGGCCTTAGAGTGTAGATATTAGTAGTATCTTGTGTGGGGTGACCTCTTGGAGGGTGAAACAAAGATTTTGTTCCCTGCTGGTCTCGCATACGCAGCCCTATGCCCGCGTACACTTCATTGCAAAATTGGACCATTACGCGTACGCAGTTGCTGTCCACGTACGCATCACCCTCAAACAGAGAGCACCCTCCCCGTACAAGCCCTTCGCGTACGCGCCCCACCTTTCGCGAATCAACTGCTCGCGTACGCACACCCTTCACGTACGCAAGTTCCAGGGGCAAATGCTCGCGTACGCGGCCACTCTGATGTGTACGCATCATGCAATTTTAGGACCATTACACGTGCGTGGTCAATATCCGTGTATGCATCACACCCAGGGAGAGAGCACCCTCTGTGTACACGCTGCTCGCGTACGCAGCCTCTGCACCCAACTACCTGCTCTCGCGTACGCATCCATCTCCATGAGTATGCGGGGATTCAAAATTCTGAATCCCCCCTTCATGAACCCTTCAACCATCTACGCTCCCTACTCCCTTTCATTTCACTCCATTTCAGAATTACACACAACCACCACCACTCTACACACTACCACTATCACCCATCTCAGTCCGATGCCACCATCACCATCGGTGAGCCGCTGCACCCTAGTCACGCTGCCACATTTCCCTTCCGGCGACCAACTCTGCCACTTTCGTTTGTGGCATCACCTCACTACCACCACACAATCCCCATTCACATTCTTTCATCCCTTCATCCAGGTCCCTGTTTTCCTCTATTTTTTTTTCTAGTTTATGCATAAGTAATTTGAATTATTTTTACTCTTTGTTTTTGATATTACTAGTTGATTTAGGTTAGTGTAATTGTTATTAAACATGTTACAAGTGTTGGATTGTTTGTAACTTAGCTAAATTGTTGCTTGAAGTTGGTTAACTTTGATGACTTTAAATCATACATACCAAGTGTTTGATGAATTGCCTGAGTTAAATTTGGGTTTGATTCATATGTGTGGCTACCATATGCTTTCAACTATGATGTTATTAGGCAGTTTAGCTACGAATTGAGTACGCTTGGATGATTTTGGAGTTACTTTACTTGAGATTCATCATTGAGCTAGTTGTGAATTAAATTTGGTAATTTGCAAAAATTCATTTAAAATGCATCTGGGATTAATTTTGTGTTTTGCAAATCCTTGCTTGAATTCAATTGATGAATGTAATTAAGTTATTGATTATGATAGGTTGAATTTGGTTTGTCTTGAATGAATTGGAACAATATGCATATGCTTTTATATTATATTGAACCATTAATTTTTTATTATTTTTGCATACACGTTATATATGGTTCAATTGTTGTAAGCATTTAATAGTTGCTTGATTGTGAACTCATTACTTGTCTCAACTCCTCTTTTTAGGATGACAAGAACCCAAGGAAAGAAACCGACCTCAACATCTAAGAAACTGGCCACAAAACCCAAGAAACTGGTTGAAAATATCATAGTACTTTGGAATCCTGACTTAGCCATCCCGGCTCAAGACCCAGCTCAATATGGAAAATTCTATGAGAAAAAGAAGTTGCATGTCGAGCGGCAACTCCGTATGCATAAGCTACCTTCCGAGCTTAGGGAATTGGTGAACTCCCACATTGAAAGCCGATGGTGGAGCTTTTTGGAAAGGAAATTGAGGGAGGCAAATGAACCTTGGGTGTTGGAGTTTTATGCTAACTATTACAATGCCAACCTCAAGTCTGTTCTTGTCCGGGGTAAACAAATCCCTATCACGAAAGCGACAATTGCTGAAATTCTGAACATCTTGTCTAGGTTAAAGGGGCAGTGAGCTTTTGCAAAAGCTCAATGCAACCGACAATTAGGCACCTTGGATTAGGATAGAGTTCTGAACAAGATAGCTTATCTTGGCTCGGCATGGGTTATGAGTGTGGAGCAAGATCCCAAGCCAATAGGACTTCCGGTTAAGCAACTTACCCATGATGCTCGGATATGACAACAACTCCTCACTAACTATGCCATATCAACTACTCATGAGACGACTATCACATGGGAGATGGCTGTTTCGGTTTGGGTTGTATTAGAAAGAGAGCCGGTGAATTTGACCAAGATTATCAAGCATTCGATGTGGAAGGTGCCGGTATCTCTCAAGCGAATGGCGGCTTTTCCGGTTATGGTCACTAAAATGATTGCAAAAGCCGGCCTTGAGTCGGAACAAGATGATTATCCACCTACTTTAGCTAACGAGAACTTGTATATCCCTCATGGTGATTGGCTGAAGGACTACCTAGCCACTAGTGATGTGAAAAAGAAGAAGAGAAAAGCAACCGTTAGAGAGCTGAGCCAACCACTAGAAGCCTCATCATCTAGTCTTCAGGCCCCCATGACTCAGGAGCTCATGCTTAAGATCTTAGCTCATCTGCAGTGCTTAGAGAGGCGCATGAACTAGAGATATAAAAACATCAAGTTGCAGAATAGAGAGTGGGACCTGATGATAGAAGAGTTGGACACTCCTAATGAGCTCTCAGAGGCTGAGGATGTTAAGATTGCAGCTGAGGTGCAGGCCGAGGCTGAGACATAGGCAGCATATGTTGACATGCAGGCGGCTGACATTGAGGTACCTCCGTCTCTGTAGCCTGAGGTAGCACTACCTACCCCTCCCATTGGCTGACACTTTTGATAGCACAGAGGACCGTGCTAAGTTTGAGTGTGGAGGGGGGGAGGGGAAGGATTTGCAACACTTTTGGGCCATAAATTTCTACTTCCAAACACTTTGCATTATGTTTTGTTTTTGGTTATATTCTATTTTGCTTTGAGTTATTAGAACTTTGTGGATATTTGCTACTTTTGAATTTTACATTGCACACTTTTATTTTGATTGGTTGTATATATCGTAGTTTATCTCTAGTTTTATTTCTAGTATGCCATGCTCTTTTATCTTAGTTAGTATATATGGCCTTTTATTTTAGTTAGTATATATTCTATGGATAGTGGTTGTGATTGGATGATTGTGAATAGCTGATAGTACCTAGCTCATGTTTATTTTCCTAAATGCTCATGATTGATTTTTGGATAGTGAAACTAGGAAAGAGCTAAGAATTTTGGTTTGCATCCAACACATCATAAGTACATACATAAGGAATAAGATTGGTAAAAATAACAAAAAAAAATTCTCTAAGAAAGATTTCTAAGGGCATTCCATTGAATTGATTCGATAAATTACTTTTGAACTTGTTTGAAATGTTTTGTGGAGTATAGGAAAGAGGTAGAACAAGCAACCTTGTGAGTTGTTGGACCTTAATGCATGGTTGCATTTTTCAACCACAATCTTTATTCTTGTGTGCTATACTCTTTCTATGATTGTGATCTTGAATTTGCTTAATTCTTTATTTCTGATATTTGATATTTTTAATGCATTTAGGATGATTGATGCCATCATTTCAATTGAAACTCACTAAACCATATGGCCACACCCATCTACCATTGTATCCAGTTTTGAGCTTTTAAACCTCCTTTTATTCTATTTGTTACCACATCACCAAACCTAAGTGAAAAATTATGAATAACCTTGAATTGCATCTATGATTAGCTTAGGTTAAGGTGTGTGTTATTTAAGTGTGGAGAAAAATTTTGGGAAACATTGGTAGTGAATAAAAAAGTTCATTTTAAGTACTTCTAGAAAGCATGATTAGAGGAGAATTGAGTGATTAAACCCTAAACACTGAGCGATTAGAGTATACACACATCCAGTGAGGGGTTCGATTGCTCAATTCTAATTCTCCATATCTTGTTTTCTGTTGTCTTGCAAGTTGCTCAATTATGAAGTTGAATCAATTCTTTGGATTGAAATTGCGTTGCAATTGTGACTTGTTCTAGCCCTATGTGCCTATATGCTTACTTGGAAGTTTGGTTGTTTATTTTTGCCAATTTCATAGGACATATTAGCATAGATATAGATAGATATCATCCATTAGTGTATTTGCATACTCATGAGTAGTTTTATTCGATAAGTTGTTCACTCCTTTCACTTTTTCTTTTTGATTAGTATGAGGACATGCTATTGTCTAAATATGGAGGAATTGATGAATCCATATTTGATGATAAATTTTGGCATGAATTGAATGAATTTTATCACATAAACTCACATTGATTCACTTAAATAGCACACCTTTGTGATTTCCTTCCAAATTGCACTTAATTATAAAAACATACTTTTTAGGCTCTAAAAATACTAATTTTAATTCTCTTAAATTCTACTTGATGCCTTGATATATCTGTTAAGTGATTTTAGGTCTTAGGAATCAAGGTTAGATTGGAAGAAGTGGAAAAGGGAGCAAGCAAGAATAGGAAATCATGAATAAATGAAGATTTAGGATTCTTGCAGACATGCGTACGCATCGTTGATACCGCGTACGCATCTTCCATTTTCTCCTTGTCCTCGTACGCGGACCACATTGCAGCATACGCAGGAATGCTTGCACGTGCCTCATTAATGGAAACACACTGGGGGCGATTTTTGAGCTCATTTTGGCCTAGTTTCAAGCCCAATTCAAAGATTAGAGGCTGAGAGGTGAAGGAAGCTTGGAAACAACATTCCATTAATTAGATTTTACATAGTTTTGAGTTTTAGAGAGAGAAACTCTTCATTCTTTCTAGGTTTTAGTGTTCTTTATTCACTTTTACTTCAATCCATGGATTAGACCTTTGTTAATTTCAGTTTTTATTACTATAATTGTAGTTCTTCTTCTCTAATTTTACTTAGCATTCTTGCAATTTTAGTTATTTTGGGTTATGACTTTGGATCTTGTTCGATTTAAATTCTAGTAATGCATTGAGGTTATTCATGTTTCATTTGTGTTATTTGATTTGTTATTGTTGATTATTGATAGTGGGTAGCTTTATTTTAGATTGCTTTCTCAATTTTATTATGTCTTTTATCATTGCTCACCAAGTGTTTAAGAAAATGTCACTTATAATTATGTAGTAGATTTCCACTCTTGGCCTTGGGGTTGAGTAATTAGAGCCTCTTGAATTGTAAGAATCTAGTGTTGATTGGTAATTGAAGGTTGCTAGTTAGTTTGAACTCCACTACATCTAGTCTTTCACTAGGAATTGGCCAGGACTTGCGGACTAGAGTTAATTATTCTCACTTAACTTTCCTTCGATTGCTAGAGGATAACTAAGTGAGAGCAATAGGCATTTACTATCATACTTGAGGAAGGCAATGAGGATAAAAATTCTAATTCTCACACATAGCCAATATTTCTCATATTGATTGATTGTCATTTCTCTTGTTGACTTTGCTCTCTTGGTTCTCTTAGCTCTCTTGGTTCTCTTAGCTTGACTCTTTATATTTAGTTATATGTTATTATTGTTGCCATCTTTTATTGCATACTTGTTAGTTGATTAGTTGTTTGATTGATAACTCTAGTTGCTTTAAGTTAGTTGTTAGTTGTTCATTACTTTTAGATTCTAGCCACTTTACTTTTTTCGCACTCAACTAAAAAATCTCCAAATATTTCTAACCAATGATGTGCATCTTATTGTAATTCCTAGGAATAATGATCCGGGATTCCATTCCTGGTAATTGATTTGATTGTTGTGACATTCTTCTAAACTTTAGTTTGGGATCATTTGTCGGTTTAGGCTATACTTGCGACATTGAGTTGAAAATCCTTTGGACATTTCTAAGCCGACATTTATCCCCAACAACGGCGCCAAAAACTTGACGTAGGAAAATCGTCGGTTAGAAATTTTCACAAAATAATTCCGTTGAAGTACAGATCCAAACCAATAATCAACTCTCAATCAAAGTTTAATTTTGTTTGTCACAATGCAAATCAATAAAAACCGAAAGTATTTAAACCTCGGGTCGTCTTTCAAAGGAATTGCAGGAAAATGTGCATGTTATTGGTTATGACATATTTTTGGGATTTTGGAATGATGAACGAGAAATGTAAATTGAACTAAGACAATTAAAGACACCAACTAAGAAAGGTCTTGGCAATGGTTGAGAGTTGAAATTCTTATCCTCATTATCATCCTCAAATATGATGGTAAGTGTATTTTGCTCTCACTTAGTTATCCTCTAACAATTGAAGAAAAGTTAAGTAAGCAAAATTAACTTTAATCCACAAGTCCTAGTTAATTCCTAGTGAAGGACTAGATTTAGTGGAGTTCAAGCTAACTAGCAACCTTCAATTACCAATCAACACTAGATTTTGATAATTCTACTCTAAATCTCACTTAAAACATGTTAAAAACTAAATAAAATTGATTGTGTATTGTCTTGGAATGTTTTTCCCCTTGAAAGAGCTTCTATTTAGCTTCTGGCATCCAAAATTGGGCCAAAAGGTCCCCAAATCGCAAGCCACGTGACTTTTTAATGAAGTCACGCGCCCAGACTTGTGCATACGCAGCGACATCGACGGAAAGTTCCGGCGGTGGCCACGGTGAGCGCTGCATAGTGGCGGTGATAACAAATGAGAGAGAGAGAGAGAGAGAGAGAGAGAGAGAGAGAGAGAGAGAGAGAGAGAGAGAGAGAACGACGTCATACAAGTGAGGGATAATAGCTTTGTGTTTGAATTTAGCTCCAATTTTACCGTTGAATTAATCCGATGGTAAATCACCAAAATGATGTGATTTATTATGATGGTAGAATTGTCGCACGTGACTTCCATCTTCGCGCCAACAATTACCGTCAGATTTAGCGATGAAAAATATCTTTCAACGGTATCTTTTTATGTCGACGAATTTCTTCTCCATTTCGTCGGAAAATCCAACGCCAAATCTGTCGGTACATGTCGACGCTAATTCCGACGGTACTCAACATTTTTTTTTTGTAGTATATGAACATGATTCTTCCCTAAAAATCCTTATGACCAATAATAGAAGAAAGAAGGAAATTGATGTTTTAGTCACAAATCTTAGGAGAAGCTATATGAAAGTGAATATGAGAACGAGAGGAGGTGGAGAGTGTGATTGATTCTTGAATATGAGTACATGATATCTTAGAATTTGAGTGGGATGATTAAATATACATTATGTTTTTTCTTTTCTTTTCTTACTCTCTTTTTCTTTCATAAGGTGTTAAGGGTGGTTTATATTTTATGAATGACAAATGAGTTGTGGAAGAAATAGAGTGGGAGATGATTTTTTTGGAGGAGAAATAAGAAGAGTCATACATTTATTTTTATCATTTTCTAGTTTGGATATTATCCAAACTTGGTTAATTCACCACGTAGTGAATTATTCTGAATAAGATTAAATAAAGAGAGAGAAAAATAATTGTCAAAGGTAAAAATATAATATTATCTCAATCTTTTTTTTTGTGATCAGTAACATAATTTTATCATGTGATGGGTAAAAATGAAATTTTGGTCGAACTTTATAAAAAGAAATTTGAGTGAATTTAGGTGTTATTTGATCTTAATTTAATGAACATTTAATTTTATCTTTAGGTTAATTTACCATATAGTGAATTAATCTTGTTGTGGTGGACAAAAAATGATAAAGGGGAATAGATTTAATTTCTTTTTCTCTTTCTTATTCTTGATCTTATCCATAATTTTCTTACTTGATTAATAAGGCAAAATTTAAACATGAGAAGTTAGAGAAAGAGAGAAAGAGAGAAAGTGATTGATTTTGTGTGAGGAGAGAAGAGTGAAGATTTTATGTTTAGGTAATATGAATTGGAATAACAATATAACATCATCATTCTTATCCTTGATTAATTCATCACATAATGAATTAATATATGGTAAAATACCATTTGACATGATCATTATACCATCACAGCTATTATTTCTATCGAATTTGGATCTTCTAAATTTTAGATTTTCAATTTAAAAAATAAAATAAGATTTCTTACCATTAAATGTTTTCTTTTATATGTTTTTTTTGATCCCACCTATAAAATAAATGGTGATAAATCATATTTTACCTTTTAAAGTGAAATTCAAAATTTAGAAGAATCAAATCCATCCCTATCATATCCTCGCCATTAAGACGAACGCTGCTACTAATCTAATATATTCTCGTAAAATTTTATTACTTTAGATAAATTCACTTTTAACCTTAATAATAATTCAAATAAATTATCTATGATTATTAAGAATTATTTTTAAAATTGATTTGATTTAAAATAAATTGAATTGGAAATAAACTATTACATATAATTAATTACTTAAAATAATAATTAATTTGATTTACAAATTAATATAATAATTTAATAATTTAATTATTTATTTTACGATACAATCTTTCACTATCACTACAGGTGACGAAACTACCCCAAATAAAATAAAATAATTTAATTCTAAAATAAAAATAAATCGATTTCAATTTTATTATATTTCAAAACAGTGACATATGTCTCAGTTCTCAAATAATTTAGTCAACATGAGTAGAGACATACGCATATACCTATTGGCTATTGTTGGGAAGAAAGCTTTTCTAGCAAAAATGTTGCCGTCATCTTTTAAATTTTTATGTTACAGTAAATTAATTACTGTCCAAAAGAGTCAATTAATGATGGAAATTAATAATAGAATCTTGAGAAATTCATAAAAAGAACAGGAAAGTAATTATACCATTTTATAAGAAAATAAAATATATTTATACCAAAATATATTAAATAGATTTTATTTTTAATGTAAAATATATTTATAACAAAAATATTATTAAATTGACCATATCTACTCTCTAATTAGTGAAGAGAAGAAAAGAGAAGAATAGAACACGAGAAGAGAGAAGAAAGAAGATTGAAAGGGCGTAGGGACGGAGTGGTCATTTTCAAAGACCTACCCCATCTTTATAACAAACTCACAATGCCCATAGCTCGCACTGCTTCTCCTTCTTCTCTTTCTCTCTCTAACCGTTTTATGTTTCTCCATTCCCTTTATAGTGAGAGAAACTCCCATTTCCTGCACTCTCTTTCTCTCATTCTTCTTTATTAATTATACACACTCAGCTTCTTCCGCCAACACCTTCGTCTGCTCCAGCGCCTTTTTATTTTTCAGGTGAAAATTGAAATATGAAACTCGATCACTCTTTTTTTTTATTCTATTTTTTTCACCTAGGGTTTGGTTCTTCTGATTTCAGTGTATGATTTTCAGTTTGCCGTTTTCTCTTTTTTTTTTCGCTGTTTTTGCTTCATGTGTAGGGGTACTTGTTGTTTTATTTTCACGGTATTTGTGAAAATATCACAATTTATTTAATTTTTTTTCTCTTCTTTAGATCTAGTGTGTGTGGACTGTGGTAGATGTTGCTGTTGGTGATTTTGCTTCTGATCTGATCTGCTTCTGATTTTGACGATTACCGTTTGTTATCTTGCGGGGTTAGCTTTTTTGAAGGCTTTTTTTATTATACTTTTTTTTTGTTACTTGATGCTTGTGTTGTAGATCGTACTGTTGTTTTTCTTTGGTTGTTACTTTCTAGGGTTTGGTGTTGTTGATTATGGTTGGGTTTAGTGGTTATCGCTGATGGTGGTGATATTGGGTTTGGTTTTAGTTGCAATGTGTGTACTCTGGATGATGATTTTACTGATTTATTTTTTGACATTCTCTCCATCTGGTAATAGTCATTTTCTCCTTCTGGAAACCAGTGAATGACTGCTTAGGTAGCTTGCTGTTCTCTATCCATGCGATACTTAAAGTATTTCAACTTGTAGAAGCTGCTTTCTGGGTGTTTTTTTGTGCTTTTATCTTGAGTTGTTTTGTTTATTGTAATGAACAGTATCCTTGATGGAAATCCGTTGAGCGCTGTACTTGATTGATGTTTTGGTTATAAAGTTGTTGGCATGTGTGATAATTTGATCATATGTAGCTCTCTATAAAGTGATTATATTTTGAGATGTTAGGCGTGCCTTATACTGAGGTGCTTATTTATCACTAGTCACAAAGTTGTAATGCTTTTTCCCCTTTGTGTGCAGTGTTCATCATGGTTCGGAAGAAGAGAACTGAAGCAGCTAGTTCTAGTGGGGGTGAAAGCTCTGAGGGCCAACAGCGCCCTGCAGAAAGGAGTGCTCCACCCCAACAGGTTGCTCCCACCAGTGGGCCTGGACCACAAGGGGGAGGTAGGAGTTGGGGTCCCCAAGGAGGACGTGGTGGTTATGGAGGAGGACGTGGCCGTGGAATGCCTCAACAGCAGTATGGTGGCCCCCCTGAGTATCAAGGTAGGGGACGGGGAGGACCTCCCCAGCAAGGGTATGCTCCACGAGGTGGATATGGCGGTGGCCGCGGTGGTGGTGGTGTAGGAGGTGGTCGAGGCGTAGGACCTTCTTATGGTGGCCCACCACGGCCCCAAGTTCCCGAGCTGCACCAAGCTACCCCCCCAGTTCAGTATCAAGCGGCGGTATCTCCTCGGCCTCCTCCCTCTGAGGCTAGTTCCAGTTCATCCCAGCCACAGGAGATGCCCCAACTGGA
The DNA here is from genome assembly GCF_059453495.1 of Arachis ipaensis. Taxonomy (NCBI): domain Eukaryota; kingdom Viridiplantae; phylum Streptophyta; class Magnoliopsida; order Fabales; family Fabaceae; genus Arachis; species Arachis ipaensis. Next base: position 136,018,164 of record NC_142440.1, on the reverse strand, counting down.
ACAGCAAATGGGGCATATGGTAACTCAGACAGAAGCTGCCCCTTCTGGTCCACCAGCTAGCAAGTCATCCATGAGGTTTCCCCTTCGCCCTGGGAAGGGTAGCTACGGCACAAAATGTATTGTCAAGGCCAACCATTTCTTTGCTGAGCTGCCAAACAAAGATCTGCATCAGTATGATGTAAGTTCCACCTTCAGTAGTTGAGAAAATCCCAGTTTGTATGTAACTTGTAACTTATATCAGTTGTTGGTTGCTTAGGTAACAATCACTCCAGAAGTTACATCAAGAGGCGTTAACCGTGCTGTTATGGAGGAGTTGGTGAGGCTTTACCGAGAATCCCATTTGGGGAAGAGACTTCCTGCTTATGATGGGCGAAAGAGCCTCTATACAGCTGGTCCACTGCCTTTCGTGTCAAAGGAGTTTAGGATCATGTTAATTGATGAAGATGATGGAACTGGAGCTCAAAGGTTAGTTTCATGTTTGTTTCCAACTTAATATTCAAATAAAAACTTTCATACTTTATCTGATTGTTTTGTTTGCTTATCATTGCAGGAGGGAGAGGGAATTCAAAGTTGTGATAAAATTGGCTGCTCGGGCAGACCTTCACCATTTAGGGCTCTTTTTGCAAGGGAGACAAACTGATGCACCTCAGGAAGCATTGCAGGTCCTCGATATTGTGTTGCGTGAACTCCCTACTACCAGGTCTTTGATATAGCTCTCTTCCTTTATTTGGTTTCGTTGTTCTACCCAAAACTATTGGGGTATAAATGGAGTTTTGTTATTGTAGGTATTGTCCTGTAGGAAGATCATTTTATTCACCCGATCTTGGAAGAAGACAGCCTTTGGGTGAGGGGTTAGAAAGCTGGCGTGGTTTCTATCAGAGTATTCGTCCCACACAGATGGGACTTTCTCTGAACATTGGTACATTACGCTGTCTATACATACCCACTTCATTTTCTATCTTAGATTCCATAAATGCTAACTTTTGGATGTGCAGATATGTCTTCCACTGCATTTATTGAGCCATTGCCGGTGATTGAGTTTGTAACTCAGCTACTGAATAGGGATGTATCCAGCCGACCACTGTCAGATGCTGATCGTGTGAAGGTAGATTTTGGTTGACACAAGCTATACGTGCTTTCATTTGCATTTGCATTTGCATTTGGTTGTTATTCATTTATGTGGCTTGGATTTTGGGAGACTGCTTTTCCCCCTTGATTTAAAAGAATGAGAAATTGACTTTTTTCTTTCTATTTTTGAATGACAGATCAAAAAAGCTCTCCGTGGTATCAAGGTTGAAGTAACTCATCGTGGAAACATGAGAAGAAAATATCGCATCTCTGGTCTGACTTCCCAGGCTACTAGAGAGTTGACGTGAGTAGTAGTTACCTAACAGTTATTCTTAATGGAATGGGTCAAGTCTATTGCTCACTTTTTGGTTTGTCAATAATTTTAGATTCCCTGTAGACGAGAGGGGAACAATGAAGTCTGTCGTTGAGTACTTCTCTGAGACCTACGGGTTTCACATTCAACATACTCAGTGGCCTTGTTTGCAAGTGGGAAATACACAGAGGCCAAATTATCTGCCAATGGAGGTAAACGAGTTAATGAGTAGTAAGCTTTTTATTTTCATGTGAATGTACCTACTGAAGGTTTGTTTTGGTTGCAGGTTTGCAAGATTGTAGAAGGGCAGAGGTACTCAAAGAGGTTGAATGAAAGGCAGATTACTGCTTTGCTCAAAGTCACATGCCAACGACCTGTTGAAAGGGAGCGTGATATAATGCAGGTCTGCAGAATGTCTTCTTAGCATAATAGTATCATATTCTAATTCTATCTACATGTGTAGTGTGTAGTAATGCATTTCATTCAATAGCATGATTTTTTTTTATAAGAGGTGTGGGCTTTTGTTGTCATTCTGAATACTCTCCCCAATCTATTGATTGAATATATTCTATGTACTTAATCTGTATGTTCATGTTGCTTCCCTCCTAATTCATTGTTTTTTTTTTTGTTCAGACAGTACATCACAATGCCTATGATCAAGACCCTTATGCTAAAGAGTTTGGAATCAAGATCAGTGAAAAGCTTGCTCAAGTTGAAGCTCGCATCCTTCCTCCACCCTGGGTATTTTTCTGTACATTATGCTTTGTATATATATTTTCTATCCATATCAAATGTGTGCGAGTGAGAGTGAGTGAGCAAATGTGTGTGTGTGTGTGTGTGTGTGTGTGTGTGTAACTGGTCTTTTTAAATGTTTATTGACATTTTGTTCTGCAGCTCAAATATCATGATACAGGTAGAGAAAAGGACTGCCTACCTCAGGTTGGCCAGTGGAATATGATGAATAAGGTTAGAGATATTGCATAAAATGATTCCCTCACTGTTGACTTCATGCTTTTGATTTGTTATTGTTATCAATATTCTTTTTTCATACTTTATTGCCTTTTGATTTGTCAATTGTTTTCAATATTTTATCTGCATATTTTATTTTACTTCTCTGCTTTGGTTGTGGTGATGGTGCAAGTATTTTTATTCCAGGGTTGTCTCTTGGGCCTTGCATCAGAGATAAAGATAAAATCCATCTAAAATCCATCTTGAGTGTGTGCCAAGCTATTTTTGTGTGAAAATTTAAAAAATTAGACCGAGCTAATCACCTTATTTTTAAAGTAGTGATGTTATTAGTCTTAAAATATGTTGAGCTGGAATAGGTGGCATGCTTGTGAACTTGAGAATTGAGATGCCCTTCCCTCTTTTATGCGTATATTGGCATTTTAATATACTATTAAATCAGATCAGAGTGATGTGATCAAAATTTTACACTGTTTTTGATACTGTCCTTGTTGATTGAAACATCAAATAACCTTTTGCTATGGCTTTTATTTCAGAAAATGGTTAATGGAGGAACAGTCAACCATTGGTTCTGCATTAACTTTTCCAGAAATGTTCAAGATAGTGTTGCCCGCACCTTTTGTTATGAGCTCGCTCAGATGTGTCAAGTATCTGGCATGGTATAGATTCCCTTTGTAAATCCTTCTGAAAATATGATTTTGTTTGTAGTTTTTTTGCCATAAGTAATCCTTTTGTTGAATATGATCAGGCATTCAATCTGGATCCAGTAGTTCCCCCAGTTAGTGCTCGTCCTGACCAAGTTGAGAAGGTTCTGAAAACTCGGTATTATGATGCCAAGAACAAGCTGCCTGGAAAGGATCTTGATTTGCTTATTGTTATCCTGCCTGACAATAATGGTTCTCTTTATGGTAATGATTGGATGACTAAACCATGTGTCCTTCCTTTTTATACTTGTAATACTACCGTTCATATCAAACTGTTTTTTTCGGTGATGCAGGTGACCTGAAACGAATATGTGAGACTGATCTTGGGCTTGTTTCCCAATGTTGTTTAACAAAGCATGTATACAAAATGAGCAAGCAGTATCTTGCAAATGTTGCTTTGAAAATTAATGTTAAGGTTGGTGGAAGGAACACTGTGCTTGTTGACGCCCTTTCACGGCGTATTCCCCTTGTCAGCGACAGGCCTACAATAATTTTTGGAGCTGATGTTACTCACCCACACCCTGGAGAGGATTCAAGCCCATCTATTGCAGCTGTATGTTCTTGAATTTGTCTAAAATTCCAACCTGTTCTATTTAAATATATTTTTTAAGGTATTATTTTTGCCTTGATCACTTGAGTATTATCTTGTATGCTGTGTAGGTTGTGGCTTCCCAAGATTGGCCTGAGATTACAAAGTATGCTGGTTTGGTTTGTGCACAAGCACATCGACAGGAACTCATTCAGGATCTCTTCAAGCAATGGCAAGATCCTAATAGAGGACAGGTCACGGGTGGAATGATTAAGTATCCTCTCTTTCCCTCCATTTTGTGATGTTAGCTTGTTAAAGCACATATGTATAGATTCCATGCTCTTGTAGGTTTGAAAGATTAACTAGTTGTGATTTCTTATTCTTTTTGGCAGGGAACTACTTATATCTTTCCGGAGAGCAACTGGGCAGAAGCCACAGCGCATCATATTTTACAGGTAGTTTGATGTTTTCAACCCTGTGATCAGATTTTTATATTTATGGAACCTGGCACTTCTAAAGTTTATTATTTGCAGGGATGGTGTGAGTGAGGGTCAATTTTATCAAGTCCTATTGTTTGAGCTTGATGCTATTAGAAAGGTATAAAGTTTTGCCAAATTGTTTGACGTATCTGAAATTTTAGATGCTGTTTGTAACTTTCTTCAGTCTAAATGTTCCTGCCAGGCCTGTGCATCTCTCGAGCCCAATTATCAGCCTCCTGTGACCTTTGTGGTAGTTCAAAAGCGCCATCACACTAGGCTTTTTGCCAGCAACCATCATGATCGAAACTCTATTGATCGGAGTGGGAATATACTGCCCGGTATTTACTAAAATTTTGATAAATTGTCCTTAATAAATAATAAGTTTGATGCCAAAATGAAAAAAACATAACCTGGAAACTGAAATTTTTTGCAGGTACTGTTGTGGACTCCAAAATCTGCCACCCAACTGAATTTGACTTTTATCTCTGTAGTCATGCTGGAATTCAGGTGGATTTATAGCTTATCACTGTTTTAGTGTATACACAATTTGACGTTTAAAGTGTGATCCTTGTGTTAAAAAATGTTTAATTGGGTTTTTATGTTGGAAAATGTTATCAGGGCACTAGTCGTCCAGCTCATTATCACGTTCTGTGGGATGAAAACAATTTCACAGCTGATGCTCTTCAGATGCTTACAAACAACCTGTGCTACACGTAAGTAGTAAAAAACACAGTGGAATTTCCATCTGTTTTTTTTTAAGTTGTGTTTGCCACACCTTTTGACTTCTAGTACCATCTTTACCTGACACTTGATGTGTGATGTTCTTTAATGTAATTTCTGCAGCTATGCCAGATGCACCCGTTCTGTTTCAATTGGTGAGTCTTCTCTTAATGCAAATGTTGAGTTTGGGGGATTTGTGTATGTTCATGTTGTATCAATGTATTGCATGTGTCTAACAAGTTGGTGTTTGTTTTTTGTGTGGTGCAATTTCAGTGCCTCCTGCATATTATGCGCACTTGGCTGCATTCCGAGCCCGTTTTTACATGGAGCCCGAGACATCCGACAGTGGCTCCATGACAAGTGGTGCTGCTGCAGGTCGCGGTATGGGTGCAGGACGCAGTACGCGTGCACCTGGTGCCAGCGCTGCTGTGAGGCCCCTGCCATCCCTCAAGGACAATGTCAAGAGGGTCATGTTCTATTGCTGAGTAACATTTTAAGGCAAGGACTATTATTATTTCAAGTCATGTGGAGGACCCCTTCTCTATGTTTTATTTGTTTGTTGGTTTTGTTCCGAAGTTGTTGAGACATTGTGAGTGCTGTGTGGTACTTTTGATTATATTGTTGTTGTTTTCTGAAACATATGTTGTTGGCAACCCTACATATGCTAGACCTTTCTACTTTGGAATTTGAGCTTGAAATGGCAGTAATTTGTTGACTCTTATCATGTCGTGGATTGGCAAGATCTCTAGCCCTGTTTGGATATCTGCGTAACTTTATTATCATTTTAACATCTTCCTCCTAGTGTTTTATTATCAATTTGAAATTTTGTTTTTTGTTTTTTTCGGGATGTTTTAAGGAGTTAAACTCATTTGGTTAACTAGTAATTTCCTTGGGAGGATGATTAGAACTTAGAAGGGTATGCCATTTCACTTTTGTATTCAGGGAAATATATAAAGTATGCATAATTATTTGGGGTGATAGATTTATTTATATCTTCGTAAAATGGATTTTGCATGTAGTGAAGTATACATATTATGGATGCATGTGGTGGTAGGGTTATAAACTTGTAATAGATGAGTTGAGATATATAGGATTCTTGACACTGTATAGTTAAGGAAGAATTTGAGGCATTCTTCTTCCAGTGATTTTTAGCCTATGATCAATTTAATATATAGATATATATATTTAAAAATTTTCCTATAGTTAGTGTTGACAATGTTCCAATTCGGCCCTTTTATCGCTATTTGTAGGCAATTTATTTCTTACAACTGCTCCCTAACCCCAAATGGACTGACTGGTGAAGTTCTTTAAACTTTAGTCAATTACAAGAAATGAGTTAGTAATTAGTCATAATGGCTTCTAAGTTATAATAACCCTAAACAATGAGTTTATATTACTGTTGGGGCAGTGTGTAGTTATATAAGTTTATTTGATAATTTATTACTGTCCTAGGTTTATTCTTCATTACTTACTACCTCGTTTCTATTTCAAATTATCTCGTTATTTATTTATTTTTTACTTATGCACAATATTTATGACGATAGTTAGTTTTTATTCAAAATATAAATAATTAAAAAAAAGATAAAAATGTTTGAGTATTATTTTTTTCTATTGATTATTTTATTCTTTTATTAAATTTTGTAAGAACTATTTGAATCATATAATTCTTGTGTGTTTTGGTTTGTGTTTTTATTTTTTTATTTTCACTATTTTTTGTTGGGATTTTATGAAAAAAGGTAAAAAGAGAAGGTAAAAATAGAAAATAGGATTTTATTATTTTTATTATTTTTAATTTTTTCATAAAATTAAAAAAACAGAAAATACTGAATAAAAACGCAAACTAAATGCATCTTACTTTCTAAACGAGTATGGAAAGAGTTGAGAGAGACATTTTTATAGTTTTACACGTTTAATTATATATCATCATGTTACTAAATTATTTAATTTGATAATATGTTATTATAAAATAAATCTACTCTGTATATATGTCAAATTATGTTTTGTCATATCAATAAACTATTCAATCAAACTATCAATTGTCTGAAAAGTCTTTTGAATATAATTATGCTCTTCTTAAATTCTTATAAATAAAAACTTGAGATTGAATGACAATCATAATATGATAATCATAATATTAATTATTTTACATAGATAGTTCATGAAAATGCTTTTCAAATTTCAAGAACTAGGCTATATAATTATTAATTGGAAGAGTTAAAGTAGTTACACTTATCTTTGTCCCTAAAATAAATAACTGAACAGTATAGTATTTCTAGAGAAATATTCTCCATGTTCGTTTAGGTACGAGTTAGAGAGGTAAAGTGGTGTTACTTCAATAAACCAAACTTGCATTCGAATTATTTGGCTTAATCGCTCCCTTAATCTTATTTAAAAAAAAAAAGACAAATTACGTAAACAAATATGAACCAAATATTACTTTTTGTTTCTAGAAAAACCATTCCACACGCAATTGACTCCCTAGTTCTTACATTTTAGAAAAATCATCTTATGTATCTGATTTAATAATTATGCTGCTTAGATCTTAGTCCTCAATTTAGAATATATATATATAAAAGAGAATTGAGAACATGTTTGATTTGATATGGAATAAAGAAAAGAACAAAAGAACGTTACCTTAGAGGGACAACTACTTGTTCATCATGTTGTTTATACATTCTTTGCCTCCATATTTAAAACAAATGAAAAAACACATAGGTGCAATTATCATATATTCCTTTCTTGCTTTCAATTTAAATCTTTTCTTTCAGACAAAACATAACCCCAAAATTCATTCCTTCTGAATATTATTATTCAATAATAATGGGATCACCCCACAAGTCAAATCCAATACTATAAATATCATAAGAACATGGTCCAAACAACACGGTGAGGAAGTTTCTAATTCATTGAACTTGATTAGTTGTTCGTTTGTGTTTTACTCTTTGGTTCAAAGTTATTGCAAGTTTTTACTAGAATGGATTCTAGCTCGGGACCTGTGTTGAAGAGGGCAGACACTATTGCTGATAGCATGCCTGATGCATTGAGGCAGAGCCGCTTTCACATGAAGAAATGCTTTGCAAGGTACTAATATATAGTATTAGTGTATAAAATTTAATATTCATGTAGCATCAAGAAGTTTTAAACATATATCTAATTATGTAATACTATGTCAACGAAAACAATTATTTTTTATATTTATTATATGGATAATCATTAAAAAAAAAACAAATGTCATTGAATAACTATATAAATTTTTTTATAATATCATTGCATCAATAATAAACTTTCTATATATAGCGATTTCCGAGTCTCATGATGTGAACATTAGAATTAGATTGTTAAAAAAAAAAGGATGTAGAGAATACTTTTTGTACATAATTTCGTAATTTTTGACTTTTGAGTGTTTTTAAATATTGATATGATATCCAATTGGTCGGAGTTAGGGATGAATTCGTGTGTTATGTTGTGGGGGCCTTAATAAAATTTGAAATTTTTTTTTAGTAGTACATGATAATTATATTTATTTGTTTTTATTGTATTATTAAATTTAATCTCATTATATTAAATTATTATAAAAATTAATTTATTGTCATAATATATATATATATACTTCCAATGTCAAAATTTTTAGGTTCGTCATTGGTAGGAGTGGTAGGGAAATTAATCTCTCTTCAATAATCTTAAGTCATAGTATATTCTTCAACACAGATTTATTTATTAAATTCATAATAATAAGGTCCAAATACACGTGGTAGAAAAAAAAATATGAGAAAGTATAAATGACCTAAGCGTAAAATGTATACAATGAAGGTTTAGAAAGTATTAGAGATATGGTTATAACTAGCAAATGAGTTTTTTTTTTTTTTTTTTTTTTTTTTTTTTTTTTTAATTTAAAAGGAAATAATATGTCTTGTTCCACTTCCGTAATTTGTCTCTTTCATTTCTTTTATAACAATTTTTTTTTTTTTGGGGATGAAAAAACATGAAACAGGTTTGTTGCTAGAGGGAAAAGGTTATTGAAACACCAACAAATAATGGAAGATTTGGAGAAAGCAGTTGAAGACAGAGGTGAGAGGAACAAGCTTTTAGAGGGCTTGTTAGGTTACATCCTCAGCTCCACTCAGGTTCCATGAAACAATGATCTCACTTCTCTCTTTTCAGTGATCAAAAGGGTGTTCATATTTATAAACTTTGAATTGTGTTGCAGGAAGCTGCTGTTGTTCCTCCTTATGTTGCTTTCGCAGTTCGGCCGAATCCAGGGTTCTGGGAATTTGTTAAAGTGACTGCAGATGATTTGCAAGTGGAAGGTATTGAGGCCACAGATTACTTGAAATGCAAGGAAATGATATTTGATGAGAATTGGTAAGTGTTGAAATTCTCTCCAAAGCAATACCTATAATTTAATCACAAGATGTAGCAGCTTAGTGAAACTTAAGTTGAATATGGATGCAGGGCAAGTGATGAAAATTCATTGGAGATAGATTTTGGGGCTATAGATTTCACTACGCCACGCTTGGCGCTTTCTTCTTCGATTGGCAATGGACTAAACTTCACCACGAAGATCTTGAGCTCAAGGTTGAATGAGAGGTCCCAAAGTTCAAATGCATTGCTTGATTACTTGTTAAGCCTTAATCATCAAGGAGAGGTGAAAATGAAAAGCATGGTACTATAAAAATTCTTGAACAAGATAAATAAGAGAAAGCTGAATTCATGTTTTCTTCTTTTACCATTATGGCAGAACCTTATGATTAATGACAAATTGAATAACTTGACAAAGCTTCAAACAGCACTGAAAGTAGCTGAAACATATGTTTCTGCTCTCCGCAAAGATACACCTTACCAGAGATTTGAAGAAAGGTCAACGTCTAACTCTTGTATTTTATTTCTTTAGTAACTTTTTAGAATTTAATTTTGATACATTGTCAGTATGAAACAATTTTAGACGTGCATCTAATCATGTAACGTCACATCAACAAAAATAACTATTTTTTTCATTGACCGTGTAAATGGTCGTCTGAAAGAACGAATGTGATTGAATGGCTGTGTATGCATCAAAATTAAACTCAACTTTTCAAGGGTATATTTGTTAAGATATGAATTTCTTTTTCTGTGAGCAGGTTCAGAGAGTGGGGATTTGATAAGGGGTGGGGGAACACTGCAGGGAGGGTTAAAGAGACAATGAGAATGCTTTCGGAGGTTCTAGAAGCTGCAGATCCATTGAAGTTGGAATCACTTTTCAGCAGGCTTCCAAATATGTTCAACATTGTTATTTTCTCCATTCATGGCTACTTTGGACAAGCAGATGTTCTTGGATTGCCGGATACCGGAGGCCAGGTAAGAAATCCCTTCCTTTCACATGATTTTGTTACGAGTGCAATTTTAATGCACTGACTATTGGCTAAGTTGTTTTTGTTGATATGACAGTATAAAAATACGTAATTAGATGTCTGTGTAAGAATATTGTTATTAGATTTTTCGACATAACAAATCCAATTAAAACCTTGAAGTTGTAGTATTACTCTTTGATATCTAACCAGAAATTTTATTGAAGTGAATAATCTTTTGATTTGTTGGGATTATTTTTTCCAACAGGTAGTTTATATTCTTGATCAAGTAAGGGCCTTAGAAGAAGAGTTACTGCAAAAGATTAAGCTACAAGGCCTTAGTGTGAAACCACAGATTCTTGTGGTAAGTTACTGAGGTCTAGTAACTCTAGAGTATTACAAAATACTAATCATGGTTCAAAAAATGCAAATAACACTTGATTTTCTTTTTTGTTTCTAATTGTGATCCATGCACACAGGTTACAAGGCTCATACCAGATGCTAAAGGGACCAAATGTAACCAGGAACTGGAACCTATCATCAACACTAAGCACTCTCACATTCTTAGGGTCCCCTTTTGGACGGAGAAGGGGATCCTCCGGCAATGGGTGTCGCGCTTCGATATATACCCTTACTTAGAAAGATTTGCGCAGGCATGTCCAATCATATCTTTATTTCATTCTTCAATCCAGTGATGTTTTTTACCGTTCATGTTATCTTTTATCATAAACAGGATGCTACTATCAAGATTCTTGATCACTTGGAAGGAAAGCCTGACCTCATCATTGGAAATTACACTGATGGAAACTTGGTCTCATCCTTAATGGCTAATAAACTTGGAGTAACACAGGTTGATTCAGTCACCTACCTTGATGCATATATAAATAAGAATTAATAATGTACATTAGCAAAGAAAATTCATCAGTAGAGACTAAAGAGAGAGTTTACAAGGACTCATGGAATTTTACACGAACCAAAAACTTAATTGACTCTTATTAACACTTTAACTAAGAGTCTAATACTTAAAACCTTGTATAAATGAAGGCAACCATTGCTCATGCTTTGGAAAAGACCAAATATGAAGATTCAGATGTCAAATGGAATGAATTTGATGAGAAATACCACTTTACAAGTCAATTCACTGCTGACATGATCTCAATGAATTCAGCTGATTTCATCATAACTAGCACATACCAAGAGATTGCTGGAAGGTATATAGGTTTTATTTTAATTTCTTGTGAATCATACATTCTTATAAGTTCAACTCAGATTGACATTACTTGGAATACAAGTAACTTCATTTTATTGTGTAATCAGCACGAATAAGCCGGGACAGTATGAAGCTCACACTGCATTTACCATGCCGGGGCTATGTCGTGTCGTGTTTGGCATCAGTGTCTTTGATCCAAAGTTCAACATTGCCGCCCCTGGCGCTGATCAATCAGTGTACTTCCCTTTTACAGAAAAACAACAGCGATTGATCGAATTTCATCCGGCTATCGAGGAACTACTTTATAGTAAGGATGACAATGAAGAACACATGTAAGTGTTTGTCCCTGAATTTACTGTATTATTGGAAACATGTCACTTTAATGGCCTAATTCCAAACCTGAAATGTGTTTGGAACAGAGGGTATTTGGAGGACAAAAAGAAACCGATCATATTCTCGATGGCTCGGCTGGACAAAGTGAAGAATCTCAGTGGCCTAGTGGAGTGGTATGCGAAGAATAAGAGGCTGCGAAGTTTGGTGAACCTTGTGATTGTTGGAGGGTTCTTCAATCCAGGCAAATCAAAAGACAGAGAGGAAATCTCAGAGATCAAGAAGATGCATTCCTTGATAGAAGAATACAAACTCAAGGGCCAGTTCAGGTGGATTGCAGCGCAAACAGATCGCTACCGAAACAGCGAGCTGTATCGCTGCATTGCAGATACAAAGGGAGCTTTTGTGCAGCCAGCAATGTATGAGGCTTTTGGTCTCACAGTGATTGAGGCTATGAACTGTGGATTACCAACTTTTGCTACAAATCAAGGAGGCCCTGCAGAGATTATAGTTGATGGAGTCTCAGGATTTCATATTGATCCTTACAATGGAGATGAATCAAGCAATAAGATTGCTGATTTCTTTGAAATCTGCAAGACTGATCCTGAACACTGGAATACAATCTCCAAAGCTGGTCTTCAACGCATCAATGAATGGTAAAATTCTTAACCACATTCATAAAAATGTGTTTGGAGAAAAATGCAACAATGTTTTTATCTCGAGCCAAACTTTTCTGTCTTGAAACACTTATCAAACACAGCGTCAGGGATGGATTTCTTAATGTGAGTTCTTGTGTGTTATTTGTAGCTACACATGGAAGATATATGCAAAGAAAATCTTGAACATGGGATCAATCTATGGGATCTGGAGAAGGCTAAATAAGGAACAAAAGTTGGCAAAGGAAAGATACATCCACATGCTCTATAATCTCCAATTCAGGAACTTGGTAATTTTCTTATTTCAGACATGGTTAATTCCTTTCACCAAGGATTAATAACTATTCAAAAAAACATATACATAGATTTAATTGAGTTGCCTTGCATTGCAGGCAAGGAAAGTTCCCATTCCTGGTGAGGCATCCTTTGATCCTGCACCAATGGCAACAACTGTAGGAAAAAAATCTGCACCAGAAGGAGCATCACCTAAGATCTTGAAGCCTGATGTTGCAGCAGCACCAACTTCCAGGATTGAACCTCAGATTCCAAGGCAAGTCACATAGTACAAGTAGTTAAATTTCATTTTAATCATGATGTTCATCTTTCATAACACCAAAGTCTTAACTCTGGACACTCAATGGACTAAATTATAATATTTTATCACAAGAGAAATTATTGCATATTCATAAAACAGTTTAGGTGGTATGTATTTCATGCATTTATAAAGGGACATATAAGTATTTATTATAACAAAAATATATTTTTGAATAAAACATCACTTTATGAATTACTGCCGGATAATCTTTTTCAGTATTTATGAATGTTGTATTTTTAATTCGTATATTTTTGTATATTTACTTATAATTCATATATATTATTTTTTATAATTTGATTATTTTAGTTGAATTATAATTAAATCAGTTGAATCACTAAATTGACAAATAATAATTAGAATGGTTTGATGACTGGTTCAGTTTTTAAAACCTCAAAAAACACACACATTAATAAGATATCAATAAGATTACAAGTTTGTCATAAGCTTTTGTATTTGCTAGCCTTTATTAACCAAAGTAGGTTTTAATTTGCAGGGATGAGGGTAAGGAAGTAATTTCCCCTCAAGAGAGTAGCATTTTAGGGACAAGGAATCGCTTAAGTTGGTGGATTGGCATGATTGGATCTTTGTTCATCCTTCATTACTTCTTACAGAATCTGGATCGTATATTCACATGGAATAACAACAATCACATGTAAATTTAGTTCATTCCTTCTAGTTTTAACTCAAATACTAATGAGTTTACCTTTCTGTAGTTTCAATAATCTTATAAAATAAATTGTACCAATAAGAGAAAGTTCAAAAGTAGCTTGTCAATTATTCCAAAACATTAATAAAAAGCTCTCGTAGACATGGATTCATCTTGTTACATCATCTTTTATTTATTTTTTCGCCAAGCATTGCAAATCATAATTCAAAATATAAAATTGAATACATATCAATTATATTATATATACATAAAAAATTAACTACTAAATTTCTACATAATATTTTTGCAATTTAATATTTTTCTTTCCTTTCCATTCAAAATCTGCTCGCTAAAGACTATCATTTAAAAAAAAAAAAAGAACGAAAATTAATACAATAACTAAACCTTATCCATTAGGTGGAATTGGTTGAAAGTTACACTCCATTTTATAAGTCAAGAAAAAATACACTTTATATAAGTTAAAAATTTGATATTATTATTGTACATTCAACTTAGAAATTAAAGTACACCAATATAAATTAAGGAAGATTATTAATGAATAATTTAGATATACATACAAATACTATACAGAAGAAGAAAAAAAAAAGACACTTTAAGTTCTAAAAGATAATTTCTAGAAGAGCTCTCAATCATAGCACAACGTACAAATAATATCCTATATGTGGATCAAGTTACTAGAAGTTATTGAAAAATTTTAAAATTTGCAACTATCTCACATAAGGTATATATATATATATATGGCAACTAACAATGTATAGAAAGGGTAATATAAAGAATCGAGCACTAAATGAATGAAAAGAATTATTATTATTGCATATCATCAAAATACAAGTGCCGGTTTATTTATATACTAATCTCAGCACTACTATATTCAATAACAGCTTTTGCATTATAATCGTTGCTAAGCTAATAGAATCTTAAATGACTATTTTGATGTCTTTACAACTCCCACAAACTCAAGGCGGGTGAAGCACAAGCCTGAGTTTGTCTCTGAACTTTTCGAAAAAATGGCTTGAAAGAGGTTTTGTTAGGACATTCACGATCTGTTTTGATGCAGGGATGTGTGTAACCAGAACCAAGCCTTGATTAACTCTATCACGAACAAAGTATAGATCAAGCTCGAAGTGTTTCGTGCCGTTATGTAGTACTAAGCAAGAAGCACAGCGACATGATATCATAGTATACATAAGTGGGGGGCATTCATACAAGGTTGATGCATTTCAGTGAAGAGCGTTCGGACCCATATCAACTCAGCAAAGATTGCAGCAAGCGCTCTGAACTCTGCCTCTGTTGAGCTTCGACTAACAGTGGTTTGTTTTGTACATTTTCATGAGATGCAATCTCCTGATGTTGATTTTCTATCTTCCAGATTCGAGGCCCAATCGGAGTCTGCAAAACCAATCAAGCGAAGGTCATTAGATTTATGGAATTGAAGATTAAGAAAAATGGTACTTGCCAAGTATTGAATTAAGCGCTTTAACGCAGTCCATTGATCTTGTAATGGATTTGAGAGGAACTGACTGAGCATATTTACTGTGAATGTGATGTTAGGTTGCATTATCGTCACATACTGTAATATTCCAACCAACGACCTAAACATGGTCGGATCTTCAAATGGCATGCTCCCTGAAGATGTCAAGCGGCACGAGAAATACATAGGAGTATTCATGGCTTTATATTCGAGCATTTCTACTTTGGATAGCAATTCTTGAAAACGTACTTGGACTGGTTCAGGGAGATAAAAAAGTCAGTGTGATGATTGACTTCAATTTCGAGGAAGAAGTTCAGGTCACCAAGATCTTTTAAAAGAAAAATGGAGTGTAGCTGGTTCATAGTCTCTTGAATCTCTTGATCATCACTTTCCGTGACAAGCATATCATCTACATACATGAGTATGACCCACTTTGGCTAAATAACTTAAATAAGTTCTTTTGAAAAAAGAGCTTAAAGTATAAGGACTTTTATTAATAGTAGCTTATAAATAAGTTATTTTGTGTTTGAATTTTTAACTATAAAAGTACTTATTTTAAAGTTGTAGCGTTTGAATAAATAACTCAAAAAATACAATTTTTTAACATAAGAGAATGGATATTAAAATAACGATGATAACAAATACTTTCCATTATTGAAGGTTGATTTTACATAACCAAATTACTAAGATTACAATCGATCAGGCAATTGATTCTTTATTTGTTCTCTAATTAATTCCATTTTTCTAGCACTTTCAGCATTCGGTTCTTTCCACGTAATATCATTAGAAACTGGTTCTTCTAGCTTCACCTTCACCTTCACCCATAAGATCAAAATTTTCATAGAATTCTTCAAATTGTTCATCGCTTATGTCATTTCGTCTATCACATAACTAATTCTGCTATTAATTCTGATTGTAACAAACTTGATATTGTTAGAGGGTAGATTTGTAATTATAGGATTACAGCTGTAATTGTACATTGTATAAATAGGTACTGTAGCTTGTATATTCCTTTAGGGTTTTAATCATCAAAATCACCTTTACCAAATTCCTTCTTCTTCTCTTGTTCATCTCTCTCTCAGCTCTATGAGAACACACAAAGAAACACCTCTCTAAGCTCACTTTTAACATGGTGCGGTGAGCGTGGAATGGATCGAGGTGGTGTGTGACGAGAGTGCTCGAAGATCGAAGATCCAAGACGTGATTTTTCAATTTTTTTGGTTGCTCGTAGATTGACTCTCAAATCTACGAATCCTAAAACATGGATACTAACAATCCAGAATCAGGAATGAACCCAGGCGCTCTTAGTGCCGAATCTACAGCAAACCCAGGCACTTTTAGTGCCGAATCTGTAACTGCTCTTCTCAACCAACTCTCTGCTCAACTTGGACGCAACAATGGAACCTCAAACCCAAGCATTGATCAGATCAGTCCTTACTTCATTCATCCGTCTGAAAACCCTGGTATTCCTATAACTCCTATAGTTATGAATGGCTCAAATTATGGTGACTGGAGTAGAACATTGACTTTAGCTCTGCAATCTAAAAATAAATTTGACTTTGTTGATTAAACGATTAAGAAACCACTTGAATCTGATCCTTTGTTTAGGCAATGGAAACGTTGCAACACTTATGCTGTAGGTTGGATTAACTTGTCTCTGAGTTCAGATATTTCACGAAGTATAATGTGGAATAATCTAGCTTATGAGATATGGAGTGAATTGCGAAGAAGATACTATCATGGTGATAGGTTCAGAATAGCTAAATTGAAGGAAGAATTGTATGCTGTCAAGCAAGGAGAACTTTCTATTACCGCTTATTTCACAAAATTAAGATCATTATGGGAGGAATTAGAGAGTTTTTAGCCAATACCTGCTTGTGAATGCAGTCCAAAATGCTCCTGTGGTCTTGGAGTTATTCGATCATATAGATCTGAGGGATGTGTGGTGAAATTTCTACGGGGGTTAAATGATCAATTCTCAACTATACGTTCACAGGTCATGATGATGGAGCCACTACCCAATCTTGATTCTACTTTTGCCTTGCTCACACAACAAGAAAGGCAACTTGGCTTTCATGGAGAAGAATCTCAAATACTTCTCAATATTGCACAACACAAATCTCCACAAGGAACCAATTCCAACAAAGGATCAGATTCTACTAAGAGTGATATTGTTGCTGCTAATCGACAAGGCAGAGGAAAGAGCAGAACATATAGAGGTAAAGGATCGGGTAGAGGAAAAATTGTTTGCACATATTGTGGAAAGCTTGGACACACAATAGATGTTTGCTATAGGAAACATGGTCTGCCACCACATCTGAAGGAGAGATATAATAGTGGTGGTGCTGCAACATTCAATTATGCAGCCACTGATGAACATGCTGATGAAGACAGTGCAGATCAGAAGCAGCAAAGAAGTGACGAGCAATGCTTGGAATTCACTCAAGATCAGAAGATTGCTTTACTAGCTCTTCTTCAGCGCAATGAGTTACAGTCCATCCACAGCACCAACCAAATAGTTGGCCAAACTCCAGCAATGAGAGGTAACACTAACCAAGTGATTCAACTATTGCATTTTAAGTCACATGTTTTGGCTGAGAGAAGTGGTGATGAAACAGAAAAGTCAAAATCTTGGATCATTGATATAGGAGCCACTAACCATGTATCATATTATCTTCAAGATTTTAAAACTTACCATCATATTCCTACAATTATAGTTAAGCTTCCAAATGGCTCCTACACCACAAGCAACATCATAGGAACAGTTAGATTTTCTGATTTACTTTATCTTACCAACACATTATACATACTTAGCTTTAACTATAAACTTATTTCTGTTTCATCACTTACGTCAAATTTAAAATGCAAATTGGAAATAATTGACACAATGTGTGAGATACAGGATTCATCAAAGACGAGGATTTGAGTAGCTAGAACAGCAGAAGGACTTTATGCATTGGATATCTCAACACAACATGCATTTTCATTTGCATCTTCAATGAATTCTATTATTAGCTTGAATGCCGTAGATTTTACATACATTTGGCATACTAGATTAGGTCATATACCAGAGGATAGGCTTGCTGTAATGAAACAAAAATACAATCTTACAGAGTGTGATTTGAATTTCAATAAAATTCCTTGTGATGCTTATCATTTTGGTAAACAAAAGAAGCTTCCGTTTCCTTTAAGCTCTAGTAAGGCAGCCAATGGTTTTGATTTGCTTCATATGGATATTTGGGGGCCTTTGGAAACTCCATCTACTAATGGTCATAAATATTTTTTAACGGTTGTTGATGATAAAAGTAGATTCACATGGATTTTTCTGATGAAACATAAGGCTGAAACATCAAATTTAATTAAATCTTTTGTTCAACTGGTTAAAACCCAATTTGAAAAATCTGTTAAGGCTATCAGATCAGATAATGGACCAGAATTTAAGATGCTTTCTTTTTACAATTCTAATGGAATTGAACATCAAACCTCTTGTGTTGAGACACCTCAACAAAATAGAATTGTAGAACGAAAACATCAACACATATTACAAATTAGCCACAGCATTATGTTTCATTCAAACATTCCAAAGTATTTTTGGAGCTATGCTATTAAGCATGCAGTACACCTCATCAACCGTTTTCTTAGTGTTATTCTCAAAAATGCTTCTCCATATGAAGTTCTTTATTCAAAATTACCTGATATTTCACATTTGAAAACCTTTGGCTGTTTTGCCTATGCAAGTACTCTAACCTCAAAAAGGACTAAGCTGGATGCTAGGGCTTCAAAATGCTATTTTCTGGGCTATCAAGCAGGAACTAAGGGCTATCTTTTATTAGAATTACCATCGAGAAAAATATTTCTTTCAAGAAATGTTATTTTCTATGAAAATCATTTCCCTTTCATTGACAAGAACTTAAATCACACAAACAATCCTCATAGATCTGAAGATTTATTTAATTACAGCCATCATTTATCACCAAATTATCAATATATCACTCATATATCTGCACCTCCTGTTGATAATTATACACATTTTGGGACTGATAGCATAGATCCACCTGAGAATGCTCCACAATTAGGACTTGAAATAAATGATTCTGACTTTAGCATTTCATCTCATGGTGTCAATCATGCATCGCCATCTGCATCTTCCTCAAACACTCAAAATAATGATAATTATCATACATCTTCATCTGCATCTTCCTCAAACATTCAAGATAATGCTAATGTCACAGTAGATACTTCTAGCCCAGTCCTTAGAAGATCCACTCGAACTAGGCATGCACCTGCATATTTAGCAGATTATCATTGCATAAACTCAGTTGCTGCTCCAGCTACTCACCCCAGATATTCAGTACATGTGCCTCTTTCCAATTTGAGTGACAGTTTCAAACACCTCTCTCTAGCCATCACAAAAACACCTGAGCCAAAACACTATAGGGATGCTGTAACTCAATAGTGTTGGAGAAGTGCTATTAAAGCTGAGATAGATGCTCTTGAGCAGAACCAAACTTAGAAACTCACTTCTTTGCCAGCAGGGAAGTTTCCAATTGGTTGCAAATGGGTGTTTCGAAACAAATTCCATTCTGATGGTACAATTGAAAGGCATAAGGCTAGGCTTGTTGTAAAAGGATTCACCCAAGTTTCTGGAGTAGATTATCTTGACACATTTAGTCCAGTTGTCAAGATGACTACATTTAGAGTAGTTCTGTCACTTGCTGCTGCAAAAGACTGGTTTCTCAAACAACTTGATGTAAACACAACCTTCTTGCATGGAGATTTAGATGAAGAAATGTACATGACGTTTCCCCCTGTTCTTGAGGTAAATGGTAATGGCTTGGTTTGCAAATTGAAGAAATCGTTGTATGGCTTAAAACAAGCTAGTCGGCAATGGCACACCAAACTGAGTTCAGTTCTTCATGAGGCAGGTTTCACTCAATCAAGACTTGATCACTCTCTATTTACAAAGCATAACAATGAAGGTATTGCCATCATCTTGGTGTACGTAGATGATCTAGTCTTAACAGGGGATAATTTGACAGAAATCAACAGGATCAAACACATTCTTGACAGCAAGTTCAAAATCAAGGATTTGGGGGATTTAAAGTATTTCCTTGGTATGGAGGTAGCTAGATCTTCCAAAGGGATTGCTATTTACCAAAAGAAATATGTGTTAGACATGTTGAAGGATCACGGATTGCTTGATTATAAACCGAGCTCAACTCTTATGGACTATACTACCAAATTGTGCAAAGACAATGGTGATGATTTAGCTGATTCTGTTGAATACAAAAAATTAATTGAAGGCTTTTATACCTAACCAACACAAGACCGGATATTTGCTTTGCTGTGGGAAAATTAAGTCAGTACCTTGACCAGCCCAGGAAGAATTATATGAGTGCTGCCATTAGAATTTTGAAGTATCTCAAGGGCTGTCCAGCAACTGGTCTCCTATTTCCTTCTCATTCGGACAATAGTGTGATTGAATTCACCGACTCTGATTGGGCGTCTTGCAGTGATTCCAGAAAATCAGTCTCTGAATATTGTTTTTTCTATGGATCAGCACTCGTCTCATGGAAGAGTAAGAAACAAGCAACAGTGGCGAAATCGTCCACTGAAGCTGAATATAGAGCTCTTGCTTCTGCAACTTGTGAGGCCCAATGGTTATTTAATTTATTCACTGAATTGAAATTGTCTCTTACAAAATCTATAAACCTCTACTGTGATAATCAATCTGCCCTTTACTTAGCTGCTAATCCTATCTTTCATGAAAGAACTAAGCACATCGAGGTTGATCACCATATTACATGGGAGAAAGCTCAAATGGGACTAACCAGATTGTTGCCCATTAAGAGTGAAGAACAACTTGCAGATGTTCTTACTAAACCCTTGCCCCCTGGACCTTTCTCCAAATTCTATCTCAAGCTGGGACTGACAGATATTCATGGCATTCCTGGATTGTGGGAGGATATCACATGACTAGTAATCATTGATCATTTTTCATCCTTTTTCATTCCCAGCTTGCGGGGGGATATCACATAACTAATTCTACTATTAATTCTGATTGTAACAAACTTGATATTGTTAGAGGGTAGATTTGTAATTATAGGATTACAGCTGTAATTGTACATTGTATAAATAGGTACTGTAGCTTGTATATTCCTTTAGGGTTTTATTCATCAAAATCACCTTTACCAAATTCCTTCTTCTTCTCTTGTTCATCTCTCTCTCAGCTCTATGAGGATACACAAAGAAACACCTCTCTAAGCTCACTTTTAACATCGAATAAATTTATGTAAAGCCATACAAGCACCAATAATTCTAACTTGTGTGTTTTAAGAAAAACGATGGCATGGCACCTAAGATTTTCCATCTTGCTTTACAACATCCAAATGGGCGTTCAATTGTACATCTAAGGCTAGAATGATAATAGTTGAATACTTCATTTCTTCCTCTTGCTCTGAGACCCAATCTAAAATGCGGAAGATGTTATCTATGACCTTTATAAGGACCTAAGAACCCCATAAAACACGGATAGCCAGAATCTACCAAGTAGTACTTATCTAGCAAAAATTTAGTGCACCACAAAATCAGTTAATAAAAATAAAGAGTTTAATCTAATATAAATAATATCAGTCTCATATGCTAACCTTTAGGAGGAAGAGGGAAATGAAGACTTTGTCTACGCACAGCTTGATTAAAAATTTTAGTATCGTGTGCAGATCCTTCCCAACCTGCCCATACAAATGTGAAACACATGTTAAAATCACATACTACCATCACATTTGTAGTTGTAATCCCTTTCTACCAATGT
Organism: Arachis ipaensis; assembly: GCF_059453495.1. Lineage (NCBI taxonomy): Eukaryota > Viridiplantae > Streptophyta > Magnoliopsida > Fabales > Fabaceae > Arachis > Arachis ipaensis. The sequence continues at coordinate 135,996,321 of NC_142440.1, read as the reverse complement.
ATGGAATTTTCTTGTCGGCAGGAACAACAACAGGTATATGAGTTCCATTTATTGCACCAATGCAATTTTTAAAATATGAAAAATATCTTTCATCATTTTTTAATTTCCACTGGAGTATCTGTGAATTGTGGATCAGTTGGTTGAATAATATGTTGAGCAAGCTTGCAAACAGCATCCAATACACAATGAAATTGTCTAGAAATATTTTCCCCTGAATGTTGGAATCTCTCTTCTGCATTACATATTGAACCTGGTTGTCCAATGATATATAAAAATATACCTACTTGTTCATGAATTCCAGTCCCTTTTGTTGTCTTTAGATTGTAAGTACTTTGTAAAACATCATAGAGATGAAGGAACACAAGCTTTTTCATCCTAAATTGCTGGTAGCAACGAATAGGATGCCCATTTAAAAGTTCATTTACCCAACCACTTCCTGTCAATCTTGAAGTTCTTCGTGGATTTTTCACAACGTACTTTAGAAAATAATCAACACAAGTTGCGATTGTTATTAAAGTCATTGTCTTCTTCTTACGTTTAGCTGTGACCTTTTGTTTGTTTTCAAATTCTTCGTCTGACACATTTGTATTTGACATCAAACTTTCAGTTGACAAACTTTCAGTTGAGCTGTTAGATATCCTGTTATACAAATATTTTAAACTAATATCAAATAAACACTAGTTCACATATTAAATATAAAATAGCAAACAACCATAGAAAATAATAAAAAAATATAATCATAGAAAATATTTTTTGAACAACACATAAATATATTAAAAAGAGATATTCTAGCAAAAAAAACTTTAAGAACTAGACACATCTGCTAAACTATGAGTCTTCAACCAACCAAGTTGTAAGGCAGAATTTTCTAGCCCCATAAAAATCTTTCTATTCGACCTTTTTGCCATTAGTCTTGTAGCTATAAAGAATATATCACTCCCCACTTCTAGCCCAGGTAATTGTTTGAGAACAGCTAAACAAGTAGATATACTTGGTACGTTATTTCTATGAGCTATTTCGTTGGCCTTTTCTTCTTCAAACACATTAATTATATGTTCTAGTTGAGTTGAAAGTTGAGAGGCTCCAGACCCTTTTCTAACCTTTCTTCTCTTTTGTCTCATTGCACTAGGAGGCGTTGATTCATCATTTAACTCATCTTCTAAACCTTCTTCCTCATTACTATTATCTTTGTCATTATATCTATCGTCATAACTATCATTTATATCTTCAGAAGGTGCCCATGCACCTACACCAGTAGCTACAACATCTTTAAAAAGAAACTCCATTTCATCAAGATGTTTTGGACCTTCCTCTCTAAATTTTGTCACATCAGAATTTTTCTATGAAACGATAAAATGACAATTAAAAATCTCTCGATAAAATTGATATTTCTGAAATGCTTTTAAAAAATGCAATATACCTGAATCTTAGCATCCCACCAATCATCACTTGCTTGTATGGTCTTCTTAATAGGATCCCAACCAAGACCAGTCTCTTTTCCTTTTAGTTTAGCCCATAGTCCCCATTCTCTTTTCATAGCCTCCCACTTGTTTTTAAATTGTTTAGACTCATAATTTAAACCAGTCTCTTTCAAGAATTTTGTTTTTAAATTTGCCCAACCAACTTTGTTAAAATATGTTCCAGGTCTATTTCCAGCCACCATCTCTTCTTTACATATTTTCATGAATATAACAGTATTTCGTTCATTCCAATCAGCTTTAAATTTTCTTCCGGACTTGCCACTTTCATGAATTTGTTAGGAAAGAACATAAAAAAAGAAAATTATAAAACTAATTATAAAAATAATAGCAAGTTGTATAAAAATAAAATCACATATAAAAAAAATTAAAACTGAGATCTCATAGCATACACAATGTTCAATACAAATTTAATAATAAAAATAGAATGATAAAATGATAAAAAAATACCTGAAAGGAATATATGCTGGTTTAGATGGAACAGAAGATGGTGGTGAAGGGTCAATACTTCCAGCAGATGAATCATTGCGTGAAAATGATGGTGGAAAGCCAGTGCTTCTAGAAGATGGAACCTTGCGTGAAAATGGTGGTGGAGGGCCAGTATTTTCAGCAGAAATAGGAAATATTTTTTCACAGAATCAAGAACGAAAGTAGATTCTTTTGTTTTGAAATCAATTTTTTTTCACAGAAGTGATAAAATGACTTATCAAAAAGGAGATAAGTCATCTATTTCTACTTCTTCCAAAAGCTGCAAATTAACTTTTCGAGAAGTTAAAAGCTCTTTTTTAAAGTGGTGCCAAACACGCTTATCGTAACTTTTTATAATTCAAAAGTAAAAAAAAGTAGCTTTTGTCACTTTACAAATGGGCTCTATGTAGGTAATGGACTTGGATGTTAATTTGATGGAGAGGGAGGGATCTGATATTTAATATTTGTTAAAATATTACTAATATACATAAGTAATATTTTAATATGATTTGGTAATATTTTTTAGATATTAATAAAAGTTAAGTATACAGTAGTGCAGTGGCAACCTTGGGGTGAAAATTAAAATGGAAGTTAGTTATGCTGTAATAAATACCATGTTGATATTGGAATTTTAGATTGAAGAGGAAGAGAAGAACATAAATTATGAATAATTAGAAAACAAAAATACACACTACAACAAACTACTAAAATCAACTATTATATAATTGTATATGAATATACTATAATTTAACATATTTTTAGTGTATATTTTATATTGTAGTGTTTTACAAGATTACAACAACATCTTTTATTTGTGATTATTATAGTAAAACTCGAATCCTATAACAAAGTATAGTCAAGCAATAAATAAAATATCAAACTATCCTAGGAGATATTATTTGATCTGACAAGACATAATAGGATATATTATCTTTATTTCTAGCAAACTAAAGAGTATACATATAATGTTCAGAAACTTATGGTAGCTGTGCATATCTGAAACCTGAACCCAACATTGACCCACAACATATATCAGGGCACTTAAGTATTTGTTCAAATTTTTTACCATTTAATCTTTTACACTTCATATCTGAGAGATTAAATGATAAAATATTAGAATAAATATTATTAAATAAAAAAATAATTATTTCATATGTAAAGGCTCTTATTTCGTATGCCCTCTTCTTAATCTTGATGAACCCAAGGCATCATCCCTAAAGTTCTAGACCAAACCTAATTATTCTTAACCCACTCATGATGAGTTGAACCAAGCTAACCTTGTTGGAATTAATAACAAGGTTTCACAAGGAAAAACTCCCTGAAAGGGAGAGAACAATGCATAGGTTCTATCCTAGCGTTTGGGATAATATGGCATTTCAATGCACCCAATTTAGTGGGTGCGTTAGAAATGTCACCAAGATTGTGCCAACAGTAGAATGTTTTGATATATTATTGAGTTGATTTCTCACATCTTCATATGAACATACGTGCATTCATCTTTATCATCATCATCGACCATTTTTTTCTTTCAAGAGCTAATATTTTTTTTTGGAAGGGATTTGATAACTTGTATGAAATTTGATGTAAGAATATAGTTTATATAGATGCAGTTAGCTTACTAACGATAAGGTTAAGGGAAAAGGAAATAAATTTTAGGAGTTAGACTAAAAAATTACGTATTCTAATATTTGGAAATTTTATAAAAGCTTAAGATTCTGAAGGATTTTGTATAAAATTTATTTCTATATATATTTTAAACATTTATGACAGGGAATCAGATATTTATCTTATTTTAAAATTCGTTTCCTTTAATTTAATTCATTGTGAATATTTGGAAATAAAATCCCACCAGTTTTGATTAAATTTGACAGAAATACTCTACAACCAAGTTAATTATCCAACTAAATCCAACCAAGTTAGTATAACCTATTTAACATCCACGCGCTACTATATGTAACTGCCTTTTGACTAAATGCGCCATTATATATAACTGTCTTTGGATGTAAACGGCTTCTTTCTCTGCGGATTTTATTTTTTCCCAATTTCTCTGCATTCTCTGTATTTTCTGCGTTCTCTATGATTACGTTCAATGTTGTTTGATCTGAATTGAAGATTGAGATCAATTTTTTTAAATCAAGTAATGAAATCAGATTTGAATAGATTTTTTATTTTCGAAAACGATGAATAATTCAAGTTCAGATAAGTTAAACCATGGTGAATTGGATCATTCTTCTGAATTGAATCAAGTCGACGAGGTTTGATTTGTTTCTATTAATGTAGTTTGTTATTAGTTGATGCTTGTGTAGTTGTTTTCAAGTTGAATTATTTTATTTTTCTTTGTGCAAATCAGTTTTCATGGTTAAAATTTTGAATTTGAACGGAATGTAGGAGTTTTGAATTGTTTTTTCAATGAATCTATTTATGTTAATTCTAATGATAGTTTCGGTGTATTTTAAAACACATTTTGGTGTAATCTAGAACTATTTTCGGTGTTGTACTTATAAGCTTTCGGCATTTTTTCAATTTCTATGTGATGTTGATGAGCATTTTGTACCAAATGTTAGGATGACTTTTAACACACTTGAAAAAGCTAAAAAATTTAACAAAAATTATTCTAAACTTGTAGGTTTTTCTACCAAAATAAGGAACACAAACCAGAAAGAAAATGAAATTAAGAACCAATTGATTACATGTAATAGAAAAGAAAGGGAAAATGGAAATCGAACATATCTCCAATTCAGAAGACAAATCCCTCAGCTGGATTAAATTATCATTCACTTCCTTGTTATCTAAATCTAACGGAGAAGCTTAAACAGCATAAGGAGTTAAGTATGTTTGTATGTCGTACAATTGAGAATAGTGATGAAATTGGAATTAGACCAAGTATGACATATCAATCATTTGTCGCAGCATCAGAGAAGTCGTACAAGGGAAGTCCATAATGTTTCTGAATTAGATGATGCCAAAAAATTTGGAAAATACTTATTAAGAATGAAAGAGAAGAAACAGAACTTCTTTTATGAGCTTGAACTTGAGGTTGATCATTCAATCAAAAATGCTTTTCGGGCTGATGCAAGAAGTAAGATTGCTTGTGAGTATTTTAAAGATGTTGTTTCATTCGATATCACTTACAATACAAATAGGTAATTTTCTATTTTGGTTTCTGTGCTTTGTGAAACAAGTTTCGGTGCATATCAGATTCTTTTTTTGGTGCTTATTTGATTATGTTTCTGCATTGTAAACTTCAGTATAATTTGGTTTTTGGTTCCTTTATTGGTGCGAATCACCATGGTTATTCTATACTTTTTGGTTGTGCTTTAATGAAAAATGAGAATATTAAACCATTCAAATGACTATTTGAATGTTAGCTTCGTTGCATGGGAGGAAAGGCTCTAAAAGGCATTCTTATCGATCAATGTGCATCGATACAAAGGGCTATCGAGACTTGTATGCTAACAACAATTTATAGGTAATATATTTGGCATATTATGAATATTTTTCAACATAAATTAAAGCGCTACAAGAGACATGAAGAAATTGAACAAGAGATGAGTCATGTTATTTGGAACTCTTTTACAAAAGATGCATTTGATGAAAATTGGAATGATTTTCTTATGAAGTATGGTGTTGGAGACAATAAATGGCTTTCAGGTAACGATAACTTTTATTAAAATTAATTGATGTTATTATTTTTATTGTTTGGATATTTATGTGTTTTGCTTCTATAATAATGATGCAAACCTATATACGTTTTAGTGCATTTGGTTTCTGATTTACCTATTCTATTTCTTTTGTAGAGTTTTTTGAAGATCGTCATTTATGGATTCCAATTTAGCTTGATCACCACTTTTGGGCTGGGACGATTAGAAACACACAAAAAAGTGAGAGCATGTGTGCTTTTTTTTAACAAATTTATTATGTGCAGTAGCTCATTGATCTAATTTGTGAAACAATATGACAATTGCCAAGGAAGAAGATAGCAAAAAGAGAGAGAATCCAATATTGCAGATTTTCATACTGTTATACCTTGTGTAACAAATCATCGATAGAAGCTCAATTTCAACATGTGTATACTCATGACACTATTAGAAAACTAGTTATTACAGACAGATATTTCCGACAGATTTTATCCCACAGAAATACAGACAGAATTTGCGAGGAATTTTTTGTCGGAAACAAAAAAAAATGAATTAGCATAAATTACAAACGGAAAGAGAATCCGTCAATAATTCTGTCGAAAAAATTAATTTTTTTTGGTGGGAAATGGTTACCAACGGAAAATCCCTCTATAATTAAATGAATAAAAATGCTGCGTTTTATTAAATTATTACAGACAGAAAATCTGTCTGTAATTTAAAATATTCCATCGAAAATGTTGATATTCTGTGTTTATGATCGTTGTGGTCAAGTTTGTGTCCGAGCTCCATTCCTTCACAGCACACAAATCAAACGAGCTAAACCTAGCATTTCTCTCTCCATCGACGAGCTTCTTCTTCTCCTTTCCTCACTCACAGCGCCATCGCCGGCCACCCTAACCACCGCAACTATCTTCTCCTTCTTCTCCTATTTTTTAAACACTGAACCAGTAGAACACAGCCCCTGTCTCTCTTAAAATTATACTTATAATAACTGATTGGGGATTAATCTTATATGTTCAAATAAATCAAACTTATACATATAGCCAAAGAAAAAATAAAGAAAGAAAAGTAAATTGGAGGTCTACAATGCCGTCCACTTGTGTATGTGAAACTTACAAGTTACAAGGATTTCACTTGCATAATGTTTTCTCCTATTGCTAAGGACAATTTGATATCAAATTAAAGCAAATTCTGAATTCTTGAACTTGCGAATATATGATTTATTTTCTTCGATAAAAAGAGAAACATAAAAAATGATTAATCATATTCGCACAAGAATAAATCATCTCAATTTTTTTTAAATTGATATTGTCAAATGATCTTATATTATTTAATATTTTTCTACATATTTTATAATTTTATTTAAAAATATATAATAAAATATATTTTATAACAACAATATAATTGAAAAGATCTCTTTTTTACCCAACTCACATTTATTGAGATTATTAGAAATTTCGTTTGACGTAGTCATATATAGCATCATATACCAGAGGTGGTGCTGACCCGCAAATTAGGGGAAAAAAAATCGCGACCATATGGAAACAATTTCATTTTCATAAGTATTAGTGTATATATTCGTGCAATGCATAAAAAATATTTAAATTTTTATTTACATTTAAAATATTTAATAAAAGATATATTTTGATATATTTAATTTTAAATTAAATTTATATATATTTTTATTTATGTCAATATTAAATAAAAGTACATAACAAAAGAATCACAAAAATAATTAAATTAATTAAAAAAATATCGTATATAATTATGTAATAAATTAATATTTTAATTTTTATGAGAAAATAGACATATATATTTTTTTGTAAAATCTAAAATTTTAGTTTATGTTTTTAACATTGATCATTGTATATCTACAAGATATATCTATATATGAGGTTAATTTTTTTTTAACATAAAAAAAAGGTTTAATTACTGTGTTAGTCCCTATCGTTTCGTGAAATTTTCAATTAGGTCCTTATACTTTTTTTCTTTTTAATTGGGTTCCTGCACTAATTTTTTTTTTCAATTAAGTTCCTCTTAGTAGTAATTGGCTTAATTTTATAGGGACCCAACTAAAAAAAGAGAATTGGTATAGGGACCTAAATAAAAGGAAAAAAAAAAGTGTAGGGACCCAATTAAAAAAAAAAATTTTGTGCAAGGACTCAATTAAAAGGAAAAAAAGTATAGGGACCTAATTGAAAATTTCGCGAAACTATAGGGACCAACAGAGTAATTAAACCTAAAAAAAACTTTGGTGTAATATTTAATTATTAAATTTTATAGTGTTTTTTTTTAATTTTAGAGATGAGACAATATATCTCGCGTATTGTATATTTTAATATGTGTGGAACATATTATCTCGTCTCTATCATTTTGAAAAATACCAAAAAATTGATTGTTACACCAAAAGAAAATATGAAGCAACACGATTAACAACAAAGAGATACTAATTGATTAAATCACTACCTAAGCATTTCAATTTATTAAAGATTTCTCTATATACACAATATTAATCGTGCAATTTTTATAGGCCTTCGCATGATTCTAAATTAAAACTTTTATCTTTTACTTACTCTTAACTCTTAAAAGTGCCATATATAATTATCTATGCATAAAAATCGATCTCGATAATTACAAACCCACAACTTTCAACGCCTGTTCTTGACCCTTGTTAATTGTCATATCAAAAGACACTATCAATGATATCATATTTATTATGGAAATTAATGTAACTCCTCCTATTTTAGTCTGTGTTAATTTTTTGTATTCAACCAAGTGATTTTCAAGTCTCATAACATTTAGTTGTGTATTATATAGGTCATTTGATCGGTCTATGTTTCTAAATAGTATTATTGAAATACCAAATATAAGCATATGTTGTTTCTGATTTTCTAAACACAAAATGAAGAATTTGTAATTTTTAAAAGCACAAACACCTTTTCAAAAAAAATATTACCAAACTAAACAATTTTATATACATATAAATATCAAAAAATTGTTTTAAAAATGTTTGAATATTTTGTTTGTTCATTACAGTAATGTTCTATTAATGTAAAAATTTCATATATATGAAGAATACAACACGATCAATAATTAAATGAATGAAATTCGCCTTCACATTCGAAAGTTTTAAGATTATAAAAGTCTAATACCATGCATAGTAAAACCAAAAGTTGTTTCAAACAATCTGATAATTGAGTAACATCTAGCTAATTTACATGTTAATTTTTCTCACCATAGACAGAAAAAAAAAAGGGAAAAAAAAGAAGAATTACAGATTAATATATGATCGAGTAATTATGAATAATATTCACAATTCTACGTAGAGTTGTGTGGGGTAGTCGATCATTTTCACATAGCATTCACGAATGTGTGTTGAGATGATTTTTGCAAGAAAGGATAGAATACGATGAAATTGGGTGGGGTGGGATAATCTTAGACGTAAATGAAATAATGATACCTTCTTCCGGCTAACTTGTCTTATTTATCGTTGCATAGTCCTCTTTATTGATCACAATAATATTACATACTAATTTATTTATTTATTTATCGTTAATGTTTTAAATAAAATATATTTTAGTATTTAATTTTTATTATGAAATAATAAAATTAAATAATATTTAACATTTTTGTAATTAAACTTATTACGTCATTATAAAACTAATTTTATAATTATATAAATAATTAAAAAATCTATCAAATTAGCAAAAAGAGAACATCAGTAATTTTTTCAACAGCACTAAATATATGAGGATTTGTCCTTGATTTGGTGAATTATAACAAAATGACATATCTAACCTGATAGAAATTTGAGAGAAATAAAAAGGCCATAGGCCTAAAAGTGGATTTTTTTATTTCACTATTGAAAAAGAAGGTGAAATTTACGTGATTATTAGAAGAAAGGGTGTTTCGTAGAGATCTGAAAGCGTGATTTTAGAAATGCACAATTCGCAGAGGGTGTATTACTCCGATAATACACAAAGCGCATATTGCTTGCATGGTTGACATGCGTCATGTGCATAAAATTCTAGTATTTCGATACCTCTTAAAATATTTAATGCACATGTAATACCCTAGCTATCAAAATGTCACGCATCTGACTGCGCCACTTTGATAGCTCGAGTATTACGACGATTCTTAAAATATTTAATACTAAAATAGGAGCCTGTTTAAAACTTTGAACCGTATTTTTTAAAGACCATATAAAACAAAACGTAAATCCATACTTACAACCATATACATACATATACATAGTGTTAACTTACAAGCATTACAAAAAACATATCTTATCCCTCTTACAAATTTGTAAAGTTAAAGGCGAGGGAAAACATAATTAATACATCACAAAACAGCGTATGAACGGAAACGAAACATACTCTTCCAAACTCCGTCATTCATATTCTTAAAAGGGAAAAAACCTATAGGAGAGTGAGAACATCGTCTTCGCTGGTTCTCACTATAGGATTAGAGAAATTGCTATAATAAGATATGTAAAAATAAATCTATTTTCAATATACAGTGATCGTTGCCCGCCTTATGTATTCTTTCAAAAATCAGAAATCCTTTTTCAAAGAGAAATCCATCGATTCTTTAAAAATCCAAAACATTTTCCTTTTGTATCAATTATTAAAAATTTTTCTTAGACAGTATGAATGACCAAGTTGTTCCAAGCATATGTTCATTAAGTCTATGTTGAACCATTTTGATTTTTCATACTTTACTAAACCAAAAACATAAACCACTCACGGCCTTCGGCCCATCACATAATCAATCATAGTCCTAGGCCCAAACATCTCAATCAACAACTAATTCACCACAATCCACCCAATTTTAGTCACAAACACAAGGGTAAAAAGGTTCAAATACAAACAAGCAGTTACATCAAGTAGAGCAATTAGCATTTAAACATAATTATTCACATAGACAAACCAATTACAATATGCACACCCAAACAACGTCATATAGATGCATATGACGAATGCTTGCCCTATGGCTGATGTGTTTCATCTGTCGGTTATCAAGCCAACCCGACAAGTTATAAACCACTATTTTATGGTTTATCTTGTGTTTAATTGAGTGGTTTTTATCAAGTCATCACCCACTTATTCATACTAATTGCATGATTTTACATTTTCCTTCCTAGTATTGTTTTATGATTGAAAACTTGCTTCCTAGAGATCTTTAATCTATGTATTTTAATTCTCCTTTATACCATTCGATGCCGTGATCCGTGTGTTAAGTATTTTAGACTTTATAGAGCAGGAATGGCTTAGAAAATGGAGAGGAACACAAGAAACTAAGGAGATGACCAGCGAACACCGACGCGCGCGCATGGCTCACGCGAGCGCGCGGAGTGGAAAAATTGCAGCGACGCGGCGCGTGCCTGACGCGTACGCGTGGATTGGAGTCTGCACGAATGACGCGTACGGGTGACAAGAAAAATCACTGAATGACGCGAACGCGTGGACGACGCGTACGCGTGACCTGTGCAATTTGCAGAATTAACAGAAATACTGGGGGCGATTTCGGGCCGCGTTTTGACCCAGTTTTCGGCCCAAAAAGACAAAATAAAGCCAGGGAACATGCAGAGACTCAACACGACACAAAGACACACATTTACATATTCTCATTAGGATAGTTTTAGGTTTTTAGATCTGAATTTAGAGAGGATTACTTCCCCTCTAGGTTCCCTTTACATTCATAGTTAATTAGTTTTATGCTTTTGGATATTGAAAAAGTCATTACCTCCGTTGAAGATTGTAACACCCTAACTACCAAAGTTCACACTTCCGGCTGCACGACTCTGATAGCTCGGACATTACGACGACACTTATACTACTTAATACTAAAATATGAGCCTGTTTAAAACTTTAAACCATAATACCGCTCCCAAAAATACTTTCGTTTGATAACGTACTTCCATAAATACCATTCAACTTACAACAACTCATAAAGAGTACATCCATATATATACATAAATATATATAAATAATATTACAAACATAATCCAATAAAATTCCTATCCCTCTTACAGATTATATCAAGATAAAGGCGAGGGTGCAGTAAATCATAACTAAAACAATACAGAGCATCACAACAACAATTAAATAAGCTCTTCGTAACTTCTGTGCCCATATCCTGAAAGGGAAAAAATGTAGGGGGGTGAGGACATCATCCTCGAAAGGGTTCTCAGTAGAGGGTTTTTAAGAATTACTGTAATAGGATACTTGAAGATAAACCGTACCAGTGATTAATAACCGTCTCATGCCTCTTTTCAGAAACATCGGTTTACAATAAAAGTAAAGTCGGAAATCTTTTTTGAAAGAGGAACCATTCAATTCTCAAAAACTCAAAAGTCTTTCAAAACGGTTTATCTATGCTGAAACAAAATAGCATTTCATATTTTATTCCAAATCAGAAACATAAAACTGAAATCAACCATCGGTTCATCTCATTCCAACCACGGCCCTAGGCCCAAACAATCCAACCATCAACCAAATCACCACAATCCAACAGAGTCCCAGTTGCAAACACAGATAGGAAGTTCAAGCACAAACAACAGTTACAGCAAGTAGAACAATTTGCAGTTAATCATATAGACAAACCAAGTACAATATGCACACCCAAATAATGTCACATAGATGCATATGATGCATGCCTGTCCCTAGTGGCTGATGATATCATCTGTCGGTTATATAGCCAACCCGACACATCCTGGTAGCTAACCATGGACAGAAACACCCATCGCGGAGCAAGTAGGTTTGAGCTACAACCCCATTGCTACTACCCGCTCAACCCAGAGCCAGTGTAATAACCACTACTGCGGCTACTACCTAGGCGGGTGTTTAACAGCTCAACCTGGAGCGAGTGGAATCACCACTACTACCGCTACTACCCAAGCGTCACAGTCTCTGACCTGGAGCAAGTGGGACGAACCACAACCCTTGCTACTACCCAGGTATCTCAAGCATATATTCATTCAGTCCCAGCCATGGATCAACATCCATCTTAGCCATCCGGCTTAAATTCATAATTCATAGTCAGCCATACGGCCCATAACTCATTCGGCAATCAGCCATAAATCAATATCATACATAGCCATTCCGGCTCACGGTTCAATCCAGAACCAGCCAATATCCATAATCATACACAGCCATTCCGGCCCAAAACAAAACAGCACTTCCACCATTCAACATCATCAAATTCATAAAACCGGCATTTTAGCCACAAATCACTTTTCTCAAGCCATTTCACTTTGAAATCAAACTTCAACTCTTTTTAGCCTTGGCTTTTAGAAATCTCGTTTCTCAAATCATCTCAGGCTCATAAGCTAAATTTACTCAAAGTGAGTTCCCTTTTTAAAACAAAGCCGCTCTCGGCATCCTCTTTCCGAAACTTCCAAAACCATGGAAAGTTAAAGATTCATTTTGGGAACATTCAAAATCACCCATCCCACAATGGGATTTTATAACAAAGTTTTTCGGCAGAGTCCCAAGTCTTTAGGGGAGAATAGCATAACTCATTTCGCCGAATTCATTTAAAATCATTAAAACCTTGGCTTTCCGATTTGAGTAATAAAATAGGATCTAAGCCGAACCGAGTCACGTAATCATTTACTTCTTTCAAAGCCGTTTCCTTTACTTAGGCAAAACCAGCTTCAACCCCCATGATAAATTCTAAAGCGTTTCAACTGTTCAAAATTGTTTTAGTCTTGCAAAAGTTTAGAGTTCAAAGTGTACTTAAAACCTTTCTCAAAACATTTCAAAATAAAACTTGTCAATAGACATTCAGGTTCTTTCAAAGTCATTGAAACTTCTTTAATTGAAACCCCCAAGTCAAATTCAAAGGCATAAACCCTTTTTGCATTCAAACAGCTTTAAAACACAAGTTTCATCTAAATAACCTTCTCTTGAAAGAGATACAATACCTTTCTTAAGAAGCAAGACTAAATCACAATTTCATCTTTACTAACTCATTTCGAAAGCATGAATCATCCTTTTCTTGATAATTCAAATAAAATAGCAGAAGTCTTTAACTCATCATTTTCCAGACAATATTTCAATAAAGACTCGGATTTTATAGAAATTTCGGCAGCACCTCCCCTAAAACTTGGACTTTTGCCACCCGGTTCGGGTCCCAACTAAACCGTTTCTCATTCCTTTTCAACAGCTCAATCCAGAAATCAATTCAAAAGCAAGCTAAATCCAACAGTCGCCTCAGTGGCATATCTCAAGGAAACCATTTCAAAAATCAACTCAATACCAACCGATTTAACTCATTTCTAAAGCTTTAAAGAATCGGTTCAACAATAAATCATTTATCAAAACCAAATCAATTAAAGCAACCCAAGCTGAATTTCAAAAGTATTCTATCTTTCACATCATCAAAATAATTGACTCCATTCAAACCAATCCTCAACGGATTAAACTCATTTCAAATCTTTAAAGAATCAACTTCAAACATTACATTTCACAAGCCACACAACAATTCAGCCAAACCAACATCCATAGTCATTCGAGTCAATCAAATAAATCATAAGGCAGATACAATCACCAAATACACAATATCTCACATCAGTACCCATATGTAATAATTCCAATAATAAACTATAGTTTTCGAAAAGCGCCCCTACCTCAAAACGCAATTCCATAATCCAAACGCCTCATCAAGCCCATTTCCGCCTCAACCCGAACTGACGGCAACCAAAACCTCAGCTCCCAGCCACGTTCACAATAACCATAGCAACACTAATCGCAACATACAACAACCAGAACTCAATCGTATAGCGATTAATGCCACAAACCTCAGCGTATGATAACAGGACAGTAACTAAAGGGCTTTCAAACCGAAACGCTTACCGAACCGAAGAAGGAACGGTTGAACCGAAACAGCGGCGGTCTCCGAACCGGTTCGGTGGCAACCCGGCAGTCAGCCCCAAGCAGCAGCGGCGATCTGAACCACACGCAGCGACGATGAAGTTCCAGGAAACTCAACAGAAGGGAAACTCAACTTAAAAGCCTTACCGGCAGCCTTTTCCGGCGACGACAGCAGGGTCTCAAGCGGCAGAGGCTCAGCCCGGAGCTCCGGCGGTGATCCCAGAAGTGACAGAACCACTCCAGGCGGTCAAAACACAGGGGCACAGCTTTCTCTTCCGACCGCGACACCTGCGGCGGCCTGAATCCTTTTCCGGCGACGGTGAGAACCCCAACAGCGCGGCGCGGTTCAGTCTGCTCCATAGCACAGCGGCAACCGAGCCTCCAACTCGCGTCGTCCTCTCTCCCACGATGCTCACTCACGGCGAACCAGGGAAGCAAAAGCGGAGCTCCATCGTGCTTCTCGTTCGGAGCTGGCAAGGACGATGGCGCGGTGACCCCGACGGCAACTGGGCGCAGCTCGCAGCTCCGTGGGTGGCGGCGACGCGATGAGTTCCTCTTCTCCTCTTCTCTGCGCGACACGACTCTGACTGCGGACTCCAAGGCGGCGCGACGGCAGTGGTGAGGCCTGACGCACCGGCGACGCTCCTCCCTCCCCTCTTCCTACCTTCCTTCTCCGTGTATCCCTCACCCCACTTCCCTTTCTGTTTCTATTTCCGTTGGAGGGGTTTTGGGTGGCAACGCGTTTCAAACCTTGGGGAAAAGAACGGCGCTGGGTAGGGGTCAAGTGGCTAAGGTTTCAGGGTTAGCTTTTAGAGTAAAAATTAGGGTTAAGGGCATTATGGTAATTTCACATAAAATTGGGAATAATATAGTAATTGAAACCCAAATTAAGTCCAACACTAATTGTATATAGGAAATACAATTTGCTCATCAATTTCACAAATTATTTTCAATAAAATGTCCAAATCAAATAATTAGAAGTAATATACTTAATTTCTTCATTTTTTAAAATAGTAGTAATAATATTTAAAATATTACTTATCTAATCCAAATCATATAAAATCCTTATTATTTCATAACTATCAACCTTATACTTTAAATATAGAAAATAATCCAATAATTATAAAATTGGATAATAATCATAACTTATCTCAAATCCAATAAATCAAAACTTGCCTTAATTATCTTTAATAAAATAATTTCTGAAATTGAGGCTGTAAATAACTATATGATTTGAGACTTGATCATAAAAAGACTTTTCAAAGTCCTGGGTCTTACAAAGATACTATTCTAGTTTATTTTCTTACTTACTCTTTTATTTATTCCATATTCTTAATTCTTGTTTAAAGTAGTAATTGGATTATTTTCATGGATTGTTAATGCAAAGGATTACCTTTACCTTTAATTAATTTAATTTAATTCATAATGTCTTCTATTATTTTTATGAGCGTTATATTCATGTCAATAGAGTAGATTCCATACTTGACATGAGGGTTGATTAGGAGGAGACACTTGAGTTGGAAGGCTTAGGTGTTGATTAATCTGGAAGTTGTTGGCTAGTTCTGTATTTACTAACGTTAGACCTTTCCAATGGAGAGGACTAGGATTTGCGAATAAGAGTTAGCTCAATCACTTGACTTTTCTTTATTTAGTAAGGGTTAACTAAGTGAAAACAACAATCTTTTTAATTCTACACTTAAGAGATCCCAACAAGGATAGAACTTCCAATTAATCATTCCCCCAGTCAAGGCTTTTATTTAGAATATTAATAATCATTCTTAGTTTTTGTTGCTTTAATTTACAATTATTTAATTGCTCGTTATTCAACTCTCAAACTCTTGTGAAAATTCCTAATTAATAAAATAGTATCCTTCCTTGCAACTCGTTGGGAGACGACCTGGGATTCATACTCCCAGTATTTTTATTCTAAATTTTTGTGACACCCTTTTTAAATTGGTGAGGCGGATTTTAGCTGGTTAAGAGCTATACTTGCAACGCTGTTCTCTTATTAAAAATCTCTTAATTGGCCTAACTTCTGCCACGCACCAGTTTTTGGCGCCGTTGCCGGGGAGTTGCAATTGTGTGCTAAATTATTAATTAGTGTACATATTTTTATTTTATTACGATGGGCTATATGTTTCTTTCATTGAATGACGCGTTCACTGCCTGATCCGAGCTTAGCTGCATTTGATCCTGAAATTGAAAGAACTATTTCATGTATTAGGCGAGCTCGACGCAGGTTAGCTTCTGAGGGTGGTGAAATGATTGTTATCGATTCACCAGTCTCATCTGAGGGCAAATCTGAACCGCCATCTGAGAGCGAAACAAGCTCCTTTACTACTGATTTAGTTAATTTATGTGCAGATAGAATGGCAGCACCTAGGAGGATTACTCTTCAGGAAGCTGGAGCCCCAGATTTTACACTACAGCTATATCAAGTGCATCATCCAACTCTGGCTGTAGATTTCGAACTGAAGACTGCACTTATCAACTTGATGCCCAAGTTTCATGGTTTCCCTGCTCAGAAACCTATCAAGCACCTAAGGGATTTCCAGACAGCCTGTTCTACTGTTAGACATCACGGTGCGAATGAAACTTCTATTATGTTAACTGCCTTCCCGTTTTCTCTTGAGGGAAAGGCAAGGGAGTGGTACTAATCCTAACCTAAAGTGACTATTACCAACTGGGATACGCTCAGGAGAGAATTTCTGGAAAATAACTTTCCATCTGAAGTTACTGACAGACTAAGGAAAGAGATCTCATGCATTGTTCAAGGTGAATCAGAAACTCTCTATGAGTACTGGGAGCGTTTTAAGAACCTTCTGGACGCATGCCCTCATCATATGATTGATAGACTAGTGTTGATCAGTTATTTCACTTAAGGCATGAAGCCTCAGGATAAAACTACGCTAGATAGTGCTAGTAATGGATCTCTGAAGAAGTACAAGACCGCAGATGAAGCATGGTAACTGATCAGCGACTTAACTGAGTCTACTAGGAATCACAGGCACAGGAGAACCCACTCAAAAGCCGTTGCAGAAGTTTCTTCCAGCATTGAGACTTCTGCTCTTACACAGATTATATGTGAAATGACCAACCTACTGAAGCAAATGCAGTTGAACCAACAACAACAAGCTCAGCCTGCCACACCACAATAAAATCAACAGTTAGTTCCACAAAGAGTATGCGGAATATGTGCTGATTATAGTTATTATACTGATGAATGCCTGCAGCTCCAACAAGAAGACAATACTGTGGCAGCTACTCATAACTTCTATGACCGCCCGAATCAAGGATACAATTAACAAGGTGGCAACTACAACCTAGGAGGAAACTATAACCAATGATGGCAGGACAACTCCAACCAAAGTTGGAGAGATAATTCAAACCATGGCTGGAGGGACAACTATAATAGAGGAGGTCGAGATAACAATGGAAACCAGAGATGGAGTAACAACAACAGACAGCAGAATCAGAACTAACCTTACAGAGCTCCTCACCTAAGACAGTCACAAGGACCCCAGCATAACCAACAACAAGTACCTCAGATTACTTATCCCACTTCCTCATCAAATGACGAGATGCTTCGTTCTCTTGCACAAGGACAACAAGACATGCAGACCACACTAAACTCTACTCTAAATGGTCTGAATGCCACTTTACAAGCTCTTGCCACCCGGATAGATTCATTACCTACTTCCACTAACCAGCCTTCAAGCTCCAGTGGAATTCCTTCTCAACCCTTACCTAACCCCAAGGGTGGCATCAATGCCATCACTTTAAGGTCCGAAACCACATTGCCAGAGAGAAATCAGGAGGAGCCAAGCCCAATAGTACCGCCCCAGCTGAGGATGTGATAGAAGTAGAAGATGCTGAAATGGAAGATGCTGAAGAAGAAGATATAGTACAAGACAATGTTGAAGAAGAATTAGCTTAGCCAAGGAATGGAGCACCAAAGGATACAGAGGCTGCAAGTAGCGCCATCCCTATCCCATTCTCACACCTTGCAAGGAAGTCCAAAAAGCACATGGAACTTGATCCCAAAATGGTAGAAATTTTCAAAAAGATTGAGGTAACTGTTTCCCTTTTTGATGTTATTCAGCAAGTACCTAAATATGCAAAGTTTCTGAAAGATTTATGCATTCATAAATAAAAAATTAATGAATTAGAAACTATTCCTTTAGGTAGTTCTATATCTGCTTTAATTGGAGGTATACCTGAAAAATGTAGTGATCCAGGTCCATGTATGGTAAACTGTACCATTGAAGGTGTAATATTTTCTGATTGCATGTGTGACTTAGGAGTGTGTGTTAGTATAATGCCATTGTTTATATATGATACTCTAAGGCTCCCTCCCTTAAAAAGGTCGGCAGCTCATTTTGTGTTAGCAGATAAAAGCATTATTACAGTAGTTGAAATTGCTGAAGATGTATTAGTGAGCATTAAGGGGCTCACATTTTCCATTGACTTCTATATCCTAGAAATGCCCCCTAATGACTCAGGAAGACCATCATCAATCCTACTTGGAAGACCATTCCTGAAGACTTCAAAATTCAAGCTGGATGCATTCTCAGGAACTTACTCCTTTGAGATAGATGGCAGAACAGTAAGTTTCAATTTAAATGAAGCTATGAAGCACCCTTCGGAAGATCATTCTATCTTCCAGTGCGACATCATTGATGAAACTATAGCTGAAGTTCACCAAGAAGAATTAGAAGAGAAGCACATGGAGCAAGGTCCAAGTGTGGGGACACCCTCTGAACATAATGAAGACACTTTACCATTATCACTAGCCCCGGATGATCCAGAACCTAGTTATGAGCAGAAACTGGAATTGAAGCCCCTTCCTCCACACCTCAAGTATGCTTACCTTGAGGATAATCAAAAGTTCCCAGTTATCATTGCAAGAGAACTCACTTCTCAACAAGAGCAACAACTGCTTAGTGTACTAAGAAAGCACAAGAAAGCAATTGGATGGAGCTTGGTAGATATAGTAGGCATTAGCCCTCAAGTTTGTGAGTACAGAATATATTTACAAGAGGAATCAAAACCCGTCCGTCAACCCCAAAGAAGATTGAATCCTACCATCTTAGAAGTTGTCAAGAAAGAAGTGACCAGACTACTTGAAACAGATATCATTTACCCCATCTCAGACAATGAATGGGTCAGTCCAGTACAAGTGGTGCCCAAGAAGTCTGGAGTCACAACAGTCAAGAATGAGTATGGAGAGCTCCTAACAACTAGAGTGCAGAATTCATGGAGGGTTTGCATTGACTATAGGCGTCTCAACCAAGCTACTCGCAAGGATCATTACCCCTTGCCATTCATTGATCAGATGCTCGATCGCCTGTCAGGTAAATCCCATTATTGCTTTTTAGATGGTTATACATGTTACTTTTGAATTCATATAGCTCCTGAGGATCAAAAAAAGACCACTTTTACATGTTCCTTTGGAACATATGCTTATAAAAGAATGCCTTTTGGCTTATGTAATGCACCTGCTACTTTCCAAAGATGCATGAAGAGTATCTTTTCAGATCTTATTGAGAACTGTATGGAAGTATTTATGGATGATTTTAGTGTATATGGTGATTCATTTAACCTCTGCTTGGATAGTTTAACTAGAGTATTAGACAGATGTGTCAGTTCAAACCTTGTATTGAATTTTGAAAAATGTCACTTTATGGTAAAACAAGAGATTGTTCTAGGACATATTGTTTCTAATACTGGTATTTCTGTAGATCCAGCAAAGGTAGATGTCATTTCTAGTTTACCTTACCCCTCCTCCGTGAGGGAAGTCCGTTCGTTCCTTGGCCATGCAGGTTTTTACAGGAGATTCATTAAAGACTTCAGTATGGTAGCATTACCTTTATCCAGACTATTACAGAAAGATATTGAGTTCGAATTCAGTGAGCATTGCATGAAAGCGTTTGATAAGCTGAAGATCGCCCTGACTCAAGCTCCAATTGTGAGAGGACCAGACTGGAGCCAGCAATTTGAAATTATGTGTGATGCCTCCAACCATGCAGTAGGAGCGGCGCTGGCTCAGCGCGAAGGTAAGGATCCTTTCGTAATCGCTTATGCATCTAAGACCTTAGATGCTGCTCAGTCTAATTACACTACCACTGAAAAATAGCTTCTAGCTATTGTTTTTGCTCTGGATAAATTTCGAGCCTATTTAATTGGTACTAAGGTAGTAGTGTACTCGGACCATGCAGCTTTAAAATATTTATTAGCTAAAAAAGAGTCTAAACCAAGATTGATACGTTGGATACTACTGCTACAAGAATTTGATTTAGAAATTAAGGATAGGAGTGGTAACCAGAATTTAGTGGCAGACCACTTGAGTCGCCTTGAGCACATTAAGGATGACTCCACTCCTATCAATGATGCTTTCCCGTTTGATAGCTTGCATGCAGTATCTGAAGTAGTTCCTTGGTATGCACCTGTAGCTAATTATCTAGTTAGTCATACTTTTCCTCCCAATTTTACTAAACATAAAAGAGACAAGATGAAAAGCGAGTCTAAATATTATATATGGGATGACCCATATTTGTGGAGATATGATGCTGACCAGGTAATTAGAAAGTGTGTGCCCCAATAAGAATTTCAGTCTATTTTAGAGGCATGCCACTCTTCTGAGAGTGGAGGACACTTTGGCCCTCAAAGAATAGCTATAAAAATTTTAGACTGTGGATTCTGGTGGTCTACTCTTTTTAAAGATGTTGCTGAATTTTGTAAATCTTGTTCCCCATGCCAAAGGTTTGGTAATATATCCAAGAGGGATGAAATGCCTCAACAAATTATACTTTTCTGTGAAATTTTTTATGTTTGGGGCATTGACTTCATGGGTCCATTTCCAAACTCTAATGGTTACCTTTATATACTGTTAGTTGTAGATTATGTTTTTAAATGGGTGGAAGCAATTCCTACCCATACTGATGATGCTAACACTGTTGTTTCCTTTGTTAGAAACCATATTATTTGCCGCTTTGGATCACCACAAGCAATCGTGAGCGATCAAGGCACTCACTTTTGTAACAGGAAACTGACAGGATTACTGAAGAAGCATGGGATTGTTCATAAAGTAGCAACAGCTTATCATCCTCAGACCAATGGACAAGAAAAAGTATCTAACAGAGAAATTAAATGCATTTTGAAAAAAATAGTAAAGCCTCATAGGAAGGACTGGAGTGCCAGGCTACAAGATGCACTCTGGGCATATAGAACAGCATACAAGACACCCATTGGGATGAGCCCCTTCCACTTAGAATACGAAAAGGCTCGCCACCTTCCAGTAGAGGTGGAACACAAGGCTTTTTGGGCTGTAAGGGAATGTAATATGAATTTTGAAGAATCTGGTGCTGAAAGAAAATTGCAACTAGCAGAATTAGAGAATCTTCGCCTAGAAGCATATGACAATTCCAGGAGATACAAAGAGAAGATGAAGGTTGTCCATGACAAGCATATAAAAAGGAGAGACTTCAGACCAGGGGAGTTAGTTCTTCTTTATAACTCCAGACTGAGGTATATGCCAGGTAAACTAAGATCAAGATGGGAAGGTCCCTACAGAGTAGAAAAGGCAGAGTCATACGAAGTTTTTCACCTGCGTCATCCTTCTAGTTTAAAATTCATCAAGGTCAACAGACATCGCCTAAAGCTTTATCATGGAGAGAAGACGAAGGATCACAAAGAGCTAGAGGTTTTCCTCTTGGAAGACCCACCAACAGAAGCAGAATGAGCCTGAAAAACGTCCAACTTAAGGACGTAAAAGCAAAGTGCTAGGTGAGAGACAACCCACCATGGTATGATCGTTCAGTTTCAGTTTCAGTCTTAGTTTTATTTTTGTTTTTGTTAATGACTCTTCTTATAACCTCTGCATATAGCCTACATTTGCATTTGCATTATGCATAAAAAAAGCACGTGACGCGCAAGCGTCGCTGACGCGTCCGCGTCATAGGTGCTTTCGAAACAGGAAGTAAAGAAGCAGAGAGTCACGCGAAAGCGTGGCTGGAGGCGTGCCTTAGGCACAACCATGCCCATGTGACCGCGTCGCTGACGCGTCTGCGTCATTTTGAAAAATAGCCTCCCCACGCGTCCGCGTGACCCACGCGACCGTGTGCTCCTGCGAAATCGACGTAAAGAGGTGTATGGCAGAGAGTTATGGTGGAGTGGGCTGGAATGATGCTGGAAGCACAAGCCCTACCACGCGAACGCGTGCCCCACGCGTCCACGTCGTTTTTCAAAGTATGGCCATTCACGCGATCACGTCACCCACGCGAACGCATCACCGAAATTTTTGGCAATATGCGTATAAAACAGAGAGTTATGCGTACGCGAGGCTGCACTCGTGCCAATAGCACAAATCAGGCCACGCGATCGCGTGACCCACGCGTCCGCGTCACCTGAACTTATCACACACCACGCGATCGCGTGCTCCATGCGTCCGCGTCGCATGCGGCGCACAGCTTATCCAGATCAGCGCCAATTATCTTATCTTTTCTTCCCAAATCTAAATCTTTTCTTTTCCTTCTTATTTCTTTCTTCTCTCTTCTTCCTTCTTTATTCTTTCTCACTCTTTGCTTTCTCCTCCCTTATTTTTCACATCCATTATCAAGGTTTTTCTTCTTTTTCTTTTTTACTTTCATTATCTATGTTTCTTTTTTCTTTCTTTTTCTTTTTATTCCTTTAATTGGTGTTAAAAATTTAATTGGGTGATTATTTTCCCTTATATTTTGCTTGTGAATTATTGTGGAATTGTTTGACAATTAATATTACTTTTTCAAGGGTTGCTTGCATGTCCAATTTAATACTTTCAATAACATATTCACCATGCATGATATGTGTTTGTGAAAAAGCCCGTATGGCATTGTGCGTTATTTTTATATTACTCTATTACTCTAATGCCTATTTTTCACAAAACCCCTTTTTTATTTTATTAATTAAATATAATTGTCAATACAAACAGATTGTTAGTTTGAAAGGGTTGATAATCTAACTTGGACATTTAATGCTTGATCTATGCTACTCATGTCTTTGCCGGCATGCCAATAAACATCTTGCATTAAATAGCCATCAAATGCACTTGCTATATTTCCATTGATGAACTTTTCATATGTAGTCATGACCATGTGTTAACGACATCCTTCTTTACCGTGCATTGATTATCACCTATACTATCCTCTACCTTGCTCGAACCCTTAGCTTTACATATTAATCTCTCTTTCCCTTTTCAGGATGGCCACCAAGAAAGGTAAAGAGAAAGCTACTCCAAAACCACCAGCAAGGAAAGGAACAAAAAGAGCACTAGTGGCAGAGCCATCTTCAACTGCAGTAAAGCCCTCAACAAAGTGAATCAAGAGGATCATCAAAGTCGATAAAAATGAGAATGCTTTCCCAACAAAGGACACTACGCGGTTCACTAACCGCTACTGTGAGCAGATGTTCCCTATCCTGGCAGAGAGGAATTATAATAACGAATACCTTCTCATCCTCCCGACCAACATTGTTAAATTTGTTGAGCCGCGAATTGAAAGAAGACAATGGGGATTCCTACGGAGATAGTCACGGTAGGTTAACCTTTCATGGGTAGTTGAATTCTACTCCAATTTTCACATGCCAACCATGCAGTCTGTCTATGTCCATCAGAAGCAAGTTCCCATAACAGAAGAGGCCATTCAACGAGCTTTAGATTTTCCCCCTGCACCAGAAGGATTGGACGCATTCTAAGAAGTCTAATCCAAACGCCAGACATACCAATTTGACTGGGACGCCGTTCTCAGAGTAATAGCACAACCTGGCAGCAGATGGACCTATGGATACCATCGATCTCGACCTAAGAGTATATTGGCTTCAGCACTCACCTTGGAGGCTCGAGTTTGGGTACAGATTATGTCCCATTACGTCTTTCTAAGCACTCACGAGTCCTCCTTCACTGCAAACATGGCTGTTCTACTCTGGTGTATCCTTACAGATCAGCACCTCAATTTACCAAGACATATTCGGCATGCTATGGGACACGTACAGATTACGGGCAACCTACCTTTTCCCGCCTTGGTTTCAGATCTAGTCTTAGCAGCCAGAGTCTCCTACAGAGCTGGGGACACCAAGGCCATGATTCCACGAGATTATCAATACGTCCCTAACGGGAAGTATATCAGACCTCCAGCAGCCACTACTAGCCGGCCTGCAGAACCGGCCGAAGATATTCCTACTCCTTCCATATCACAAGCACCTTCAACAAACCAACTGCTCCATCAGATAATTGAGAGGCTAGACCAAATTGACCAGAAAGGAAAGCAAAGGGAGCACTGTAACAAGCACCGATTTACATATCTCAAGGAGCTACTTGTTGGTCACCACCCACCTGAAGAAGACCCAGACACCCCAGATTCCACTTCATTTACCAGCACAGGGAGCCATGATGGTCCCGATTGTGGAGATGCTGCTACCAGCCCCCTTTGTTCCTGACTAATGGCACTGAGGACAGTGCCAAGTTTTAGGTGTGGGAACGTCGGTCAGTACCTGACTTCCGGAGGTAATTTCTCTTTCTTAACACCAATAAAATAGGATATTTAATTATTTTTCTTTTATTAGGATAGTATAGATAGCATAATAATAAGTAATTGCATGCATATTCTATTTGGTTAGAAAATAATAAGTTTCTTTTTAAGACCCTATTTTTGAAAAAATTCACTAATTTAAATCAAAACTTTTGTGTTAAACTTGTTTGGAAATTGTATTTGGAACATAGTTAAAAGCTAGAACACACAACCTGTGAGACTTGAGCCTAATGACATGGTTACAATATTTAACCATAAAATTTTATTCTTGTATGTTTACTTCTCTATAATTGTGATCTATATTTTGTTCCATCCTATATGTCCAATATTTAATGTGTTATATGCATGCATATGATTGAGGCCATCAATTGATTATTAACTCACTTATCCTAAATAGCCTACCCTTTCAATTACCTTTGTTAGCCACTTTGAGCCTTTTAATCCCATTTGTTCTATATTTTACCACATTACTAGCCTTAAGCAGAAAAATAAGTAATACTCCAAATTGAATCTTTGGTTAGCTTAAGATAGAAATTGTGTGTCAATTAAGTATGGAAAAATTGTGGGAACATGGCTTAATAAGGGAATGTGTCATGATAAAATATTAGGAATTTGGGTACCTACTCATGTGAAACAAAGAAAAATTATAAATCCATGTGCATTGGCAATGTTATTTTTATGCTGCAAAAATAAATAAATAAATAAATAAAATCCCAAAAATATTCAATTAAATAAGTAATTAGATAAATGAATAAGGGGGCAAAATTACTCCAATGTTAAGCCTAATGAAAAATCAATGCACATGTGATACAAGTTAAAAGAAGAGTTGATGCATGAGTATGTAATACAAAAGTGGAAAAACTTTGGGTAACCAGGCATGAATTTAAAAGTATAGAGTGTATGTATAGGTAAGAGCTTAGGTTAATCAAGGATTCAATTTATAGCTCACTCAGCCATATATATACCCTCACCTTTACCTTGGCCCCATTACAACCTTAAAAAGACCTCATGATGTTTGCATTGGTACATTAAATACTTGTTGATTGCTTAGGTGAAGAACAAGGTTTAGAAAGAATGATTAGAGAAGAGCAGAGTGATTATCCTATACACTAGAGTGAATAGAGTGCATATACATCATCAGTGAGGGTTTAATGCTTAATTCTGTGTTCCCTACTTTCATGAGCTGTCTTCTTACAAGTTTAATTGCTTTTACTGTATAATTTGAAATTAGTGGAATTTGATTTATTTTTGTCTTAAAAGAACTTATTTATTTTTTTAACTAAGTAGACAAAATCATTTTATCATATAGTTGCATTCATATACATAGGTTTCATTGCATTACATGAGTCTTACTTTTTCCCTACTCATTTATTTTATCTCCTTAAGCTAAGCATGAGGACATGCTAATGTTTAAGTGTGGGGAGGTTGATAAACCACTATTTTATGGTTTATCTTGTGTTTAATTGAGTGGTTTTTATCAAGTCATCACCCACTTATTCATACTAATTGCATGATTTTACATTTTCCTTCCTAGTATTGTTTTATGATTGAAAACTTACTTCCTAGAGATCTTTAATTTATGTATTTTAATTCTCCTTTATACCATTCGATGCCGTGATCTGTGTGTTAAGTGTTTCAGGCTTTATAGAGCAGGAATGACTTAGAAAATGGAGAGGAAGCTTGTAAAAATGGAAGGAACACAAGAAACTAAGGAGATGACTAGCGAACACCGACGCGCGCGCATGGCTCACGCGAGCGCGCGGAATGGAAAAATTGCAGCGACGCGTGCGCGTGCCTGACGCGTACGCGTGGATCGGAGTCTGAACGAATGACACAAACGTGTGGGCGATGCGTACGTGTGACAATGAAAATCACTGAATGACGCGAACGCGTGGACGACGCGTACGCGT
Organism: Arachis ipaensis; assembly: GCF_059453495.1. Lineage (NCBI taxonomy): Eukaryota > Viridiplantae > Streptophyta > Magnoliopsida > Fabales > Fabaceae > Arachis > Arachis ipaensis. Next base: position 135,969,389 of record NC_142440.1, on the reverse strand, counting down.
GACCTGCGCGATCTGCAGAATTAACAGAAAACGCTGGGGGCGATTTCGGGCCGCATTTTGACCCAGTTTTTGGCCCAGAAACACAGAATAAAGCCAGGGAACATGCAGAGACTCAACACGACACAAAGACACACATTCACATATTCTCATTAGGATAGTTTTAGGTTTTTAGATCTGAATTTAGAGAGGATTACTTCCCATCTAGGTTCCCTTTACATTCATAGTTAATTAGTTTTATGCTTTTGGATATTGAAGAAGTCATTACCTTCGTTGAAGATACTATTCTAGTTTGTTTTCTTACTTAATCTTTTATTTATTCCATATTCTTAATTATTGTTTAAAGTAGTAATTAGATTATTTTCATGGATTGTTAATGCAAAGGATTACCTTTACCTTTAATTAATTTAATTTAATTCATCACGTCTTCTATTATTTTTATGAGCGTTATATTCATGTCAATAGAGTAGATTCCATACTTGACATGGGGTTGATTAGAAGGAGACACTTGAGTTGGAAGGCTTAGGTGTTGATTAATATGTAAGTTGTTGGCTAGTTCTGTATTTACTAACGCTAGACCTTCCCAAAGAAGAGGACTAAGATTTGCGAATAAGAGTTAGCTCAATCACTTGACTTTTCTTTATTTAGTAAGGGTTAACTAAGTGAAAACGACAACCTTTTTAATTCTACACTTAAGAGATCCCAATAAGGATAGAACTTCCAATTAATCATTCCCCTAGTCAAGGCTTTTTATTTAGAATATTAATAATCATTCTTAGTTTTTGTTGCTTTAATTTACAATTATTTAATTGCTCGTTATTCAACTCTCAAACTCTCGTGGAAATTCCTAATTAATAAAATAGCACCCTTCCTTGCAACTCGTTAGGAGACGACATGGGATTCATACTCCCAGTATTTTTATTCTAAATTTTTGTGACACCCTTTTTAAATTAGTGAGGCGAATTTTAGCTGGTTAAGAGCTATACTTGTAATGCTGTTCTCTTATTAGAAATCTCTTAATTGGCCTAACTTCTGCCACGCACCAATAAGTTCGGTTGCTAAACCTTGGACTGTCCCCTGTTGCGTATTCCCGAGAGTCTATGCATAGCTTTTTCTCATATATAAAATTTGCTTAATGGGGGTATCCTTCCCGAGAATTTATACGTGCCCGGTCACCCTTACGACGTAGAGTCAATAGAGTATCGAGTCTCAACCTGAAATACGTAGTGGCAAGCCACGGTATTTTACCCATAAAAACTCGTATATCAGATAAAATAAGTGCAAAAGCCTCATTGTCATTCATATTAATTCATAATCATTGCATAATCATTAATTCATGATCATTTTTGTACTTCCTTAACAATCCATATCAAGTCAAACATCATTCATGCCATATCTCACATTTTCTCAAATCATTTTACTTTGAAACCAAAATCAAACTCATATTTGTCTCAATTTTCAAAATTCTCATATCTCAAATTATTTCAAGCTCATAAACCACTTTACTTTATGTAACATTTTCTCAAAACTTTCAAATAATTTCAAAATCATATCAAGTGGTAATTTTCTTTGAAAAGATTCAAAATTCTTCACTTTAAAATCATTTGTTTAACTACTTTAAATCGGAGTTGTCTGTAACACCCTAACTACCAAAGCTCACGCTTCCGGCTGCGCGACTCTGATAGCTTGGACATTACGATGACACTCATACTATTTAATACTAAAATATGAGCCTGTTTAAAACTTTAAACCGTAATACCGCTCCCAAAAATACTTTCATTCGATAACGTACATCCATAAATACCATACATCTTACAAAAACTCATAAAGAGTACATACATATATACACTTATATACATAGATAATATTACAAGCATTATCCAATACAGTCCCTATCCCTCTTACAGAATATATCAAGATAAAGGCGAGTGTACAATAAACCATAACTAAAACAATACAAAGCATCTCAACAACAACTAAATAACTCTTCGTGGCTTCTGCGCCCATATCCTGAAAGGGGGAAAAATATAGGGGGTGAGAACATCATCCTCGAAAAGGTTCTCAGTAGAGGGTTTTTGGGAATTACTGTAATAGGATACGTGAAGATAAACCATACTAGTGATTAATAACCGTCTTATGCCTCTTTTCAAAAACAACGGTTTTCAATAAAAGTAAAGTCGGAAATCTTTTCTGAAAGAGGAACCGTTCAATTCTCAAAAACATCAAAATCCTTTCAAAAAGGTTTATCTATGCTGAACCAAAATAGCCTTTCATATTTTTCCAAACCATAAACACACAAAACCGAAACCAACCATCGGTCCATCTTATTTCAACCACGGCCCTAGGCCCAAACAATCCAACAGAGTCCCAGTTGCAAACACAAATAGGAAGTTCAAGCACAAACAGACAGTTACAGCAAGTAAAAAAATTAGCAGTTAATCACATAGGCAAACCAAGTACAATATGCACACCCAAACAATGTCACATAGATGCATATGATGCATGCCTGTCCCTAGTGGCTGATGATATCACCTGTTGGTTATAGAGCCAACCCGACAAGTCCTGGTAGCTAACCATTGGACTGTCCCTTTGTCGTGTCTCCTAACTCGAGTTATACTCAATATAAACTTGATCATAATCATGATCCATATCCATCACTCTCACTGGTGAATATTTATGGGGGTGAGCTCGTCCGAAAATTTCACAGTGCCCGGCCACCCTGACGACATAGGGTCAAAAGAGCTTCGAGTCTCCACCTGGAGCACGTGGTGGCTAGCCACTGCTTTCTCCTAGGAAAACTCAAATTTCCGATAGTGAAAGTGCAAATCACAATTATCAATATCTCAGCATATATACTTTCATTCTCAGCCATGGATCAACATCCATCTCAGCCATCCGACTCTCGGTTCAATCCAGAACCAGCCAATATTCATATCATACACAGCCATTCCGGCTCACGGTTCAATCAAGAACCAGCCATTATTCATAATCATACACAGCCATTCCGGCTCACAACAAAATAGCACTTCCACCATTCAACATCATCAAATTCATAAAACCGGCATTTGAGCCATAAATAACTTTTCTCAATTCATTTCACTTTGAAATCAGATTTCAACTCTTTTCAGCCTTAGCTTTAAAGATCTCATTTCTCAAACTATCTCAGGTTCATAAGCCACTTTTACTCAAGGAAAATTCCCCTTTTAAAACAAGCCACTCTCGGCTTCCTCTTTCCAAAACTTCCAAAACCAAGGAAAGTTAAAGATTCCTTTTGAAATATTCAAAACCATCCATCCAACAATGGAATTTATAACAAAATTTTCTCGGCAGAGTCTCAAGTCTTTAAGGGAGAATAACATAACTCATTTGCCAAATTCATTTAAAATCATTAAAACCTTGGCTTTTCGATTTGAGTAATAAAATAGGGTCTAAGCCAAAACGAGTCACGTAATTATTTACTTCTTTCAAAGCCCTTTCCTTTACTTAGGCGAAACCGACTTCAACCCCCATGATAATTTCTAGAACGTTTCAACTGTTCAAAATTGTTTTAGTCTTGCAAGAATTCAGAATTTAAAGAGTACTTAAAACCTTGTTCAAAACATTTCAAAATGAAACTTGTCAATAGACATTCAGGTTCTTTCAAGGTCATTGAAACTCCTCTAATTGAAACCCTCAAGTCAAATTCAAAGGCATTGCCCTTGTCACATTTAAAACAGCTTTAAAACATAAGTTTCATCTAAATAACTTTCTCCTGAAAGAGATACAATGCCTTTCTTAAGAAGCAAGACTAAATCACAATTTCCTCTTTAGTAATTCATTTCAAAAGCATGAATCATCCTTTTTTTGATAATTCAAATAAAATAGTAGAAGTCTTTAACTCATCGTTTTTCCAAACAACATTTCAATAAAGACTCGGATGTTATAGAAATTTCGGCAGCATCTCCCCTAAAACTTGGACTTTGCCACCCGGTTCGGGTCCCAACTAAACCGTTCCACAATCCTTTTCAACAGTCCAGAATCCAAAATCAATTCAAAATCAAGCTAAATCCAACAGTCGCCTCATTGGCATATCTCAAGAAAACCGTTTCAAAATCACACCAATATCAACCAAATTAACTCATTTCCAAAGCTTTAAAGAAATGGTTCAGCAACAATCATTTATCAAACCAGATCATTTAAAGCAAGCCAGGTTGAATTCAAGAGTGAATTCTATTTTTCACATTCTCAATAAAATTAACTCAAATCAATTCTCAACGGGTTAAACTCAATCTCAAAGCTTTAAAAGAATCAACTTGAAAAGTATTTCGTTTCACAAAACCACACAACAATTCAACCAACAGACGTTCATAACCAACCAAGGCAAATCAAGCCATACATAAGGCCGATACAATCACCAAATACACGTTCACTCACATCAGTATCCATATGTAATAATTCCAATATATAAAATATAATTTTTGGAAAGAGCCCCTACCTCAAAACGCAAATTCCATAACCCAAACGTCTCTCAGAGTCCTTTTCACCTCATCTCGAAATCACAATCAAAATCCCAGCTCTGCGTGTTTTTCTCAATATAAGAAACAGCCTCAGCGCCACATATAAGCTCAGCTACTACTTCCTAACACATCAATATCGCGGAAATCTTAAAACTCATGACTGAAAACAAATGGCGAGGATCTCCGAGATAAAACACTTACTGAAATAAAAGGAATGACACGGCAGCCTCCGCAACACTTATGCAACACAAAATCACCGGAACTCAAACCTACATTACCAAGCCTCAAGGTCTTTAGCCAAACATAACCGAACGCTAAAGCAGGGGTTTTCACAACGCGAAATACTTACTATACTAACAAGCGAAGTAGCTACGACTTCGAATTGCCCCGACAAAAGATCCGTGAGAGGCCAGAAGCTCCGGTGGCCCAACAGCAGCTTTAATTCCGACGCGCAAATACCGGGACTCAACCTTGTGTAACCAACGTCTCAGAATTTCTAACGGATTATAACAGAGTACTCAATTGAAGGGGTTTCGGAAGCAAAAATGCTTACCAAGAAAGACTGGTTCTGGCGGCCATGATACTGCTCCCGGCAGCCAAGGGCGCGGTGGCCATGACAACAACGGCAACTGAGCTCCAACGGTGGCAGAAACCCCTCCTACTTACCCATTCCGGTCTCCTTCTCCCCAGCAGCAACAAGGCAGTGGCAGAGCCTTCACAGCGGCGGCGACAGCTTAGCAACAGCAGAGGGGTGGCAGAACCTCTTACCACCATAGCGCCTCATCTTCCCTGCAACCTCCTTCTCTCTCCTCGAAGCTCGACGACGGCAGCATTCTGACGCAATGGCGATAGCACACAGCGGCGCAGCTCCGCGTGGTGGTTCACGCTCCTCCTCGCGTGACCTTCCTTCCTTCTTGCGCTCCCTTTGCGCACGAGCTCTCCCTCTCGTCGTCGCGATTCTCTTCAGGTGACGGAACGAGGTGATGGATGGCAGAACCACGACTGGGCAGGAACGACGACATGTCTTTGGCGGCGACGCTCCTCGCGGTTCCGGCGACAGGGAGGACGGCGTCTCCCTCCCCTCTGAGCCCATCGTCTCTCAGACCTCCCTTTCAGCTTCTCTTCTTTCTCATTGCAGCGTTGCTGCTGCTTCTGATTGTGTTGCGTTTGTGTGAATGGAAGGAGGAAGGGAAACAGGTTGAGTGTGGCGGCTGGGTTGGGAAGGATTAGGGTTTCATGCCTGTGAGTTTGCTGAGGGCGAAAGGGGGAAGAGTCTGCTGCTGCGGCTGTGTGTGTGTTTTCACAGCAAAGAGGATGAATGAGAGGCTGGTGGCTGCGCAGCGTGAGGAGAAGGGTTTTAGGGGATGGTGTATCCAAATTAGGGTTAGGGACATTTTGGTAATTTCTAATAAAATTGGGAATAATATAGTAATTGAAATCCAAATTAAATCCAACACTAATTGTATATAGAAAATACTATTTGATCATCAATTTTTACAAATTACTTTCAATAAAATGCCCGAATCAAATAATCAGAAATAATATACTTAATTTCTTCATTTTCCAAAATAGCAGTATTAATATTTAAAATATTACTTATCTAATCCAAATCATATAAAATCCTTATTATTTCATAACTATCAACTTTATAATTCAAATATAGAAAATAATCCAATAATTGTAAAATTGGATAATAATCATAACTTATCTCAAATTCAATAAATCAAAACTTGCCTTAATTATCTTCAATAAAATAATTTCTGAAATTAAGGCTACAGAAATACTGAATTTGAAATTAGCTAATGATAGCCCTTTTTCAAAAGCTCTGGGTCTTACATTGTCAATCAACTATTTCGGCAAAGTTTCAAGACTTTAAGGGAGAACAACCAAATCCCCTTCCTTAAGTTCATTAAAATTCTTAAAACTCATGTTTTCTTGGTTTGAATTAAATCAAGTGAAATCCAAATAAAACCAAATCATTTAGAACAAAAAAAAATCCGTTTGAACCAGAAACAATCTTCAATTTTGTTCCTTAAAACCAATTCCTTGACTTTTCCAAAACATCGTAACGGATTCATTCGATCAAAGTCTATTTTCTTTTAAATTCACTAAAACTCCTCCGAATGAAATTCTTAAATCAAAATTCAAAACATAAACCTTTCTCCCATTCAAAACAGCCTCAAAACATATGACTTTTTTAAGTGACTTGCATCCAAAATATAATACTTTTCTTAAGAAACAAAGCTCAATCAGATTTTCTAAATAACATTTCAAATAAAATTTCAGATTTTATAGAAATTTCGGCAGCACCTCCTCTAAAACTTAGACTTTGCTACCTTTTTTGGTCCAAACCAAAACATTCCGTAACCCCTTTCAATGGGTTCAAAACCAAATTAGTTTCTAATAAAACAGAATTCAGACTTTCAAAATATCGAAATCACTTCAAATCAACCAAGTCAAAAATGTCCAATTTAACAAAATCAATCAATAATGCAATCAAACAGACAACCATATTCATGCAAGACAAACCAGACAATTCATAAGACTTACATAATCACCAGAAATGAATTTCGTACATCATATCAATTTATTACAATTCCGATTTAAAATAAATTAGTTATTTTAAAAAAAGCTCCTACCTCGATTGCGACTTAACCACGTGACAAAAACTCTTTTTTTCTCAGCCCGCAACAACACAGCATCAACCACAGTTCCTTACTGCTTCCACAACAATAGCCGCAACTTTAATCGCGATATGAAATAACCAAAATTCACCCCTAAAGCAATAACGCCATAAATTCCTCAATAACGTATAGCAGAAAAGAGACTAAACTAGTTTTCGGAAGCAACTTACTGAAATCGAGAATAAGTGGGGGAACGAAGCCGCAGCAGCTCTGATGAGCTCCAGCAGCGATCAGAACTCCGGTGGCGGCGGCTGTAACAACATGCAGTGACTATAACATTACAGAAATTCAAAACAGAAACAAAAACTAAAAACACCCGTATCGACAGTGGATCTCGGCGACAACAGCTTCGTTCACCGGCAACAGAGGCATACCCGGGTGCCAGAGGCTCCAGCAGCGGCGAATCTAGCGATGACGGGTCCTTCAGTGGCGGCAGAATGCAACTCCTCTTCTCTTTCGCATTCGGACTCCCGATGGCGACACACTCCACGGCGGTAGAAACATGCATGAACGGCGGCGACGTCTTCCCCTCTCATTGGCTCGTGCTCGGTGGCGACGGACTTCACGGGGAGGGCGACGACGGCGACATGAGCCCCCACGGAGATGACGACGGACGCGAGTTCAGTGGCAGCTTCTCTCCTGTGCGCGTCTCTGCTCTCTGACGACCGCAATGGCGACATGACAGTGCGGCTGTGGCGAGGTGGCGGTTCTGAGCAGCGCGGCGGTGGTGCGACGGCTCCTCTTCTCCCGGCGCCCTCCCTATCTCTCGGGTCTCCCTCTTCTTCCTTCCCCTTTCTTTCTTTCTTTCTTTCTTTCTTTCTTTCTTTCTTTTCCTTTCAGAACTGTGTGTGTGTTGGTGAGGGTGAGTGTGAGAGAGATGAGTGTAGTGTGTTAGGATTTAGGATGGTGTGGGTTAGTTTAGGTATTTTTATTAAAAATAGGGGTAGTAGTGTAATTTTATAAAATAAATAAAAAGAATAAAATAATAATTAAAAACTAAATTAAATGTAAAATATCCATCTTTAAAATACCTTTTAATTACCAATTTGTAAATTATTTTCCGTTAAATACTATTTTAATAAAAATTGGAGATAAGTAAATTAATTCTCCTTTATTTATAAAATAAGAATAAAAATATATATGTTAAAATTAAAGCATATAAAATACTCATTATTTTTAAATTATGAAAACTCTAAATTATAAATAAGAATTTGCCCTGTTTATATACAAAATCTCAAAAATATAATCTCAAGTAAAATATAAAAAATTATAAATAATTTATTAATAACTTTTCAAAATTCGGGTTTTATAGTGCACGCAAGTTCTTCTTCCTCCTCTTTCTCCTTCTTCTTCTTCCAAATTTGCACACGCAGGTTCTTCTTCTTCTTTCCCAATATTGTGTCTTCTTCTTTTTCTTTTCCTTTTTTGTTATTGTCATCATCAATAACACTAACATTTTACTAATATCTTTATTAGCTTTTATTTTCTCTGATGTCATCATTAAATAATTTTGGTTTATTTTTTAGTTTATTTCGGTTCATTTATGTGTTAATTGAAGTTCACTTGATACTATTGATAAGTATTGACCAAATTTTTTATTTTTTAAGTAATTTTGATTTATTTCTTAGTTTAATTGAGGTTCATTTGAATCCAAAAATAAATTCGATGTGTTTTTATTAATGATTGAGTCTTTTTAACTGTTTGTTCAAATTTGAACTAATTTCGAGTCATTTGTGTACTAATTGAGGTTCACTTGCTGCTGTTGATAAGTATTGACCAAATTTTTAAGCAAAGAAGAATGAAACTATTCATTATCACTTTATTCAATGACATTAGATTCCACTCTATTCCATTCAAATAGTTCAATTTTGAAAAAGCAGTAAAAAAGACTCAATCATCAAGCAAAACACATCGAATTTATTTCTGGATCCAAATGAACCTCAAATAAACTAATAAATAAATTGAAATTATTTAAGGAATAAAAAACTTGATCAAAACTTAACCGTAGCATCAACTGAACCTCAATTAACACACAAATAAATCGAAATTAGTTTAGTTTTGACTCAATCATCAACAAAAATACATACAATTTATTTTTGGATCCAAATGAACCTCAATTAAATTAAAAAATGAACCAAAATTACTTAAGAAATAAAAAAATTTAGTCAATACTTATCAGCAGCATCAAGTGAACCTCAATTAATTCACAAATGAATCGAAATTAGTTCAATTTTGAACAAGCAATCAAAAAGACTTAATCATCAACAAAAATACATCGAATTCATTTTTGAATCCAAATGAACCTTAATTAAAAAGAGAAAAAGAAAAAATGTAGCAACAATAAAAGAATGATGATTGAGAGAAAACACGCGAAGAAGAAGAAGAAGGAACGCGAAGAAGAAGAAGGAGAAAGGCGGAGGAGGAGGAGGAGGAGGGGGAACACGAAGAAGAAAGAACGCGAAGATGAAGACGAAGAAGCGTTATTGAAACACGTGCGTGTACACGTTGGTGTAATGAAAGTGGTTTTTGTTGAGTTTGGACCTGTTTGATTGAACTTGGATACAAAAATGCGAATATATTTTTATTTTAATTTAAGTTATTTAAATATGAGAATAAATATAATTGTGAATTTAATTTATATTTAAAAAATTTAAATTAAATAGATATTTAAATATATTTCAGTTTTATTATATATTTAAATTTGAATTTAAATATATTTCAAATTTAGATATATATTTAAATTTGACGTTAAATATTTTGGTTTTATTTATAAATTTAAATTGAAATTTAAATATATTTCAAATTTAAATATATATTTAAATTTGACTTTAAATATATTTCAGTTTTAATTAAATATTTAAACTTGAATTTAAATAAAATTTAAATATCTGAAAATACATATTTATAATTTAAAATTAAATATTTTTTGAATTTAAATATATATTTAAATTTGAAATATATTTTGATTTTAATTATATATTTAAATTTGAATTTAGATATATTTAAATATATATTTATAATTTGAATTTAGATATGAATTAAACATTTTTCGAATTTAACTATATATCTAAGTTTGAATTTAAATATATTTTTAATTTAAATATATATTTAAAACTAAAAATACTTTTAATTGTTAGTTTAATATATATTTAAATATGAATTTAAATATATATTTAGCTTTGATTTCAAACGTTTTTTAATTTAAATATATTTTATATTTTTTATAAATATTTAAATATAATAAATTTAAAAATACAGTTTGTGTATTGACAATACACGGTTTATGTATGGTGAGGTGTGACTACTTTAATATTTAAGTAATACAATATGTATTCTCTTTATAAATATTTAAAAACGAAATCTGTCCTCTGCGTATTGTTGTTGATGATTAAAGAAAAAAAAATTTACTCTGACAATTTGTCTTCTGCAAATTCTACAACCGCTAAAATTTTGCAAAACACTATAACTTCCAATATTAAAGTATTACACCAAACATTTCCCAATATCTATAAAAATGAACCGCCAAAAGCCTCCCATGGCCCGAGGGACCAAATCTAAAACCTTCCTTGGGACAAACGGTTCATCCAAAGTTGGCCGATGGACGTCTAGGAATGACTAGCCACGGTGGTGGTTAGCTTGCATAATTCAGGGTCATTCTGTGGTTAGCTATAGTTGATTGGTGTGTGTCGTCCAGCAATCATGGTAGGTAAGCAGTTGGTTGGTTAGGGTGGGTTAGCAAGCATTTGGTTAATTGGTCAGTGTCGTCATGTCGATCACTGGGCAGCTGATTGGTTGGCAGCATGGATTGTGATGGCTTGGAGTAGGTCAACGATTAGTCGGTCGAGTAGTGAATTAGTTTATGATTGATTAGTTAGTTGTTCAATCAGTTGATGGGAGATTGCTCGATGGCCATCCCGTCAGTTGATGGTCAATCTGTTAGTTGGTTTGCCAACTTCAGTCATTGGATTTATACCGTCAGTCAGTCAGCGATTGGCAGTAGTTCATTTATTAGTCAACAGTCATTTTTAGTCTATCGGTCATTTGTTGCGCATCCACTACAAGAAAGTCGCTGGATACCGTTGGATTTAGCGGCAGAATAAATCCGATGGTATCAATCTTGTTGGTAATTATTTACCGACAAATTTTTTTATCCGCCGCTAATTATCGATGGATTTAGCGGCAGATGTAAACATTTAGTTGACAAAATTCTAGAGCTTGTTACCGTCGGATTTATTTTTCCGATAAATCCGATAATAATATATTATTTATTATTAATAATTAAATTAATAGTTACCAGCGGATTTAACCGACAATAAACTTAAATTTTAATTTTTTAAAATTTATTTGAGAATTCAATATATAATTTTAAATATTTAAATTTAATAATTTCTAAACTAACAAAATTTATAATAATTTGTCTATAAATTTTTAGTTAAAAGTCGTAATAGATCCACATACAATAAGCCAAACAACTTTTTATAGTCAACTTGGCAATAATTTCATGCCTTATATCATAATTAGAAGGAAGTAGTTAGCAAACAAGTCAAACAACAAAAAAAAAACTACAAATAAATGAAGCAAAATGAGATTCATATATAATACAACAATATATTGTGTACGTGAAACAAAAGGATTATAGTGTCTTTAGCCTTTGAATGACTACAACAATACAAAACCCAACTGTTAATAACAGGAACAATTAACAACAACCCAAATTCGAGTGCAAGGCAATCAATGAATTGTTCTTGAAGATTCTACAAAATTTTGAAGCAACATGTACAAAAATAGCACCAATATTATTTTAAACAAAAATGCAAGATACAATAATAGAATGAGCAGTGAATCAACAACATAAGCAGTGTAATTTTTCATCAAACAGTAAGTCAGTAATAGAGTTATAAATTTAAAATTTATCATTAAGCACAAATAGTAAGTAAAGCCAATCAACCAAGAACAAACACTAAAGACTCATTGAGCATTCGAGAAAAAAAAAAGAATTAAAGGAATATTGAATCAATAATCAATCAATAATCAAATCACATCACAAAACTAGCACCAATATTATTTTAAACAAAAAAGCAAGATACAATACAGAATGAGCAATAAAATAGTAACATAGGCAGTACAATTTTTCATCAAGCAGTAAGCCAGTAATCGAGCTATTAATTTAAAATTTATCATTAAGCATAAACAATAAATAAAGCCAATTAACCAAGAACAAATATTAAAGACTCACTGAGCATTCGAGAAAAAAAAAAGAATTAAAGGAATATTTAATCAAATAATCAATCAATAATCAAAGCACATCACAAAAAAATAGCACCAATATTATTTTAAATTAAAATACAAGACACAATAATAGAATGAGCAGTAATTCAATAACACAAGTAATGTAATTTTTCATCAAGCAGTAAACCAGTAATAATAAAATTATCAATTTAAAATTTATCATTAAGCACGAATAGTGAGCAAAGCCAATTAACTAAAAACAAGCAATAAGTACTCACTAAGTAGAATTCAAGAAAGAAAGAATCAAAGAAACATTTAATTAATAATCAATCAATAATCAAAGCACAATTAATCTAAGCATAATGAACTCAAAAAAAAAAAAAAAAAAAAACAACAACAACAACACATCACATCACTTAATCATTAATCAATAAAAACACAAAACATTAGCAGTGAGCACTAGCACTAGCACTAACAGCGAGCATAAAAAAGCGATCATTGACCATCGAAGAACGTGCATGAAGAGGGTTTAATTTCTGAATAGCTCGTAAAAAAAAAAAAAGAACAAGTGTAAGACTCAGAACCTTTGAAAAGTCTTTTTATTATTAAGTCTTAAATCATATCGTTATTTATAGCCTTAATTTCAGAAATTATTTTATTAAAGATAATTAAGACAAGTTTTGATTTATTGGATTTGAGACAAGTTATGATTATTATCCAATTTTATAATTATTAGATTATTTTCTATATTTAATTATAAAGTTGATATTTATGAAATAATAAGAATTTTATATGATTTGGACTAAGTAATTAATATTTTAAATATTAATACTGTCATTTTGGAAAATGAAGAAATTAAGTATATTACTTCTAATTAATTTGGTTGGGACATTTTGTGGAAAATAATTTGTGAAATTGATGAGCAAATAGTATTTTCTATATATAATTAGTGTTGGATTTAATTTGGGTTTCGATTACTATATTGTCCACAATTTTATCGAAAATTACCATAATGCCCCTAACCCTAACTTTTGAAAATAAAACCCTAAGTCTTCCCAAACCTAGCCGCCAAAACCCTACTCCAATTGCCCTCTTCTCAGACCCAGCAGCAATGATACCAACCTTTCCCTTTCTCAAATCAGTCGCAGCAGTAAAGGGGGAAAGAGATGCAGAAGAAAAACGGACCAAGGAAGAGGGGGCAGAGCTGCGATCAGGAGAGGAGGTGAGCCACGCTGCTGCCTCCGTTCAGCCCGTCGCCACTGAGCCGTCCTTGTCGCCGATGACGGAGAACCGAGAGAGAGGAACGTGCGAGGAGAGGAAGGCGCCGTGTCTGGAAGCTGCACCGTCGTTCTTACTACACCGCCGTCATCCTTGCCATAGAGCCAGTCGCCGTCCTTTATGGCAGAGAGAGAGAGAGAGAGAGAGAGAGAGCACGATAGGGGAGCCCTGTTAAAGCCGGTCTGCTGCCTCTATTTCCGCCGCTGTGTCACGAAGAAGAGAGAGAGTCGCGCCACACCTCAGTCACTACTAATCCACCGAAGCTGGCGCACGAGAAGAGGGGAAGGGACGCTGCCTTGCATCGTCGTTGGCGTGCCTGGGCGCTGTTGCTGCGAACGTGCCGTCGCCGGAGCTGGGTGGTTGCTATCATGGGAACCGTGAAAGGAAGGAGAAGCCGTGCCGCTGTTCTGGCCGCCGGAGCTTCTATGGCAGTCAGAAGCTGCCACTGCCCAACCAGCTGCAACAGGGGTTGTCTCCTGTCATGTATGGCTGCCGGAGAAGCTGTTGTGGCCGCCGGAACCATCACCGGAACTTCTGCAGTTTGATTCAGTCTTTAATCCTTTCTCACGGTAAGCATCTTCATTCCAGAGCTCTTGAAAATCAATATGCTGCTATATTTGGCCACAGATTCTGAGGCTTTGTAACATAGGGTCAAGCTCCGGTTATTGCGGGTCACGATTAAAGCTGCCGCCAAACCGGTTCAGAGACCGCCGCTGTTTGGTTCATTCGTTCCTTCTTCGTTTCGGTAAGTATGTTTTGGAAAGACTCGCGTTAGTATTTCGTTGTGTTGGTTAATGATTATGAATTTTGGTAACATGGGGGTAAAGTCCTGATTGTTTTATGTTGCGATTAGAGTTGTTGAGATTGTTGCGAAAGTGGCTGGGAGCTGAGATTTTGGTTGTTGATTTCGGGTTGAGGCGAAAAGAACTCATGAGGCGTTTGGATTGTGGAATTGCGTTTTGAGGTAGGGGCGCTTTCCAAAAACTATATTTTATATATTGGAATTATTACATATGAATACTGTTGTGAGATATTGTGTATTTGGTGATTGTATCTGCCTTATGTGTTATTTGATTGACTCGAGTGATTATGGATGTTGGTTTGGTTGAATTGTTGTGCGGCTTTGTGAAATGTAATGTTTTGAGGTTGATTCTTTAAAAGATTTGAAATCTGAGTTTAATCCGTTGAGGATTGGTTTGAATTGAGTCAATTATTTTGATGATGTGAAAAATAGAATACCCTCTTGAATTCAGCCTGGCTTGCTTTAAATGATCTGGTTTTTGATAAATGATTGTTACTGAACCGTTTCTTTAAAGCTTTGGAAATGAGTTTATTCGGCTGATAACGATTTGATTTTTTAAACGGTTTCCTTGAAATATGGAATTGAGATGACTGTTGGATTTGGCTTGCCTTGAACTGATTTTGGAATTCGAGCTGTTGGAAAAGGATTGTGGAATGGTTTGGTTGGGACCCGAACCGGGTGGCAAAGTCCAAGTTTTAGGGGAGATGCTGCCGGAATTTTTATAAAATCTGAGTCTTTATTAAAATGTTATTTGGAAAAATGATGAGTTAAAGACTTCTACTATTTTAATTGAATTATCAAGAAAAGGATGATTCATGCTTTTGAAATGAATTATTAAAGAGGAAATTGTGATTTAGTCTTGCTTCATAAGAAAGGCATTGTATCTCTTTCAGGAGAAAGTTAATTAGGTGAAACTTATGTTTTAAAGCTGTTTGAAATATGACAAGGGTAATGCCTTTGAATTTGACTCGAGGGTTTCAATTAGAGGAGTTTCAATGACTTTGAAAGAACCTAAATGTCTATTGACAAGTTTCATTTTGAAATGTTTTGAGAAAGGTTTTAAGAACTCTTTGAATCCTGAACTTTTGCAAGACAAAAAATTTTGAACAGTTGAAACGCTTTAGAATTTGTCATGGGGGTTGAAGCTGGTTTTGCCTAAGTAAAGAAAACGGCTTTGAAAGAAATAAATGATTACGTGACTCGGTTTGGCTTAGATCTTATTTTATTACTCAAATCGGAAAGCCAAGGTTTTAATGATTTTAAATGAATTTGGCGAAATGAGTTATGCTATTCTCCCCTAAGGACTTGGGACTCTGCCGAGAAACTTTTGTTACAAAAATCCCATTGTTGGATGGGTGATTTTGAATGTTTCAAAAGGAATCTTTAACTTTCTATGGTTTTGGAAGTTTTGGAAAGAGGAAGCCGAGAGTGGCTTGTTTTAAAAAAAGGGAATTTTTCTTTAGTAAAAGTGGCTTATGAGCCTGAGATAATTTGAGAAATGAGATCTTTAAAGCCAAGGCTGAAAAGAGTTGAAACTTGATTTCTAGGTGAAATGAATTGAGAAAATGATTTATGGCTTAAATGCCGATTTAATGAATTTGATGATTTTGAATATGGAAGTGCTGTTTTGTTGAGAGCCAGAATGGCTGTGTATGGTTATACATATTGGTTGGTTCTGGATTGAACCGTGAGCCGGAATGGCTGTGTATGATATGAATATTGGCTGGTTCTGGAATGAACCGTGAGCCGAAGGGCTGAGATAGATGTTGATCCATGGATGAGATTGAATGCATGTTTATGCTGAATCATTGATAAATGTGAATGTTGCACTTCCACTATCGGAGATAAGAGTTTCCCTGGGAGAAAGCAGTGGCTAGCCACCACGTGCTCCAGGTTGAGACTCGAAGCTCTTTTGACCCTATGTCGTAAGTGTGGCCGGGCACTGTGAAAGCCCGGATGAGCTCGCCCCCGTGAATATACACCAGTGAGGGTGTTGGATATGGATCATGATTATGATCAAGTTTATATCGAGTATAACTCGAGTTGGGGATGCGCGACAGAGGGACAGTCCAATGGTTAGCTACCCGGACTTGTCGGGTTGGCTCTATAACCGACAGATGATATCATCAGCCACTAGAGATAGGGATGCATCATATGCATCTATGTGACATTGTTTGAGTGTGCATATTGTACTCGGTTTGCCTATGTGATTAATTGCTAACTGTTCTACTTGCAATAACTGTTTGTTTGTGCTTGCATCTTCCTATCTGTGTTTGCAACTGGGACTCTGTTGGATTGTGGTGATTGATTGATGGATGGATTGTTTGGGCCTAGGGCCATGGTTGAAATGAAATGGACTGATGGTTGGTTTTGGTTTTGTTTCTGGTTCGGAAAAGTGTGAAAGGCTATTTGGTTTAGTTTAGATAAACCTTTTTGAAAGGTTTTTGGGTTTTTGAGAATTGAACGGTTCTTCTTTCAGAAAAGATTTTTTGACTTCACTTTTATTGAAAACTGTTGTTTTTGAAAAGAGGCATAAGACGGTTATTAATCACTGGTACGGTTTATCTTCACGTATCCTATTACAGTAATTCCCAAAAATCCTCTACTGAGAACCCTTTCGAGGATGATGTTCTCACCCCCCTACATTTTTCCCCTTTCAGGATATGGGCGCAGAAGTTACGAAGAGCTTATTTATTTGTTGTTGAGATGTTCTGTATTGCTTTAAGTTATTATTTGTACCCTCGCCTTTATCTTGAGATTTTCTGTAAGAGGGATAGGAATTGTATTGACTACTGCTTGTAATATTATGTATATATATATATATATATATATATATATATATATGGATGTACTCTTTATGAGTTTTGTAAGTTGTATGGTATCTATGGATGTATGTTATCGGGTGAAAGTATCTTTGGGAGCGGTATTGCGGTTTAAAGTTTTAAACAGGCTCATATTTTAGTATTAAATAGTATAAGTATCGTCGTAATGTCCGAGCTATCAGAGTCGCGCAGCCGGAAGCATGAGCTTTGGTAGTTAGGGTGTTACATTATGGTATCAGAGCAGTCCTTCCTGTAGAGCCTGAGGAATGGACCGACTATGCTTCAGTTGTATACTCTGAGTGTTTTATCATGTAATAGGTCTTGTCGAATGACGAGAATTAGAGCTGTATGCACATGACGATCTATTGATTAACACCGTTAGTCTTGCATTGCGTAATTCTTGGTATAAAGTTTGGCCGGCTTAATACTAGTGAATTATGTAAATGAAAGTACTAATGGGTTATCATAGATGATATGCGAGTTTTGAGTAAAGCGAATCACGGGTTTTGGGAACGTTGGAAACTATTTCTCGAGGCTATTCAGTTGTGTGTCTTGAATTTTGTTCGAGTCGACCTGTTCTTTTATATCCTAACTTGAAGCTCTTGTTTGTTACTCCTCTTGAAAAGTAATTTGATGTCCCCACTCTATTTCTCTATTCATATGCATTATTGTTTGATCTCAATTGCATATGCCTGTTTGGAATCCTTGTTGCATCTATCTTCCTCTGTTTGAGTTCTTCTTGATTCACGTGTTCCTTGATGTAGCCTTGAACTTGTCTTAATGTGTTGTGACTTTTAACTCCGGGTTCCGAGTTCATTCTTAGAGAACTTGTTGATTCACTTTTCCTCTTATTTGACAGTGATTACAGCTAATTTTGATATTTTTATAAAAATTGCTGTTGACTAGATATACACTTATCTATACGTGGAACTTTGAAGATTTCTTATACAGTTTAACAACTATTTATTTCTAATACCTCACCTGTACTTTTACTGGTTTGCGGAACCGCATTTACTTCAAATACAATTTGACTTTCTAGTAATTTTAATATAGTTCCAATGCACATCTTCATTTGATTATGTATTTGGGGTATTTTTCAAAATTCTGGAAAGAAAGGGAATTTTTCACTCTTATCCCGGTTGAGTTTCATTTGATAAACTTTACTTAATTCATTTTGATTTGAGTTTGATTTAGCATACTACATGGTTTATGCTATTTGTTGTTCTTTTGAAAATGTTGGACTCATAGCTTTCTTCTTATGATCAGACTCGCTCCTTCTTAAGCTTTTCACCTCTATGAATGTCATACATGATTCTGTTTTTAACTAATCTTTTACATCTTGTGAAATTACCATTGATCTTGGTTTTTCCTCTCTTATGAATCTCATCCGTATGTGAGTCAGTTTGATTCGTTTCAAATTAGTGCATTGTTTATTCTCTCATTTTCTCTACAAGAGTTTTTAGTTAAAGATTTACCTTTGAGAAATTACTAATGATTGAGTTGTCTTTTCCTATGACTTTTGTATTCTTTTGGATCAATTGAAAGCTTGTTTGATGACTCATGCCTAGTGAATCTTGTTTGGACTACTTTGGTTTAAGATCCTTTCTTGCAAGGCTTGACTCCTTTTTAGTACATCTTAAACTTCTTGAATGTTCTTCTGAGATGGTGATTTTAAGAACACTTTTGGGAGTCTTGTTCTGAACTTTTTCAAGAAGTTTTGAATTCTCTTGTAAGAAGTTTTAAACGGAATTTATTTTCTGTTGCTTGATTTAGATTGAAACCATTGTTTAATTTTGACAAAGTTAATTTAAAGTTGGGATGCACTATTTTAAATGAATTTTTGGAAAGTTTCCTTGTTTAGTGGAAACCGGTTTGTTTGTAACGCACCACTTATTTCCTTACCAGATTGTAAGCAAATTTTTACCTCGAAGTTTCCTTTCTAAAAAGAGTTTAATTTTCTCTTTCGTCTTTGCTATAATTTTTATACACGCTTGTTTGAATATGAACTTTGGAAATTTTTAAACAAGCATTTGATTTCTCTTCCAAGTTTTTTTTGTGACTACTTTTGGTTAAGATTGTGCACCTAACTAACTTTCTAAAATATTTTTGCTCTTAGCCAAATCTGAGTGCATTTTGTTTTTAAAACTCTGCATAATCTACTTTAACATGAAGTTGAATTAGAGCAAAGCCACGTTATTGCTTTTGTTGCCCTCTTGAGGAATGTTTGCTATTGAGCTTTTCTTCTAGATTGCGAAGTGATTTTCCGCAAATTTTCGATTCTTTTATGAACAATGTATTTGGAAGTATTTTTAAACATGCTCTTAAGTTCTGTGAGTTTTGTCTTGGGTTTGAGATATTCTTTTCTGTAAATCTCATACTTCTTTGGCTCAGCTTGAATTGGTATCAAGCTAATGCGTTGACTTTCTTCTTATTTGTCCTGTTGAATTTTCTTGATCCAAGGGTTATTTTTGAAGTTGTCAATGAAATTGTGTCTAGCAAACTTCATTACTTGAGTATCCTTGTTTATCTAGAATTGGATACATTATCTCAAATCTATGAGTACTACCCTTGACATTTGACTCTTGTTTCTAAATCTCGTATCCTTCTGAGTAGACTCGAGAATTATTCTGATATCACGTGCAACTTGTAGACATAGCAGTGCGATGCGTTAGTTCTTTAAGACGTGATATGTGTGTATGGAAGGTGAAGCGGTAGGTGTAAAACGTTATGAGTTGTGGGTGTTCTGTTCCTTGCGAACGGGTTTGCGGTCATTAGACTTATGATTGGCTATGAGGTTGTAAAATGATTGGTGGAGTTGGGAAATTAAAGTTCTGAAGTGGGAACGAGAATTGTCAGCGAACGTTATGCCGCTGTTTAAATACCAACATGCTTTGCAGCCTTTTACCACACTAATTACCACTTTGCTTTGTGAACGCCTATCTTGATTTGCACCCTATTTTGGCACCTCAAGTTTTTGCAAAGCTTTGAGATCATATGACTTTGTGCATTGAGCCTACTTTGTAACGTTTGCTTTGCAATCACACTCCTACCTTTGCACCCTTATGCATATGACAATCAAAGTATTTGAAAATCGTATATATGTTTATATGATATGATATTTTTGCTTCTTCCTTAAATGTGTTCAAGGGTGAACTGTTATGGAATTTCTTTCGTTTTGTATCAATTTTCGAGGGCAAAAATTTTTATAAGGTGGGTAGAATGTAAGACCCAGAACCTTTGAAAAGTCTTTTTATGATTAAGTCTCAAATCATATAGTTATTTATAGCCTTAATTTCAGAAATTATTTTATTAAAGATAATTAAGGCAAGTTTTGATTTATTGGATTTGAGACAAGTTATGATTATTATCCAATTTTATAATTATTAGATTATTTTCTATATTTAATTATAAAGTTGATATTTATGAAATAATAAGGATTTTATATGATTTGGACTAAGTAATTAATATTTTAAATATTAATACTGTCATTTTGGAAAATGAAAAAATTAAGTGTATTACTTCTAATTAATTTGGTTGGGACATTTTATGAAAAATAATTTGTGAAATTGATGAGCAAATAGTATTTTCTATATATAATTAGTGTTGGATTTAATTTGGGTTTCGATTACTATATTGTCCACAATTTTATCGGAAATTACCATAATGCCCCTAACCCTAACTTTTGAAAATAAAACCCTAAGTCTTCCCAAACCTAGCCGCCAAAACCCTACTCCAATTGCCCTCTTCTCAGACCCAGCAGCAATGATACCAACCTTTCCCTTTCTCAAATCAGTCGCAGCAGTAAAGGGGGAAAGAGATGCAGAAGAAAAACGGACCAAGGAAGAGGGGGCAGAGCTGCGATCAGGAGAGGAGGTGAGCCACGCTGCTGCCTCCGTTCAGCCCGTCGCCACTGAGCCGTCCTTGTCGCCGATGACGGAGAACCGAGAGAGAGGAACGTGCGAGGAGAGGAAGGCGCCGTGTCTGGAAGCTGCACCGTCGTTCTTACTACACCGCCGTCATCCTTGCCATAGAGCCAGTCACCATCCTTTATGGCAGAGAGAGAGAGAGAGAGAGAGAGAGAGAGAGAGAGAGCGCGCGCGATAGGGGAGCCCTGTTGAAGTCGGTCTGCTGCCTCTATTTCCGCCGCTTTGTCACGGAGAAGAGAGAGAGCCGCGCCGCACCTCAGTCACTGCTAATCCACCGAAGCTGGCGCACGAGAAGAGGGGAAGGGACGCTGCCTTGCGTCGTCGCTGGCATGCCTGGGCGCTGTTGTTGTGAACGTGCCGTCGCCGGAGCTGGGTGGTTGCTGTCATGGGAACCGTGAAAGGAGGGAGAAGCCGTGCCGCTGTTCTGGTCGCCGGAGCTTCTATGGTAGTCAGAAGCTGCCACTGCCCAACCAGCTGCAACAGGGGTTGTCTCCTGTCATGTATGGCTGCCGGAGAAGCTGTTGTGGCCGACGGAACCATCACCGGAACTTCTACAGTTTGATTCAGTCTTTAATGCTTTCTCACGGTAAGCATCTTCATTCCGGAGCTCTTGAAAATCAATATGCTGCAATATTTGGCCACAGATTCTGAGGCTTTGTAACATAGGGTCAAGCTCTGGTTATTGCGGGTCATGATTAAAGCTACCGCCAAACCGGTTCGGAGACCGCCGCCGTTCGGTTCATCCGTTCCTTCTTCGTTTCGGTAAGTATGTTTTGGAAAGCCTCGCGTTAGTATTTCGTTGTGTTGGTTAATGATTATGAATTTTGGTAACGTGGGGGTAAAGTCCTGATTGTTTTATGTTGCGATTAGAGTCGTTGAGATTGTTGCGAAAGTGGCTGGGAGCTGAGATTTTGGTTGTTGATTTCGGGTTGAGGCGAAAAGAAATCATGAGGCGTTTGGATTGTGGAATTGAGTTTTGAGGTAGGGGTGCTTTCCAAAAACTATATTCTTATATATTGGAATTATTACATATGGATACTGTTGTGAGATACTGTGTATTTGGTGATTGTATCTGCCTTATGTGTTATTTGATTGACTCGAGTGATTATGGATGTTGGTTTGGTTGAATTGTTGTGCGGCTTTGTGAAATGTAATGTTTTGAGGTTGATTCTTTAAAATATTTGAAATCTGAGTTTAATCCGTTGAGGATTGGTTTGAATTGAGTCAGTTATTTTGATGATGTGAAAAATAGAATACCCTCTTGAATTCAGCCTGGCTTGCTTTAAATGATCTGGTTTTTGATAAATGATTGTTAATGAACCGTTTCTTTAAAGCTTTGGAAATGAGTTTATTCGGCTGATAACGATTTGATTTTTGAAACGGTTTCCTTGAAATATGGAATTGAGATGACTGTTGGATTTGGCTTGCCTTGAACTGATCTTGGAATTCGAGCTGTTGGAAAAGGATTGTGGAATGGTTTGGTTGGGACCCGAACCGGGTGGCAAAGTCCAAGTTTTAGGGGAGATGCTGCCGAAATTTTTATAAAATCTGAGTCTTTATTAAAATGTTGTTTGGAAAAATGATGAGTTAAAGACTTCTACTATTTTAATTGAATTATCAAGAAAAGGATGATTCATGCTTTTGAAATGAATTATTAAAGAGGAAATTGTGATTTAGTCTTGCTTCGTAAGAAAGGCATTGTATCTTTTTCAGGAGAAAGTTAATTAGGTGAAACTTATGTTTTAAAGCTGTTTTAAATATGACAATGGTAATGCCTTTGAATTTGACTCAAGGGTTTCAATTAGAGGAGTTTCAATGACTTTGAAAGAACCTAAATGTCTATTGACAAGTTTCATTTTGAAATGTTTTGAGAAAGGTTTTAAGTACTCTTTGAATCCTGAACTTTTGCAAGACAAACAATTTTGAACAGTTGAAACGCTTTAGAATTTGTCATGGGGGTTGAAGCTGGTTTTGCCTAAGTAAAGGAAATGACTTTGAAAGAAATAAATGATTACGTGACTCGGTTTGGCTTAGATCTTATTTTATTACTCAAATCGGAAAGCCAAGGTTTTAATGATTTTAAATGAATTTGGTGAAATGAGTTATGCTATTCTCCCCTAAGGACTTGGGACTCTGCCGAGAAACTTTTGTTACAAAAATCCCATTGTTGGATGGGTGATTTTGAATGTTTCAAAAGGAATTTTTAACTTTCCATGGTTTTGGAAGTTTTCGAAAGAGGAAGCCGAGAGTGGCTTGTTTTAAAAAAAGGGAATTTTCCTTTAGTAAAAGTGGCTTATGAGCCTGAGATAATTTGAGAAATGAGATCTTTAAAGCCAAGGCTGAAAAGAGTTGAAACTTGATTTCTAGGTGAAATGAATTGAGAAAATGATTTATGGCTTAAATGCCGATTTAATGAATTTGATGATTTTGAATGTGGAAGTGCTGTTTTGTTGAGAGCCGGAATGGCTGTGTATGATTATACATATTGGTTGGTTCTGGATTGAACCGTGAGCCGGAATGGCTGTGTATGATATGAATATTGGCTGGTTCTGGAATGAACCGTGAGCCGAAGGTCTGAGATGGATGTTGATCCATGGATGAGACTGAATGCATGTTTATGCTGAATCATTGATAAATGTGAATGTTGCACTTCCACTATCGGAGATAAGAGTTTCCCTGGGAGAAAGTAGTGGCTAGCCACCACGTGCTCCAGGTTGAGACTCGAAGCTCTTTTGACCCTATGTCGTAAGTGTGGCCGGGCACTGTGAAAGCCCGGATGAGCTCGCCCCCGTGAATATACACCAGTGAGGGTGTTGGATATGGATCATGATTATGATCAAGTTTATATTGAGTATAACTCGAGTTGGGGATACGCGACAGAGGGACAGTCCAATGGTTAGCTACCAGGACTTGTCGGGTTGGCTCTATAACCGACAGATGATATCATCAGCCACTAGGGACAGGCATGCATCATATGCATCTATGTGACATTGTTTGGGTGTGCATATTGTACTTGGTTTGCCTATGTGATTAATTGCTAACTGTTCTACTTGCAATAACTGTTTGTTTGTGCTTGCATCTTCCTATCTGTGTTTGCAACTGGGACTCTGTTGGATTGTGGTGATTGATTGATGGATGGATTATTTGGGCCTAGGGCCATGGTTGAAATGAAACGGACTGATGGTTGGTTTTGGTTTTGTTTCTGGTTCGGAAAAGTGTGAAAGGCTATTTGGTTCAGTTTAGATAAACCTTTTTGAAAGGTTTTTGGGTTTTTGAGAATTGAACGGTTCTTCTTTCAGAAAAGATTTTTTGACTTCACTTTTATTGAAAACCATTGTTTTTGAAAAGAGGCATAAGACGGTTATTAATCACTGGTACGGTTTATCTTCACGTATCCTATTACAGTAATTCCCAAAAATCCTCTACTGAGAACCCTTTCGAGGATGATGTTCTCACCCCCCCTACATTTTTCCCCTTTCAAGATATGGGCGCAGAAGTTACGAAGAGCTTATTTATTTGTTGTTGATATATTCTGTATTGCTTTAAGTTATTATTTGTACCCTCGCCTTTATCTTGAGATTTTCTGTAAGAGGGATAGGAATTGTATTGACTACTGCTTGTAATATTATGTGTATATATATATATATATGGATGTACTTTTTATGAGTTTTGTAAGTTGTATGGTATCTATGGATGTATGTTATCGGGTGAAAGTATCTTTGGGAGCGGTATTGCAGTTTAAAGTTTTAAACAGGCTCATATTTTAGTATTAAATAGTATAAGTGTCGTCGTAATGTCCGAGCTATCAGAGTCGCGCAGCCGGAAGCGTGAGCTTTGGTAGTTAGGGTGTTACAACAAGCACTAATAGTGAGCATTGACCTTAGACGAACGACAGAGAGCAGCAGTCTCTCACTCTAACAGACCGACAACGGACGGCAACATCGATTGGTGGAGGCTAGGATTTTTCACTTTTTCTTTGGTTGAGAGAAAGAGAAAGGGAAGAGAAGTGATGTTGCAGAAATGGAGGAAAAGGATTCTCAAATTCGAATTTATGGTCAATTTTTTGGTGAATTTATCGTCGAAAAAATCCATCGGTAACTCACAGTCTGTGATTAAAATGGTGCGTTTTATTTAATTACTTTACTGTCGAATTTTTTTGCCTTAAATTCGACGGTAATGATCGTGCCAATTTTTTTTAAATTATTACCAAAAAATTTGTTATCAAAAAATCAAATGTGACGGTAATTTTTTTATCCAATAAATTTATTGTCAAATTTATCGATACATTAATTGTCAAATCTGTCACTAATCTCCGATATTAAATTCGATGATATTAAACGTTATTCTTGTAATGATCCATGGTGGCTAGTTGGCTGGAATTCGTTGGTCGATGGTGGGTCAACCAATGAGTTGTCCATTCGTTGATCAGTCAATCAATAGGAGTCGATAATATGCGGTCAGTTATTATTTTCTAGCATATCTATCCACTGGACTGTCAGTTATTACTTTTATATTAGTATAAAAGTAAATTATTTTTTTAGTAATATATGATAGAGAGAGATAAAATTAAAAAAAAAGAAAGAAAAACGATAATTTTAAAAAGAAAAAATTATATCAATCACAATTACAAAGTGACATATAAAGAATTTTAATTATCAAATTGGTAATGTTGCATGGTAAAATGGCTTTACGAATGCTTTAAACATAGGGAGCATTTGATATATATAATAGTATATTTTACTAACACAACAACAACGACAATAATAATAATAATAAAAGAATGATGGAAGAAAAATTAAAATATAAGAAAACAAGAATACTAGTAGAAAGAACTGGAATTAATATTAATCACCATCGTACACATAGGGTCGGTTTATTTCTTCTTTTTCAATTTTTTTTTTAAAAAAAACACTAGAAATAAAGATAAAAAGTCATTTTTAATTAGACATTTTGATTATAAAAATTTTAACAAATTAATATTATCATGTTATTAATATAACATAGGGGTAGAAGTGGAAACAAAAATATTTAATAGGAGTTCGTGACTCGACTAGTTTTAAATTCGGCTCAATTTTATTAAACGGGTTAGATTTGAATTCTTTTCAGAAAATTTATCAATTAAAAAAGGTTAGATCATAAACTTTAAAAAAAGATTACAAAATTTGTTGGCTTACTCATCAAAATAATTTTTTTTGTAAAAATAAATTATCTTTAATTTAGATTTTTAACTAGATATTCACTCATATAAAACAAAATTAAAAAAAATTAATAGTTAAGACTAGTCAAAATTATAATTTTTGTTAAATATTTATAGTTATGAATTATAAATATAATTATAATATGTGACTTGATATATATATATATAAATAAATTAAATTTTATAAATCATGATTTATATTATAAATTATAATATTTTTTAAGTTTATTATTTAAATTATAATTTATAAAATAAACTTTTTAAATAAATTCTTAGATTTGTTAAGTTTTTAAATAGATCGAATTTTTGGTGAACAACCAAGAGAAAAAACAAAAGAGCAGACAAGAAAAAGAAAAGAAATCAGGTTCTTAACAGCAAGAGAGGACAAACCACCTCTGGCGGCTGGTGCCAAAGGTGAACCTCATCAGCTCCGCTACCTTCAGATCCCATCTTTGCCAACCGATCTGCCACGACATTAGCTTCTCTCGCGATAAGCTCAAAACGAATATCCCAATCCCTTCTTAACTTCAAGTCAAAGATCAGTTGTATCACTTCTTTTTCAAGATGCCAGAGTGGAACTTGCCAACTAGTCACTAGCTCAAAAGCTGATGCGCAATCTGTCTCACAGACAACAAGCTTAAGACCCGCCTCTCAAGCCCAAGCCAAACCTTTCCATATACTCCACAACTCCATCTTGATGACACTAGATCCAAAGGAATTTCCTGAGCATCCCATTAACCATTGACTGGAGCTATCGCGAATTACCCATCCAAAACCAGCACAATCATCTCCCAAGTTCACACTCCCATCACAATTTAACTTCCAAGCACCAGGTTCTGGCGGAGACCAAGACAGAGATTTTAATCCCTGGATGCAACACACTCGATTCTGAGTTGTATATTCAAAATCCACCATGCACCTGCGAGCCTTGTATGCAATTGACCCAACAGATCCAAAAATTCCTTGAAAATTACCCATATTTCTGTCTTGCCAAATTGACCATATTATAGCTGCAAATTTGGAACAACCTTCATTGAGGAGGTCATGCTTGAACCAATCATGCACCTCGTGAGAGCCAAAGAAACACACATCAGAAAAACCTAGAGAAACCCAAACTGATCGCACCACTTCACAATCCCGAAAACAATGAAGAATTGTCTCCGGAAATTGATTGCAACGTGTACATAAAGATGAGGAGGAGAGATGTCGCCGAAAACGCAGATATTGAGTTGGTACAGCATCATGAAGGCAAAGCCACACTAAGAGCCTCAACTTTTCAGGGACCCGCGCCTTCCAAAGCCAAAGCCAATTGATATTTCTATCCCAATTCAACTTATTCTGAATTAACCATAAATATCCTTGTTTAGCAGAGTAAAGAGTGTGCTCCCAACTCCAACCCAAATCACGACCAGAAGCCGAAATATGTACTAAACTAAGAATGTCTTCCCTTAAGTCCATAGGAATAAAAGAGTAAATCCTCTCCAAATGCCAAACTCCATCACGGTAAACATCTTCAATGGTCAAAGCAGCCTCACAAATATCAAGAAATTCAACCCTCGCTCCTACTGGCCCAGAGTGCAACCAAGAGTCAAACCAGAAATTCTTAGAAAGAGCTCCCACTCCCCAAACAAACCCTTCCTTTAATACGGAAGCTGTGTGCACAATAGACTTCCATATATACGATGAAGAACCCATTGCTTTAACTGCAAATAGGTTTCTATTCTGGAGGTATTTTTGAAGCATAATCTTGACCCACAGTTTCTCTTGATTCATCAAAATTTGCCAAACTAGCTTTCCTAATAAAGAAAAATTGACCAACCGCGACTCCCGCAAAGCAAGACCTCCAAACTTTTTCGGAGTCGTCAAAACTCTCCAAGATGCTAAATGAAGACCACGGTGATTATGACTACCACACCAAATGAAACTTCTAGTAAACTTATCAATGTTAGAGCACACACCTGATGGAAAAAGGCTTACTTGCATCCTATAAATAGGTATAGAAGATAAAACTGATTTAGCAAGGCAAATCCGACCAGCTTTATTAAGGAAGCGACCTTTCCAAGATGCTAGTCTATTAGTAAGCTTATTAACCACATCATTAAAATCAGCTTTAGTAACTCTGCCATGCTTAAGGGGGACACCAAGGTATTTTCCCAGAGAATTAGCAAATCGGGTAGAAGAAATACCAGTGAAGAGATCCTTGCGTTGTCTAGAAACATTCATAGAACAGATAGCACGAGATTTGTCAAAATTCACCTTCATACCAGATGCTCTGCAAAAGGTGGCCATAGTGTCCAAAACATGAAGCACTTGAGATTTCTTCGCTTTGCAAAAAAGGATAAGGTCGTCTGCAAAAAGGAGATGGGAGATTACAGGACCTCCCCTAGACACAGTCACTGGTTTCCATCTACCAACCTCCACTTGCCTAGCAATGAGGCAACTCAACCTCTCCATACAAATAACAAATAAATAAGGAGACATCGGGTCTCCTTGCCTCAAACCCCTCTTTGGCTGAAAACCATCCAACCGGTTACCATTCCACATTAGATAAAGGGAGGAAGACTTTACACATTTCATAATAAGAGAAACAATAGTACCTGGAAAGCCAAACATTATGAGAGATTGCTCCAAAAACTCCCAGCTCACCCTGTCATAAGCCTTTTCTAGGTCAATTTTAAAAGCAAGAACACCTTTCTTTGATTTGGTTTTCTTCATAAAATGGAGAACTTCCTGGGCTACAATGATATTGTCTGGGGCACCCCTTCCAGGAATAAACCCTCCCTGCAGAGGACCAATGATATCTTGTAGAAAAGGTCGTAACCTCTCCACAACCACCTTAGTTATAATCTTGTAGATGACATTACAGAGGCTGATAGGACGAAACTCTTTCATGCGAGACGGGTTATCAACTTTAGGAATCAGCACCACCAAAGTGTCAAACAGAGCACTATCCAGATCAAACCCAGCGAAAGCCTTCTTAACAAGTTCCCATACCTCTGTACCAACCACTTCCCAATATTCCTTGAAGA
This sequence comes from Arachis ipaensis, assembly GCF_059453495.1. NCBI lineage: Eukaryota > Viridiplantae > Streptophyta > Magnoliopsida > Fabales > Fabaceae > Arachis > Arachis ipaensis. The sequence continues at coordinate 135,939,929 of NC_142440.1, read as the reverse complement.
AAAAAGCCTGAAAACCATCGGCACCCGTGGCCTTAAAAGAGTTCATGCCCATAACCACCTTCCTAACCTCTTCTTTAGAAACATTTCTTGTGAGACTTTCAATAGCCTCACGAGATAAAGAAGGTAATTCCTGATCCCCCATCACATCAAGTTCTACCTGTTCCACATTACAAAAAATATCTCTATAAAATCCAATTGCACATTCTTCGAGTTCTTGCGGATCAGTACTCCATCTTCCATCCTCCAAAAACAACCCCTGAACCTTGTTACACTTCCTCCGCATAATGGTTTGCATATAAAAGAACTTAGTATTTCTATCTCCAAATCTGACCCAGTGCTCTCGGGATTTTTGATACCAAAACAACTCCTCTTGCATAAGCAGATTACTATATTCAGCCTGTAACTCCCTTTCTTCCTGTATGAGGGATAAAGCATCAACTCTCTCCATTCGCTGTTGGATACTGGTCACACGCCTCTCCAATTCCCTCTTTCTTTTAAAAATATTCCCAAAGACATCTCGGTTAAAGGCCAAAGCATCATCTCTGACCTGAGAAAGGCAACGAATAGGATTGGGTCTACCCTTGTCCCAAGCACCCCTGACCACCGACAAAAAACTTGGGTGATAAGACCAAGCTACTTGAAAACGGAAAGGTTTTACCCCGACTCTTCTATCATTACCTTGACATCGTATCATAATGGGACAGTGGTCAGAATGCATCCTCGCCAAATTCTCCACATAGCTTTCCGGAAAACGAAAACACCAAGCATCAGTAGCCATAGCCCTATCCAGCCTCTTCGAGATTAACCGATTACCCTGCATATGTCTGAACCAAGTGTACAAAGATCCATGGGCTCCCAAATCAATCAAACCACACTCATCTAGGAGAGCTCCAAACCGCTCTGCCCTTCGAGAGACAAAGTTCCCACCTTTAACCTCAGATGAAAGAAGGATCTCATTAAAATCCCCAATAGCTAATAAAGGACCTGAATAATTTTTAGAAAAATCTGTCAAAACCCTCCAAGCTTCTTCCCTTTTGCTAGGAACGGGACTTGCATAAATTGCTGCACAGACCCAAGAAAAACCGCCATTCAAAAACTCAACACACACTACTTGCGAACTCGCTGCCACGACATTGCAAGATACTCCGGGCCATGCAGAGAGCACCCAAATACCTCCACTATGCCCCTGAGCTTCTTCAATATGAATAGGAGTATAACCTAATCTGTTCCAAAAGACAGCCATCTTTTGGAAAGCACAATGAGTCTCTAAAATGATAAAAATGTACGGATGAAAATTCTTTACCAATTGTTTCAGATGCACCCGAGCCAGCTTATTTCCAGCTCCTCTCACATTCCAAGCTATAATGTTTGCACAATCCATATTAATATTACTTGGAGTGAGACCCACACCTCAGATTATTTGAGGGTAGTGAGTGGGGTCTCCACTGTAACCACACTGTGCCCATTCTCAACGGGAGAATTCTGAAGAGAATTAGGCCTTAATCTCTTTAAATTGCTTTTGAATGGAGTTTTAGAAGTCCCCGCGCCTTGCAAATAAGCCCCTGCCCGTTCTGAACCAGGTCCTTGCTTGCCACCCGTCACACTTTGAGCAAAGGTAAAACCTGACGAAGCTAATTTAAAGTTCCTCGCTTGTTTTAACACTTGATTGCCCTTACTTATGTGTAAAGATGATTCTACCACATTGATGCCTTTCATAGCAGGTTCTCCTTTAGCAACATAATTAGAAGATTTATCCACATAAACTTTTTTGGACTTATCCTGGTCATGCCTACCCAAAAAGACCTTCTTACCCTTTGCCTTTCTTTCCACTTTGGTCCACGTTGTATCCCCTGCATGTGCCCCTTCCATTACATGCACTTCCTTATCCTTATTCTTCTCTATCCCAATTATAGTACTACCAAAAACAAAAGGCTTCTCAATATTAGAAGAAAATGGCACCTGATCTATCTTCTCATGATCTTGTTCCGTGTCTTCATTCACCCCTGTTTTATCAATGTTCGCTGAAATTGAACTAATCAATTTACAGTCCACACCAACATGCCCATAACAACCACACGTATTGCAGACCAACTCAAGGCTTTCATATTCAACATCCAAAACCCTCCCATCCACCTCAACACTACGAGTAATGGGAACGCCTAAATCAATCTCCACACAAGCCCTCGCATACTTCCCTCTTGCTGCCATCTTAGTTGCTACATCGACTTTCACTGGCTTTCCCACCGCAGCGGCGATCCTCAACATAGCCTTCTCATGGTAGTAACGAATTCCTAAGCCGTAAAAGCGTACCCATACCATGGTGGATCCAAAAACCTCCTCCTCTGAATAGAACTCAGGTGACCATGGTTTTACAGCAAGATAGAACCCAGATATCATCCAAGGACCACCAAGTAATACCCTCTCCCGATCTTCGAAAGCATCAAACTTCACCAGAAAATAACCATTTCCTACATCCAGAACTTGAAACCCACCCTTCAATTTCCACACCATACCCAGCTTATGCACCATTGCCGTGTAACTCATATGCTTGCCCAAGACTTTGACGACGATCGCTTCCTTATATGGTATAGATAACGCCGCCAGCCCTTCTTCTGAGAAGATGACCCGAGGAGAATGCGAATCCCCGTGGTTCCCTTTGATCACCTTGGCTAGCCTCTCTCCATCTAAAGCCTCATTCCAAAGTATAGGAGACGGAGACTTCTGTCCAGTCACCATGTCGCGGAAGGAAACCTTTTGAAAGCCATGTTCTTCCTTAGAAACCCTAGTACCCTCCTCCTTCTCACCAGATACAAACCCCCGACGCTCTCCCCCTTAGTTCTACCGTCGGCATTATTGGTTACCTCACTGTGTGTCACCCTCTTCGTGAACCCGCCGCTCACTCCGTCACTCATACCTAAACCCTAGCAGAAAGAGTTTTTCACTCAAAATAGATCGAATTTAAATTTAAACAAAATTTTCTAAAAAAAATATATTAAGACTTAAACTATTTATTTACAATATGGATCAAAGTTTGGCTCTCCCATTCCTACTTATAATTGTGAGGATTCTGTTATGTTAGCGGAGTCAATGGCTCAATGCAAGTTAAGGCGGCTTGTTAAGGAATATTCTACAATAAGTGAGGTCCATTTTTGTGCATTATTATTCTATTAATATATCAGAGGTACATAAAAGTGTTCCAAAAGTATAATATTCTATATCATCCTAAAAAATAATTAGAATGTGGAACAGCTCATTGTCTAGGACCCTTCTTTTTCGGAACAAGTCATATTCAGTGGTGATCATTATCTCTAGTACCAAAATTATGCAATTTCTCATTTTTGTCACAAATATTTATTCCAACCCCTGTTGAGTAGGATTTTTTATTTTAATAAATAAATTAATTATAATAATTACAGAAATAAATAATTTAAAAAATATTTATTAAAATAAATATTTTTTACTAAATTAATTATAATAAATATTTTTATATTGTAAATGAAATATTTTGTACGTATCTTATTTACAGTATAAATAAAATATGTATATTTTTTTAATTTTCATATATTTAGTTTACACTACCGTGTAAACGAGATACATGAAAAAATATCTAATTTATAATGTAAACGAAATATATGTATTTATAAATTATTAAATATAATTTTTGAAAATAATAAAAAATATTAATAATTTAAATTAGATCAAATTCTTGAAAATAAAACGTTTTAAATAATAGAAAAGATGGACGAATTTAAATAATAAAAAAGATAAATAGTCTATTTTAAATAATAGAAAAGATGGACTGTACATTTAAAATAAAGACGTTAATAAGTTTAATTTTCCTAACCATTAAAATATAAGTGAAAATATATATAAATATACCATTAAACTGTCCACTATTAATACAATTATCTTTAGCTACCATTATTAATATTATTATTTTTTCCATTCACTTACTTCCCTCGGTATATGGTTATTTTCACAAAAATATAATTTTTTACTTATATAAATGGTAGCTAAGAGATCAATTTTATAATGTGGTGAAATCAATGTCCTAGCCGATAAATTTAATTTATAATGAAATAAAGTGAAATGAAAATTATAATTGAAGTTGAGAGAAATTGTAGTTAGTCAGGGACGAACCTATGTTATAATTTTTGGGGGACAAGTGCTCCCACTATTATTTTTAAAAAATGTAAGAAAGTATATATATATATATATATATATATATGTTTTTATTAAAATATTATATTTATTCCCATATTAAAAAAATTTATTAAATTTTGTTAAAATATTTATTTTATATATATTTTTTAATTTTAGAATTAAATTTTGATACATGATTAATGTAAATTAGTTTTGTATGTGTATCCAATAACGTAATATCATATCATAAAAATTAGCTATCTTTTATATCGATAGTATTTACGTAAATAATTATATAAAAGAATAGATATAATTAGACAATTATATAAAATATTTTACATTGTCTATACATAAAAAATAAACTCTAATTTATATCTAAAAGTATAAGATAAAAATATATACTAAATTAATTTAATAAAAAACAAAATATTATTATAACATTATTTAATTAATGAATTTATTTAGTTAGAGTTTATATCGTTAAATGTTTTTTACTCAACTTTAATATTTACTAATAAATTGAAGAATCTTGTACTAAATATGTATTTTGATAATTAGTTTTGAGACATAAATTTGATTAAAAATCATTTAAAAAATTAATTAAAATAATAATACATCTTGTATTTTTATCTATCTAAGCAATTAATTTTATTATTATTATTATTATTTGAAATTAATTTTCTATTTTTATTAAATAATTAAATAATTATTAAATAATCTATAAAATATATAATAAGAATACAAGAGATTTAATGTATAATTTTTTTTCTAAAATACCATTTATCGTACATAATTTTTTTTTTAAAATGTTTCATTTTTATTATTCATTAGAAGATAATTCATTTATCATTTTAGTTATCTTGATTAATCTCATTTATTATTATTATTATGATATATTTAATTTTTAAAAAGGTAAATTAATTACCACGTTAGTCGTTATTACTTATCAATATATCAATATTTATAATAAATAAATAATTTAATATTTAATATTTTTATGTTAATTGTTTTTATATGCTTAATATATTTATAATTTTTTATTATTATTTTTTATATTATATGTTTGTTTCTACTATTTAAAATTTCTAAATCTATCACTGATTATAGTTGACAAGAATTTAATTCTAAGTTGCTATTGTAATGTTCATTCTCATTGCTTTGAAAAATTCTGAATCCACCTTTTTAATATTTTGTATGTGTTTTTTATTCCTCCTTTAATTTCTCTCCTTTTTTTTTTTTGTGTGTGTGACTCTTTTATACTCAAATGATTGGTACATTTGTTATGAAGTTCTATTCCTTACTTGATTGTCATCCTTATTTTTAACGAAAAAGTATTTTAAAGATAGACTTATTGAAAGAATAATAAAATTTTTCATGGATGATAAGTTATAATTGAGTTAGTAAAAATAGCACGATGAGCAAATAAGAAATGAGGTGCCATATATGTTATTGCTTTTTAGTTTCAGTTTTACCTTATTATGCCTATAACTGAGAAAAGAAAGTGATGGAATAAAAATTAATTTAAATTAGTTGAAACTAAATGAAATAAAATAAAAGACAAATATTTTATTAAAAATTATTTAAAATTAAAATAATTAATTACTATAAATATGATAAAAATTAATTCTTATTGAAGAATTATTACAACTTTTTTAAATACTAAATAAATAATATAATATATATGAATAATTTATTATATATTATTAATTTTATAATTAAAATATGTCACATATCACTTTTTTATTATAATTAAAATCAAATATTTTTTTTAAATTAAAGAATTCTCTTCTTTGTTTTCTTTTTTTATCTCTTTCATTCCTTCACTCACTCTATTTCTCTTATATATTATTATTAATGACTAATTACAAATTTAACAATTAAAATGTGCAACATAATATTTTCTAATTATATTCAAATTAAATTAAAATTAAAATTAAAATATAACTATATTATATATTACTAACTAATTTAATAAAAAAATGTGTCACATAACACCTTATTAAAAATAAGAAAAATACTTTCCTCTAAAAATTAAATTAATAAAATTATCTACCTATTTTTCTTTTTCTATTTCTCTCTACCTTCCCACTTTATATATAATTTATATTTTATACTTTATATTAGTAATTTGACAAATCAAAATATATCACCAGATATTATTTCATTATAATTAAAACAAAATTTTTTCTTTTAAAATTAATAAACTCTTTCTCTGATCATCGTTCTTTATCTTTCTCTCTTTTTCCTCTCATTCCTATTTTTTTCTATCTTTCTATTCTACAAAAAATAAAATTAATAAAATAATATAATTTAAATAAAATTATTATTATTATATGTATTTTTTATTTAGTTTTAAATTTTCACTACTTATCTTTCTAATTTATATTTTCACTTCTCTTCTTTTAAATATTTACTACATATAATTTGGAGAGAATACAAATGTTGTGATTAAAAGTTAGAATCAATATCCAATTGCTTAAAAAAAATTTTGAGTTAATTATTTTATAACTATCAATATAATTATTTTATACTAATATCTAATTATATTTTTATATACATAAAGAGAAAAAATACTATTTTTAAATAATAAGAATAAAAATTAATTATTTCGATTTGTACAACAAACTTAACACCTAATCAAATATAAATGTGTACACGTTAAATTCTTTTAAATTTTAGATAACGAATATTAATACTAATTATTAGTAAAAAAGTAAACTCTTTCAAATGAAAATAATAACTAAAAATTTTATTATTTAATTTTTTTTATCTACGAAGATCCTGATCTTCTTAGCTAATGGAAACTTTTGTTCTCTACGAATTTTTTGTAAAAGTAATTTGATTTTATAAATTTTTTGTGCCATAATCTATAATGTCAGGACAAAACTAACGTAATTTTAAAAGATTTATATTCCCTTAATGTTATTACAGATAAAAATATTAATAATTATTAATTAAAATAAAATATAAATACAATATATATTATTTATTTATTACTAGTATTTTTATCTGTAATAACATTACAGGAATATAAAATTTTTAAAATTATGGTATACTTTGTCCTGACAATATAAATTATGCATGACACAAAAGATTTATAGAATCAGACTACTTTTACAAAAAAAATCGTAGGTTGACAAAAATTTTCGACTAAGAAGACCAATGTCTCTGTAGATAAAAAATTAAATAATAAGATTTTTAGTTATTATTTTTATATGAAAAGTCTAAATTTTTATTAATAATTAATTTAACATTCTTTATCTAAAATTTGAAACAATTTAACGTGTTTACTTTTACATTTAATTAGGTGTTAAGTCTGTTGCAAAAATAAAAATAATTAATTTTTATACTTATTATTTAAAAATAATATTTTTCCATGTATATAAAAATATAATTAGATTTTAGCATAAAAAATTATATTAATAGTTATAAAATTAACTCAAAATTAATTTTTTAAACTATTAAATCTTGATTCTAACTTTTAATTATAACATTAGTATTCTCTCCAAATTATATATAATAAATATTTGAAAGAAGAGAAATAAAAATATAGATTAAAAAGATAAATGGTGAAAATTTAAAACTAAATAAAAAACTAAAAAAATATGTATATAATAATAAAATTTTTTTATTTGAATTATATTATTTTGTTAATTTTATTTTTTGTAGACCAGAAAAGTAGAAAAAATAGAGAATGAGAGAAAAGAGAAAAGAGAGAGAAAGATAAAGATGAAGAATAAGAATGAGAGTTTGTTAATTTTAGAAGAAAAAATTTTATTTTAATTGTAATAAAAAAATCGAATGACATATTTTGATTTGTCAAATTATTAATATAAAATATAAATTAATATAAAGTGAAAATGGTAGAGAGATAGAAAAGTGGAGAGAGAAAGATGAGAGAATTTAGGAAGGGAGTTTATTAATTTTAGAAAAAATATTTTCTCTCAATTTTAATTTCAATTTTAATTTTAATGTAATTAAAAAATGTTATGTTGTACATTTTGATTGTCAAATTCGTAATTAGTCATTAATAATGATATATAAAAGAGATAGACTGATTGAAGGAATGAGAGAGATAGAGAAAAAAAAGTGAAGAAGGGAGAACTCTTTAATTTTGGAGGAAAAGATATGATTTTATTTGCAATGAGAGAGTGACATGTGGCATAATTTGGTTGTAAAATTAGTAGGGAGGAGAGAAGAATTCTTTAATTTTGGAGGAAAATATTTTATTTCAATAATTACAATAAAAGAGTAATATGTGACACATTTTAATTGTAAAATTAATAAAGATGATTGAAAATTCATTAATTTTAAAGGAAAAATTTTAATTTCAATTATAATGAGAAAATAACATATAACACATTTTAGTTGTAAAATTAATAATATATAATAGATTTTATACAGATCTACGAATATACAAATTAAATCTATAGATATAGAAGTAATATCTGTGATCTAATTCAATTAGATTACGGATTGGATCCGATCAACTTACAAAAATTGGATCATATTTGTAAATTATAGATTAAATACAAATAAATACTATAAATTTGTGAATATGATTCGATCTATATATAATTAATTTGATATTATTAAAAGAAAATCATTTTAATTTGCAGAAATACAAATTCTACGTTGCATAAACATACTTCTTTGGTATTCATGAAAAAAAAACTGATTATATTGCTGTGAATGAATTTGATTAGTTTTCTGTATCAAGTTTAATTATTTTGTTATCTCATAATTGATTATTCTAATAATTAATCATTTTATTAAAAGTATATAGTAATATATATAAATATTACAAATAAATGTTGATTAATTTGATAGTTTATCTAATTTTTTTATAGTCATGAAATATTTTAAAAAATTATAATCAATTTTTTCTATGAAAAAAATCTTAATACATTAAAATATAATTTATTATAATAGAAAATAAAAAATATAACAAAAGTATTCTTCTTGCTCACGAATGAATTATAAATGACCTCACTAGCATTTATTGTTGAGTGTTGAAAGATTCTTTCATTCCTACTTAATTTCACACTGTAGCATAGTCAATACTTTCCCTTGTGTTGAAAGATTCTTTCATTCCTACTTAATTTCACACTGTAGCATAGTCAATATGTTTATAATAAGGATCTCGCTAGGGAGACAATGGACTATTTGTATAATGTGTACAATGGACTATTGAGTTATAATCATCCGAGTACTAGCGATAATAAACATCTTCCCAAAGGCTTAATTGGCTCGAACTCTTGACCTTTCGGATCTAGCGCTCTAATACCATGCATGATATCACTCATCCCAAAAGATTCAGCTGATGGGAAAAGGTGACACTAATGATTATATCTCTAATACTCTCTAAACTTTCATTGTGCACATTGTATAAATATTTCATTGGCTCCTCATACTTTTCCTTATAATAAATCACAAAGTATTGTAAAAATAAATTTTGTTTTTTTTTTTTTAATTTAGACAAATTATTGAATCATTTGAGCTACATTGGAATTGTATTATTATTTCAAGTGATGTTATATGTACAAATATTTTTATAATTAAAGTCAAATTAAGTTAGTTAAAGTTAAATAAAAAAAAGCTCGCACAAATCACATGTTTTCGTTTTTTACGTTTTTTCAGCATAAAATTTTTTATTTATAGTATATAAATGTTTACACATAATACTAAATTACTTATCGATATAATATATAAATTTTTATATATAATATAGAAATTTATGAATATAACACAAAAATTTTTGTATATAACATAATTTTTTATGCAAACGTATTTTATGGGTTAGATAATTCAATATTCTGGATATATGAATTTTTAAAAATTTTTTAATTGTATATATTTTGTTGGTTAGATGTCAATATTTTAGATATGTTATCTTTTAAAAATCTATGTACTATATGTATTTTGTTGATTGTGTATCAATATTTTAGACATATAATCTTTAAAAAATTTATGTACTATGTAGTAAAATTTCTATGACATGTACCAATATTTTTGTATTGATATCAAAATTTTTATACTCAGTAGTTCTATATAGAAAGAAGAAGAGAAGAAGAAAAAGAAGAAGAAAATAACGACGATGGATAATAAAAATGAAGTAAAACTCCTCCCCGGTCCCTAACCATTTACGAAATTGACCTGACGCTCCCTCACCATTGGAAATTAACAACGCGGTCCTTAACCATTCTCTCCGTGTGACCAAAAGGACCCTCTTACCGGTACTTCCGGTTATTTTTTACCTGAAAATCGACAAGAGGGTCCTTTCGGTCACATGAGAGAATGGATAAGGATCGTGTTGTTATTTTCTAATGGTCAAGGGGCGCCAGGTCCTTTTCTAGATGGTTAGGGACTAAATATTTTAATAGTAAAGTTACACGTAGAGACTAAATATTCTTTTTAGATTTTTAGAAGTAATATATGTTTCATTCAAATGTACTTATGTTTCATTCAAATGTTCGTGATATGACGAATTAATTTTAATTTATTTTTACGTATTTTAATTTTGTTTATTTAGTTACTAATTTAAATTTTATGTCAGAAAATTTAGAGTTTTCTTTATTTAACCTAAAGTTGAGTGAGTTTCTTCGATTTAATTTCCAAATGAACAAATTAGATTGAGGTATTTCTTTCTTGTTGCATCAAGAAATTGAATAAAAGATCAACTGATTCTCTTTGTATTCAATTACTTGATGCAATAAGAAAGAAATACCTCAATATAATTTGTTCACTGGTTTGAAAATTAAATCGAAGAAACTTACTCAACTTTAGGTTAAATAAAGAAAACTCTAAATTCTCTTACATAAAATTTAAATTAGTAACTAAATAAACAAAATTAAAATACGTAAAATTAAATTAAAATTAATTAGTCATATCACGAACATTTGGATGAAACAAATATCACTTCTAAAAATCTAAAAAAAATATTTAGTCTTTACGTGTAACCCTACTATTAAAATTATGGTTGATGAATTCAATTTCACTAATAAAAAAAGCAGTTTAATTTTTCTAGAAAAAGGTGTATGGAATAATAATCTTGAACTAACTTTTTTTCTTAGGTTCAACAATATAGAACATACATGTCGTTCTTAAAACCCTAAATCCAAGACATAATAATACTTAATCAACCCAAATAATTATCGCTTTTGTGTTAAGTCTCGTTGTTAATGATTTCGTGCTATCTATTAAGTTTGACATTATTTGCTCTCCGTTCACATGTAAAATATGGCAAAATGCATTAAATGTAAAACTTAAAACAATGCTTTTTTTTAATTTATTTTCCAATTTTAAGTAAAATTCCTCCCCGGTCGCCTCACTATTAGAAAATAACAATATGGTCCTTATCTATTCTCTCTGTATGATCGAAAGGACCCTCTTAACCGGAAGTACCGGTAAGAGAGTCCTTTTGGTCACACAAAGAGAATGATTAAGGACTGCGTTGTTAATTTCCAATAATGAGGGGGCGCCAGGTCAATTTCGTAAATGGTTAGGAAACAGGGAAAAATTTTACTCTAAAAAATGAGAAAGTGGATTAAAAAGAAGGAAGAGAAAAAATAAAAAAAGAGAAGAAGAAAAAGAACGAGAGACTTTGAAAAGAAGCAGATGTATGTGATTTGGTTGGATTTGGTCAATAAAATGTTTGACCACTAACTTTATTATATTATTTATTGAGTAAATCACAAAAAAATATATTCAAATTATTTTGTTACCGAATAAAAATACTCTTAAATTTTATTATCGATAAAAATACCGTCAATTATATATTTAAAAACGTGAAAAAATGCGCCACAAAAATTATTTAATAACTCAAGAATAATAAACTGAGATGTTCTACATTAATGAAAAAGAATGATGTCTCAATGAAATTTTTTACGTGATAAGTGAGATTTTGATATATTGACAAATAAATCACAAATTATATTTTTTTGTTAATGGAACAAATCTTTAATTAAAGAAGATATTTTTATTTTTAAATTTTTTGAAAAATAATTTATCAATAATAAAATTTAAAAGTAGTTTTATTAATATAAAAATAATTTAACTGCGTTCTTTATAGTTTACTCATATTTATTCCTCATTTATAGAACTATCTAGTTTGTTTTGTTTTTCAATTCGGGGTTGTACCACCAACCAATGACACCATATAAACAATTTATTAAAAATTACAAATTATTAAAAATTATATTTGGAGCATCCCACATCGACAATATGTCATCCTTTTAGTTCAATTTTTTAGAAATTCAATTTAATATATTATTTACTTATAAGTGATGAATAAATAAAAAATAATTAAATAATAAATACTTAATATATTATCATTAATAATGGTATTAATCAAGATCAATTGAATTAATATTTAAATATTTAAATATTTTCTAACATTTGAGTAGCAATATAAAAGTAAATTTGAAATCAAATTGCTATTACTATACGAGTTTAAGCCCCATTTTGGCTATTAAAATTGGCGAATTATACTGATTTAGTCTTCGAAATTTCAATTGCATTAAATTAGTTCCGCAAATTTAAAAAAAATGCATCACATTAGTCATTCTCCCATTTTTCGTCACCAGAGCACTGACGCCGTCAGTAACATGGCCAATTCTTGCCACATTAGACACAAAAAAATGGCGTCATTTGTAATTTGGCACTAAACACTCCTTTGAATGATATCATTTGTCTCTCTTGAGAAATAAAATGTTATCACCCCTCTTTTGTCTCTTCTCTTCGTCTTTAATTTCTCCATGAGTGACGCAGAGAAAAAAATTTCTCTCTTCCATGAGTGACATAAATTAGTAACTGGTAGCTATAATAGAATCTTTGGAAATCATTGAAACATGACGTATACTGTACACTTGTCTAGAGAGTTCGTTTGCCACTGTAAGGATCTTCTGTTTCGTCACCGAGGTTAGTGAGGATGAATAAAATTTTATTTTTTCAAATTTTATGGAATGCTTTGATGTTTGTTGATTATGGTTGATTGTTTTGTATATTGTCAGTCCATAATATTTTAATGTGATTCTGTGCTAGGATTTTATTTTGATGTTTTGTGTGACTGTGTTTAGAGATTTTTTTTATGCTTTGTTCTGATGGTGAAATAATGAGTATTTTCTTATGATTGATAATGGTGTTTTATTTTGATATTTTCTGTGCCATCTATGAATGATATTGATGAAAACTGTCTTAAAATAATCAGTGTGTATAACTGGTGATGAAAATAAATTCTTTTGAACCATACAGATGAATGTGCAGTTAAATATTATATTTTACTATGGGAGAAAGTTTTAGAAAGATGAAAAAGAGATAACTATTTATTCTCTTGATAAAAAGACATGTGTTGGTGATATTGATAAAGATACTTTGGATGAGAAATTATTATAAGAATTGGGATAGAATAAGATAGAAAAATGTTGATGTCATATCTTTAGGAGGAGTTTAGACAGTGATTTAAGAGCTCTGAATTTTAATGACGAATTAATAGAGATATATTTCTTGGTTCAAAATATTGATGGACTGGTTGATATTTACTTTAAGCATGCAGTGTCATCACCAGAAATTCTTGAGGGGAAGGAGATTGTTGTTTATGTTGATGATGAACATGATGAGCTCAGAATAACTGGTGAGTCCAGAGTCAATATGAAAAACAAGTCCAACATTGAATCACCCATGCAAGATAGCCCTCCCAAATGTTATGAGAAAGATGCAACTATGCCTGACAATGAACCCCTTACTAAACAAGATCCTAAACCAAGCTAATAAATCCACTACCTCTGCTGATGATATTTTATTCTCCAACAACTATGAACCAACAAATCTTGGTGTTAACTACTCTCTGTCTCACAACAATGAACTCAGTACCACATCCAACTCTAATCCCAACTAAGTTAATAATCTCACTGCCTGTGTTGATAATACCTCACCACCCAACAACACAGAACTAACAAATCTTGGTGCTAATAACCCAATATCCCACAACAATAAATCCACTACCACATATAACTCTAATCCTAACTAAGCTACTAATGCAAAGCCCATTAGCAAGACTCTTCCAATTATCCCAAAAATTAAACCCAAGTCAACGGTCAATTCAAAGTCAAAATCCAACACTACATCTTTTTCTAAGCTCAAGTCCATCCTAAGTGTGTGTCCAAGCCCAAAATAAATTCAAAGCCCAAATCCAATACTAAATCCTATTGTACAAGGTCTATTTCAAGAGTGAGGCAAGTCCAGTAACCACAAAAAAAAAGTTTTGATATTGTCTTTTCTGAAGATAAACACACCACAGAAGATAGTTCATATAAACTTGGGAGAGATGATAGTTCAAGTGACGATGACATAGTTAAAAAAAAATTATAAATCCAAGAAAAGAGACTTTAAGTTGAGGTATGCACTTTTAGAGACTCTTGCAAAGTCTAAAAGAAAGTTAATTAACGATGATGATGCATTGGTGGTGGATTATGAGAAGTGTGAGGTGGACTTAAGTTTTTTACGAGTCTCTGTCATAGGAGATGAAGATATGGACAATGTTTTAGACCCAAAAACAGAGAGTCTAATAGGGCCAATTCTTGGCACTTCGAAGAGATGAAGAGTCATCTCCCTTCAGAAGATGAATTTTTAGAAGAAAAGTCTGATGATATTTTTCCAATATTTAGAGATGGTATTCGGTTTGGTAATTTGAAACTTGACGTGGGAATGAGGTTTAAAATATGAGTTTTGAAGGTTGTAGAAGACTTAGAGAATGGGGGTTGAATTTATGGCCTTCTTTTACTTTTAACGAATTAAGCCTTTACTAGCAGACTATTACATAGAATCTGTTTGAACTGTGCAGCAAAAATTTTATGAGACAATTTCGTTTTGTCTCATAAATAACAGAAAACAGAACTTAGAGTAAGAGAAGAAGAATGACAGAGGCATGTATCCTGGTTGATCAGTTGCCTTGTGCAATGCAACTTACATCCAGTCTTCACCACAAAAGTGGTGAAATTTCCACTATAGTTAAAGTATTACATACATCAATATCTTAGGATTCACACAATCCTTTCTCTTTCAAGTTCTAACCTAACTTGACTTGGTTATGCTAATACTTAACTCTTCACTCTTAGTGCTAACCCAACTAAGAAAAGGGCACCTCACAGGTATAAGACACAAGACATAAGAAACAACCTAAAAAAATCTGAAATCACTCTAGGCTTTTCTCTCAAGTGTTTCACTCAGTCTTTATCACTCATAGGCTTTTTCTTGATTCCTCTCTTTCTGTCTTTTTTTCACTTAAGAAATTACAGAAAGATATACATAGAAAATAAAATATAAACTGTAGAACAAGAAGGAGATTGATGCATTAACAGCCTCTGTTGCTATAAGTTGAACTGGATTCAGGTGACTCTTATTAAGTTCTTCATCTTGGCGGAATGCTTCTTTAACTAGAAAGCACTGTCCAAAATTGATGAACTCTACACAGAAGCTCTTCAAACACTAAATTCAAAATCTGGTTCTCTCTCCTTAGTCTTTAGAAAACAGAAATTTTCTTTTTGTACCTCTTCACCATTGCTGTCTTGATTTCTTCTGAGTCAACTCCTTGAGTTGTGTGCTTCTCAAGCTTGTCATTTTACTTTCTTCTATTAACCCTCAAATTAGGAATTTCAATTATGATTTTCTTCTTGACCGAGGTCAACTGAGGAGCAAGAATTGTTGTTCATTGATAAGCCATAAATCCATACCATTAAGAATGTGCTTTGGCTCCAAGTAACTTTGTGAACCATTGATTTACAGCAACATAGATCAGACATTTCTTTCTCCATTTATCCCAAAATGGTGTCGCAGAAAATTAGAGAAGGAGTGAAGAAAATAAAATTCATGCAAATAAAAATAAATCACCTTTAACTTTGGACTAATCTTAGCTCGTTTTGATTTGGGTGATTAGACATTTGCTTTTGTAATCTACCTTTCTCTTTCTTTCTTCTCTGGTGAATGAACCAGGAAGAAGCTTTCTTCTTTTTCTTCATGCTTCTGATCGAAGTAAATTTGTGAATGATGGCTTTGGAAGGCTTCTACTTGAATGATGCATCTTGGGCTGGATTTTCTTTACTTACCTTTCAGCCCATGTGATTTCTTTGTTATTTCTCTTTGGGCTTAGTTTGTGCACTTTGTATACCTCAGCAGCTTCTGTTGCTTTGTTCCATTTAAGTTGGGCTACTCTATTTTATTTCTTTGGCCTGTAACACTAATCAAACACAACAAAAAACTAATTGGGTGTTTAGCGCAATAAAATAACATTTGTCATCATCAATTTAAGATTAGTTAATTTCTTAACTCAACAAGTTCAGAGAGGCAGAGAGAGAGAGTTTACAATTCAAGAAGGTAGATGAATTCAGTTTATTAAGAATAATACTGTGAGATGTAGGGCTATGTGCAAGGTTGAGGAGTGCAATTAGATGGTTTATGCCTCACAGGATCATGAGAAAATATGTTGGCAGATTGAAACATTCAATGACGGCCACACGTGTCCTAGAGAAGCCACCAACAAAGCTGCAAATAGAAATTGATTGACTAGCAAGTTAGTGAAGGTTAGAAAGTATCCTAACTTTAGACAATGTGAGCCATTTGTGTACTTCAAGTTTAAGTGTGACCTAGTGTTAAATAGAAATTCTATTTTTAAAGCCTTGACAGATGCTAGAGCTATAGTCTATGGAGATGAGAAGGCTCAATATGCAATGGTGAAGGACTACGGTAAAACACTCTTAAAGTGTAATACGGGATCAATAGTGAGAATTGGCATCATCCCACAGTCAGATGGAGAGGTAATTTTTTAGAAGATGTATGTTTGTCTTAGTGACTGCAAGAATGGGTTTAAGACAGGGTGTGGACGACTGATTGGATTAGCTGAGACATTTCTTAAAACACAATTTGGAGGCCAGATTTTATCAGCAATGGGTTAGGATGTAAATCATCACATATATATCATAGCTTGGACAATTGTGGATGTGGAGAATACAAAAAATTGAAAGTGATTTTGGAGTTACTCCATGAGGACCTCGGAGGCTATAAAAAAAGCAAATAGTACTTTATGAGTGACATGCAAAAGGTATTAATGTTTTCAGAGTTCTCTGAATTTAGAATTTTTTATGAGTGATAAAAAATACATGACACTAATTAAAAATAAAAAAGATACTATAATACTGTTTAGTTGTTTGTTACATATTGGTCTAAAAAATATTTACTTTTTGAATGAAATATTTTGCATAGGAATTGTTATTATTCCATGTGAGTAGTGTAATATAGGGACTAAAATAGGAAACGATTTAAAAATAAGGGACTATTTCAGATTCATTAAACAAATGTTAGGGATCATTGTGGGTTCATTTATTGTATCTCAAGGACTATTTTATATCACGACAAAAGTTACTTAGTTGTTGTCTTCGCATGCAGGGCCTGATTTCCTCTATCCAAGAGGTCATGCCTCATGTCCACCATAGATTTTGCGTGTGGCACTTATGGAGAAACTTTAACAAGCAGGAAAAAAATTTAGAATTAAGGGGATTACTTTGGGAATGTGCAAGATCAACCATACATCTAGAATTCTCTAATAACATGAAAAAAATTAAGAAAATTAATGAAGATGTGTAGAATTACTTGAACAAGTGATCTAGGGAGTCATGGACAAAGTTAGCATTTAGTTATAGCACAAAACTTGACAACATCTGCAATAATGCATGCGGGGTCTTTAATGCAAGAATTAAAGAAGTAACGGCCAAGCCAATCATTACTTTATTTGAGGAGGTCAGAATGTTCGTGATGAGAATGATAGCTAAAAATAATATTAAATTTGCCAACCATGTAGAGAAACTACCTGATATAGGATAAATGTTGGTCTAGAAATTTCTTCTCAATAAAAGAAATCACTTCATTACAAGTATAGTTCCAAAATCAAATAAGATTTTGTTTGTCACAAGTGCAAACCAATAAAATTACTGAGAGTATTAGATCTCGGGTCGTCTCTCAAAGAATTACAGTGAGAT
Organism: Arachis ipaensis; assembly: GCF_059453495.1. Taxonomy (NCBI): domain Eukaryota; kingdom Viridiplantae; phylum Streptophyta; class Magnoliopsida; order Fabales; family Fabaceae; genus Arachis; species Arachis ipaensis. The sequence goes on along the minus strand of NC_142440.1, from coordinate 135,921,759 downwards.
ATGCGTATTATCGGTTATGAGGTTCAAGGGGCGGTTTGCAAATAAGAAGACAATAATCTAAATGACAAAAAGTTTAAATGACGAGAAGGTAAATCAAACAACTAAAGATAACAATAACAAAGAGGCATTCATGGCAAGAATTGAGAATCAAAGTTTTCTATCCTAGTAATTAATCATAACACAATAATTATCAAGAGATAATCCTATTTCGTTATCTCCAACATCGGGAGAAAATCAAATAAGATTAGTTAATCTCAATCCATAAGTCCTAATCAACTTACTAATTGAATTAGCAAGAGATTAGTGTCAATAGAAACAATATTAACTAACAACTAAAGATCACTAACATAAGTTGGGTATTAATGACTCAAGAACACCTAATTTATCTTTCCAAGCCAAGAATGCACAAAATCTATTCTAGGACTAAGCCAAGCATTTTGTCAAACACTTGGTGTGCATAAAAGGAAAAACTTAGGAAATTGCATGAATTAATAAAATCTACTACTACCAATTGCAAGAAAGTAACAATGATAACTCAATTAAACAATAAGAACCATAAAAAGACATCAATTGCATTAAATAAAGTGAAAATCAACAAGATTTCATAAACATAAAAGTAGCTCAAAAGAAAAATTAACAAGAGAAACTAAGAGAATTAAGACAATAGAGCATGGAAACATAAATGAAACTACACTAAACAAGAATTATAGAGAGAATTTAAAGAGAAAATTAAACTAAAAAATTCCTAATTCTAGAGAGAAGAGGGAGCTTCTCTCTCTAGAAAACTACCCAAAAACATGATTCCTAAGCTACCTAATTGCTCCCCCTTTCTCCTTCTTGATTTTGGCTTCAACTACTTCAGAAATGAGTTGGATTTGGGCCTAAAGCAGCTCAGAAATCGCCCCCAGCGTGTTTTACTAATGAGGTCACGTGATCAGTGTCATGCGTACGCGTGAACGTCGCTTGGCGAAATTTCTTGGTCACGTGTACACGTGGGTTACGCGCGCGCGTCGCTATGATTTTCACAAATCCTCATGTCTTCATGAATTCTCCACTTTTCATGCTTTTCCTTCATTTCTTCAATCCCATCCTTGCCTTATAAACCCTGAATCACTCAACAAACATATCAAGGCATCGAATGAAATTTAAGTGAATTAAATTTAGCAATTTTAAGGCCTAAAAAGTATCTTTTTAATCATTAAGCACAATTTAGGGAGAATTACAAAACCATGCTATTTCATTGAATAAATGTGAAAAAGTTGATAAAATCCACTAAATTCAACACAAGATAAACCACAAAATTAGAGTTTATCACTACCACCAGTGGTTCAAAGTAGATTGGACAAGATAAAAAAGGAGTCTAAAAATTGGATGCCAATCTAGACTGAAAATGATGCGTATGAAAAGTTTGTAGTGCATGAATATCCAACAAACATGGTGGTGGATTTGCGCAAACGGTTATGCACATGTCAATTTTAGATGTTAATAGGTAATTAACCCGCATTCAGATTCTCTTTTTTGCGAATAATTAAATACTTTATATATTTGTTTGTTATTTTCTTTAGGAATGTCTTGTGTGCATGCTTGTGGAGCTCTTGCAAGGGAAAATAAGAGATCTGAAGAACTTTGTCATAAGTGGCTCACCATGGACTCATATAGAGACACTTATGCCCATTACATAAATATCTTGCTTTATGTTTATAACAGGACTAACAACTTGAATATTTGACAATGACACTTTTTCTTTCTTCTACTGTACATTAACCCTAAACACATTAAAATAAAATCATCCTCGAATCTTAAATACCAACATGAAACCAGCAACAAACATTATAAACAGAGCCAATAATAACGTACAATTTTTGGGTTCTAACTTCTCAATTCTCCAAGCCAAATTCACCCTTACTTGGTCAACATCCTCGGTAGAAGTCACCCTTCCACTGACGTCTTCTTGTCCAATGTCAGCCCAAACAGACAAACCACACCACCTCTTTCCACTGACATTGTATTTAGGACACCCAAAGAATGACTTGTTAGGGTTAGACTCTGTTGTGGACCACCAGAGAACAGGACGTCAGCCACACCCACACCACTCTAAAACACTCGATACTCTACTTCGACTGGAGATCCTTGTGTTTGACCGCATGGAACTCTGGCTCCGAGTTACAATCATGATCCTAAAATCAGAAGGATGAACAACGAGTAAGAAGACGAAAAACCAGAAAAAAAATGAGAAGAAGAAGAAAAGGAAGAAAAGAAAAAATTTAGGTTATAAAAAGGGACAAAGACCAAATTGGAGCTAATCAAATTTTATGTCATATCATCTAACCGTTACTTTATCTAGTGTGGTTAGAATTGGCCACGTCACTGACGATGTCAGTGCTCCAATGACAAAAAATGGGAGAAGCACTAATGTAGTGTATTTTTTTAAATCTGGGGGACTAATTTAGTGTAATTGAAATCTCGAGGACTAAATTAGTATAACTCGCTAAATTCAAAAACCAAAATGGGGTTTAATTCATTACTTTATCATTAACCTAAACAAAAAAGTTTTAGATATAAAATTCAATTTTCTTTCCCCTTCTTTATTATCTAGAAGTGTATACTGATCGATGAATAACTGAATATAATCATAATCTTAATATAATCTGTACTAAAATTATCAAATCATATTGGATTCAATATTTACATTTTTTATACTTAGGTTCAATTTGATTCAAATATTTGTGAATCAAATATCAACAAAATAACATTTTTTTACTCTTTTAAATATAAATATTATTAAACATATTTTTTAAATAATAAAAATAATATAATATAATATATTCACAATTTTCTTACATATTAGATCATATCCATAATTTCGGATTAAATTTAAATAAATATTATAGATATATTAATCAGATCTGATCAATGAATATTCCTGCCATGCTGTTTTTGTTGTTGTCTCTTCAGTCTTCAGACATATACTTTTGTTTTTGCTGGTGATGTTTTATATAATCAAATCACGTTTTTTGTTTAATAATTTTATATTTTAATTTAAAATAAACTATTTTAATCTCCAACGACCAAGTCTCCAGTCCTCTACCTTTGCTCATTTCGGTTTACAAGTTTCAACTACTTGGAATGTTCTGTTCATGCCTTTGAGACGCCGAACCAAAGTAACAAAAATGTGATATTTTAATGAAACTAATAATTAAAAAAATAAAACAGAAAAGATGTGCGCACCATTTTGGAGTAAATCCTCGTAATCGCCTCCAAGATTGACGCCGTTCATCAAAATCGTCTCTAAAATTTTAATGGTACTAATTACATCTTTGAGATTAAAAAAATTGTACCATAGTAGTTCTTGACCCGTTTTCTGTTAACGACGCGCTGACGTGGCTTGATGACGTGGACCTTTGGTGACACGTGTCACTTCATGATTTGACCATGTGTAACGGTATGATGACGTGTCAATCAACGACACGTGGCATGCTGACATGGATGGGTATGCCACATGTCACAATGCTATTTTGCCACGTGTCAGATTATACCACGTGTCGCAATGCTATTTGTCCACGTGTCATCCACTATGTCATCGTTACATGTGCATCAAATTGGTCCCTTACTTTGCATCAAATGACTTATTTTAGTCCCTGAAATTAAATGTCGTGCACCAAATTAGTACCTTCATCATTTGAATACACTAATTTTAATTTTATCTTTTCACAAGTTATTTAAATATAAGTGTTTTTATAAAATATTTTTAAAATATTAGTTTTAATTATACAATTTTTTTCTACAATATTTTATTAAAAAAATTATGTGACATATTGATATTGATTTAATAAAGAGTGTAAGTTAAGAGTATAATAATATTCCTTAATACATTTTTTTTAATATTTAACACTTTAGTAAATATTTTATGAATTCTTGATGAGGCACTTATTATCTAATATAAATTCATTATTCCCATCCATTTTAAGAATGTCCGAAATTTTTCATATAATTAACTTTTCACTAAATTAATGAGATAGATTTATACTATCGATTATAATAATTTATTTTATCTATAACTTAGTTAGGTGGCTTTTTCATATATTACACTATTAATCAATATAAGTACTTATTATAACCATGACTTAAACAGTATTAAAACAGATACAAATAAATACAAAAGACAATAATAAAATTTTGGTTTTAGTTAACATGTACTCTAACGATACAAGTTAACATTATTAATTAAAAAATTTATTATAAAATATGTATAATAAAAAATATAATTAAAATTAGTGTATAAAAAAATATTGAGAATTTTAAATTTATAAAAAAATGAGAAAAAACTGATGAAGAGACTAATTTGGTGCACGACATTCAATTTCAGAGACTAAAATGAGTCATTTGATGCAAAGTAAGGGACCAATTTGGTACACATGTAACGATGACATAGTGGATGACACATGGACAAATAGCATTGCGACACGTGGCATAATCTGACACGTGGCAAAATAGCATTGTGACACATGACATACCCATCCATGTCAGCATGCCACGTGTCGTTGACCGACACGTCATCGTACCGTTACACATGGCCAAACCATGAGGTGACACGTGCCATCAAAGGTCCACGTCATCAAGCCACATCAGCACGTCGTTAACAGAAAACGGATTAGAGATTATTATGGTACAATTTTTCCAATCTCAAAAATGTAATTGGGGCAATTGAAATCTCATAGACGATTTTGGTGCCACATCAATCTCGAAGAACACTAAGGAGATTTACTCCACCATTTTGCTTTAGTATAGAAAATAGGCAACCTTCCACTTCCCTCATTAAATATTTTTTTAGTCAAACTAGAAACCAGGAAAAATAATTAAACCAAATCCAAAACAACTAATTGATAGAATAGTTATCTTTTATTTGCAAGTTGCAACTTGTAGCCTTCCCCACATACCTCATGTCTCCAATGTCAATATCATTAACACCTACATGAATTTCAGTTAGTATTTATGACTTGTCAAGCTAATTTAAAACCCATTAGTTTCCAATGTAATTATTTCTTTCTTATAATAATAATAATAATATAACATACCTTGTTATTTTTATTCTTCTTCCATAATAGGTAGATTGTCCTAAACACTTAATTAGGGGGAAGAAAAGCCAAAACCCTATAAACCTTTTGTAAATATTTCATATTCCATCATATACAAAGACAAAGAAAGAAACACGTTGGTGTTTGGTGAAGAAAACAAAGAAGCATAGATAGGATTATATATATAAACACAGCTTTGTTCATAACACCAATCCAAAGGTTTGTTTTTTAGTTTTTGTTCATCAAGTCAAAGAATGAAGGATTCTGGTTACTCGGGCGGAGACGCAGCGGCGGGAGGCGGTGGCAACCACCTCTTGGTGAGGAGGGTGATGCAAATGACTATGGTGGTTCTTGCTTTTGTTGTGGTGTGGATCCTCATGTATAACTCTTCTTCTCCCTTTGCAATCCCTGTTTTCTCACGTTACATCACTACTCGTGACTCAACAATGGTGAGTTTAATTTCTATCATTATCTCTCCCTTTCTACTTGTTTTTCTCTGTCTTGGACTCTGTTTTGGAATCGAAATTCTGTTTTTTATGCCCTTTTTCTGTTTTTTCATTATGATCATTCAAAAATTTGTTCTGGGTATTGATTTTTTTTCTTAAAAAACGAAAGTTTATGTCTGGCTTCCGATTGGTTTGTGAAAGATCCTTTTTGGATTTGAGTCAATTTTGATATTTCAAAATTTCAATCATCTTTAAATTTTTATTTTATTTATTTGTACGGAGTTAGGTTATTGTGGGAGAAGTTGGTATAATGAGTGGACTTAACTCTTCCAATCCATAATTTTCTCTTGAAAATTATTAATTTTACTGTTTTCTATAAAATAGTTTCTTCCTTAGATTTTTCTGAGTTTGTTCCTTAGAACCATGAGCTCATGAGAAGGTTCATTTATTTGTAACGGATGAAGAAAAAAAAAAGGACCTGAAAATATTGGAATAAATAAAGGTATCAATGTGGGGCTTATTTTAGATACTTTATGTCAAAAATGTTACCATATGGTAACCTGCATGTCCAAATCAGAAGTGACAAAAAATTGTTCATATCTTACAAAATTTGGCCACCATTTGAAAATAGTGCACTATGTCACTTTCTCTAGTTTCTCATCCTGGTGCCACTTGAATAATGGCACTGAAAACTTTCTACTAGTGGCATTGGTGACTACAGGGGTTCAGAAAATTGATTAGTTGAGTTATAGGCATGGTCTTGATTTTAGATCATTTGATTTTGTTACTGTTGTTTGTGTTAGGGAATGGATAAATATAATCCTCTCTCTTTGATTGGCCAAGGGCTTTTTTGGGATTCAACTTTTTAATCAAATTTGATTCGGTTTTGGCTTTTTGGTCAATTGTGTCCCTTCTCTTTCTCTATCCTAAGAATCTTCCAAAATTAGGGATATGCCAATGGGAATTTTGCTTCTGATATGCCATTTACAGATGCAAACAAATGTTTCACCTTTTTTCTTTGCTTTGCAATTATTTAAGATTTTAATTTCTCTTATATGCAATTATTTTTTCTCCTTTTATATTTCCAGATAAAAAGAATTCCTCTCGTGCTTTATTTTCTGTCCTAAATGTTTGCAATGATATTTTAATGATCAAATACAATATTTTTTTCATAATAAATAATTCAGTGCAGGACTCATAATTTTGTCTGTTGCAAATGGTAACCAAAGGATTTTTTATATTATTATAATGGATTAATAATTTAGACCAAGATAAGATTTATAGTAAAGGATAATTTCATTTCGAAATCTCAAATTTAGGTTGTCCCAGTCTATAAATCTTTGAATATCACATTTATTAATATGGGCCATATGTTATTAAATTGATGCTTTTAGGATCAATTATTAATTAAAAATCATTCACATAGCTTCAATTATTGAAAATAAAAAATGATACTTTGTGTTGTGATTTATTTTAGGGCCAAAAGACCCTAATACTCTGTTGACTATATTTTATTATTAATTTTGTTCGTGTTACACCAAAATATATCCAAATTTTTTTGCATATAACCTATTATATAGTGAACCTAATTAATATATATGTAACAGGGTTAGCTTGTAAAATCTTATTATATGAATGAGTTTTCAAATAAAATAAATTCCTATATGAGATCTTTATTTACTAAAATTGAGGCTAATTCCGTATAGTTGATTTTTTTTTTTTTCCCTTCTAAGTTTTTGGTTTGTACTTATTAATAGAATGTAGCACTAGCTAGCTAGGTAGCTGTGAGACGATATTAGGATTTTTTAAATAAATAAAATAATTTATTATTTTCACAACTATATTTGTTTAAAAAATTAATTATCTAATTATTTATTTCACTAGACACCCAAAAAAATTATTTATTTCATTTCCATTAGGAATGAAATATATATACATATATCATGTTTACAAATAAAATACGTAAATATATTATATTTAAATAATGTATTTCATTTGCAAATGAGATAAATAATAAATTTGTAACAGTTATCTCATTTTTAATGCAAACAAGACATGTATATTTTATTTCTACTGTAAAAGAGATAAATAATAAAATGTAAAAATTTAATTAATTTCAAAAATATACATATATAAAATTAATTAATTAATTTTATTTATTAAAAAAAAAAGACGATATTGGTGGACCACGTGCCGACATATATTTGCAAACTAGACATTACATAACCATAACCAGCTGTTCACATGGTTTACTCAATGTTGACCAAAGTTGACTACACTAACTCTATCATCACTCCATCATATTCTTCATTGCCTTAGATTAGAGAATTCTACTAATTATAATTAATTAATCAGCTGTTGAACAAATAATAAATAATTTATTTATTCATAAAGATGACACATTTGTTGGGAGGATAAAAACTTTAAAAAGTTCAACTTGGAATCCTGAGGGAATGTTTTCTATGATTTTTGATAGAAATTGTTTTCATTTTTTCTGCTCTATACTAAAATATTTTTATTATATAACTAAATTATTGTATAAATATTTAATTATATTGTGTAACATGATTAGTGTATTGACTATTGAGCTGCTGGTAAATAATATTCATGTGAAACCTACTATAAAAAGTTGTATTAGGATGAGTTTGCCATGTTAGGCAGAACTTTAATTAATTTCCCATTTAATTTGAATGAAAGCATCACATGTAGTAGTGCCATTTAGATACCTAGCCTAAACAATTCAATTTCTTGAGTCCTTGCTATCATCATTGCATTACATATATGGTTTCAATGTGATAAGCATATGAGCATGATGTTTTGATTTTCAAGTTTATTATTAATTAAGAATAAAATAGAATAAAGTAAGAATCGAACTCATTTATTACAAAGATAATTGTACTTATTAGGACCAACATGTTCAGTAGTGGCCATAATTCATGGTTAGATTATTGTTATGTCAGTGTGAAAGGAACAAAGGGATATGCATTTTCCCTCTTGGGATATTATTCTATCCTCAATAATGGATTAATGGTAGGTAGCATATTTTAGAGATGGTCTGAAGAGAATTTCTTTTAATACGTTAATTAAGTACGTAATTAATTAATTATTGACAAAGCTAAGTTTAAATTGAATATATATATATATATATATATATATATATATATATATATATATATATATAAAGTAAAAGAGACAGTTATTTTGCGAAGAAATGAACATTTTTAAAAATTAAATCTTAACATTTGATGCCTATAGAGTGGTCTAAGTTTATTTTTTTGTATGATTTAACAACCACTTATTAGAAACTAGTAGTTGTTAGATGTTTTTCAATGGATAAGTTTAATTTTTAGAATTTTACTAACTTATGTTTTAAGGACACATTTTAAAAACACCATAAAAAATGACTAAAAATTATTGAAAAATTAATTTTTTAAATATTTTTAATACACTAAATACATTAAAAGCTTTTTAATATTATATTCTTAATAACTATCTTTTACATTAACTACGCAAATGATCATCCAAAAAATTAAATGTAATTACATGACTATATAAAATATTTATATTGGTCATACATTGAAATTAATCTTTTGTTATATATCCATGTGTTTGAAAAATGATGTGTGAAATATGAAATTCTACATACCAAGTCAATAATTAATTAACAATAATATAGTTATGTGATACTAACAACAAAAATCAACTATAATCGGTCAATAATAAAAAAATTTGCAAATCCAAAATATGAAAACAGAACATCTAAATTTTATGTTGGTTGGTTATATATTGACGAAATTCCTTGTATTTATCCTTGATAACAATGATATCTCATTATCACTATTATTATGTTTCAGATAAGCTATGACCCAGAGCTAGAGAGCGTTCTAAGAAATGCTTCTATGGAGAATAAGACAGTGATAATTACAACTTTGAATGATGCATGGGCAGAGCCAAATTCAATATTTGACATATTCCTCAAGAGTTTTCACCTTGGGATTGAGACGGAGAGATTGTTGAAACACTTGGTGGTAATAACTTTGGACCAGAAGGCACATGCTCGTTGTCAAGCTTTGCACCCTCATTGCTATCATCTTGAGACAAAGGGTGACAACTTCACCAAAGAAGCATTTTTCATGACACAAGATTACTTGAAAATGATGTGGAGAAGAATTCAGTTTCTCGGCTCTGTTCTTGAAATGGGCTACAGCTTTGTCTTCACGGTACATTCACTTTACTTACCACAAAACAATTCTAAAGAATTGGAATTCAAGATTGAGAAACATTATATATGAATGCCTTTGTTTTCTGGCTTTGCAGGATACTGATATAATGTGGCTGAGGAACCCATTCAATGAATTCTACAATGATGGAGATTTCCAAATTGCTTGTGATTTCTATAATGGAAACTCCAATGACTTGAATAACCTACCAAATGGAGGCTTCACCTATGTAAAGTCCAATGAGAAAACAATTTGGTTCTACAAGTTTTGGTTGAATTCAAGAAAAGCATACCCCAAGATGCATGATCAAGATGTTTTCAACAAGATCAAGATGAACCCTCTCATTCAAAACATTAAGTTAAAGATTAGGTTCCTAGGCACAACGCATTTTGGGGGGTTTTGCCAGCCCAGCAAGGAATTCAACCAGGTTTGTACAATGCATGCTAATTGCTGTGTTGGTTTGGACAACAAAGTCAATGATCTCAAAATCTTGCTTGACGATTGGTCAAAGTATATGGCATTGCCTAACAATACAAAACCAAATGTACATACTTCTTGGACTGTGCCACAAAGTTGCAAGTAAGTAATACATATATTCTTAGTAAATTTCTCTGTCATATTAAACACAGAGGGGAAATAAGTAGTACATTGAATTGACTACATTTTATGATTCTAGCAATGCTACATGGCCAGCAAAGTAATAATTTACATTCATATTTATAAGTATTGTGCACACAAAAAATATATAATTTACATTTATATTTATCTAAATTTTTTACACATAAATTAATATAATTTGCACTTATATTTTTCAAAATTTGTACATATAAATAAGTAAAATTTATTTATTAAAGATAATTTAATATTTATGCTGATCAAATGATAACCAAAAATCCTAAAAATTATTGACCTCAAGAATTTCTCTTATATTACTACTAAGTAAAAAATGAATAGTAGTTTACGTAACATTTTCCTACAACAAAATAATTTAAAGGGGTTTTAATGTAACCTATATATTGATGTCATTAATCCTCCATGTTACTTTTTCTGTCTTGTCTTCTAACGATTTCCACATCATTAACAACATGAAGGACATCATTTCAGCGTAGTAGAAACAGGAAAAACAAAGGCAGATGATGATGACCAACAATTCATATAATTGCTGCTTGATGATTGTATAAAGGTATGTAAAATTTTGCAAAGCCTATGTTGTTATTTATTTGATAAATGGTGAACAGAACACTACTGCATGTGCCAACTATTTATCTGGAAATTGTAAGAGTAATAAATTATGCTTCTTTCGAGTTAAATAAAATAATATTATATTTAACAGAAAAGCTATATTTGAAAAGAGAGATTAGTGTCGTGTAGACGTGTACAACGGATATCAATATCATATTTCGTAACATTGTATTGTATAACTTGAATATTAATGCCTGTACAATATAGTTAATATATATTCTTATTATAAATGACTAAGTGTTTTGTGTAATTTTGCATAATCCAAAGAGCAAGATTGGTGTAATTTACTCTATTTTAAAATTTTTGAAATATTATCATTTTCATCTATACATTACTACATGAATAAAAGCAATACTTCCGTTGACTTTTAAGTTCCAATACTCATATTCATGGTGTAACCTAAAATCATTTAAATAACTTTTTTTTTTTATAAATAATGTTTGTTTTTGGTTTGGTCAAATAACATTTTGTACTCATTCTTTTTTCCCTTTTTTTTTTCTATGAGTAGGTGTCGAAGGTTGGATCTATATATCAATCACGTTACAGATCACAGCAAAAGATTTGGGTTGTCAAACCTTTTTTTCTTCCTTGGAAGTAAACAAATTGAAAGGAAAAAAAAATGGAGGACATGGAGAATTGTTCAAATTCTCTGATTATGTGAAAACTCACCATTTTGAACTTTATAGTCTTTTAAGTTAAATTGATATTATTGTCATCTTTTTTCTTTTATTATTTACCGTGTACATAAATCTTTCTTAAATTTTTAAAGAATAATATTAGCAACTATAAATCAATTTGTACAACTAGAATCTTCATAAAGAGCGTCAAAGTTAATATGGTCAAAAAATTAATGAAGCAAAATTTTAGTTGAATATAATAATTATCAATTTGCTAGATTTTGCTATAAGCTAATTATATTAGAAATTTAAAGAAATTTTTAAGATATTCATAGTTGTGCTAGAAATTATAAGATATCAACTAATAAAGTTAAATAAAAAAATGTAGAAGTTACTTATTTAAATAGTCAAAGTTAAAAGTAAAATTGGATAAATATGTGTATTAAGAAGCTAGTAGAATCATGAATTATTAGCATTAATATTTGCCTATATAAAGCATGATTATGTATGTGTGTTCCATTGAAATAAGTTAAGCATGGTTTTGAGAAATACTCTTCTGTTCCGTTCTTTCAAATGAGTGTTAGTAAGCTTGAGAGATGACAAATATAATAGTGCCACTTATGTGAGTGAGTGATCTTAAGGCCAATCAATTATGAATCTTATACTTATATTTGGTATCAAAACTGGTTAATCCAACGCCTAATGTTTGAGAGTTTATGAGGTGTGGGAGAGTTCTCACATAATTATTTATTCATGGAGTCAATATGACAAACACTTTTAATATTTTGTAGTCTGATCCCAAATTAGATAAAAAAAAATCGATTATAGTTATTGGGAGACTTTGATATCTACCCATTTGAAGGCTTAGAACCTATAAAATTTCACTGAACCGGATTTGCAAGAAGAAGCAGATGCTGTCCAACAGATGAGAGGTCAATTGGCGCTATCTAAAATTCATTAAGGAGTAGATTATACGGTGTTTGGCAAAATAGCAAATGCCAAAAGAAGCTTGGAACACGTTGAAGTTGTCGTACAAAAGCGTAGATAAAGCTCTGAAAGAAAAGTTACAGTCTTTGAGAAGAGAACATGAATGGTACAAGATGTGTAGCTCAGAAACTGTTGAGCAATATTTTTCTCATGTTACAGATCTTGTCAATAAGATGAGAGCCTATGAAAAAGAAATGTCTGATAGCAAAATGGTAGAGAAAATTTGTTGCACCATGCATATAAAATATGACCATGTGGTGACTACGATACTAGAGTCCCACGATATGGATACCATGATGATTACAGAGTTGCAAGGAAACACGAAAAGCTACATCAGTAGAATATTGGAGAAGTCAAAAAAAGCAACCAAAAAGTCCTAAAAAGACAGGTGAATTTAAACAATGTTGCAAAATCAAGTCATATACAAGAAGGACGAGGTCGTGGTTTCATTTTTTAAAGTAGAGGTAGAGGAAGTTTCAGAGGCAGAGGTCGTGGCAATTACAACCAAGGAAACTAATAATTTTACACCGCCTAATCAAGGAAGATGTGGAACAAATTTCAGACATACCAACCGAGAAAAAGGTCAAGGCAATTTTTATCAAGAAATAACCAATTTCATATGGTTTTATTATGGAAAGTATGGACATAAAACAGCAGATTGCAGATTCAAAATGATGAATAACAATCAAGCATACGTTGCAGAAAATCAGCATAAAAATACTGATGATAATCCAAGTATTCAAACTTTATTTTTTACAAGTGATTCATGTACTGAAGATGAAAATATATGGTACTTGGATAATGCATGTAGTAATTATATGTCTGGTAGAAATGAGTTATTTTTTCCATTAAATGATTTAGTTAAACTATTATTGAAGTTTGGTAATAGTACAAAGATCCGTATTGAAGGAAAAGAAAAATTACCAATTAGATTGAAAGATGGTTCTTTGAGTTACATTCTGATGATTTCTATGCTCCTGAACTTGATTACAATTTATTGAGTATGGACAATTATCTGAGAAGGGATATAAGATGATAACATATTGTGGATATTGCACTGTGTTTAACAACAACGAAAGGTTCATCGATAAAGTAAAGATGACTTTAAACAAAATGTTTCTAGTGAAAATTCAACTTATTAATCCCTCTTGCACGAGTTCTATGATACTTGATGATAGCTGACTGTGGCATATGTGGTTTGGATATTTTTATTTTTCTGGCCTAAACTGCCTATCAAGAAAAAGGTCTTGTTTCTGGTCTACCACGAGTTCATATTTCTAATTGTGAGATTTGTCAATTGGAAGAGAAGCATAGAGATCCATTTTCTATCGGATTCCTATTGGAAAGTCATGGAGAGTTAGAAGATTAATTGTGCATTCAGATTTTTGTTCTATTGAAGTTTCAAGCAACAATGGTAGCAGGTACTTTATCACTTTTATTGATGATTTTAGTAGATATACATGGGTATACTTTCTGAAACAAAAATCAGAAGCATATGATTTCTTTAAGACATTTAAGACATTTGTTGAAAAACAAAGTGGTTGTAAAATCAAAATTCTTAGAATAGATAGAGGGACAAAATATCTTGCATGTTCAGACTACTTTAAACAACATGAAATTCAACACCAACTAACAACCAGATATACTTCTCAACAAAATAGTGTTGCTAAAGAAAGAACAGAACTATCATGGATATGGTCAGATGCATGCCCAAGTCAAAACAAATGCCTAAAAAATTTTAGGCAGAAGCAGTCGTGACAGCAATACATATTTTAAATAGGTGTCCAACAAAGAGTGTTCGTGATAAAACTCTAGAGGAAGCCTGGAGTGAAAAGTGACCTTCCATTCATCATTTTAGAGTCTTTGGGTGTATTGCTTATGCCCATGTACCAGACCAGTTAAAGAAGAAGTTAGATGACAAAGATGAGAAGTGTATCTTTATCGGCTATAGCACAGACTCAAAAACATACAAGATGTATAATCCAAAATCAAATTAAAGAATATGATCATCAGCAAAGATGTGACGTTTGACGAGAAAGGCATGTGAGACTGGAACACAAAGACAAAAAAGCAGTCGACTGTAATTTCAAATACATGTAATGAACTAGAAGAAAGGCAAATTGACACAACTAAATAACCAGAATCATCTAGAAGACCAAAAGAGAGAAGAGACTACCTACTAGATTAGCAAATTATGAAGTTGGCAATGATAACGATTTGTCCGATGAAAAAATTATAAATTTTGTTCTATTTTCAGATTGTGAGTCGTTGAACTTTGAAGAAGCCTCCAGAGATAATAATTGGAAGAAAGCAATGGATCAGAAGATTCATTCCATTGAAAAGAATGACACATGGAAGTTGACAGATTTACTAGCAGATAAAAAGCTGATTGGAATAAAGTGGGTTTACAAAACTAAGTACAAATCCAACAGTAAAGTTGATCATTTCAAAGCAAGATTAGTTGCTAAGTGATACAAACAAAAATCAGGTATTGACTACTTTGAAATATTTGTTCCTATTGCTAGATTAGACACTATTCATATGATTATTTTACTCTCGGCCCAAAATAAGTAGAAGATACATCAGATGAATGTTAAGTTAGTATTTCTAAATGATCTTTAGAAGAAGAAGTGTATGTTGAGCAAACTGTAGGATATGAAATTCTTGAAAAAGAAGATAAAATTTACAGACTGAAGAAAACTTTATATGGGTTAAAACAAGCGCCAAGAGCATGGTACAAGAAGATTAATTCTTATTTTATTGAGAATGATTTCAAAAGATGTCTGTTTGAGCATATACTTTATATCAAGTTTATTGAGTTTGACGATATCTTAATCGTATGTCTTTATGTTGATGACTTAATTTTTATCGGTAACAATTTGAAGATAATTATAAAATTCAGAGAGACTATGATAAAGCACTTTGAAATGACGGATATGGACTTGATGTCTTATTTTCTTGGTATCAAAGTTGTTCAGAAACATAATAAAATTTTGATTTATCAGAAGAAATATACAAATGATATAATTTTAAAGAAATTTCAGATGGAACATTTAAAATCAGCTACTCTAGTAGAAGAGAAGTTCAAGTTGCTAAGAGAAAATAAAGGAAGAATAATAAATCCTACTTATAACAAAAGTTTGATTGGAAGTCTGAGTTACTTAACTGCAACTAGACCAGATATTGTGTTTGGAGTTAGATTGCTTAGCAGAATTATGAAAAAACCTTGTACCAACCATTTGCAAGTAGCAAAACAAATTCTCTAATATATCAAAGGCACTTTAAATAATATTATTTTTTATGAAAATATTAATGAAATAAATCTTGTCGGTTACACTGATAGTAATTGGGTTAGAGATATTGAAACAAGAAAAAATACTTTAAAATTTGCATTTTATCTTGGTTCTGGTGCAGTTTTATGGTTATTAAAAAAATAATCAGTAACAACACTCTCTACAGCAAAAATAGAATACATAACAGCAGCAAGTTGTGCAACGCAAGTAGTTTGACTAAGAAAAATTTTTGAGAAATTGAACGAGAGATAAAGTATTCCAAAGAGCATATGTATGCATGATTATATATGTGTGTTCCATTGAAATAAACTAAGCATGATTTTAAGAATTCTCTTTTAATCCATTCTTTCATATGAGTGTTAGTAAATTTGAGAAATGAAAAATATGATAGTGCCATTTATGTAAATAAGTTAATTAATTATGAATTTTATATTTACAAATAATTGTATATTCAAATTAAATGTGTAAATGTAAAAATCTAACAAAGTAAATGTATTGCTTAAAAGAATGTCAATATTCTATTAAATCTTTTTTTCATTCTTAAAAATTAAATTTTTAATTTTAATATATTAACAAAATAAATATACATAATATATAATTATTTAATTATATCTATTTTGTTTAATAATTATTTATATAATAATTATAAATAAAATTATTTTTGTTAATATTTTTTAATATATTTATTTTATTTTTTTACTAATAAAATAATATAATTAAATATATGTTTAAAATTACGAATATATCAAAATTAAATTTAAAAACATTCGTTCTCGAAGAGTGAAGTACAAAATTCATGCTACTATGTTTGGGATATCTGAATCTGAATGCTACAATTGTCAATCAGTTATACACTCATTCTTTCTCTCTTTTTTATTTATCTGAATCTGAATGCTACTGTTTTTCTCTGAATGTTAGAAAGTGACAAACTAAATGACAAAAATTTACACACAGCCCAACAGTAGTAACAAAAACACTAAAAGGTCAGTTGATGGGCCCACAAAGAACTATAAACTACACAGAAGTCCAATTTTTTTCTGTTAACACACAAGTGCAGTTCTAACCTTCTGATCTTAACCCAAATTCGGACGTTGACCAAATATATTACCAACTTAAAAAAAATTAAATTACTCATATTTCTGGGCTCCAAGAAAACTAACTAAAGCTTTTCGAGAGACAGAGTGTGTACTCGGATTGGTGTTGTCAAAATAGAGTTTGAATGAATTTAATTTTATAAAATTGATTTTGAGTAAAAATAAATTTGTGTGAACATAATTTATGTTTAGTAATTTTATATAAAATTAATTTTGATAAAATAAATATTGTTTAGATAATATTAATTAAAATTATTTTTAAATAAATAATTACTAAAAAAGATATGATATTAAATTATAATATTATCTTTTTAAATATGTTTAATTTTTTAATATTTTTTTTAGTATGTTTTGTATAAAATATTTTTTTAGTATTTTTAGTACTTTTTTAATACCTTGTAATTTTTTTATTATTGCTATGTATAGTTAATTTTTATTAAATTTATTTTATCTAATAGGATTAATAAATCATATTATAAAAATATAACAATAAACATAATACACAAAAATTACAATTATAAAATCGCCCAACTTAATATCTGTTCACCTTTGCACTATAAAATCTTAACGAGAGGGATATGAAACTTTACTAAAATTTACGGCTGTCATTTAATTGGATACATCAATCATTAGAATGACCAAATGACCAAATTTTATTATTACTTATAATTAATTTTTTATTTAATTCGTACTTTTTAACAAGATCAATAATTTATATTATAAAAAAATTATAATAAAAAATATACAAAAATTACAATGATAAATTTTATAATATTAAATAAAAAAAAGAATATATTTTTCTTTTATGTTCTCAATACTATTTTCTTTAATACTATTTTAGATTATAATTTTCTATTATTTATAACTCTATTATTACTTTATAACTAGTTTTTTATTTAATTGATTTTTTTAGTGGGATTAATAATTTTTAAGGAGAACTATTCCTTGTTTCTCTTTGTAAAGACAATAACGGATATTATTAGTAAAAAAATAATTTTTCTCAACTAATAATTTAACGAAAAAAGTAAAACGTATAAATTAAAACTTTTAGTTTCAGCTAAATGTGCATTCAGAGTATAAAATTACATCTGTGTTCAAAAGAAAAAAAAGTAACCAAATCAAAAGTTGAAACATTTAAAAAATTTGAATGTATTTTTCACCGTCCAAACACTACCAAACACATCCTAAGCTGGCTGAGCCTGTGGATTTCAATCCTTAGACTACATTTGGTTTTGAGAACAGAACATGACAAGACACTGAAAACAAAACATAAAAAATAGAGATATAAAAGTTAGTGTTTTTGTATTTTATTTGATGATAAACTAGAATAAATTATAAAAATTTAATTTATGCTCATTTTTTCATTTAAAAAATTTGGAAAGAAATATATAATAATAAAAAATATAATTATGAAAAATTAGCAAGAATAATAAAAAAAATAAAAAATAAATTATGTTTCTTGTTAGGATTTTTGGACACAATTTTTTTATCCATGTCTCATCTGTCAAACACGATTTTGTGTTTCTGTGTCCCTGTCACAATGTTCCGTGCCTGTAAACAAATGCAGCCTTAATATTTTTTTTTGTAATTTGTGAACAATTAATATTTCGTCACAGACATGACAAAGGCCAACGTCACGGTCCCAAGGCTCATAAAGTGGGATAAAATTGACCTTCCCCAGTCCTGGTCAATTGATCGAGTCATTCCAACGCAACCTAGACAAGCACCTCTCTTACGAGAAATAAAACAGGATGAATCAGGAAGAGTAGAGATTTTTTTTGATAGACGAAATTCTTTTTCTTCCAGATCTGAAGCAAAAACATCTAATGATTTGCTTCAGCAAGAAGATCTTTTTCTGTGACTTCACAATCTCAATTTTCAACTAAAATTCCAAGATCCGCAAATTCTGGAATTAATATTTCAGGGTTACAAAATAATTCAAACATTTCTCAACCGTTTTACCAAACTGGTGATGATATTGATTTACAATCTATTCAATCTCCAACATATTCTTCTATGAATGATGATGCCCATGAGTAGCAAGGCTAAACAGAGTCTTAAAACTTCTATCCTAAAACAAAAATCTAGTGATTCTGAAGTCATGCAAAAGATCGACCAACTTTTAAACCGTCTTAGTACTGTCCCTGAAACTCCTACAAACTCTGGTGAATCTACATCTCGTATACAAACTCGCTCATCCAAGGCCATTAATGCCCTTGACCAAGACTCTAATGAGTCTTCTTCGGACCAAAGTGATGATTCTGACAAATCAACTCTCAAAGTTAGCCCAATTATGACCAATTCTATGACTAAGTGGAAAGGTTTAACCAAACCCTCTGCGCATAGTTATAATCGTATATCTGTCCCTGATCTAGCTCTTGAAGAAAGGGAACTAGGTTTTGTCAGCTTCAATGCCAATAATGTCTATGAATGGAACATAGATGGTAAAACTGAATACAACATCATAAGTATGCTTCAACATATGACCATGGTAGTCACAACCTATCAAGCTGCTCATGAGACCTCTAAAGAAGCAATAGCCAATGTTATTGTTTTTGGGTTCTCTGGTCAACTCAAAGGTTGGTGGAATAACTACCTTTCTGATGACCAAAAACAATCAATCTTCTCTGCTGTAAAGGTTAATGATCAAAACGAACCCATCATTGGAGATGACGGGGAACCTATCCTTGATGCTGTTAACACATTAATCTTTACTATAGCGAGCCATTTCATAGGTGACCCATCTCTTTGGAAAGATCGTTCTGCTGAATTACTTTCCAATCTCAAATGCAAAACCTTGTATGACTTTAGATGGTACAATGACACCTTTCTTACCAGGGTCTATACCAGAAAAGACAGTCAACAACCTTTCTGGAAGAAAAAATTCTTAGCCGGACTTTCCAAATTCCTGGGAGATAAAGTAAGGGACAAAATTCGTAGCTTAAACCCAGATGGGATAATTTCCTATGATGTGTTAAGTTATGGTCAAATTATCTATTTCATCCAAAAAGTTGGTCTAAAGATCTGCCAAGATGATAAAATCCAATGGTAACTTACTCGAGAGAAAACACAAAATCGTATCGATTTGGGAACTTTCTGTGAACAATTTGGTCTTCCTGCTTGTCATCCAAGAAAATCTAAAAGACCATCCAATCGAAAAGTTTTTAATCCTAATCCTGAAAAGAATTTCAGAAGATCTAGAAAATGTTTTCAAAAACCCCAGAATGAAAAAAGTTTCCAAAAGAATTTCCAAAAGTATCCCCAGAAAAACCCCATTATTTGCTATACATGTAAAAAATCAGGACATGTTAGCAAATACTATAGGTTAAAAGGAAAGATTAATAATCTGAACCTTGGTCCTCAGATTGAGGAACAGATTAACAATCTTTTAATTGAAAGTTCAGATGATGGTTCTGGACCGGAATCTTCGGATGATATCAATAATATCCAAGTGGATGATATTAGATCATCCTCAGATTCTGATGTCAAGGAAATTAATATTTTATCCAAAGATTAAGACCTCTTATTTGAAGCTATTGAGGCTATTGGCGATCCAGAACAAAAGAAAGACTTTCTTTCTAAATTAAAAAAATCTTTACAAAAAGAAAAGAAGCCCAAAAATTTTGTCCTTAGTAATAAATATGATGTCAAACCCATTTTTAAAAAATTAGAAAAACAAGTTATTCATCTTATAACCATTCAGGATCTCTACACTGAGATTAACAACCTTAAGAAGGAAATCCAATGAATAAAAAGAAATCAAGACAATCATCAACTCATTCTCTCGCAATTAATGCAAGGCGAAGAGTCTGATGATGGGGAACTTGACTCTCTTAAAAAACAACCTGAGTTTTCTGAAAAATAGGAAAATAAAATTTCTAACGACAATAATGGAAAAGAAATCTTGAGATTAATAAATATATTCTCTTTTATGAAATGTCGTGTTAATATCTGAATTGTCGTTAAAGATTTTGTTCTCAAAACCATCGCACTCTTTGACACGGGTACAGATTCAAATTGTATTAAAGAAGGTCTGATCCCCACAAAGTATTTTGAAAAAACTACTGAACGTCTTAGCTCGATAACGGGTGAAAGACTGAAAATCAATTTCAAATTAACTGATGCTTTTGTTGAAAAGGGTAATCTTAGGATTCCAACTAATTTCATCATAGCAAAAGATATAAAAAATGATGTAAGTAAATATTGCTCCAAGGCAAGCCAACCAGGCAACCAACCTCCATAAAAAAAACCAACTTGGGTTGTTCGAGTGATTAGCTCACTCGTCTATTTAAGCAAGTGTTGAGGGTTCGAATCTCCCATTGTGCACACTACAAAAAAACACTGAGTACTGTTAGAATTACCATCGGATTTAGCGTTGAGTTGTACCGGTGAATTTATCGTTAAATTTTTTGACGGAAAAGAAGAGAAATTCGTCGCTAGAAAATATTACTGTCGGAACGTATTTTTCGTCGCAAAAAATGACGATAATTATTGGTGCGAAAATAAGACTCAACGGGCTAATGCTACCATCGAATTTTCTGGCGGTATAATCTGCCGGTATAACGGCTTAATAAAACGCGTCGTTTTGGTGATTTAACGTCGAAAAATCCGACGGTAAATGTGGCTTAAAATTCAAATGCGGAGTCCCTCATCCTCACTTGTTTGTACCCCCTCTCTCTCTCTCTCTTCTCTCTCTCTTCTGGTGTGTTCTCTCCATCGCTGTCAAGAAGTCACCATTGTCGTTGAGAAGTCACCATCACCACCACCGGGAGGCTGCCAGAACCTCGTCGTCGTTGTCTCTGCCGCCTAGAGTGTCCACTAAAGCCGCCGTTGCACATTGTCGTTGATTCTGCTGCCGTATCTGTGACCGCTTCCACCGTGGTTGTCGTCGCTGCTACCTCTGTCACCACCACATTAAAGAAATCCTGCAGCCACTATCATCGGATTTATTATTGGTATGGTTATCTCATTTTTACATATTAATTTGTGACTTTATCATTTTGTTAGGGTTTAGCCTAAACCAGTGATTAATTTAGTTTAATGAAGTGTGTGATTAGAGTTTGTTGTGTTAATTTAATGGATGTAAAAATCAAATAATCTTAGAGTAGATTAAGTAAGGTGAAAGTAAGAGTATTTGAGTTGTTGGAAGATTTTAGTGGAGTTTAGTGAATGAGTATTCTTTCAATTACATTGAACTTATGTCATTTATTTTTGACATGTCTCTTGTTAGTTTGGTAAAATTATAATTAGGTTATAATTAATTGGACTAATGAATTTTACCTATTCTTTCAAATTGGTTTCTAATATAGTTTCAACTTGTGAATTTAATACATTATCCTTTTTATCAAGACGGTGCTATTCTCTTTGAGATCAATTTGAGTTTTTTTTTTTGTTGTTTCTGCAGTAATATTTCAGGTTGATTTTCTATCTCTGAATATGATTAATTGTTTAAATTTTAAGTCGGACTTACTGTTCATAGGATAGAGTTTTAGGATGGAAGTGGAAGAAGGTCGCATAGTGGCGCCTTCTCGAAACCTTTTTATACTGGAAAATTATGAAATTATAAGGGGTTGTACACTAGAACTGTTAGGATTTGATGTTTTGTTGAATGCATGTATGTTATAATTTATTCCTACAGCTGTTTTCTATATGAAAACTATTATATTTATTTCATGGATATCTCTGAATCAAGGAGAAGTTCTGCCAAATTACCATTTAAATTGCTTAAAACATGTTTGGTTTGTCGGAAAATGATAACTGTATTCGACGAAAAAGTCTAATTACAAGGTACACTCTGCTAAATTTTCTAATTGAATAATTTGTGTTATTCGTTGAATTTTAGGGTGTGTGTTACAATGTGATTGCCAGTCATCGTCTATAGATGTATGAGAGGGATAACAGTGGCCGGGGGGTTTAAAAACTAAATTCTTTAAGGGGTTGATACGTTTGTCGTGCATGTCTTCAGCATGGAACCGTTTGGTCTGGGTCTGAAGGGGGGTAACTAGGTGTCCATGTCAAAAGTATCGGTTGACTAAGTGGTTAGGACCTGTGGACATAACACTTCACCTTTACCATAAACGGGTTCAAGGATGTGTATTGGATTTTGAAAGAACATAGAGAAGTGGACGAATAGGGAATTAACTGATCTGCCTCTAATTTGAATAGGTCCAATTGTTAATCAAGGAGGGTTCGGGTGGTGAGAGACCTAAACATGGATGAAATGAGTTAGGAAGCTAACCAAGAGAGATACAACGAGATGGTGTATGATGCAACAGGTATTATGGAATTGGAAGAGGCTGAAGAAAAGCCTAACCTGGAAGCAAAGACATTTTATCATCTGTTAGAATTTGCTGCGAAATCTTTGTACAAGGGGTGCATTCATTTGGAGTTGTCTGCATGTGTTATAATGATGAGTATTAAGCCAGAGTCAAATCATATCCAAGAGTCCTTCAATAAGTGGGCTACCCTTTGTAATGAATGGTACTTGTCAGGTCCACTGGCATCCCCCGAAACCACTACGAAGCAAAGAAGTTAGTTTTGAAATTGGATCTAAATGCAGTGAAAATTGATTGCTGTCTAAATGGTTGTATGATGTACTACAAGACGGATGCAAACCTAACTAAATACAGATTTTGTAGATCATCGAGGTTCTAAGTTGAGAGAGAACAGATCGGTAAATGCCGGTTAAAAAGAATTCCAATGAAACGGATGCACTATTTGTCCTTAATCCCTAGGCTAAAACGATTGCATCGATGAGTTCGGCTCCTCACATGACCTGGCATAGTAATAACAAGAG
Source organism: Arachis ipaensis (assembly GCF_059453495.1). NCBI lineage: Eukaryota > Viridiplantae > Streptophyta > Magnoliopsida > Fabales > Fabaceae > Arachis > Arachis ipaensis. Next base: position 135,897,989 of record NC_142440.1, on the reverse strand, counting down.
AGATGATGGAATTATGATGCATCCGTCACATGGAGAAGCTTGGAAGCATTTTGATCGGGTCCATCCTACATTTGCGAGTGAGCCAAGAAACGTTAGACTAGCTTTGTGCTCTGACGGGTTCGCACTGAATTTCAATTTCAGTAACGTGTACTCTTGTTGGCCTAGGGTCGTGACACCTTATAATCTGAGTTCCAAAATGTGCATGAAGGACCCATATATATTCCTAACTTGCATCATACATGGTCTCAGCAATCCAAAAGACCAAAATAGATGTCTTCTTGCAACCCCTGATGGATGAGTTAAAGGAGTTATGGACTGATGGTGTAGAAGTGTATGATATTTCAACCAAGACAAACTTCCAACTGCTGACTACATTAATGTGGACCATTAAGAACTTTCCTACATACGACATGTTGTCAGCTTGGTCTACTCAGGGCAGAATGGCATGCCCCATTTGTATGGGAGATACGAAGGCATTTTGGTTACCAAATGGCGGTAAGAATTCGTAGTTTGGTTGTCATCGAAGATTTCTTGACTTTGATCATCCTTTTTGGTGCAACAGAGATTCGTTCAAAAAAATTAAAACTGAATATGAAGAGGCACCTACGAGATTGGGTGGTAGGCAAGTTTGGCAACGTGTCCATAGAATCCCAAGGATCATCAATAATAGGGTAGGTTTGAGACCTTTGAGAGGACTAAACATAGTATATTTTAGGAGTTGCCTTATTGGAAAGACAACTTAGTTTGACATTGTCTTAATGTGATGCACATTTAAAAAAAACGTATTTGATAATATCATACACACAGTAATGGATGATGAGCGAACAAAAGACAATGATAAAACTAGGTTAGACTTGGTAGACATTTGCAGGTGGCCAAATCTGAACCTAAAGAGACTTGATAACGGACGGCGGAATAAACCAAAGGTAGTGTTCTCTCTAACGAAGGAGCAGAGACAAATATTTATAAGTGGATTAAAGGGTTAATATTTCCTGATAGTTATGCCTCTAACTTAGGCAGGTGTGTAAATGTGTCACAGGATAGGCTTGTTAGGTTAAAGAGTCATGATTGTCACGTTTTCATGGAGTCTTTGCTTCCTTCACGTTTAAAGAACTTCCAACCAACATCTGAAAACCCTTCATAGAAATAAGTGAGTTCTTTAGGGAGTTATGTGCTACGAAACTTAGCATCAATGACCTCACAGTCATGGACAAGAACATTCCAATCATACTTTGTAAGCTAGAGATGATATTTTCTCCATCCCTTTTTGATGTTATGGAACACTTAGCAGTCTACTTACCGTACGAAACTCAAAATTGTAGGCTGGTCCAATTTAGGTGGATGTACCCATTTGAGAGGATGATTGATTCATTCAAGCGTACCGTGAAAAACAGAGCTTGGATTGAGGACAGCATCTGCGAAGCATTCCTAGCTAAGAAAATATCTGCATTTTGCTGATTCTATTTTCAGTCTCATGTTGAGTCACATAGAACAAGGGTTGTAAGAAATAATGAGAGAAAAAATCCTCGTCAAGTGGAACAACATACCCAATATTTTTTGCGGAAGGAGCTACAATAGGTGCGGCCAGTGACTACTGGTTAGAGCAGAAGAAAATCGATGCTGCACATTCGCATGTGTTGCTTAACTGTGACCAAATTTCACTCTACCTCATGTGAGTTTTTTAAGTCTTGGTAAATACTGCAATCAGTAAGATACTAACTTCTTAATCTAATTAAAACTTCTTTATCCTATGATGAATCATATATGTTATTCTAAGAGACAAATCCTGATACGTCATTGAATAATTTTTTACGTTGGTTCAAGGAATACGTCAACGTGCAGCTAACTGACACAACAAATTCGAAACTAGTTGCACTTAGTTGGAGCCCAATGAATAAGGGCACTAGCTATTCAATGCATACTGTTAATGGATATTGTAACGACCTGCATTTTTGAAAATCTAAATATAAGTAAGTTATAATTTATTTTATTAATTAGAGCTCGTTCTTTTTAGAAATTAATTTATTAAAAATAATTAAATTAATTTTTATGATTATTAAAAAGGGTAAAGTATACTTTTTGTCCCTAAAGTTTAATAAAAGTTTCAAAAATACCCCTAAGTTTTATTTTGTTTCAATTTTGTCCCAAAAGTTTTCGATTTGCATCAAATATACCCCTAACGGCTAAATTTTTAAAAAAATTTAAGACCAATCTAACAATAATACATGAAAATTATACTTGATTTGCTTGTATTGAGGGTTGTTCTTATGAAATTGTTGTTAAATTGGTCTTAAATTTTTTGAAAAATTAGCCGTCAGGGGTATATTTGATGCAAATCAAAAACTTTTGGGACAAAATTGAAACAAAATAAAACTTAGGGGTATTTTTGAAACTTTTGTAAAACTTCAGGGACAAAAAATATACTTTACCCTTATAATTATTAGTTTGAATTATTTATTAGAAACTATTTTAATAGACAAAGTTAAATTAATTTTTATAATTATTATTATTATAATTTGAGTTTGTATAAATTAAGATTATTATATAATTTTGTTATAATAAGATATTTTACATAATTGATTTTATGATAACTAGATTTTAAGTTAATTAAGATTTTTTATATAGTTTTTATTATAACGAAATATTTTGAAAAAGGATAAAACTATTATTATTATTTTTACTATATTGAGATTTTATTTTTACTCGCTTTAATTAAAATAAAGATTAGTTTAACAATATTATTATCGAGTTCAAAATCTGCTGGTATGAGTAAATATCGATACTCTTCGATGAACTTAGCTTTACTAATGCTTCATCATATATCTTTTATTCTTATAATCATTATGTTACTAAAATCATTTATATTAGTAACTCCTATCTATTCATCCTTACATATATTATTACTTGTATTTTAATATATCCAGCTTTTATAGTTATCCACTTAAGATATCTATAACTTGAACCGTCCCAAATCATGACAACTAAACCCCCATGTGTCACCTTTTCCCTAAATTCATGATCATTATCATTTAATCGGCCTTGTATGCTTCATTTTCGGGTGATACAAGAGAGATAGAACTAAGAGAGAGAAGAGAGAAACCATGAACTTCCCAAAAGTTTTTGAGTTTGATTTCTTGAGTTCCGTAACTCCGATAAAAAATCTAATCTGATTAAAGTGTGTATATTTTCTTCCTCTTCACGTTGATGTTACTTTTATTTGGGAGAAATCAACGGTGACGTCGCTGATCCTCCATGCATGGTTCGGCCAAGTGGGAGCCCCGGATGTGGAGTAGCCGATTTTGACGTTTTTTTCTTCGATTTCTCGTTCAGGAGCTTTCTTTGAAGCTTTGGTTATTGTGATTTCATATGGAGGTAAAGTTTAGTAATTTTGCACCGATTAAATGCGTACGTGATAAGTAAATATTTGTTTGATTCATTATTGTTTGAGTTTGATTAAGTTTATGTTAAATTTTTTGTTGAATTTTGTTGTTTGCTTGATATTTTGGTTCGTCTATGTAAGAACAACCAGCTTGACTATTTTGATGATTTTGGGACTGTTGTGATGTGGTATATTGAAAAAAAATTATGAGGTTTAATGGTTGTGAGATTAATTTAAAAGCTGTGAAAAAAAGCGATAACCGTAAACTTCAAAAACAGACTTAAAAATGAAGCAGAAAACTTGAAGAATTTTGGAAATGGGATTTGATCCTTTGGTAAAGCTATAATCATGGAAATAAAAATTTATTTTGGAGACTAAAATAGTAATTTAATAAAAATCATAGTTAGTTTTGTAATTGTATAAGTTTTGGGGTATTTTAGATAGTAATTAAGAAGTTTAGGGGTAAAATAGGTATTTTATAAAAGGTGCAAGGTTATTTTGGTAGTTATATTATATGTAAGGATATTTTAGTAATTTATAAACTATGTTGAGATAAAAATATAAATATATTAAAAAGGTACAGAATAATTTATAAAAGTTTAATAATAAAGCTTAAGTTAATAAATTTTGAGTAATAAGATTATTTAAAGTTTAAGTTAATAAATTTTGGGTAATAAAGAAAATTAATACTCTTACTCCGATATTAAGATTATTATATATGTATTATTGAAATATTATATATTAGTAATTTGTATTATAAACAGAATAGAAGAGTTAAATAGTAACTTACTTAAAATTTACATAAAGATGAACCTAAGTTGAGAATCTTATGATTTACTCTTCATAAAATATCTAGGGAGAGATGAGAAAAGAGGGTGAAGATGATTTGTGGTATTAAAATAAGAAAAATAAAAGAATGATAAATAGAAAAGAAAAGAAGAAGAAAGAAAAGGATTAAAGGGATATTTGCCACATGAGAGTAGATCTCTGCCATAGGAGAGTAGAGAGCAAAGACTAAAAGATTCTAACGAACCTCTGCCACAGAAGAGTAGAGCAAAAAAAAATGTATTAATTAAAGGACCTCTGCCACAAGAGAACAGAGGACAAAGAGAAAAAGACTTTAAAAGACTGTCTGCCACATGAGAGCAGATGTAACCTTGTTTGGGCCTTAGGGCCAAATGTATAATGGGGACGCCCACACATTGTGAACTGTTTTTTAGATGTAAGCATATTACAAAGCATTTAAGAGTTACATTGTATGTAGCCTGGCCATAAGACTTATATGCACACTATATGCATCTAGAAAGCCATATCCGAGATTTGTGACCGGGTAATGTCGGGAGCGGATAGGCAACCGACACATGAGCTCATGGCCTGTATAAGACAGACATGCATCGTACTTGTTTGTGCACACTTTTCTGTGATTGTGTGTGTATTTCTTGACTTGTGATTTCTCTTCATTTTGTGGTTTGTTATGACTATGCATGTGTGCTTTCTGATTTATTTTATCTTGTATCTTTGGTTTGTTAACAGTTGTTTGTATTCCGGAATTTGTTGCCATTGGCTAAGTAAAAAATAAAATAAAATTAACTTCTAACCCCGACCCTACTATGGACTCCCTAGTTCTTATCCCCTCTTTTCAACCCTTTCAGCTACAGGTGGAAGGCTTATCGTGAAGCTGTGGAAGCATAGAAAGAGTTTGCTGCGAGTTGAGTTACTATTAGAATTTATTTCTTTCCCATCACCTTGTTAGTTGAAGTTTTATTAAGAAGGGTAGGTTCTTTTTTGTAATTGGTTTTGTATGCATTACTATAATGTATTATTAATGGTAAGTATGTGAATATGTGTTATTTATTCTTGACAAAACAGTTTTAACTTTTTAGTAAAACTGTTGATAGATTAACGCGTAAAGGCTCAATATTAAATAGATAATAAAGAAATTAGATTAGTAACACCTTACTTTTGGTACGATCATGACGTACTAGAAGTTGGGTCATTACAATATGGTATCAGAGCACTTTGTTCCTGTTAGAACCTTGAAAATGGACTGACTATGTTTCACTGTATACCCTGAGTATCTGTCATGCAGTAGGACTTGTCCTAATGACAAGAGTTTGAGTTTCACATGCATGATTGTCTATTGATTAATGTTGTTAGTCGACCATTGCATCCCTCAGGGTATTAAGTCCGTCCAGCTCAATACTGATGATTTGTGTACATGAAAACACTAACAGGTTATCATAGACGAAATAGAAGTAATAGATAAGGCGGATCACGAGGTTTAGGAATGCTAGAGATTGCTTTTCTTGCCTAGTTTTGACTTGCGAATCTTACTTGAGTAGCGCGAGTTGCACATCGCTCCCTCTTGCTATTCTTGTTGAAGTTCCTCGTTTCGAATTTCTTCCTTAAACCATGATATAATCATCTTGTAGTTATACTCCATTGTTTATTTATATCCTTGCTTAATTGTATCTCTGAGTGTTTGCTTGAATTTTTCAGGAGTATCAATCTATATCATTGTTCATACTTTTCTCCAATCTTGTACTCTTTGATCTGATCTTAAATTTGTTTTTGCGCAACACACAATTTCTAAATCTTAGGCCATTTTGAATCTGAGAGTTACAATTCGTAGTAAGTTGATTTTGTGATTGAAACTTTTCAGCTTCATATTCTACATCGTAACGTATTTTACTTTGATCTTACTCCTAGCTATCTCGCAAGTTCTTGACTTTATCATTTTTCTTTAATTTTTCATTCCTTTATACAGATGGCATAATTTCTTGACGAAAATCGAACTCGAAAGCTTTTGGGAAGTTCATGGTTTTTCTCTTCTCTCTTTCTCGATTCTATCTCTCTTGTATCACCCAAAAAATGAAGAATACAAGGCTGATTAGATGCTAATGATCATGATTTAGGAGAAAGGTGACACATGGGGATTTAGATGTCATGATTTAGGGCCATTCAAGTTATAAATATTTTAAGCGAATAACTACGAAAGCTGGATATATTGAAATACAAGTAATAATATATATAGGGATGAATAGATAGGAGTTACTAATATAAATGATATTAGTAACATAACAATGATAAGAATCTTTCTATATATAATAAGAGAGCACTAGATGATTAAGTATTTGACAAGTGGAGTAGTTATTTGCTTGACAAATGTTAATCGCCAATGCATGCCAAGTGGCAGTAGCATATTCTTGGCAAATGTATAATATAAAAATAAAAAATTCAATTTCAAATTTCAAACAAAATAATAGGTGGGACATCAATATAAATAGAGTTGTTTGATGCAAACCCACATTTTACCCTGCCTTTAAAATATTTTGTTCCCATCTCTTGAAAAATAGAAATAGTTTCATCTTCCTCTGTGGTACAAATCACAAAAAATGGATGAATGTTATGATTACCTATATGATGTCAATGCAAAACAATTAACCTGGAATTTCAAGGTATACGTAGTAAGACTCTGGGAGAGTCCTAGTAAATTCAACGAGAAAGAAGTGGGATCAATTGAGATGATTCTTCAGGATATTAAGGTATGTTATTAAAAAAATCCTTTGTAATGGTATTTATATTTTTTGACCCTCTTTTGATTATTGATTATTCCAACTAAACATCTTTCAGGGTGATAGGATTCGTGCTTCAATTCCTAACCCGGTTTTGAAAAAGTGGTTGGGTAACATCCAAGAGTTCTGCATGTATATGATGAGTAACTTCATAGTTGTTGATAACAAGATAAAGTCCAGGGTAACTTCAGTAAAGTGGGTCCTCACTTTCTCCCATTGGACCATTGTAAGTCCAGTCGAAAATCCAAGCTATTTTCTTGAAGCATTTCAATTGAAGACTATTTCTGAGTTACTAAATGCTGAAAAGCTTGAAAATACCGAACTGTTCGGTTCGTTCGAAATGCGTTACTGAAAGCTATCTTAATATGTGTATATTATATTGTTGGCAAAAAACCTGGAAGTTATCTTGGTGTTTATTACTTAAATGTTTCCATCCCCAGATTTTGACTATACTCAATGTGTTTTCTTTCTAGACATGATTGCAGAGGTTGTTGGAAAAGAGGATCCACGAGAGTTGGTTACCAACAACGGAAAAGAAATAAGACGACTGACAGTTATTTTGGAAGATTTAGAGTATGATCCAAACCCAAAGATATATTACTATTAAATAAATATATATCATATGATGAAAATAGTCAATTTTGTAATCTTTTTTCATTTTTGGTTTCTTTAACAGGGGCAACAAGATTGGTTATACTCTATTCGGAGAAACGGTTGATCACCTCTTTCCACACCTAGAAGATGTAAGGGAATAACCCCTTATTGTTGTGTTTCAATACTTCAAGACATCAAGGTGGAATGGAAAGACATCTATGTAGAGCAACTTTTCCATATCTAAGGTCCATGTCGACTTAGAGTTAGAAGAGGTACTTGGTTTTAGAAACAGGTTAGTACAAGTTCTTGCGCATTTGTTGTTATTAAACTTTCACACCTTGAAGTTAATGTTCATAAGGACAATTGAAAAAAAACAACCGATAACACCGGAGCTTGGGTTTGCGGGGTCACTTTGATTGGTTTGGTTTGTTGCACAACATAATTGAATTAGAGTATTTCTGTCGCACCATGTACAAGGTGTGCATATTTAAATGTGAATGGTATGATCCAAGTTTGTGATAAGGAACACGAAAGCACAAGGACTATGATATCACTGAAGTTAATTTAACTAGGAAATATAGGCACTACGATCCTTTTATTCTACCTCAAAATGCACGACATGTATACTATTTCTTTTATCCGAGTTCATGTAAGTCTAGTAGGTGATTGTAGTTAAAACTAAGCCAAGAGGCCGCATCAAGTTTAATGATAGGACAGAGGGTCAGGAACCTTACCAGATTGACGACCTAACTCCTACGAAAATGATGGCTGATACCGGTGAGCCAATCACTCTTAGGTCTGCTATTATGAATGATGACATCATTGACCTTGGAATAGATGCCGACACACTTCCACCAGAGGACGACGATCTTCAATAAAAAGATGGGGTCGATGGCAACAAAGAAGAGGAAGACGAGTTCAATAATAATCAGGAAACTACCTCAGAATAGGAGAATGGTGAACCAAAAGAAGATGATGAATCTGAATAGAATTAATGTAAATATAATTCTATGATATGTATTTCCACTACAAAAAAAATAGTTTTAGCAACAAATTTTTAGCAGCAATAATATAATAGCCACTATTTCTCTTGTTTAAGCTATGTTATTGTGGCAATTATATAATTACCGTTATTATATATATATATATATATATATATATATATATATATATATATATATATATATATATATTTCTATTAAATTATTATTTTTTATACTTTTAATCATATTCTCTCTAAATCAATAGTGGCCATTATCAATAGTGCCATTAATTTTTTATTATATTTTATTTGTCTCATCTTCTTAATTCAGTTGACTCAGAAACTGTGTCCCAAGTAACCAAACGAGAGAAACTCCTCAACCTCTTCCTTCCGTCACTGACCACCGCTGTAAGCCTTACCATTGTCGACGACCGTCCATCATCCTTCAATCATTCACACTCATTCAAATTGATCATTCTTCAAATTTTCATCTTCCCCCTTCAGATCCGCATCGCTAATCCTGATCGTTTGTGTCTCGGATCTCCATTGCCAGGTTCGATTCCTATCGCCAATGAAGAAACGAAAATATGGTGGAACCTACAACACCTTCATCTTCTAAACCATCGTTAATGGTGGCAGGGAAGTCCGACGCGGAGGTTAGGGAAGTTATTGATCAGATTCTCACTTCTACCACATGCACTGTCGTTAATCTCACAATCTTGCGTGCTCATACAATCTTCAGATCTTGATTTCAATCTCAATGTCACTTTAACCACTCTGATTGTTTTTTATTTAGGTTTTCATCTTCAATTTCTCCGATTATGAGATCTCTAATTTTGATTTCTACAGAACGGAGTAACTTAATTTTTGTTCATATTTTTGCAGGTGTGGCATTTTTTACGGTTGTTGCTGGAGTCGTTGAAAGTTGAATTGCATGACAAATTGGAATTTGTTGAGCGTATAGCTGCCAATAACTCCAAAAAGTATCAGATATGGTGAGTTCTAACTTCTACTCTCCAATTTTTCATTTCCACTCGGGATGCTTGCATAAATGTGTGTGTGCTCCATGAGCATGAACAAAATCGAATTCTTCTAGGGTTCTGATAAAATCCTCAATCCTCAATCATCATTGTGTATTGAATTAATTTCTGGTAAACTCTGTGATCCATGAAGATGGATTTAAGATCCTGTTACAAGGTAATGCTTCAGTTCAATTTCAATTTTGTGTTTGTATTTATAACAAAAAAAAAAAGAAAGAAGAAAAAAATATATAGTTTTTGAGAAGTTATATCTTTGCTTTTTTTTATAGTCGGTTAGCTCTGAGTTTATGGTGAATTTGTGCTTGTTTAGAAATTAATTAGTTGTTTAATTTGATTAATTTGAATTGCTACAACGGGTTGTTGGGCTTGTTTTCAGCAACGTTCTTCAGATGCAGATAGGTAAACTAGTTCTTAAATGTTATTAACGTAATAAATGTAATTGCAATTGGAAGTCTTCTCCAAGTGTAGTAAGTTCCTATCCTTTTCTTTTTTCTGATTTCATATGTTATAAACTTATAAAGTAATGGGACCTGAAGAATGTTGAGTGTTCTTGCTTTGCTATACAAGATGTTGGGACCACAGGAATATTTACTAGATTTCTAGTTGAACAGGTTTGGCATATTTTCACTTGTTCCTTGAGCGATCTGTAATTCACAGGGATATGAAATCAAGCAATATACTTTTGGATCACAGCATGTGTGCTAAGGTTGCAGATTTTGGTTTCTCAAAATATGCTCCACAGGAAGGAGACAGTGCTGTTTCACTTGAAGTAAAATATTTGCGTATAACACAGAAATTTTTGCACATAACACATAAACTTTTGTTGTGAATATATTTTGTTGATTGGATGAGTCAGTATTTTAGGCATGTGATCCTTTAATAATTTTTGTGTTGTGCATCAAAATTTTTGTATTATGCATCAAAATTCTGTGTTGCACACCAAAATTTATATACTGTGCATATTTTGTTGGTTGTGTATCAATATTTGAGATATGTGATTCTTTAAAAATTTATATACTGTACATCAAAATTTTTGAGTTGTGCACTCACTACAAGAAATATTATTTTTAGCGGCCATTTATTTTGCTTTTAGCGGCAATAAAAATAGCTGTTAATACATTTACCAGCAATTAGACATTACCCGTCTTATGCTTCGTCGCTAAAAGGCTTTAGCGACAATTATAACATTTGCTGGTAAAGACCTTTTTAATGGTCGCAAAAAATATATAACTTATAGCGGCCATTTTCTTGGCAATTTATATGGCCACCAAAAGTAATTTTAAGATTGCAATATTATTCACTTTTAGTGACTATTACTATTGCCGCCAAAACCCATTTTAACGGCAATTTATATGGCTACTAAAATAATTCTAAAATTGTAATGTTCATTTTTAGTTGCCATTATTATTGCCGCTAAAATCTTAAGACTTTTTTAATTATACCCACTCTTTTAAAAATAACAACCTATCCTTTTTTTTAATTTTAAATTATTTTTATTAACAATTATTATTGTACATAATATAAATATGCTAAAATTAATTATTATAAAATAAAATAAATTTAAAATATTTATACACAAATTTCTCTTAAAAAATAATAAAACGTAATACAAATTTAACCAACAGAAATACTATATGTCTATGTTACATCAGTGATTAGTACATAGCTAATGATAAAAAATAAATGAGTATTTTATATCATGATCATGGTAAGTACTAGAAATGCAGATCCTAGTGTCATTACAAATACCAACAACAACAATGTCTCTCAATCTTCTTCTTTAAAGCTTCTCTCAGCAACTTTGACCGCAAAATTGCACAAATACTACCTGGCTTCTTTGCAATTAACTCGGAAACCTTCTTCACAACAAGATCTTCAAAGGGTAGTAGTGCCCAATAATAATAATAATAATAATAATAATAATAATAATAATAATAATAATAATAATAATAATAATAATAATAGCACTAATAGTAACTACTCCAAAGTGCAAATTAGTGAAAAGGGTGATTCAATTATCATAAAAAAGAGAACACATGATGAGAAAGAGGTGAAACAAGATTCAGAGCCAAATTGGGTTGTCAAAAAAGTTAAGGTTATGGATAAAATTGGTCTACAGTTCAAGCCACTTGAAGAAGATCACATTGATCAAATGATTGAGGAGCTTCTTCACACCAAGATATTTAATTTAGTAATCACTAATCAAGCTACGTTATTTCTATTTATTTTATCTCGTATATTAAATTGATATATTTTTATGTCACTGAGTGATATATGAGATTTATATAGTGTAGTAAATGAGTTTTTAGAAAACTTGCTCTGCCCTTTCTAGTAAATGAGTATTTTTACCCAATGCATGAAAGTAGTACATATTGGAGACAGAAACAAAAACATAATTTCTATGTAACACTTGACAAGAACACACTAACACAACCAAAACAGAACAACAAAAATGTTAGTATTTAGCATGTTATCTTGCATATGGTTTGAATTCCCGGAAGGATTTAAAAGTGACTCGACTTGAAAGAAGTTGGCACCATTGAGTAATCCTCCTAAGCCTTTCATGCAACATTCTCTTGCCATTTCCATCCTTAGCCTCTGATGGCAAAAAGCTTGATTTGAAATAAAACATTTTTTAATTAGTTTTGTTGTATTGCATAGTGAGAAAAATTCAACATTTTTTTTTCAGCATTACCTCCATTGAACTCAAAGGCAATTAATAGTGCCTAGAGAACTCACTGTCCACACAAAACAAACATAAACTAAATTTTCATTTTACATTTAAGTAGTGAATTACAGTAAATATAGTTCTCAAATTAACACAGTTGACAGAATGAGGGAAAAGGGCGCAAAACCTGGCAACGAGACCATACATGATAGTGCTTGGCGTCAATAGAAAGTACCTTCTTGATGAATTGAAGTTCAATGTTTCTAGCATCAGGCCCTAGTTTCTCGGCAACCCATCATCTATAATGCCTACAAACATCTGCCATCAACATCAATTCTTGTAAATTCTTGGAGCAATGTGAGATCCAGAAACTAGTCAAAATAAAATAAGTAATAATTTGGAGATCACAGAAACGGTTTAGCCTGCACACGAAGTTCTATGATTAGAAAATAACATAATTGAAAAAGTATAAGCAAAAATAGAATGCATTTGTAGGTGCAACAAGGTGAAACTAGTCTCATGCTTTTGGAGTTGTTCCGTACCCATTCAACCAAACTCCACTCATTTTGCGGTCTGTGGATATTGAGAGGCTCCCAGCCACTCACAATTTTAAGAAGAACCACACTAAAGCTAAAGACATCACTCTTTGCAAATAATTGATGGGTTGTGTAATACCAGCATAGATCTTCAAATGTAACTGCCCAAGTGCATGCCCATACATGAAAAGCTAGAACATATATATAGATATTGTGAAATCATTGCCATCTTTTTTTCTTTTTAATTTTTAGTATATGTTATGTGAGATTGTGTGGCTCGCGGAATATTTTCATATCCTAAGAATTTTACTCTAGGAATTTTACATAAAAAAAATATACAAATATTCTGCCAATCATATGTCTCCTAAATGCTATATATTGTGTATTTGTGTCTAAGTTTTAGAATAGTTTGATAATTTTCCCACGTTTTCAACTTCAAGAGACATGCTTGTTAAAGAAGACAGATATGTAATCTATAAAATATAATCATTTTGAACAAACATGTAATGTTAAAAGAAAATTATTCTATATACGTGATTTACTCTTTCATGTTATAATAATTAAAGAGTTTACAGGTTAGATGGTGGAATGGAAGGCTGTTTCTACTTTTATTATCGGACATTTTATCCTTGAATTATTGAGATTTATAGTTGTGTTAAAATTTGGAAAAGAAAGCTCTAGTCATTCTGAAATCTATACTTATTTGAACATGATAATCTATTAAAAAAATAAAGAAATAAAATATTTTCTACAGACTCTTGCTTGTATGTAGTGCAAAAATTGTGCATCACATATTCTTATCACATTTTGGGTGAACCACCAGATTAAGTTTAATAACTAGTTCTCCATATTTAAAGAAAAACTCCTAACAACTAGATTACAACAATTTTCACGCCTGATACGATCCGTGAAAACACAGAATGCTACAGAAATAAATATTTTGCTCCCAAAGTTACTAAGAGATCATTATAATAAATTAAGGCAAAATTCTAGAAGTGCACTTACTCAGGGTCAAGATATCCTGCAGTTCCTTTTACTTCAAGTGAAACATCACTGTCTCCTTCCTGTGGAGCATATTTTGAAAAACCAAAATCTGCAACCTTAGCACACATGCTGTGAAATTTCATATCCCTGTGAATTACAGATCGCTCAAGGAACAAGTGAAAATATGCCAAACCTGTTCAACCAGAAATCTAGTAAATATTCCTGTGGTCCCAACATCTTGTATAGCAAAGCAAGAACACTCAACATTCTTTAGGTCCCATTACTTTATAAGTTTATAACATATGAAAACAGAAAAAAGAAAAGGATAGGAACTTACTACACTTGGAGAAGACTTCCAATTGCAATTACATTTATTACGTTAGTAACATTTAAGAACTAGTTTACCTATCTGTATCTGAAGAATGTTGCTGAAAACAAGCCCAACAACCCGCTGTAGCAATTCAAATTAATCAAATTAAACAACTAATTAATTTCTAAACAAGCACAAATTCACTATAAACTCAGAGCTAACCGACTATAAAAAAAAAAGCAAAGATATACCTTTTCAAAAACTATATATTTTTTTCTTCTTTCTTTTTTTTTTGTTATAAATACAAACACAATTGAAATTGAACTGAAATATTACCTTGTAATCGGATCTTAAATCCATCTTCATGGATCACAGAGTTTACTAGAAACTAATTCAATACACAATGATGATTGAGGATTGAGGATTTTATCAGAACCCTAGAAGAATTTGATTTTGTTTATGCTCATGGAGCACATACACATTTATGCAAGCATCCCAAGTGCAAATGGAAAATTAGAGAGTAGAAGCTTAAACTCACCATATCTGATACTTTTTGGAGTTATTGGCGGCTATACGCTCAACAAATTCCAATTCGTCATGCAATTCAACTTTCAGCAACTCCAGCAACAATCGTCGAAAATGCCACACCTGCAAAAATATGAACAAAAATTAAGTTACTCCGTTCCGTAGAAATCAAAATTAGAGATCTCATAATCATAGAAATTGAAGATGAAAACCTAAACAAAAAACAATCAAAGCGGTTAAAGTGACATTGAGACCGAAATCGAGATCTGAAGATTGTATGAGCACGCAAGACCGTGAGATTAGCGACAGTGCATGTGGCAGAAGTGAGAATCTGATCAATAACCTCCCCAAACCTCCGCGTCGGACTTTCCTGCCACCATTAACGATGGTTTAGAAGATTAAGGTGCTGTAGGTTCCACCATATTTTCGTTTCTTCCTTGGTGATAGGAATCAAACCTAGCAATGGAGATCCGAGACACGAACGAACAAGATTAGCGATGCGGATCTGAGGTAGGGAAGATGAAAATACGAAGAATGATCAATTTGAATGAGTGTGATTGATTGAAGGATGATGGACGGTCGTCGGCAATGGTAAGGCCTACGGTGGTGGTCGGCGACAGAGGAAAGAGGTTGAGGAGTTTCTCTCGTTCGGTTACTTGGGACACAGTTTCTAAGTCAACTGAATTAAGAAGATGAGACAAAAAAATATAATAAAAAATTAATGGCAATATTGATAATGGCCACTATTGATTTAGAGAGAATATGATTAAAAGTATAAAAAATAATAATTTAATGGCAATAGTGATAATGCCAGTATAATATATAATAATAATAATAATAATAATAATAATAATAATAATAATAATAATAATAATAAAAGTAATTATATAATTGCCACAATAACATAGCTTAAACAAGAGAAATAGTGGCTATTATATTATTGCCGCTAAAAATTTGTTGCTAAAACTAATTTTTTTTGTAGTGACTGAAATTCTTGTATTGTATATCAAAATTTTTGTACTCTAATTTTCTAAACATATATAACAGAAGGTGTTGATGAAGAGGACGATAATGATGGTGATAATAATAAAGAAGGATTAGGAGTAAAAAGAAGGAGGAGAAGAAATTAAACAACAACAACAATAAGAAGAAGAAGATAGTAGTGGTGGCAATGTCGACGACGGCAACAACGTTGAAAAAAGAAACACGTAGAAGAAGAAGAATAAAAAGATAACGAATGGGGAGGAAGAAGATGAAGAAAAAGAAAGACCAATAGCAAAAAGAAGAAGAAGACGATGATGATGACCATGAAAATAAAGAAGGATGAGAAGAATTTAAACAACAACAACAAAAAGACGGTGACGATGACAATGATGATGACGTTGGTAGTGGCAATGATAATGACAACGACATTAAAAAAAGAAACACACAGAAGAAGATGAATAAGAACATAATGAATGAAGAAAAAAAAGAAAAAAAAGCATCCACGTACATATATTCAAATATCAAAATAAATATAATAATTGAAGAATATAAATGTTAAGTTTAATATGAAAATAAAAAATTTGAATTTTTGATAACAAATAATATTTTCAGAAATAATATATTTTAATGAATAATTTAAAAGAAATATATAGTTTTTTAAACAACACTAGAAAAAGAAAAATGAATGGAAACAATTGGAAGTTAGAATGGGAAGTACAGCTGGGCTTGGTATATTTGATAATGCATGGAGATATATAGGGGTATTCATGGATCGGATTGTATCGACAAATCTGCGGTAAATATCCGTATCTGATCCAAAAATTGCGGATAGGATCCGATCCGCAGTCTGATCGGATCGGATCGCGGATATTAGCTCTGTATCTGCGTATCCGATCCGCAGACCTGCAGATCCGCACAATCACTACAACAAACGCGGTAGATGGCGCGGCGGTTGTATAAAACCGCTGCAAAACTGAAACTAGCGGCGGCTATGCGGGGCATTAGTAGTCGTTTGCCTTTTAGCGGCAGTATGGTTTAACCGCCGCTAAATAAACATAATTGGTGGAAGGAAAGCTGATTCAATGTTTACTTTTTAGCGGTAGTTTCAATCCAACCGCCGCCATCTTTACCATTTCCGTTAACTTCGATATTCGGACGTTATATCTTTTTAAAGACTAACAGAGTACAAACTACTTAATTTCTCACTAGTTTCTTCACCATTGTAATAGAAAAATGTTGTCTTTCATAAAATTAGAGTTTTCCATTAGTAATTAAATTGAGTTTGCCTATATTTTAATTTTTGATATATTCTAATAAGTTTATTTTGACAAATACGTTTGAGTTATTGTTACCTAAACCGTATCACTCGTTTTACCTTAAAAAATAATTAATTTAAGAATATATTTAATGAGGTGAACAATCTTGAAAATGAGACTTTTTCATTTAGTATAAGAACTTCTATGTTTGTATTCAAGCATAAATCTAAAATAAATACGTAAAATATGTATAAATTAATGCTAATTTCAATTGAGCATATGTTTATAATAGGCTTCTTTGAACTTATACCTTACTAACCATAAATCAATTAATTGTTAAAGTAGTGAAATAGATAATACTGCAATCCAGACCATTAAATTAAGGGACACAATATAATTTGTTTAAATAAAAGGTCAATTTTTCTCGTCAACATCATATTGACCTGGCCAGAAATATTCTGTCAGGAATCTACTGGCTTCACGTGACACAGGATCTGATAGGTCATCTCCAAACCATGGTTTTTTGTTCAGATTGAAGCGCTATTTTGCAACATGTACGTCATCTTCTACTTGTTGGTCATCTAAAGTTCTATTGTCTTCTTCCGACACCTTATTCAGGTCAAACTGCTTGGACATATCAATGCTAGTGGAGGAGATGTCGTCTAAATTGTCTACTGAATCAATCTCTGTCCCATCTAGAGTGTCGTTAACTATTTCGCCTGAATATTAAGCTAGAACTGAAAATATGAATCCACATACAAAAATATTAGTATAATCAGAAGATGCCAACAACTTCCAAGTCATTAGATAGTACTTTAGGGAAAAAAAAGTACGTGTAATTTTCTAACACAGGGTTCAAAACTAAACAACAATAAACAACGATTATCATCTCCGTTGTTGATAGTTTGGGCAGATTATTTGGAAAAAAAGCTGTGTAATTTGCAATTCTATAAATTTCATTTCCTCTTGTGATGCAATATCCAACTCAACTGCATGCTTGTTTGTAAAGCGCATCTATATAATAAAATTCATAGTTCATTATCTTTTTCGGTCAACACTGTGTCTTTTTTCAGAACTTTGTATATAATATATTTTTTTTACCTTCAGTTCAGCAAGTATGTCTTCAGAACTCTTTCCAGATGCACATATCACAAAAACATATCCAAATTTCTTCTCGTACATTGATCCACATTCATAAAGTTCCTATAAATATGAATGTTGACATTGCAAATATTAACGCGGCGAGTTTGTTATTATATTTCAACTTAACATATGTATTGATCAAATATAGTTTAAGACAAGTTTAATAGGGTATGCTTGATGAACAAACCTGCATGATAGATTCGTTAGCCATTTCCAAGTATTCATTGAAACAAGAGCGTCCTAAAATAGCCTCCAACCAACACCACACATTCATTTTGTGAAACCATATCTCTCTAGAAACAGAAATTGCATGTTCCAATAAAGAGAATGGTGAGGCCATAGCCATCTCTTTAGCGAATGTTGTGCTTGCACAGCATGATGAAAAGTCCTTCATTTTCATTTGCCCTGTTATGCTATCATTTTATGTGCAGTAATATTTAGTAGTGATAACAACATTAGCATTGATTATATCTAATAGTTTGCACAATACGATAATAACAAAATTAATACTTCATTGTAAGCTAACTATTTCTAACAAAATCATAACAAGAATTGGGATACTACTTTTATTTATTAAAACACACTATTCAGTCAAGATTTAATTGAATTTTGAAAATACCAATCGTGATATAACTATCAATCTACATACGCCATGAACATTAAGCCACACATTAATCATAAAAAGATCACTGTTAACAATCGTTGACTTTAACCCTAGTTCTGTTATGCAACCTCGTCGGTATTTTCATCTGCATTATCTGCGGGGTCTTCTATATCATCATTCCTGGTCAACTGCAAGTCTCTAATGTCACCTGCCGCTGAGAAGTTCAACCCTGGTTGTAGAGAAAAACCAACTTCAGCTACTTCATTCTCTTCTCCCATGTCATACAAGTCTCGTGGCTTGACATGAACCACTACACTCCATTCTTTATCTACTTCATCATCCACATAGTATACTAGTACACGGAATTGCAATCACACCTATGCAACTCCGCACAACTAACCAGCAAGTGCACTGGGTCGTCCAAGTAATACCTTACGTGAGTAAGGGTCGATCCCACGAAGATTGTCGGCTTGAAACAAGCTATGGTTATCTTGTAAATCTTAGTCAGGAGATTAGTGATCAAAATGATTTTTGTTTATGAAAAGTAAATAACATGAATTGAGTGTTAATTGTGATTCAGTAATGAGGAACAGGTTGAGGTTCCGGAGATGCTCTGTCGTCTGAATCTCTGCTTTTCTACTGTCTTCTTCTCCAAACACGCATGGCCTCCTTCCATGGCAAGCTGTATGTTGGTGGATCACCGTTGTCAATGGCTACCATCCGTTCTCTCAGTGAAAATGGTTCAGGTACGGTTTCTATACGGCTAATCAACTGTCGGATCTCTCGTCTCGGATGAAAAATACCAGGCACAGCTACCGCACGGCTAATCATCTGTCGGTTCTCACTTGTGTCAGAATAGGATCTCTCTATCCTTTGGCACACTGTCACTACGCCCAACATTCGCGAGTTTGAAGCTCGTCACAGTCATCCCATCCCAGATCCTACTCGAAATATCATAGACAAGGTTTAGACTTTTCGGATCTCAGGAATGCTGCCAATTGGTTCTAGCCTCTACCACGAAGGTTCTAATCTCACGGATTCGAATGCTCTGTTGTCAGGAGAGGCAAGTCAAATCCGTGGATCAGAGACCCAAGAGATACACACTCAAGCTGTCGACCAATGACTACGTTGAGCTCAGATAGAACGAGAGTGGTTGTCAGGAACGCGTTCATAACGTTGAGAATGATGATGAGTGTCATGGATCATCGTATTCTTTATATTGAAGTACGAGTAAGTATCTTAGAACAAAATCAAGCATGATTGAAAAGAAAACAGTAGTAGTTGCATTAATTCATTGAGACATAGCAGAGCTCCTCATCCCCACCTATGGGGTTTAGAGACTCATGCCATAGAAAATACAATATGAGATGTAAAATGTCATAAGTTTCTAAATGAATCTCTAAAAGTAGTTTTTATACTAAACTAGTAATTTAGGTTTACAGAAAATGAGTAACTAGGTGTAGATAGTGCAAAATTCCACTTCCGAGGCCCACTTGGTGAGTGTTTGGACTGAGCTTTCAAGCTTTCACGTTCATATGCCTCAAATTGGAGGTAAACGCCACCCTGGGTGCCAAAATGGGCGTTTAACGCCAAGAAGTGTGCCAGTTCTGGCGTTTTACGCCAGAAAAGGGTCTTTGGCTGGCGTTTAACGCCAATTTGGGCTATCAAATCTCGGGTGAAGTATGGACTATTATACATTGCTGGAAAGCCCAAGATGTATACTTTCCAACGCAATTGAGAGCGTGCCAATTGGGCTTTTGTAGCTCTAGAAAATCTATCTCGAGTGCAGGAGGGTCAGAATCCAACAGCATCTGCAGTCCTTTCTCAACCTCTGAATCAGATTTTTGCTCAGGTCCCTCAATTTCAGCCAGAAAATACCTGAAATTATAGAAAAACCCACAAACTCATAGTAAAGTCCAGAAATATGATTTTTGCATAAAAACTAATAAAAGTATAATAAAAAGTAACTAAAACACACTAAAAACTATGTAAAAACAATGCCAAAAAGCGTATAAATTATCCGCTCATCATATACAAGATGAGCCTCCGATGCCAATATGTACGGCTCATGGTCCTCTTGATCACCGTTGTATATCGAACGAGAGAAGTTAACACTAATAAGACCCAAGTGATCTGTTTTATGCCCCCTACTAGTAGTCGTATCCGCCCAAACACACTTGAACAACACGACTGAGAATCGACAGCTGTAATTCAACTCAATTATGTCTACTATTTTTCCATAGTATGGAACACTACCAACAGCCACTTTGTTGTCACGCATGCTTGCATAACTTCGTGTATTAGACGAGACATATACTCCACTATTTTAGGTTTTCATCCCTTCCTCCTTTTTCATAGTTCTAAACTTATACCCGTTGACATTATATGCCCGATAACGTGTTGCTTGAAGTATCGGTCCACATGCAAGTCATTTAAGCTCATTTAATCTCGTGTTACATAATATTTTAGTGACCGTGGTTTATGAAAGTTAGTTAATATTTATGTCATGTTGGTGAAATAGTAATCATAATTAAGTAGATATGATAAATAATATTTTTCTTGATAGCTAAATAATTAAAGTATAAAAAAAATCATTTTAATTTTTAAATTAAAAAGATTTAGTTACAAACTAAAAAGCATTAACATGGCACATAGAGTCAATAGAGATGAACATAATCAACCCAGGTCATAGACTTTATAATCATTAATTAGAAAGCAAAAAACATGTACAACCAATGGTAACAAAAAATTATGAAGAAGATAATCAAAACATTTTCAAAAAGTTAATTGAAATATTAGAAAAACATTAGCAAGTAAAATAATTTTTTCGAAAAGATATTAGCCTAAGTTAGAAGTTAAGAACATAATTTCACATGCAGAATGAATTTAACATATAAAATTAACACCTATACCTGGGTGAATGTGACAATAAAACCAAGAAAAGATAAATGAAAAGTAATACATGTTGACTTTAGGGAATGGAATTTGAATTGAAGAATATAGTTACGTTCATAATAAGAATTCCTCTGTCTTAGTAGAAGAATATAGAAGTATTTATATAGCCTTTACATAACATAAAATATATCTGTTCATATTTGGCTTCAAATTCCTTAGAAAAAATAACAATAAATATTTAAAAAAATCAACATTCAAAAAAGTTTAAATTTGTTGTGTAAGCATTCTAAATTTTAATATTTAAAATAAATTTACTAAAAAGTTAAAATAAAAAATATGACCAACAAAGAATTCAAATCTATTAAATAGAAGCAGTTACACGTTATATTTGAAACTTAATTAACAACACACAATGCATTACTATGCTGAAGAATAATCAAGTAACACAAATATATTTTATAAAAGTCTCATTTAGTGTAACGGCACAAATCAAGCCCAATATTCCAGGAAAGATTTTAGTAACAAATCCAAAATTTTAGCTTTAATATTCCCACATGTTTATACCTCTCAGCACACACTGTTTCATCGAAAACTTTAACTTAATCTTCACCACCTTCTCCTCACAATCATACGCCTAATTTGGGGCCACAAGCCTTATTTTATCTCGCCATACCATTGCGCCAGACTCTGCTATATAGTCTACGCTTTGTGCTTCTGCTATTGTTGCTCCTCCTCTGTTGCATCTTAGAATCGTGTTTTGTTGACCAGATTAATACTCTCATTGTGTTCGTCATTCCTCTTGGCTGTACTTGTATAAGGTCTTTCATTGTCTTTGGTTGGTCTGGTCCTTGTTGATATCACTCGTTTGCTGCTTTTGTGGTGAGTTATTCTATCATTATTAACTTTCCAATTTATCCAACGAATATTCTATCATTATTGTTTTATTTAACATAATTTAAGTGCTTAAGAAATTTGTTGTATATTTACTAAAGTCTATGAAAATTAATAGTACGCCTGATGTTAGATTTATGGGGTATTGGATAGTCAGGAAATTTTGTTAACCCATTGAAATTGATAAAAGCTTGTAGCTATTTTACGTTTTCTTTGATTGAATTCATTTTTTATTTTTAGTTAATTAAGTTCAGTCAATTATTGAGCCCTCTTAAGGGATTCCTTCACTTAGAATAAAAGAGAAAAAACGAAAAAAAAAAAACAAATTTCAAAGTTTGACTAATATTAAACATATTAAATTTATTTTTAATAAATTTTTTAATATTTGTTTTATTGACCGAAGACCTTTAAATGTGATAAAAATTACATATTAAAAGAGAAAAAGGGTATGATAGGTAATGTAATGGCTGAAAGCAATACTACTATAAACAAAGAAGGTTGAAACTACTGCACTAGTGTTGCTCCAAATCACAACCCTTCCTTAACTAACTTGGATTGCAATCTTTGAATCCGTTTTTTTCTCAAGCACTTCTCATTCAATTTAAACTCTTGTTAGGAAGCTCATCTTGTGTGCTCTCCTGCACAGTTTTCGTGTTGTCAAATCTATGGTGTCATTTTGATTGCAAAATTTCAATAATAGATGTGATTTTTATTTAAGGCATGTAATCTGTTTAGTTACATTGAAATTTTAAATTTATTCCATTTTTATCATTGGCTTTTGGTAGATTTTACTCTCTAATAAGTGTTAGCAGTTTGCTTGAAGGTTTGAAAATATGCCTAAGAAACCGTGGTACAACTGTATCTCCAACGCTGGCACTGCTGACAAAACTCAGCATATCAATGCTGAGCCTGCCCAAAGTTCTTCGGATGATGAAGATTATGATTCCGAGGCTGATGAGGTTGACTCATGGGATGATTACGTTGATGACTTATATGCTGAAGAAGAAGCTGTACCCCGTAACAAGTCCAATGGTCGCAAGGATACGGATTATTGGAATGTTGTTGTAAGTAGTAAAATTTCTATCTTTAGTCTGCATTATTTAGTTATAATTGGATGACTTTGGTATTCTTTTTAATTTTAAGGCAACACTAATGCAATTAATCCTTGTAATTTGTTTCTTAGATGATAGCATCACAAGAACGATGAGTTTGAGCGTCAAGGAGGTTATAGTACTTCCTCGTAGCAGACAAATCATTCTGGAGTTTAATGAAGAGTTGTAACCGATCAGTCAGGCAGCTAGATTATTGAGTGGGTTTCTAGGGAGTCTAGGTGCTGACTTTCAACATTTTCCTATCAATGAAGACAGTTGGAAGACAATAGACAATGCTTTAAAGGAACATGCATATGACACAATTAAGGTATGATATTAAAATTTGGAATTTATTATGTTATGTAAAATTAGATCAAATTCTTACTTTTCCATTTGTGGACGTGCATCACATTATGTCTCAAACTTTTAGCGCACCTTTCGGTATGAGGAGGATGATAGCGAAAAAAAAAGTGGGTAATGATTCAAATGCTAGGAAAAATCTGGAAGGAAGTAAGAAACACTTGTTTCACAAGGTTTACGACGAGGAAGAGAGTTTCGAAGAAAATGCCAAGCGTAAACCATCAGGAATAGATGCACAGCAGTGGAGATGGTTCCTTAACTATCGTTTGAAGGAATCTACGAAGGTAATTAATATTGAATTGGTACTCCATTTAGTGTTGCAGTTTTAAACATTTTTAATACCTGAATAAAATGATTGATTGAAAGTGATAGAATTAAAAAGAAAAAAAATCAGTCAAATAAGTTTCAAACCTTAAAAAATAAAATCCGGGACACTATGAAGGGGTCATTACTTTATATAATTCATTGCATGATCAGCTGTATTTGTGTCTTTATTTATAGAAAAAGTGTAGACAAAATGCTCCAAATCGGTTAAAGCAACTATATACACATACTGGGGGCTCTAAGACAACGGCAAGGCTAAGGGATGAAGAGGTAATTATGTGTGTATTATCTTTGATACATATTTTTGTGGTTTGTCATATTCTTTTGTAACATGTATGATTGTGTAAATATTTAATGTGGTTATAGGAGAAAAAACAGCAAAGGCGCATTAGCAGAGGAGAGATGTTTATTATGACTCATAAAAAAAGGGATGGCTCATATATGAATGATGATGCGCGTGTTGTTGGAGTAAGTATTGGTTAAGAATGATTTATATCTCTTGCTCTATCAATGTTGCTAACTTCGAAAACACAAAAACTTAACTCTGGTATGTTTGTAGAAAGCGATTGCGAGTATCGAGAGCCAAGGTGGAACCTCGAAGGAGATTTCTGTTACTGATTCGCTTGCGCAAGTCCTTGGAAAGGAGCATTCAGGATGAGTTCGGGGGTTAGGTTTTGGACCATGTCCAACCGAAATTATTTGTAAGACTACACAATTGAATTCTGGAGTGCAAATTGAGGAGTATCAGAGAGAGATTATAGAATTGAAGGCAGTGGCAGCAGAACAAAAGGCGGAGATTACAGAATTGAAGGCAGCAGCAGCAGAACAAAAGGCAGAGGCAGCAGAAGACAAGGCAAAGATACAGACCATGGAGAACCTAGTAAAATACATCATCCAACAGCAAGGACATACTTTGCCACCTGAAATTGATGTACAACTGAAGTCTTTGGGGAGTGGAGCAAAATAGGGATCTTAAACACAATTTATTTTTTTCCTTTGTGAACAAATTGTTATTAACTATTTTCTTTTGTGATCTATATATATCAGTTGGAATACCTTAGCATTGTGTTTTAAGTCAAGTATTTTTTTTACTGTAATTGCAAACATAATCAGTTAAATTAATACGTAACATTTTAAAATTAAAAGATTTTTTAAATATTGATTGTGATATGAAACCAAAATTCAAATAATCAATTTAAATGAAAAAAAATTGAACTTTTAGTGGCGGTTACTATGGAACGCCGCAAAATCCTATTTTTTAACTAAATTAAATAGCGGCGGTTATCTAGCCGCCGCGAAAAGGTTCTAAAATCAGTCCTGGAAGATAGCAGCGGTTGCTAACCGCCGCAAAATATTTTCGACGCTAAACACAGTTTGGCAGAGATTATTCCAGTGGTCATAAAAATCCGCCGCTAAAGGTTTACTAGCGCCCTTACTATCAGCGGTCGACCAACCGTTGCAGAATGTTTAGCGGCGGTTAGAAAACCTCCGCCATCCGAAGTTCCAACCGTCGCCATCTGTCGCGTTTGTTGTAGTGAATAATAATTAAAAAAAGTAAATATATATATATATATATATATTTGATATTATATTTACTTGTTTGTATATTTTAGTTAGTAGTTATTATTTATATATTGTTTTATTTTATTTTTATTATTTAGAAAAAAATTGATTAAAAATATTTTAGGAATAAATAGGTTTAAAAGTGTGAAAGAAATATTTTTATTGAATTTCTTTTACATAGAAATATGATTAAAAAGAGAATGTTAAATTATGCGGATATACCCGATATCCGATCCGCAAATATGCAGATCGGATCGGATTGAATCTTATACTAAAAAACGCGGATATCATATATATCCGATCCGATCCGATGGAAATTATATGGATCGGATCGAATTCCCAATCCGATTCGATCCCCGTACACCCCTAGAAATATAAGTTCAATAGGGATTTAATTCTCTCGATATTTTTCTCACTTGAGGAAGAAATTCTTATCAAAATTGATGGTGTGGACTAAGAAGCCATGTGGCATGTGCTCTGACACACCCAAATTAAGAAGCAATATAATTAGGCACACCATTAGTCGCTTAAGCAACTTTTAAGAAGCTAGATTACCGGAGTGATTTTCTTGCATCAACTTTCAGCCTTTCAGGCCCTTAAGCAATAGTTTTCTATATATTATTTTTTAAAGATATTATAAGTTATTTCTATCCAAGCACATGTTATTAAATAATTTAGTAGACACACACTAATTGTTACAAAAAAAAAAAAATAATAAAAGTAGTTTAGACTTTAGAACTAAAATGAATTTTAGAATAAACAGTAATTAATAATATTTATTATTTATTATACGATATAATAACAAATTTCTAAGCCAGTAGTGTCTTTTTCATTCAACGACTGATTTGATTTTAATTTATTTTTACTGTGTATGTAGTTGTACGATCTCGCACTCAAGATTTGTTTATCTTGTGTACACACATTATTTGTGAATAAGGCAACAAAATCACATATCCTTTTGAAGAGGCAAAAGCATGCAGCAAGAGAGAAACATCTATTTATACCTGACCATGTATATTTTCCCTTTTGGTATTTTTTTTGGGTTAGATATTTATTTATTTATATATATTTTTTATCATTTTAAACTTTAAAAAAAAGTTATTTCAAGACATAATATCAAAATTTCTATAAGCTAAAGATCCAAAGTTTAATCGTTGTTGACAAAAAAAATTCAGCCTAAGACAAATACAAAGAAAAAAGTCTATGCAAAAGTTCACATAAACTAAAAGAATGTTCTTACTTAAGGAGCCGTATTAGAAATAGAAATATAATTATTTAACGAAGTTAGGTTTGTCTACTAGTTAGCTCATTAGTCCATTTAAACAAGTGTTTTATGGTTTATAGCTATCAATTAGTTATCATTGGTGTTTTTAATGGTGTGAGATTTTATCCAATGGTGTGGAATTACTCACTTTTCTTTTTGTTGGTTAAGTGCTAGCCAAATTTTAATAAAAGTGCTGGCCTCCTAGACTTTTTTGAGTTGGAATCCCGCATTGTGCGTGCAACAATCTATTGGCTAACAACAAACCCTTAAATGGAACTTTGATCCGCAACGAATTAGTCATTGACTTATCGAGTTGGAAAATACTATAGAAAACTAAAAAAATATATATAATTATTTAGCTGTCTTTTTTCATCTACTTGAATTTAAAAAAAAAATAATTTTATGACGGTTATTTTTTTAATTATTTTTATAAGAAAATATTTTGCGGTGAATTTCCATTAAAAAAATGAGATACGACAAAAATCTTGAAAATCTTACTTGGTGTGAACAATCAAATACAGAGTTCATACATTGCCATTACTTTTACTTTAATATATGAGTGCTCCTAAAACACGGATGACTACCCAGTTTAGAATTTAAAATTAAAAATATTAACTTGCATTGTTTGTTTCTATCTCTAGCAAAAAAGAATGTAATTGAGATAAGAATGATAATGATGCAGAGAATTGCAAAGTGAACAACCTCATGTCCTCATCAATGGCCGTGCAAGGAGCTAGGTCAACTATTTCTAAGCAACATGTCACTTAAGATCGAGCAATGTCACAAAATAAATAATAATAATAATAATAATAATAATAATAATAATAATAATAATAATAATAATAATAATAATGAAAAGTTTTTTGAGGTGAACAACTTTATTATTTTTTATTATTATTTGATCAGCATAAACATTAAAATATTATTTTATTAATTTATATGTGTAAATTTTAAAAGAATGTGAGTATAAATTATATTAATTTATGTGTATAAAATTTTAATAAATATAAATAAATTATATATTTTTAATATATAAAACATTTTTAAATATGAATATAAATTATTATTAATTAAATACTGACAAAAAAATAATAATATTTATTAGTAATGTACTATTGCGCAATAATAATAGTGTTGAGACTTCACTATTACTTCAACCAATAAGTCAAACCAAAATCCCTATTTCTCACATGGTCATCCGATCCGAGGTTTTCAGCTTCAGAATTCATTTATTCTATATTATATATCGGAAATGTTTAGTAACTGCATTAAATTTTCTTTATGGTGTCTCTGTAGCAAACAACGTATTTGAGCAATCTCTCAAATTGTCCTCTCAACTTGGTCAAATTAAACCAAATAAGTACTTCTCACATTGTGTTCCAAGGTTCCCAGTTTCTTAATGCATGGTCCCGACACCCATGTTACAAAGTAGTAAATTAAAAGCAAACTAAAAATAATTATTACAAAGAAGTAATAATAAGACAAGAAACTTTGACTCTTTTGTAACTATGAAAAAGAAGTGAAATGAATATAAATTAATACACGCTTTGATTTTTTAAGAAACACTTACTAGTTTATTAATTTCTTTAGATATATCAAATAATATTCTTCACTGGTCATGCATTATATGTATGTTATATGAAATATATAGAAATATTATGTGTAAATAAAAAATTAGTTATTAATGTATAAATACATGCGTAATTTAATTTTTTTATATATATTTTATATTTTAACATATATTTTATACGAGTGACTATTTATTAGTTAATTTTTTATATATACTTAACATGATTAATTGAATATAACTAACATGGCTCGGTTAATTTGGAATGTAATGAAGAACAAAAATAAAAATGATTTGATTTTCATTGAAATGAAATGATTTTATTTGATTTATGAATATTTGAAAAACAAATTATAATAAGATAAGATTTGAATTTATATGAAAATTAATTTGATTTAGTTTTGTTACATATTAATCCCCTTCTCTCTGACTCTCATACATATTTAGTAATAATATGGACGGTTATGATCTGACTCCAGAATTATATGTAATCCCCTTAATAATTTTCAAATTAAACGCGTGATACACAAATAAAGCAACAGTTTTATAGTATATATAGCACAAACAATTCAAATCTAAATATGAAACCCTCACGAAATGATAATTCATTTAGATCACATTAACTTATAAATAGGTTTAACTCTAAAAAGTATGAATTTTAGCCAACAAAGTGAAAGTGGAAAAGGAACTAATAATTATCACATCTGAAAGGAGTATTCAAGTGGCCGAAGGGCGTTCTCATCTCTCAATTACTGTAAGCTCCTCCTTTATGAATAATTATTATCTTGTATGTGTTTCTGTTTCAAGTTTTATTATTCTTTTTTTTTTTTTTTGGCCAAGGATTTGGTGGCCCTATTCAAGAGAGGGGTATTGGTAACCTTCCCAAAAATATTCACAAAATTTATTTCACAACTTACAATTTCACCACGCTATTTTTTGTTTCTCAATTTTGAATCATTTCTTCCTCCAAAAGACCGAAACCCTCTGTAGGCAACTTCATTCATTCTGGAGAAAACAAACAACCTTTGTTTCATATTAAATAGGTTTAATTATTCTATTGATCACTATAATTTTATTAAATTTATAATTAAGTCTATACTTTTTTTAATTGAGTTGTTCTACCTTACTTTTAATTTTATAATTAAATTTTTTTTAGTATAAAAAATATTAAAGTTAAATGAATATTTTTTCACAAATTGAAGCTATTCATAATTAAAAATTTAATTAAATTTTTGATCAAATATATTTTAAAAGAAACATTCTGTTAATTTTAATATTTTTAACATAAAAATAATTTAATTACAAAATTAAAAGTAATATAGAGATCAAATTTTAAAAATATATAAAAATTTAATTAAAAATTTAGTACAAGTATATGAACCAACATAACAATTAAACCTATTAAATATTATAAAGACTAAATGAAAAATTCAAAGGATTATTACCACTTTTTTAATCTATTGTTCCATGTATTGAGGGGCTTATGAGTTATGACAAAGAGAAAGTAGTACTACACTTAATGTCATTTTGATTTCTCACTTAGTTTTGGATAATCATGAACTAAAATACTAGTTATGCCTTAATTAAAATACTTTGTAGAGAGGGGAAAAGAAAGCAAAAAGAAAAGAAAAAGAAGAGATAGATTATTAGTGCCAGCTTGTCCTCCAAAGTGCGAACCTTGCTTCTGCGTTGAACCACACCATCCTCAATTGCTGAGAAAGGAAGAAGATGTCATGCATGGGAGATGGTGACAACTTGAGAAAGGAGATCAACGTTTTAGGGAGGATTTCAGAGAGAGGAGATTTAAAAGTTGAAATACATAAAATAACTCAATGAAATTGCAATTTGTTAAAATAAAATTCGGCTAAATTTTGTAAATATTTTTTAGAAGATTAGCTGTACCTCGCTCTCTCTTAGAGTGGTCACCGAATTTTTTACTTAGAAACATAATCATTTATACGTATTCCCTTATCAATATAAGTTATTAAAAATAATAATAATATCATAATATAGTATTAGAACTTCTATAATCTAAAAGTTTAAAATTTAATTCTTAAATCAACATAAAGTGAATAAAAAAAAAGTTTATATATATAAAAAATTCACACAAATATATAAAAAATTCTTGAATAAAAAAATATATTAAATATATAACTATTCGTAAAATGCAATTTCTATCTAGAGAAATGATTTATTACACCTCATTTTTGTTTTCTCTATATAAGTCACTCCCCTAACAAGGAAAATTAAAGCACATTCTAATTAATCCATTTTATGGTTTTTTTTTTTTTTTTTTCAGCACCCTACTTTTCAGCTATCAAATTCAGCAATGAAGACAACTGTTGACTCTAATAATGGTTTGGTTGCAAGAGGTGGTCATAGTAACTTGTTGGTGAGAAGGCCCATGCAAATCTTCATCTTCTTTGTTGGTCTTGTTTTGGCGTTGATGTTCTTATGCAACTATACTTCTCCCTTTGGAATTCCTATTCTCTCAGAATACTTCATCACTCCCTCAACAACGGCAAGGCTCTATGTCTCTATCTCACTTTTTTTTATTTGTATATGAGTAATGTATGTTAGAAAATTAATTTTTTAAGTTAATTTTAGCTATTTTTTTAAATTATTTATTTATTAAATTTTAAATTTTAAATCATAAATAATTATTTCTATATCCTAAATTATACACTATAAATTTTAAATTAATTATTATTAATTAACTAAAATTAGTTTCATATAATTTTTCAGTATGTTAGACTGTGTATGTATAGGGTATTTGACATTCTAATAAAAGATATCTAGATTCAATGGACAATAGGATATGTATTAGATAAAGTTATGTCATAATATTACTGTTAAATATACCAATTAGTCATAAGAATAATAAAGTGATGATGAAAAAAAAATTATTATTTTATTGATCTTTATAATTTTATTAAATTTATAATTAAATTTTTATATTTTTTAATTTAATTTTTATATTATATTATTTTTAATTTTATAATTAGGTCTTTATTAGTATAAAAATGTCAAAATTAGAATTTTTTTTACAAATTAAAAATATCTACAATTAATAATTAATTAGATTTTTAATAATATATTTTTTAGAAGGAATATTTTATTAATTTTAATATTTTTGACATAAAAAATGAGTTACAAAATAAAAAATAATATAATAATCTAATTAAAAAATATAAAAATTTAATTATAAATTTAATAAAATTATAAAAATTAATAAAATAATTAAACCAATGCAAATAAATATCATAATCTTGAGTACTCCGCAAAACGATGTTAAAAGTCATATTGTTTAAATTTGCTTTCGTCCTTTATTTTGTTTTTAGTGAGAGCTTGATGAAGACAATTAGAAATGTAGTACACATAAAAGTTGGTTATAACCCAAAACAACGTTGGAAGTAATTGACTTTTAGGCATTTATTTGATCCATATATATAGTTGTCAAATTGAAATTCAAATTGTGAATTAAAAATCCTATATATTTCGATGATTCACGAATAAAATCATATATAATAATTGTCAAACTGAATTGTTCATTACCTTAAAAGTTTCTCTATAGGCTATAGCTAGCTATGTCCACATTATACTTATCAATCTCTCACATGATTAAAGAATATGTTAGATAAAATAAACTCCGCCGCCCCATCCCAGATACGATGCAAGGACTAAATTAGACTCAAATTAATTAACCTATAATAATTAATTAGAATCAGCCCCTTTAGCTAGACAGTATATATGTACATATTAAACTTAATCTTTGTTTATTAGGTGCTTAAGAAAAAATCTTGAAAATGTTTTCAGTGAACATTAAACATTAGAAAAAATAAATTTCGAAATTCTTAAAAATAAAAACATCTAAAATTAACAAACACTTATTTTTAGTAAATTTTATATTAATTTTTTTGACAACTTATTATAATGTTAATTGAAATTGACTGTTACAATATTAATCTTTTAGCATTACTCAGTGTTTAATGACATTGTAAATAATGTTGTCTCATGATGATCATCATCTTTAATTTACGTAACAGGAAAAGAACGAGACGGTGCTAGAGAGTGTTCTAAGAAAAGCATCAATGAAGGATAAGACAGTTATAATAACAAATTTGAATGATGCATGGGCAGAACCAGGTTCAATATTTGATGTGTTCCTAGAGAGTTTTCGAATTGGGAACGAGACACAACACTTCTTAAATCATTTGGTGGTAATTAATTGGGACCAAAAGGCACATGCACGTTGCCAAGCCATACACCCACATTGTTATCAAATTGAATCAAAGAGTGAGAATTTCACAGCAAGCGAAGCATATTTTATGTCAAAA
This sequence comes from Arachis ipaensis, assembly GCF_059453495.1. Taxonomy (NCBI): domain Eukaryota; kingdom Viridiplantae; phylum Streptophyta; class Magnoliopsida; order Fabales; family Fabaceae; genus Arachis; species Arachis ipaensis. The sequence goes on along the minus strand of NC_142440.1, from coordinate 135,865,117 downwards.
GATTACCTCCACATTGTGTGGAGAAAGATTGATTTTCTTTCCACTGTTCTTGAACTCGGCTACAGCTTTGTCTTTACGGTACATATATACATTTATTTCTTCTTTCTTTGCACACTCATAGTTCTTAACAAAATAATGCATCATCGGGAGCTAGTTTTGCATATAATCAATATTACTTAATTTTCAGTAAAATGCACATTTAAAAATATTTTCAAATGTAAAATTTGTCAGGTAATAAAAATTGAACCCGTTATTGAATCATAGAATTAGAGATTCGATTAAATTTTAATTGGAATTGAATTAAATATAATTAAATTTGACCCAATTTTTAGAACTATAAAATTTGTATATTTAAAATGTAACATGTAATGATAACTATAGTTAAAACAATATGGGTGATTATAAACTTTAATAAAAACTTTTTACTATTTAATAATGTCTTTTAAAAAATGTAATTTTAATTTTAGCAATGTTTTTTTAAGTGTTACTAAAAAATCATTTAGCCATTGTAATCAGTGTAGCTATAGTTATCAAAATTAATAAAAAAATCATTATAAAAATTTTCCAATATTATATATAAAGTAAATGTCAATACATGAATGATGAATCAATTATAAAGAGAATAAAATGTTATCTTTAATTTTTTTCATAGGATACAGATATAATGTGGCTAAGGAACCCGTTCAAACAATTTTATGGAGATGCAGATTTCCAAAGTTCTTGCGACGATTTCAATGGAAACTCGACGGACCTAAACAACGCTCCAAACACAGGCTTCAGCTATGTGAAGTCTAATGAGAGAAGCATTTGGCTCTACAAGTTCTGGTTCAACTCAAGCAGAATATACCGAAGAATGCATGATCAAAATGCGTTTAACATGATCAAGATGCACCCTAACATTTCCGCCATGAATGTGAAGATTAGGTTCCTAAGCACAACATATTTTGGAGGGTTTTGCCAACCTAGCAAGGACTTCAACCAAGTGTGCACAATGCATGCCAATTGTTGCAAAGGGTTGCAGAATAAAATCGATGATCTTAAAATCTTGCTTGATGATTGGAGAAATTATACGGCATTGCCAGAGAATCAGAAACAGCACTACTCACATCATTCTTGGAGTGTCCCAAAACATTGCAGGTAATAATGTAATAACAAAAATGCTAGGAATCAAGAGGGTATCAGCAAAAAACCAGCCAAATGTCTTTGGGTGAATCCAAAATTTCTCTCTAGATGGTGCTTATGCTAGGTATTAGGATGTTTCTTCTACTAAGTATCAAAATGTTTCTTTTTCATACTAAATGGATGTTTTTTATATATTTTATAAATTTTTTTATATACTACGAATCGAGATTGTTGGAAGTTTTGTAATTCCGCCCTTATTTCTCCAACGTATCATTCAAAATTTTAATTTGGGGTGAGAAGTAATTAATATCAAATATTATAAATTTAAAATAAATAAAATTAATTAAATATAATTATAAATTAGTTAAGTTGTTTACTTTTTTGCTGATCACCTCTTGGTTCTATATACTTTTTCATGTAATAATAACTAACTTAAATGTAATAAAAATTAAAACAATTTCGCTAAGTTAGCAATAAGAATTCTACCAACGTCTATTTACCCTATATTTTTTTAAATTAAAAAACGTTTAAAAAATAAAATAAATCAGCCCCAATCAACTCAAAACTGTCATATTTTTAATTACTAATTATTAATTATTATTGTTGGAATAAATGTATAATATTATATATAATAACTAATAAGTATATATTTATAGATGTTATTTATATGAAATTATATACATTAGGTTAAATAAGTTAATTTCTGATTATTATCTTTTTAGTATTACCGATAAAAAATAAACCCATTGTTTAATTTTTTTTATAGTTTCTACTTTTTGATTATTGGTCATTAAATAACTCTTTTACGTTGATTTTTGTTATCACTATGAATAGGTGATGAAGTTAGGAGAATTGTATCATCAATCATTCATAGCAAAGGATTAATCTAGATTGTCATGCCAATTTTTTCTCGTTGGAACATAAACTGGATGTAAGCAAATTGATAATACTATATAGGACACGGAGAAAATGTTGTTCAAGTGCTACGAATTTATCTTATAATTTTGTTTAAAATACAATTGCAAATTTCAATATCTTTTGGTTTAATATATATCTGTTATTCTCCCATTTTAATTAATATTTAATTTGTTAAGCATTTTTACTTTTATCCTCCTCAAATTACACAATGGAACATTTGCAGATAATTTTGCGCAAAATGATCGAAGTAAAAGATATTGTGCATAAGATAGAATATTTCTTTTACCTTGTTTATTTATGGTAGAGGCAAATCTCTCCACTGCAAGCAGGGGTGGAAACAGGCCAGGCCAGGCCAGGCTTTGTTCTTAACAGGCCTGGCCTGTCATACAGTTAATTGGCCTGAGCCTGGCCTGCAGTCTGTTATAAGCTCTTTATAAGGTATTAGGCCTGGCCTGTTATTCAGTATGGCCTGGCCTGAAGCCTGTTAAAAGGCCTGATATTTTTTTTTTTACAAAAATAAAAATATTATTTAAAAAAATTATATTTTAATAAAAATATTTATATGTAATATGTCATATATTTAATATTTATAAAAAAAATTTAAACTTTTAATGTATTTAAAATATACAAAAATATTTATAATAAAATATAATAGATTTAAAATATCTCATAATTTTGTTATAATAAATAATTATTTATATATTTAATTATATTTTAACAGACCCAGGCAGGCCTGACAGGCCAATAAGGCTAATTAGCAAGCCTGGGCCTGGCCTATTAACGTATTAAGGCTTTTAAAAGAGCCTGGGCCTGTGCCTATTTTATAACAGGCCAGGCCAGGCCAGGCCAAACACAGGCCAGGCTGCAGGCCCCTGGCAGGCCGCCTGGCCTTTTTCCACCCCTAACTACAAGAAAACATGCCTTTTGCTACGCTTTAAAAGCGTGGCGAAAAGTAAAAAAAACGTAGCGATAGCTTTTCACCACGCTTTTTGAACTATCGGCACGCTTTTGAAAGGGTCACAATTGCAAGGGTGCCGGTTGCTCTATCGCCACGCTTTATTTTTTGCCACGCTTTTAAAGATCACCACGCTTTAAAAGCGTGGCCATATGTGCCAGATATGGCTACGCTTTTAAAGCGTGCCAATAGCAATATATGGCTACGCTTTTCAAGCATACCAATAGAGAGACATATGGCTACGCTTTTAAAGCGTGCCAATAGAGAGAGATACAGCTACGCTTTTAAAGCGTGCCAATAGCAAGACATACAGCTACGCTTTTAAAGCGTGGCAAAAACTTTATTCAGTAACCTATAGTTTTTTTAATCTTTTTTAATCTTTGTAATAAAACCTTACAAAATTAATAGATAATTTTAAAATTTAGACAATGACCAATAATTTTAAATCCACTAATCCAACATACATAAACTTTCACAAAAAAAATGTTTAATCACATGACAGTATAACAAAATATCAAAAATAAAAATGATAACAACTACGCAATGTATTCCTAATACATGAATTACAATTCCAATAACTTTGCCATCCTATCTAACAATAATTTTGATCAACCTCCTCACATATGTGCACCCAATTCACCAAACTAATCATCAGCCTCCACTATGTGCTCAGAGACGTACAGCATGCATCCAGCTTCTTCTTCAGGATTTCAATGGCATTTAGCAACAACTGAGAAGTTTTTATGGCTCTGGTAGTTTCCACAGTAGCTTCTTCTTCAGGATTTTCGGGCTTCCCCATTGCTTCAGCTTTCTTGATGATGTTTTATGGCTCTAGTAGTTTCCACAGTAGCTTCTTCTTCAGGATTTTCGGGCTTCCCCATTACTTCAGCTTTCTTGATGACCTTATCATCATAGGTGTATGCCTCAGCATCAACCACCATAACCTGTTAAATACTAGCAGTGATAACCAAAAATCAACATGGTATTTGAATGCACTGCTCTTCATTATCATCAATAGAAAGTAGATAGAGCATGTCCTCATTCTCAAGCTATAAATAATAAAAATTAATAATGAATAAATGGATAAGAAATCAAACTTTTAGTTAATTATCATATCAAAGCCAATGCCACACTCTGTCAAATTAATAATAAACACTGTCTTCAAATGAGAGGTAATAACCACCAGCAAGTTCAGTTTCATTTGAGTTCTAGAGCTCTCTTCATGCTAGAAGAATCCTTGAAGTCGATGTAGGCAAAACTGTAAATTACACCTGGTGTCAATTTGCTAAACTCAAAGCAACACGTAACACAATCATTTTGAGCATCCAACTTGAGAAACAAAAGGATACACAAAAAATGAAATAGCAAATCTTTTACACTAAAAATAAACGAAAAGAAAAAGGATTTGAAGAAGAAACAAACCATTTAGGACCTCCAAACTCGAAATCTTTTAAGACTAACACCCTCGAGATCTCCCTACAGGAACCAAAATGCTCATTTAGGCTAGCTCTTATCTGCAACCACAATTTTGGCAGTATTCAAATATGAATTACAAAAAGAAACACATGTAAGGGAAGCAGAAGCAGACATGATAGAAATAAAATTACCTCTTCTCCAAGAGATTTATCAAAAATATTTGTGTCATATGACTAGAATTTCCACAACATGCAAATAATGTGTGTGTGCATGATTGAGAGACAATTTATGCTTACTTCAAGCCAAGTAGCTCTGCTGTAGCCCGTGAGACCAAGAACACCAAAGCCGGTCTCATCCTCTTCCCACCGGCGCTAAATATCTGCTCAGCTGCAGACATTAAAACTGAATTTTCTGCACCTACAATCTATCAGAATTAGAGCATCGTCATCAGATACATTAAGCATTAATTCAAACATTTACTGTTTGTAAAGTAAAAGAAAATCAAATGCAATAACACCAGCAGATAATAAGAATGATTAGGGCTAGACTAGCAAAATAAGGATTTCAATGAAAGTTAACAAGTCAACAAAAATGAATGCGGGAACTGATTGAGTTGAATCATTGAACAGTGAATATAATTCATTCCATTCAAAGTTCATATCTTTTTTCTGGTCAAGTTAAAGGCAATGCAACAGCTCCAGTTCAATCTCAGCATAGAGTAAACACAGAACACATCATGAATTTTTCTGGCTGAGTTATCTTTGCCCAAGGAATTTCTTGGCAGAACTTTCTATTGTCTGAAACAATACAATTTCAATATTAGGAGCTTTTTTTAATTATTTTTTAAGATATAAAAAGTACAAGAATTTAATTACAGAAATGAAAAGGCACACACCAATCTGATAATTTGATGAGATCTTGAACTCTTTTCATTTAGGTATGTCTCTCCTACCTGTCTCTGAGCTTCCAGGATAAATTAATGTAATGCTTGATTGTACAAACAACCTAAAAAAGAAACTATACAAGCTCCGTTACCTTCACAAAACGATAGAAGTCTTGCAAAAGCCCCCAATCCTGTAAGTTCTCCTCTGTAAGTTTCTCTAAAATAGATCCTCTCTGAGAAAAAAGAAATGAAACCAATCATTAGTTATGCAATCCATTTTATGAAATTTGAACCTAATATATGAAAGGTATTCACCTCAGGATCATCACGCAGCCTAAGTGGAGTATGTGGTGCAGCCTTTATCCTTCAAATTAGTAAACAAATTAGTAAATTAGTGCAGCCATTGGCATACCATGAATATAGAGAAAAGATAAACAATATTGTCCATAATGGTAATAAAATTGTAAAAGATAAACATCTCTGTACCAAGAATATAGAGAAAAGTTTTATTTTGCTCTGGTGTTTATGTATGAAGAATAAAATTTTAAAATTTATACATTAACACAAATCTAAATCAATAGAAGATAGGTCCAATCCATCCGACAAAAAGGAAATCCTATTTAGCTGTCACAGCAACATAAGATCCCTGTTTTGCCACTTTGCAGACATTTTAGGGTATTTTTCTCTCAAAAAATGTTATTATGCTTTAAATTAAGACATAAATGAAAGGATATTTCATATCAATAACTATTTCTGGTCTATTTTACGTATAGAATGCAAGGATTAAACAAACGACAGTTCCTAAAGGCAAAGATGGAAAGCTCTCTAGCTAATTTAAATATGCTTCTTTTTAATGAGCATTGAGTAATTGGAGTAGGACAAAATAATTTCAATGCAGCTACTATTGCATTTAGTCATGTACATAAGAATTGGATTGTATCCTTGTCAATAGTCCTCAATTTAGTATCTATGCAGTTGTAGCGTGTTTTGTCTCCAAGAAAAACGTCATTTCATTTCAAGTTTAGATATCTTATTATTGAGAAAATAAGATCATGGAGAGAAACACCTAACTGAGGATATAACATTCGTTGCATCCCGAGCACCCCCTAAACCAGCCTGTAGAATTAAATAAAAATACAACATTATGACTTTGGCCATCTCACAGTTTTAGGTTTAAATTTTTTAAAATAAAGACAATATTAACAATTAAACACTATCAAGAACTATCCATTATGTTGGCTTAGACAAAGCCAATATTATCTCAAGACTTTGGGGGGGGGGGCAACATAGAAACAACAAAATCAGAACAATAACTTAATAGCCTGAAGCAATTACCAGTGAAGAAAATAGATAATTTACCTCAACAACAGCAATGTCAACATTCTCTTCAGCGAACAAGATGAATGCCATAGTAGTGAACACCTGAAACAACAGAGTAAACAAGTTAGCAAATACAAAATATCCAGCTCAATTGTATTAGAATGCTATATAACATACACAGAAACATCAGCTTATAGAATCATTAATTTGAGGCAATATTTCAATGCAAAACCAAATAATAGAGCATTAACTATTGCAATAGAAGTGATAATTTAGAAGATGCAATCCATCTTGAAAAGTACAGACAGAGGAGCAAACAATGACCAAGAGAATTTAATATACTATTCCAAACTGATTTTTGTCATGGTGCAGCCTTTATCTTCATTTTATTTATTTGAAATGAAACGTTATACCAGGAACAAGGGCAGATAAAGCAATGAAGCTCTGGCTGAGCTTCTCTCTACACTTCCTCTCAGCAATTGCCACCAGGGATACGAGCCGCGGTAACTCAATTCAATCACTTCTCCATCTAACTCAATTTCATCCTCCCAGTTCCTAATTTACCAACCTTAACAAGAAGACAGCAACTTAGTTCATTTTTTAACAATAAAAATCAATTTAACTAACACATTCAACACAACACAGCCACAACTAACTCATGCACTTTTAAAACATCCATATATTAAAAACTGTAATTTTTAAAATAAATCCCACTGGTTTCATTACAGAGTTTAAATCTACTTGCTACTTAAAAGAACAGTGATGTTATCCAACAACAACAAAATTGCTCAGCGATATGTTCAGCAACAATTCAACTTAGCAGCAACAAATTCAGCCCATTGATCATTTTTAACAACAAATTTAAGTATAATAACTTTCAGCAACAAAAACTTATACTTCAATTCTCGGAATATGATTTACAGCAAAACAAAATTAGCAGAATCATTATTTCAGCAACAATATCAACTTTCAGCAACAAATTCAAGATATACTGATGACTTAACAGGGCCAAAGGAAGATGAAACTCACTACCCAGGACCAACTCATGACGAAGGAAGCGTTGACGGCCGACGCAAAAAGACGAGCTTGCAATGGTGACAGAGCGCGACGAGCTTGAGTCTGAAACGGGCGCGAGAGAAGCGTGAAACCGGAGAGAGAGGGGTCGACGGCGAGACCAGCCGTGAGAGAGGTGAGCCACAGTGAGCTTGAGGGAGAGAGTGTCGAGAAAAGAGAGAAGAAACTTAAAGGAGGGTTACGGGTCGGAAGAGGGATTGCCGACAAAAGTATCGCGCGCGCCGGCAACGTTCTTCGGGGAGTGCACAATGAAGAAAGGTTAGGGGTTCTTCGATCTGATATTCCTCATCGCGGTTAGGGGATTCTTCGTGAGGCACAATGAAGACAAGGTTAGGGTTGTCTGATCTGGAGGGCTTAGAGAGCAATTGTCGCTTCGTGTGTGGGCTTAGGGTTATCTGATCTGAATGTGTTAGGGCAATTGTGAGAAGGAGAAAGTTAAAGTTTGGAAGAGTAGATGGTGTATTGCAATGGTAACTTAGTAATTTTGAAGGGAGTTCTCTGAAATTCTTTTTTTTTTATGGAAACCTTTTGGCCACGCTTTTGAAGCGTGCCAAAAGAGTTAGAGGAAATGGCCACGCTTTTAAAATGACCCTATAACAAAATTCTGTCGCCACGTTTTAAAAGCGTGCCTATTTCTCTCTATGGCTACGCTTTTTAAGTGTAGAAAAAAAAAGCGTGGCCAAATCTCGAATCAATTGCTACCCTTATAAAAGCGTGGCCATTGACCCTTTTCGCTACGCTTTTGAAGCGTAGCAAGAAAAAATGTGGCTAAATCTCTATTCAGTCGCCACCCTCACAAAAGCGTGGCCATTGACCACTTTTGGACACGCTTTTAAAGCGTAGAAAAAAAAAAGCGTGGCCATAGGCCTTTTTTCTTGTAGTGCTCTAAAATTATAAAGCTACATCTTGAGATTAAATTTTATACAAAATTTTAATTTTTTAAATAGAAGAAAAGGGTTAAATCAAAGACACTCAATAATTTTTATCCTTTCAGCTCTAAATTAGTGCAAAAATTAAATTATGCAAGAGATTTTTTATATTTTATCTAATCACGATCAGAAATAAAAAATGAAATAGAAAAAGATAAAAACAGCAGTGCATCTATATATCATGGTTTATCCTCCAAGTACAATGAGGCTCTCCATTATAAATTACGGTCGAATTTTTATTATAATCAAATTAATTATAACCATTAATTCCAATAAATTCAAATCAAATTTATCAATTACCTATATATGAGTCTAAACTAAGGTCATAAAAACCAATAGTAAACTCAAACCAAGCTTACCAAAACCAATAGATTCAAATCAAACTCGTGAGCTCAAACCAAGCTCAGCAAAACCAATGGATTCAAAGTTTCAAACCAAATCCGCAAAACTAGTGAAGTCAAAACTAAGTTCACCGAACTTGAATTACAATGAAACAATTTTTTTTTTCCTTCCTTTCTCTCTTACTTTTTCAACTGATACTTTTTATTAACTCTATTTGTCTATTTGATCATGATCGACAACAAAAAGCAAAATATATAACTAAAAAAAAAACATCCTATGAAAATTTTTTCTAATAAAAGAAAATGAGATATATTTTTATATAAGGATGATGTCACAGCATTGGATACACTCCAACACTACCGTATTGGTATTTAGACTTACTCAAAAGGTAAGATCAAGTTAGTCTAACCCTCAATATTTAACCAAAAAGCTAAGAACACAAGAGAAAAGAAGCTTTAGTGAAAAGAACATTTTATTGTTCAAATGTTTGTTATAAATGACTCACATACTCAAACTCTAACTCTTACCCCTTATTTATAGTCATCCACCTCCTCAATAGATGGTTAGGATTAAATTTAATCAACGGTCCAGATTGATCATTCTGAACCTTCACTACAAATATCTATCCTACCACATTTTCCTAAGTACTTCGTTCTAGATTATTCCATATTACTCTTCATACTTCTATATACATCTATACTCTTCTAGAATACTCTACGACTTTCTAGAATGTTTTAAAACCTTATAGGGTATTTTGGGACCTTCTAAGACATTCTAAATCGTTTCGAAATCATCTAGAGTATTTTTAAACACTCCAGAAAACTATACAAACACCGTTAAATCTAATCTTCTAAAATTTACCGTGACATTCTTCCCCACCTATTACACAGATGTCCTAGTCACGTTTTGTTCATGATAGTACTCTAATTGTTCTTGGAACTGCCACAGATCTTCTCAAGCTTCTCAACTAGTTTCGGCTATCGGGAGTCCTTTCCACTTGATCAAGTATTGGATACTTGGTGGTACTCCTATACGTCTCACAATGCGATTAGCTAAGATCTCTTCGATTTTCTTATCAAAGGATCTAATCAACCCAGACGGAGCATGACTTGAATCACCTCTGCTCGGTTCTTCTTGGTCTCCATGATATGGTTTAAGTATACTCATATGGAAGATGGGATAGATGTTTATAGAGGAAGGGACTTGTACTATGTAAGCAACCTCCCTAACACGCCCAATAATCTCAAATGACCCTTCCTATTTGCAGATCAAGTCCTTATAAACCTTGGAAAATGCCTTGAATTTTTGTGGAAGAAGTTTAATCGTTATCTTATCTCCCACTTGACACTACAAGAAATTCATCGGATACCGTCAGAATTACCATCGAAATAAATTTGGCGGTATAAATCTCGCAGATAATTGTTTACCGGTGGATTTTTCCGTCTGCTGCTAATTACTATCGAAAAATTTCTATTAGTAATTTTTACAGTTGAATTTCATCTCTGATAAATCTGATGTTAATATATTATTAATTAACACTTAAATTAATAATTATTGGCGGATAAATTCATCCCGAAAGTAGACTTAAATTTTAAATTTTTTAAAAAATTTGTTAATTCTCAAGTATTAAAATATGCTGATCAGCTAAGAGCATAACTTCTAATGAAATATAAGACAATAATAACAAGATAAATAACAACAATTTTAGATTTCTAATTATCCCCGTATGAGCAGAAAATCACAAATACTAATAGATAACAATAATTAGCAGCATATATTTCAACATATATTCCTTTACTCTCAACAAAGTAAAAATACACTTAATTTTCATGAATGAAAACTCAGTAGTTACCTAATGAACACCCTTAATTTTCAAGTGTTTGTTACAAATGACTCACACACCCAAACTCTAACTCTCACCCCTTATTTATAGCTATCTATCTTCTCAATAGATGGTTAGAATTAAATCTAATTAACGGTCTAGATTGATCATCCAAAACCTTTACTACAAATATCTATCTTACTATATTTTCCTAAATACTTCTAGATTATCCATACTACTCTTCATACTTCTATATATATCCACACTATTCTAGAATACTCTATGACCTTCCAGAATCTTCTAAAACCTTCTAGGGTATTTTGGTACCTTCTAGAATATTTTGGAACCATTTAGAGCATTCTCGAATACTCTAAAAAACTATACAAACACCGTTAAATCTAACCTTCTAAAATTTACTCTAACAATGAGGTAGAAATAAAAAAGAAAGAACTTCAAAAATAGAAGAATATTAGTGCTCTCTTTTCTTGCCTTTGAATTTTGAAGATTACAATATATATATATATATATATATATATGCCAATTTTTAGTTATTTTTTTATAATTTTTTAAATAAAGTTAGTAATTTTTTTATTATAATTGAGACTCTTGTGCTTTAATCAATATTTTTTGGAGTCGCTTTGATATATGTAGGAGATTGTTGCAAAATGTTAGACAAGACATAAGAGAATCAAGAACAAGAAGACAAGTCCCTAGAAGCACTAAGGAGAGTGGCATAAAATGCCCAAGCCAAGTGACACTTCCAGGAGAGTCAAATTAAGATTGGCTTACAATGTGCAAGCAAGGAAGAAATCTTGGCGTCGTACACCTTTGATGGAGACAAGAATGCAAGGAAGCATGGCATGACACGCTGGGCCAAAGGTCAGGGAGTGCCAAGATCCTTCCAGGGGAACCAAGAAAGCTTGGTGTGCCACGCCATGCAAAAGACATGCAACTCCTTTGCCAGAGAGATGAAGTGGCGTGTAACGCCAAGGAAAAAAAAGGGAAGCTTTGCGTGCAACACCTTTGAAGAGAATTTGCAAATGCAGTCATTCTTGACCTCTTCATACTCAAGTGATCATAACATGAGGTATAGAGGTCCAAATGAGGCAATTTTATTGGCGTTAGAAAGCTAACATCTATAGCTTCAGAATGGTATCCATATGTTTATAGTGGACGTTCAGTTTGAGCCACGCACGATCAGCACCTTTAAGCTCGCAAAAACAGTGCCTTACACGCCAAAAATTGAAGTGCCACGCTTTCGAAGAGGCCAAAAGCTGGCGTTACAGGCCCAAACTTTAACTTATATGCCCATGGCCAATTCCAAAGTCCAAGTGCCATGCCAACTATTCCAAGTGCCACGCCATTCTCACCAAGTGCCACGCCACTCTTGCCAAGTTACACGCCAAACCCAAGACCACATCCAAGCCCATGATTTTGATAAAGTTCAAGGAACCACTTTGTTTTGAATTTAAGGATAAGATCACTCTCTAATTTAGATTAATTACTAAAGATTTGATTAGATTTGATTTGATTTTGTTTGATTTGTTTTGAATTTGAGTTTTAGGTCTTAGCTTAGAATTTAAATAAGTAGGGGGCATTTAGCTAAATACACATCACACCAAATAATTTATCTCTGTTTTACATTCACCATGAGAAACTAATCTTCTATTGTTAAGGTTAGGAGTTCTATTTATTCTTTTATGGATTATTAATCTAAGTGTTTATTTTATTTTGAGATTTATACTTTGATCTATTTCATGATTGAGTTTTTGTTCTTCATTTTTAAGGATTAAAATTGTTGAAAAATATTCTAACTCTGTTTTGGAATTTGCTTGGAAACTCTTTCTCATGACTTTTTAATTTGACTAGGAATAGTGTTTTAAAAAGTGTGTTTTATAAATTCTCATAATCTTCAATTGGTTTAGAACTAACTTGAATAAGGGACATATAATTCAACCTAGGATCACTCTTGAATTTTATATGAATATAAATCGGAGTTGTGCTTAATTAATCTCTTTTCTTGAATAATTGACTACAGAATTAGCGGTTAATTAAGTTAAGAAAATTTGAATTTTCAAAGAATTGGAATTTGATTATTTATAATTTGTCATGAATTAATCTTTTCATGCCTCAAAATAAATAAAGCATAAACATTGTTTTCCTAGAGAGTGAATATTTTCGAAACCTTAACATCCCTATCATTATTGTTTTTCATCACTTTGCTATTCTATTGCTTCTGTTTAAACTTGATTTCTCTGTTTTGAATTGTCTAATTAGTAGCTTTAAACTAATCATTGTTAATTTGATCCTTTAATTCTCATAAAAATGATATCCACTCACCATGGTATTACTTGAACGATCCAATGCACTTGCTGGTATCCGTGAGTAATAATTTTTGCTCATCATTCAGCTGCCACCAATTCTAGACTATTGTGTTAGCTATCACTGTTTTAGCATATTATCATTGCTCTATTATCATTGTGTCAAGTGTGCTACTACGAGGCGGTCCTTTGTCCTTCATCATTAATCATCCGTATAAAGATGTTATCATTTTTATCTTGCTTCGACTCTGAAAGGTATCGGACTCCTAAGGCTCAGGTTCAGAGGAATGAGAATTAGGGCACAGAATAGAGAGATAAAAAATATGTGAGAGAGAAGATGAATGAGTGAAATTATATTACGATGAGAGTACATGAGAGTACAGTTTGTGTTATACACATGAGCTTAACTAACTTCACTAGCTTCCATTTACTATTATATCCTTTCATCCTCCCTCAAACTCAGGGTGTCTTGGCTTTGCATCCTGAGTCTGTCTTTGAACTCTAAAAACTTTGTTGAAGAAATAGCTTTAATCATGATATCAGTAAGTTGAACATCCCCAGGAATATGGCTGATCTGTAATCTTTCTTTGGCTATGTGATCTCGAAGAAAGTACAGGTCAATCTCAAAATATTTGGATCTAGAGTGTTGCACTGGGTTGGCAGACATTAGGATAGCTCATTGATCATCACAATACATCATGGGCACAAGTAGAATAATTTGATTTTCAAGCAGCAGTTGCTTGATGGCAAGTTCAGTGGCAAGGATACACACCCCTCTGTACTCAGCTTTTGTACTTGACCTCAAAATAGATGTTTGTTTTTTGGAAGACCAAGAAACAAGGTTGAGACCCATGTACACACAGAATCCAGCAGTGGAATTCCTATCATCAAGATCGGATGTCGAATCTGAGTCACTATACCCAGTTACTTTGAGGTTGGATGATCTTTGAAGGTGCAAACCAAGGGTGCTGCTACCTTGACGATAATGAAGAATGCGTTTCACCGTCCTTTGGTGCTTGCATAAATTGATACACCTTATATACTGAGAAAGCTAATTCAGGTTGAGTTACTGTTAGATACTGCAAGCTCCCAATAGTGGATTTATATAGAGTGGGATTTTCAAATAATTTACCCTTATTTGCTGCTAATTTTAGATTGGATGTCATGGTTGTGGGCAGCGACTTGTAATTTTTCAGTCCAGCTTTCTTAATCAAGTCCAAGATGTTCTTAGATTGAGTGAGCAGCAATCCATTTAAAATTGGTCTAACTTTAATGCCTAGAAAGTAGTGTAAGTCTCCCATATTCTTGAGAGAAAAATGATCATTCAAGTTCTTGACAACTTCAGAGATAGCAGCAATTGAGGTACCCATGACAATTAAGTCATTGACGTAGATGAGAAGAAATACTATGGATGAGGTATTTGTTTTATGGAGCAGTGATACATTAGATCTTGTTGATGTGAATCCCATCTTTTCTAGAGCTTCAGTGAGTTTCATGAACCAAGCCCCTGGTGCCTATTTGAGACTATAAAGAGACCTAGTTAATTTGCAAACCATGTTGGTATTTGCTGTCAGTTTTAAAATCAAATGGTTGCCTCATGTAAACCTCTTCTTTGAGATCACCATTTAAAAATGCGTTGTTCACATCAAGTTGTTTGATTGGCCACCCTTTTGAGAGAGCTAAGGTGAGCAAAATTCTGATTATGGTTGGTCTAATTACTGGGCTGAAGCTTTCTTTGTAGTCAAAACTGGATCTTTGATGAAAATCTTGAGCAACTAAATGCGCCTTGTACTTGTTTATAAAGCCATCTGGGTGATACTTTACTTGAAACACCCATTTATTGCCTATTGCAGTTTGGTTAGGGGATAATTCAACAATTTTCCATGTGTGGTTTCTCATGAGTGTAGCATATTCTTCATCTATGGCTGGTTTTCAATGAGGGATTATCAAGGCTTCTTTTGCTGATTTAGGTTCTAAAGGTTTGGTTTCTATGAAGAAGAGTCTTGGTTTCCTAATACCACATTTAGCTCTAGTTGTTATTTGGTGGTTGTTGTAGGGGGAGAGGTGGGTGGACAGGTTGGGGTTGGACTTGGGGAGAGGGACTAGTAGATTATACAGGTTTAGGAATGATAAGGGAAGGAGGTGGTTGTGTTATTTGATGGATAGGTGGTTAATCATGTTGAGTAAGGGGTAAAGTTGGTTACATTTAGTGTTGTGGTAGGTTGTGGATTAAGAGGATGGATGGTACTGATTATTGAAGTATTGGGAGTGAGGAAGAGTTGTTTGCTGCATCTGAACTGAAACTAATTTTTTCTTCTTTGAAAAGAAAGATGCTTTCTTCAAAAATGATATTTCTGGTTACAATAATTTTGCCTGAGCTAATTAAACGTTTGAAGCCTTTGTGTTAAGGTGAGATTCAAAGGTAAACACAGGATTCAGACCTAAACTATAACTTGTGCTTGTTGTATGGTCTCGTGGGGAAAAAGCAAAGGCAACCAAACACCTTTAATATATCCATGGATTATGTCTTGCTAAAAAGCTTTAGAGCTAGGGAGTTGTAGTTTAATACTAATGTGGGCAGCAGGTCGATCAAATGTTCAGCAGTTATAAATGCCTTCCCCCAATATTTCAATGGTAGTCCTGCCTATGCCAAGAGAGTTAGACCCATTGTGGTGATATGCTTGTGCTTTCGTTCTACTGCTCTATTTTGTTGGTGTACATAGGGACATGAAAACCTATGAATAATTCCTTCACTACTCAAGAACTTTGTTAGTGCAATGTATTTCTTAGCATTATCATATTGTAACAATTTAATTTTTATTCCTAATTGTAGCTCTACTATTTTCTTAAACTGCATAAAAACTGTTTGGACTTGTGACTTGTGTTGTAAAAGATAAATCTAGGTATATTTGGTGCAAGCATTAATGAAATACAAATAGTAACGGGCTCCATTTATTGAAGAAATTAGGGAGGGACCCCAAATGTTAGTGTATACAAGTTCTAATGAATTATTATATTCAGTGCTAGAAACAGGAAAAAGGAAGTTGCTGATGAGATTTTCCTAAACAACAAGAAACACAAGTTGAATTAGGAATTTGGAAAAGAACATTACAAGACTTTAAGATACGAGAAATAGTATCTGAGGAGGGGTCTCCCAACTTTAAATGCCAAAGTTTGAAATTGGCTTCATTCTTAACAGACATGACGAGTGAAGTGAGTGACATTTTTTTATTGTTTAGACCGAAAGAATATAGATCATGATCAACCAACCCTTGGAGAAGAGTCTCCTTGATATCCTGATATTTAATCAGACATCTATCAACATGAAACTCAATCCATACATGATTATCACAAACAAATTTGTGCACTTAATAGATTCTTTGTAAGCTCAGGAACATGCATAAGATTTTGCAGTTTAAAGGAGTTTATAGATGAAAATAGTTTAAAGAGTGAGCTACCAATTTAAAAATGAAAAGGGAGTTACCATTACCAACTTGCACTTGTTCAGCTCCATTTTAAGGTGTGTATTCTGAAAATTGGCTAGCATCTGGTGTCATGTGGTGAGTAGCATCCAAATTCGGGTAATAAACTGTGGTAGGAGCTGCAAATGCTTCAGCAATTGTGAAGTTGGCTTGTGATCTATGATTGGAGCTGTTGCTACTGGAAGCACCTGAGAAGTCTTTGTTGAATCTATGCCAGCAATCCAGGGTAAAATGTCCATATCTGTTGCAAACTTGGCAAGTGAGTCTTTCTTGATAGCCTATAACCTCTGCCTCTGCGTGCCTCTTGGAGGTCCATATCTACGACTTTTTCCTCTTGTGAAGCTACCATAACCTCTTCCATTTGCTCTTCCTAATTGATTGCCTCAGCCAAAATTTTCTTGTGTATTTCTTTCATTGTTATACTTCTTTTGAGCTATATTCGCTTGAATCATTTTGGAGTCTGATTTGGTAAACTTCTCAATCCAACCTTCTTGCACTAACAGCAAAGATTCTAGTTCAACAACTAAAATTGGTATTTCTCTAGCATTGATTGCAGTGATAAAAGGTCCATACTCTTCTGACAAACCTCCTAAAATTGCAGTTACATTGTTGCTGATGCGTTCACATCTTTTGTTGTTTTTCTCACTTTTAATTCTTGTTTTCTTAGGTTTAATTATAGTTTCAACTTCTAATCTCATTGCTTTTAGTTATCTTTTGCTACTGAGGTATTTGCTAATTATTTTCAAAGAAATATAGTTAAAAGAAAGGCAAATCATGTAGCAAAGGAAGGTTGTTAAGGGAGCAAAGCACGGCATGGAGGATCAAGAGCCTAGCACGTAAGAATCAAGCCATGCAAAGCCATGCAGAAGAAGGAGAAGCCTAGGTATGACAAGCCCTGGAGAGGCAGGCAAGGTCATGCCATGCCTTGAACATTGAGAACTAGGAGTGCCACGAGGATGCAGGGGCGTGCCACGCCCTGGAAAGGAATGCAGGGGCGTGCTACACCCTATGAAGAAGATGCAGGGTGTGCCACACCATGTCAAAATCAAGCAAGGCGTGCCATGAGACATGGAGGATGTGTCACACATGAAGACAAGCTAATCCCTGGGAGCAATCCCAAGCCCAGGCAAGCCATGCCGAGAATGGGGTGTGCCACGCCCTAGCCAGACACAAGGGGACGTGCCACGTGAGATACGTGGCATGCCACGCCTTGACCCAAACTTAAGGGGGGTGTGCCATGCTTAGCTCCAAATCACCTAGCCCAGTATGCTTCCAATGCTAAATTCTCAAGGCCCAGCTTTAAGAATTTGATTTCAAGTGAAGATTGAAGAAGATTTTGTAATTAATTAGTTTGAATTTGATTTCATTATATTTTGAATTCTCAGATTTGAACTAATTAGATATTATCTTAATTATTCTTATTAAGATAAGATTAGGTTTTTAATATTTGAATTAGAGGAAAACTAGGTATAAATAAGTGAATTACATTCACAGCCAGGACGAGGTTCTTCTGCAACATTTTTACTTTTGATTTTGCAACCAGCATGAGTCACTAAACCAGTATCAGTTTTCTTTCGTTTTAAAGCTTTGTATTAATCTGTTTATGATTGAGTGTTTCGTTCTTCATCAATAAAGGATTAGTAGCATCGACAGGTGTGCTAATCCTGTTATGGATTTGTTAATTGATTCGACAGAACTGATTTTCAAATCGTGCTTGAAAACTCTTTCACATGGCTTTCTAAATCAACTAGACGTGGTAGTTTTCTAAGTGTGAAAGACAACACAATATTTGTTATTACCCTAGTTTTGAATACGTGGCATATAATTTGGATTAAGACAATTCTCGAGAATTGTATTTTCTCATAGAGAAACTGAATCATATTTTTGAACTTAACCTCTTTGATTAATCAATTGACTAAGACATTGGCGGTTGGTTAATTAAAAAGAAATCGAGGAGCCGAGATATCGGAAATCGGTTCTTTAGATTCGTCATGAACAGAGATTTGCAAGTTTTAGAATTAGATTAACAAGGTTTAATTCTTCCGAGAATATGAACATCTCTAAAACCCTAGACATTCACCCCCGTTGATTTTTTCCAATTCAACAAGTAATGCCAAAGCATTCAGCATTTAAGATTCCAATATTCAAGCATTCTAGGGTTCTACAGCATTCTTCAATCCAGGTTCTATTGATTTAATTAGTAATTTAATTCGATTTTGTGTGTTCAATCATTTAATCTTCGTGGGAACAATATCCACTCACCGTGGTATTACTTGAATGATCTGGTGCACTTGCCGGTATCCGTGAGCTTTATGTTTTGCTCATTAGTTGCTTCATTCACTTCTACTCCTATGAAGATTAATGCATCTATAGTTTTCTTGAATTCAAGTAAGTAATTTGTCATTGAACCCTCTTTGTTTGTGTTGTTCAACTTATTTTCTAACTGATTTTCTCTAGCTCTAGTTTGTGAGGCAAAGAAAGTTTCTGATCTCTTCCATATTTGACATGAGAAGATGCAGCCAACCATTCTAGTGGTGAATGAATCTGACATCGATGCTATGAGCTAAGATTTGAGGAGCGAATCTTGCCTCTTCCAGATCTTGTATTCTGGCGCAATTGTTCAGTTTCTTCGATCTTTATCAGAACTGAACATCGGGGGAATATTGAATGCAAGAACCTGTTCCATCCCATCACGACCTTCTATCGACGTTTCCGCTTGATCTCTCCAAGACAGATAATTTAATTCATCTAGCTTGATTCGAATTAGATTCGAGAAGCTGTGCAGCACACCAGCTCTATTGTGTAACTTTGTGTTTGCCATGGTTCAGGATATGAGCTCTGATATCATGAAAGGTATCGAACTCCCAAGACTTAGGTTAAGAGGAATGAAAATTAAGGCACGGAACAGAGAGATCAGAGATATGTGAGAGAGAAGAAGAATGAATAAAATTGTATTAAGATGAGAGTACATGAGAGTACAGTTTGTGTTATATACATGAGCTTAACTAACTTTACTAGCTGTCATTTACTATTATATCCTTTCAGACTCTAATTTTTCAATTTTAGCACTAAATCTGATGCTTTGACCTTGTAAGACAATTCAGGATAGTCTTTCTTTTAGACTTTTCACTTGATAATTTTGAGTCTGCAATACTAAAACACACATCAAATCAAACTAATAATTTAAGATATTAATTCATAATCCAACTCCAATCAATATTTGTCAGGGTCAAATTTGCAATTCTTTGTCCCTTTCCAATTTCAATACTTAATATGATATTTTGGCCTTTTGAGACAATTTTGATTAGTCTTCATTTTGAGGATTTTACTTATTAATTTTGAGTTTGCAACATAGTTGTAACTTGTAAGAATCAAACTGGTAATTAAACCGATCAGGCTATTAGTTTACTGATTTATTAGTTCAACCGATAAGTTACTGGTTGAACTGATAGAACCGGTCTTATGTAAATAAAAAATAAAAAATAGTAAAAAGTCTAAAATTAAAATTTAAAATAGATATCTTCACTAATATTTTGAAAACGATCAAACTTCAACAAATTATAATCAAGTTATAATCCAATTATCATTAAATAAAAATATAAAATTCTAGTATCTTTTTATAATAAAAATTTTTTAATTTTATTTTCATACTAAAATAATAATTTTTTATTTCAATAACTAACTAATTAGTTTATATTTATTATATTATTTTTATTAAAAAATAATATTTGATAAATATCATAAAATCATAATATTTGGTATTTTTATTTATATATGTTTAATAATATTCATATTAATAATTATGAATAATAAAAAATATAATTATTTTAATATAAGTGAGTATAAAATTAAAATAATATTAACAAAATTATTGTATATTTTTACTATATAATTAATAGTTGAATTTTTTGGTGTAGAAGCACTTATAATTTTTATACATATAAAAATACAGTGTCATTGTAAAATTTTGACAAATGTTTATTGAGATTAAGTAGATTAACACTAATTAATAATTAATAATAACAGGGCAGTGTTAATGAGCTGAATTTTGTTTTTACTTAATAATACACCCACTTTACCAAAAACAAAATTCAGCCCATCATCACGGTCCTGTCTGTTATTATTAATTGTTAATTAGTGTTAATCTACTTAATCTCCAACGGAAACCAACATCCTTCTCTACGTGATAGTTGTTGTATACATCTTGTACAATACTACAACAACACAGAACATGTTTTTTTTACAGACACCTGTCAAAATTTTTCAATGTTCTACATTAGAAAATTCGCCTAATTAATAATTAGCAAATAAAATAATATAGTTTAGTGGCAAGGAGAGCATGCAATATGAAAGAGGATCTAGGTTTAAACTACATCTTCAATAATTTTAAAAATTTTTTCTAGAGCAGTTTAGTTAGATCGATTCTCATTGATTATTATCGGTTTTTTCCGATTTTAATTCTTAAAAGGTCATATTACTGGACGGGACCGATTGAGAGTTTAGTTTAATGATTTTTCGATCGAATCGACCAATCAGCTCACTACTAGAAATTAGTTATTACAGACGGATATTTCCGACGAATTTTATCCCACGAAAATACAGACGAAATTTTAGAGGGATTTTTTGTCGGAAAACAAAAAAAATGAATTAGCATAAATTACAGACGGAAAAAACAATCCGCCTATAATTCTGTCAAAAAAATTAATTTTTTTCCGTAAAAAATTATTACAGACGAAAAATCCGTCTATAATTAAATAGACAAAACGCTGCGTTTATTAAATTATTACAGACGAAAAATCCGTCTGTAATTTAAAATTTTCGTCGGAAATATTAGAATAAAGATTTGAAGATCACGTTTATACCTCTTCATTTCAAACCACACTTTCGCGATTCCACACTCATTCCTCTGAATGCTTCATCGGTGGCGCTATCAGCCTTGCACCACCGGCTCACGGAACCTCCATTGCACTCAACTTCCATCGGCCTTGCTCGCATTGCTTCCTTCCGTCGCACCCCTTCCCGGTTCTTCTTCGTCGCAGCCCTTCCGTCGGCCTTGCTCGCATCGCTCCCTTTTGAACCCTAATGTGTGTTTCTCTCTTTGATCTCGCCACTAGTGCTTGCTCTTTTCTGTGTGTTGCTGTGTTTCTCTCTTCGATCTTGCCTCAGCTGTGCAGGTAACCCTAATCTCCTTTCTCTTTCATCGCTGTTTTCTTTCTTTCAATACCATCTCTAACTCTAATTATATTATCATATGTTCCATCACTATGATTCTATTTCCTATTCTATGATAAGAACTTGTAACGGTTATAGTTTTTTATTGTGTTCTTATAAACTTGTTCGTGAAATCAAGGTTCCTGAATGCATTGACTAGTTTCATTTTTATTGCTGAGGAAGAGGAGGAGGTATGCATATGTGGTGCACGAATTGTGAATCACACTTTTCACAACGCGTACCACTAACCAGCAAGTGCACTGGGTCGTCCAAGTAATACCTCACGTGAGTAAGGGTCGAATCCCACGGAGATTGTTGGTTTGAAGCAATCTATGGTTATCTTGTAAATCTTAGTCAGGAAGTCAATTATGTTTATCAGTTGAATTGCAAATAGACAATAGAGCATGGATTAAAGGTTACTTGTTATGCAGTAATGGAGAATATGTTGGAGTTTTGGAGATGCTTTGTCTTCTGAATCTCTGCTTTCCTCTGTCTTCTTGTTCACGCACGCACGTCCTCCTATGGCAAGCTGTGTGTTGGTGGATCACCGTTGTCAATGGCTACCTTCCATCCTTCCAGTGAAAACTACGCTCACGCGCTCTGTCACAGCACGGCTAATCACCGGTTGGTTCTCGATCCGTTTGGAATAGGATTTACTATCCTTTTGCGTCTGTCACTAACGCCCAGCCTTCAGGAGTTTAAAGCTCGTCACAGTCATTCAATCCTTGAATCCTACTCGGAATACCACAGACAAGGTTTAGACTTTCCGGATTCTCATGAATGCCGCCATCAGTTCTAGCTTATATCACGGAGATTCTGATTAAGGAATCTAAGAGATACTCATTCAATCGTATATAGAACGGAGGTGGTTGTCAGGCACACGTTCATGGGTTGAGGAAGGTGATGAGTGTCACAGATCATCACCTTCATCACAAGTAAGCGCGAATGAACATCTTAGATAGGAACAAGCGTGTTTGAATGGAAAACAGAAATACTTGCATTAATTCATCGAGACACAGCAGAGCTCCTCACCCCCAACAATGGGGTTTAGAGACTCATGCCGTCAGAGAATACAAAGTTTAGATCTGAAAATGTCATGAGATGCAAATTAGGTTTCTAAAAGTTGTTTAAATACTAAATTAGTAGCCTAGGGTTACAAAATATGAGTAGACTATGATGGATGATGTAGAGATCCACTTCTGGGGCCCACTTGGTGTGTGCTGGGCTGAGACTTAAGCAATACACGTGCAGAGGCCATTTGTGGAGTTGAACGCCAGTTTTTATGCCAGTTTGGGCGTTCAACTCCAGTTTTTGATCCTTTTCTGGCGCTGGACGCCAGAATTGGGCAGAGAACTGGAAGCTCAGAGTGATTGGCATCTATAGGAACTCAGAATTCAGATAGTGTTATTGATTCTCTTAGTTTAGTGTGATGATTCTTGAACACAGCTTCTTTATGAGTCTTGGCCGTGGCCCTAAGCACTTTGTTTTCCAGTATTACCACCAGATACATAAATGCCACAGACACATAACTGGGTGAACCTTTTCAGATTGTGACTCAGCTTTGCTAAAGTCCCCAATTAGAGGTGTCCAGAGTTCTTAAGCACACTCTTCTTTTCGCTTGGACCTTGACTTTAACCGCTCAGTCTCAAGTTTTCACTTGACACCTTCACGCCACAAGCACATGGTTAGGGACAGCTTGGTTTAGCCGCTTAGACCAGGATTTTATTCCTTTAGGCCCTCCTATCCACTGATGCTCAAAGCCTTGGGATCCCTTTTATTTGCCCTTGCCTTTTGGTTTTAAGGGTTATTGGCTTTTTTTGCTTGCTTTTTCTTTTTCTTTTTCTTCTCTTTTTTTTTTCTACAAGCTTTGTTCTTTGCTGCTTTTTCTTGCTTCAAGAATCATTTTTATGATTTTTCAGATTATCAATAACATGTCTCATGTTCATCATTCTTTCAAGAGCCAACATATTTAACAGTCTTAAACAACAAATTCAAAAGACATATGCACTGTTCAAGCATTCATTCAGAAGACAGAAAGCATTGCCACCACATTTAACTAATTAGACTTTCTCTTATTAAAACTCGAAATTTTATTGCCTCTTATTCAAAAGATCTACTACTTTATCCATGTTTGCTGATGATGAGAAAAATAGACTATAACTTAATTGGGGATAAAATCAAACTAGACACTAATTACTACTAATGATCATGTAATGAAGACACAAACATAGATAAGCACTTAACATAGAGAAAACGAAAAACAGAGAAAGTAAGAACAAGGAACGAGTCCACCTTAGTGATGATGGCATTTCCTTCTTGAGGCACCACTGATGTTCTTGAGCTCTTTTATGTCTCTTCCTTGCCTTTGTGGCTTGATTCCTAGTGATTTTTGGTATTTCTATCCTCAGTTGCTTCCAATAATTATGTGGAGGGAAGTGCATCCCCTGAGGTATCTCTTGATTTGCAGCCACATGTTCTACCACTGAGCTATAGATCCTTCACATAATTGTTTTACCACACCAAACTTAGAATGTTGCTCGCCCTCGAGCAAAAGAAGAGGGAATAGATGAAGAAGAAGATGTGGAAAGAAAAAAACTAGGATTATGAGGAGGGAAGGTGGGGATCCTGTGGGGTCCACAGATCTTGAAATGATCCTGTGAGGTCCACAGATCTTGAGGTGTCAAGGCATTTACATCCCTGCACCAATTTAGGCATGCAAAATGCCCTTGCACACAACTCTGGGCGTTCAGCGCCAGGTTGGTGCCCATTTTGGGCGTTCAACGCCCATTTACTAGCCATTTCTGGCGTTGAACGCCAGAATCATGCTTGTTCTGGGCGTTCAGCGCCAGGATGTTGCCCATTTTGGGCGTTCAGCGCCAGAACCATGCTCTGTTCTGGCGTTGAACGCTAGACAACTGCTTCCTCCAGGGTGTGATTTTTCTTCTGCTGTTTTTGATTCTATTTTCAATTTTTGATATTTATTTTGTGACTCCACTTGATCATGAACCCAATAAAACATGAAAAACCATGAAAATAAATAAAAATTGGGTTGCCTCCCAACAAGCGCTTCTTTAATGTCCTTAGCTGGACCTTGCTGAGCTTTTAATCTAGCTTCAGCCTTGAGCATTCTTGCTCAATGTTGCCTTCAAGATAATGCTTGATTCTCTGTCCATTGACAATGAACTTCTTATCAGAATCAATATCTTGAAGCTCCACATAACCATATGGTGATACACTTGTAATCACGTATGGTCCCCTCCACCGGGATTTCAGTTTCCCGGGGAATAGCCTGAGTCTAGAGTTAAACAACAGAACCTTCTGTCCTGGTTCAAAGATTCTAGATGACAGCTTTCTGTCATGCCACTTTTTTTATTTTTCTTTATATAGCTTGGCATTTTCGAAAGCTGTAAATCTGAACTCCTCTAGCTCATTTAGCTGGAGCAATCTTTTTTCTCCTGCTAATTTGGCATCAAAGTTTAGGAATCTGGTTGCCCAGTAGGCCTTATGTTCCAGTTCCACGGGCAGGTGACATGCCTTACCATACACCAGTTGGTATGGAGAGGTCCCTATAGGGGTCTTGAATGCTGTTCTGTAAGCCCACAGAGCATCATCCAAACTCCGTGCCCAATCCTTTCTACGGGTATTTACTGTCCGTTCCAGGATTCTCTTTAATTCTCTATTAGAGACTTCAGCTTGCCCATTGGTTTGTGGATGATATGGAGTGGCCACCTTGTGGCGAATCCCATACCGAACCATGGCAGAGTAAAGCTGTTTATTGCAGAAGTGAGTGCCCCCATCACTGATTAGTACTCTAGGGACACCAAACCTGCTAAAGATATGTTTCTGGAGGAACTTCAGCACTGTTTTAGTATCATTGGTGGGTGTGGCAATAGCCTCAACCCATTTTGATACATAGTCAACTGCCACCAGAATATAAGTGTTTGAGTATGATGGTGGGAAAGGTCCCATGAAGTCAATTCCCCATACGTCAAACAACTCAATCTCCAAGATTCCTTGTTGAGGCATGGCGTAACCATGAGGCAGATTGCCAGCTCTTTGGCAACTGTCACAATTACATACAAACTCTCGGGAATCTTTATAGAGTGTGGGCCAATAGAAGCCACATTGGAGGACCTTGGTGGCTGTTCGCTCACCTCCGAAATGGCCTCCATATTGAGATCCGTGGCAATGCCACAGGATCCTCTGTGCTTCTTCTCTAGGCACACACCTACGGATAATTCCGTCTGCACATCTCTTAAAGAGATAAGGTTCATCCCACAAGTAGTACTTTGCATCAGTAATTAATTTCTTCTTTTGTGTCCTGTTGTACTCCTTGGGTATGAACCTTGCAGCTTTATAGTTTACAATATCGGCAAACCATGGTGCTTCCTGAATGGCGAATAAATGCTCATCAGGAAACGTTTCAGAGATCTCAAGAGAAGGGAGGGGCGTCCCTTCCACTGGCTCTATCCGGGACAGATGATCAGCCACTTGGTTCTCTGTCCCTTTTCTGTCTCTTATTTCTATATCAAACTCTTGCAGAAGCAATACCCATCTGATGAGCCTGGGTTTTGAATCCTGCTTTGTGAGTAGATATTTAAGAGCAGCATGATCAGTATACACAATCACTTTTGATCCTACTAAGTATGATCTGAACTTGTCAATGGCGTAAACCACTACAAGTAATTCTTTTTCTGTGGTTGTGTAATTTTTCTGGGCGTCATTCAGAACGCGACTGGCATAGCAAATGACATGCAGAAGCTTGTCATGCCTCTGTCCCAATACTACACCAATGTCATGATCACTGGCATCACACATTAACTTAAATGGCAATGTCCAGTCTGGTGCAGAAATGACTGGTGCTGTGACTAGCTTAGCTTTCAGCGTTTCAAACGCCTGCAGGCATGCTGTGTCAAACACAAATGGCGTGTCAGCAGCTAGCAGATTGCTTAGAGGTTTTGCGATTTTTGAAAAATCCTTTATAAACCTCCTATAGAATCCTGCATGCCCCAGAAAGCTTCTGATTGCCTTAACATTGGCAGGTGGTGGTAATTTTTCAATTACCTCTATTTTTGCTTGATCCACCTCTATTCCCTTGTTTGAGATTTTATGCCCAAGAACAATTCCTTCAGTCACCATGAAGTGACACTTTTCCCAGTTTAAAACTAGGTTAGTTTCTTGGCATCTTTTCAGAACAAGTTTCAGGTGATCAAGACAGGAGCTGAATGAGTCTCCATATACTGAGAAGTCATCCATGAAGACTTCCAAAAATTTTTCCACCATGTCAGAGAAAATAGAGAGCATGCATCTCTGGAAGGTTGCAGGCGCATTACATAGCCCAAATGGCATCCTTCTATAAGCAAACACTCCAGATGGGCATGTGAATGCTGTTTTCTCTTGATCCTGGGGATCCACTGCAATCTGGTTATAGCCTGAATAGCCATCCAAAAAGCAGTAATAATCATGACCTGCTAGTCTCTCTAGCATCTGGTCTATGAATGGTAAAGGAAAATGATCCTTTCTGGTGGCTGTATTGAGCCTTCTGTAGTCAATACACATGCGCCACCCTGTAACTGTTCTTGTGGGAACCAGTTCATTTTTTTCATTATGAATCACTGTCATGCCTCCCTTTTTTGGGACGACTTGAACAGGGCTCACCCAGGGGCTATCAGAAATAGGATAAATAATCCCAGCCTCTAGTAGCTTGGTGACCTCTTTCTGCACCACTTCCTTCATGGCTGGATTTAGCCGCCTCTGTGGTTGAACCACTGGTTTGGCATTATCCTCCAATAGGATTTTGTGCATGCATCTAGCTGGGCTTATGCCCTTAAGGTCACCTATGGACCACCCAAGAGCTGTCTTGTGTGTCCTTAGCACTTGAATAAATGCTTCCTCTTCCTGTGAATTTAAAGCAGAGCTTATGATCACTGGAAAAGTGTCACCTTCTCCCAGAAATGCATATTTCAAGGATGGTGGTAGTGGCTTGAGCTCGGGTTTAGGAGGTTTTTCCTCTTTCAGAAGAAAGTTCAGAGGCTCTTTCATGTCCTCTGAATCCTCCAAATCAGGCTGAACATCTTTAAAGATGTCTTCCAACTCTGATTCGAGACTCTCAGCCATGTTGATCTCTTCTACCAAAGAGTCAATGAGATCAACTTTCATGCAGTCTGTTGATGTGTCTGGATGCTGCATGGCTTTGACAGCGTTCAACTTAAACTCATCATCATTGACTCTCAGGGTTATTTCCCCTTGTTGGACATCAATGAGGGATCGTCCAGTTGCTAGGAAGGGTCTTCCTAGAATGAGAGTAGCACTCTTGTGCTCCTCCATTTCCAGCACAACAAAGTCAGTGGGAAAGGCGAATGGCCCAACTCTGACAATCATGTCCTCAATCATGCCTGATGGGTATTTAGTGGAACCATCAGCAAGTTGGAGACATATCCGGGTTGGTTTAACTTCTTCAGTTAAGCCAAGCTTCCTGATAGTGGATGCAGGTATCAGGTTGATGCTTGCCCCAAGATCGCATAAAGCTATCTTGGTGCAATCACCTTCTAATATGCATGGTATCAGAAAACTCCCAGGGTCTTTAAGCTTTTCAGGAAAGCTTTTCAGAATGACTGCACTACATTCTTCAGTGAGGAGAACTCTTTCTGTTTCTCTCCACTCCTTTTTATGACTCAAGATCTCTTTCATGAACTTGGCATAAGAAGGTATTTGCTCAAGTGCCTCTGCAAATGGAATCTTTATTTCAAGAGTCCTTAGATAATCTGCAAAGCGAGCAAATTGCTTATCCTGCTCCTCTTTCCGGAGTTTTTGAGGATAAGGTATCTTGGCTTTATACTCCTCAACCTTAGTGGTTAAAGAAGCCTTTTTAGAGGGGTTGTTATCAGCACTTGTGTGTGTCTGATCCCTCACTGGCAATTGAGTGCCAGAGTCAGAAGCTGGAGTGACATTAGATGCCAGCTCACTGTCTGTTCCTGGCGCCTGAACGCCAGAAATGTGCCCATTTTGGGCGTTCAACACTGGATTCTGCCCCATTTGGGCGTTCAACGCCAGATTCTTGCCTATTTCTGGCGTTGAACGCCAATCCTGCCTTGTTTCTGGCGCTGAACGCCAGTTTTGGGCATGGTCTGGGCGTTCAGCGCCAGCCTTTCACCCCTTTTCTGGCGTTTTAGTGCCAGAATTATTTTTCCCTGGGCTCTTACTGTCCTCAGGTGAATCTTTGGTGGGTTGCTCATTTCTTGAATTTTTGATCCCTTGAGGTGGGGTATTTAATGTTTTCCCACTTCTTAATTGAACTGCTTGGCATTCTTCTGCTATTTGCCTTGATAGCTGCTGCTTTGTTTGCTTAAACTGTCCGTCCATCTGTATGTTAGCTATCCTTGTCTCCTGTAGCCTATCCTTGAATTCAGCTAGCTGCTTTGTTAGAAAATCCAATTGCTGATTGAATTCAGCAGCTTGTTTTACAGTACTGAATTCAGCAGTTACTGTTTTAACCTCTTCATTCATGGAAGGGTTGCTGCTTAGATACAGATGCTGATTCCTGGCAACTGTATCAATGAGCTCTTGAGCCTCTTCAATTGTCTTTCTCATATGGATAGATCCACCAGCTGAGTAATCTAGAGACATCTGAGCTCCTTCTGCAAGCCCATAGTAGAAGATGTCTAACTGAACCCACTCTGAAAACATTTCAGAGGGGCATTTTCGTAGCATCTCTCTGTATCTCTCCCAGGCATCATAAAGAGATTCATTATCTCCTTGTTTAAAGCCTTGGATGTCCAGCCTTAGCTGTGTCATCCTTTTTGGAGGAAAATACTGATTCAGGAATTTTTCTGTCAGTTGTTTCCATGTTCTTATGCTGGCCTTAGGTTGGTTATTTAACCACCTCTTAGCTTGATCTTTTACAGCAAATGGAAATAGTAATAGTCTGTAGACATCCTGATCTATTTCCTTATCATGTACTGTGTCAGCAATTTGTAAAAATTGTGCCAGAAACTCTGTAGGTTCTTCCTGTGGAAGACCGGAATACTGGCAACTTTGCTGCACCATGATAATGAGCTGAGGATTCAACTCAAAGCTACTAACTCCAATGGAGGGTATGCATATGCTACTCCCATATGAAGCAGTAGAGGGGTTAGAATATGACCCCAGAGTCCTCCTGGACTGTTCATTTCCACTTATGTCCATGATGGATATATGGATATAACTTGGACTGATTTATCTTTTTATTTATTTTATTTTATAAGAAGTAAATACTTAAATAAAATAAAATAACTAAAAAGAATTTGAAATTTTTTTAAATAAAAATTAATTAGTAAAAAAAAAAGAAATTTTTTGAAAAAGAGGGAAGATATTTTCGAAAATTAGAGAGAGAGAGAGAGTTAGTTAGGTAGTTTTGAGAAAGTTAAGAAACAAACAAAAAGTTAGTTGGTTAGTTGAAACAAATTTTGAAAAGATAAGAAGTTAGGAAGTTAGAAGAGATATTTTGAAAAGATTTTTTTTTTTTGAATTTAGTGAGGAGAGAGAAAAACAATAAGATAGTACAAGATTTAAAATTTTTAGATCTAATGCTCCTTGTTTTTGAAAATTTTAGAGGGAAAACACCAAGGAACACCAAACTTAAAAATTTTAAGATCAAGACACAAGGAAAACTCAAGAACACTTTGAAGACTCACAAGAACACAAGAACATGAAGAAAGAACACCAAACTTAAAATTTTTAGAAAACCAAACCAAAATTTTCGAAA
Organism: Arachis ipaensis; assembly: GCF_059453495.1. Lineage (NCBI taxonomy): Eukaryota > Viridiplantae > Streptophyta > Magnoliopsida > Fabales > Fabaceae > Arachis > Arachis ipaensis. The sequence goes on along the minus strand of NC_142440.1, from coordinate 135,834,579 downwards.
ACCAAAGGGAAATCAACAAGAAAACACCAAACTTAAAGTTTGGCACAGGATTTAATAGAAAAATTATTTTTGAAAAAGGTTTTAAAAAATATGATAGCCAATTATCATGAACATAAACACCACGTTCTAATTAACTGAGCTATAAATTTAAAGTGTTTTAACAAGGGATAAATAATAAAAGACTCTAAACCAAAAAGAAAGATTTTTTTCCTAATCTAAGCAACAAAATAATCCGTCAGTTGTTCAAACACGAACAATCCCCGGCAACGGCGCCAAAAACTTGGTGCACGAATTGTGAATCACACTTTTCACAACGCGTACCACTAACCAGCAAGTACACTGGGTCGTCCAAGTAATACCTCACGTGAGTAAGGGTCGAATCCCACGGAGATTGTTGGTTTGAAGCAATCTATGGTTATCTTGTAAATCTTAGTCAGGAAGTCAATTATGTTTATCAGTTGAATTGCAAATAGACAATAGAGCATGGATTAAAGGTTACTTGTTATGCAGTAATGGAGAATATGTTGGAGTTTTGGAGATGCTTTGTCTTCTGAATCTCTGCTTTCCTCTGTCTTCTTGTTCACGCACGCACGTCCTCCTATGGCAAGCTGTGTGTTGGTGGATCACCGTTGTCAATGGCTACCTTCCATCCTTCCAGTGAAAACTACGCTCACGCGCTCTGTCACAGCACGGCTAATCACCGGTTGGTTCTCGATCCGGTTGGAATAGGATTTACTATCCTTTTGCGTCTGTCACTAACGCCCAGCCTTCAGGAGTTTAAAGCTCGTCACAGTCATTCAATCCTTGAATCCTACTCGGAATACCACAGACAAGGTTTAGACTTTCCGGATTCTCATGAATGCCGCCATTAGTTCTAGCTTATATCACGGAGATTCTGATTAAGGAATCTAAGAGATACTCATTCAATCGTATATAGAACGGAGGTGGTTGTCAGGCACACGTTCATGGGTTGAGGAAGGTGATGAGTGTCACAGATCATCACCTTCATCACAAGTAAGCGCGAATGAACATCTTAGATAGGAACAAGCGTGTTTGAATGGAAAACAGAAATACTTGCATTAATTCATCGAGACACAGCAGAGCTCCTCACCCCCAACAATGGGGTTTAGAGACTCATGCCGTCAGAGAATATAAAGTTTAGATCTGAAAATGTCATGAGATGCAAAATAGGTTTCTAAAAGTTGTTTAAATACTAAATTAGTAGCCTAGGGTTACAAAATATGAGTAGACTATGATGGATGATGCAGAGATCCACTTCTGGGGCCCACTTGGTGTGTGCTGGGCTGAGACTTAAGCAATACACGTGCAGAGGCCATTTGTGGAGTTGAACGCCAGTTTTTATGCCAGTTTGGGCGTTCAACTCCAGTTTTTTATCCTTTTCTGGCGCTGGACGCCAGAATTGGGCAGAGAACTGGCGTTGAACGCCAGTTTATGTCGTCTATTCTTGTGCAAAGTATGGACTATTATATATTGCTGGAAAGCCCTGGATGTCTACTTTCCAACGTAATTGGAAGCATGCCATTTCGAGTTCTGTAGCTCTAGAAAATCCACTTTGAGTGCAGGGAGGTCAGAATCCAACAGCATCAGCAGTCCTTTTTCAGCCTAAATCGGATTTTTGCTCAGCTCCTTCAATTTCAGCCAGAAAAATACCTAAAATTACAGAAAAACACACAACTCATAGTAAAGTCCAGAAATATGAATTTTTCCTAAAAACTAATAAAAATAGACTAAAAACTAACTAAAACATACTCAAAACTATATGAAATTAGCCCCAAAAAGCGTATAAAATATCCGCTCATCAATATGCATTTTCTGTTGTCATATATGTTTCATGCAAAACTGTTTGAAATTTTACTTGAACAATATGTTGCCTTGTATTTAATTTCTTTTTTCATTTTTGGTTATTAAACAGGATTTAATTTGATAAAGTTTCTGCTTTCTCTTTCTTTGAATCTGATTTAATGTGTGACTGATAATTTTCAGTTAAAAAGTTTGTCTTTCTTTTCTATTTTTAGGTTATTTGCATGTAAATTGGAGTTTTGAAGTTTAATATCCCTGCTTTGAACAGAGATGGGTGGCTTAAATTTGATGAACTGGGGAAGGAAATACTGTCCATTGCACTACCTGCTGCTTTGCCATTGGCAGCTGATCCACTTACCTCACTGATCGACACAACGTTTGTCGGTCACATAGGTACTTATTATTACAGATGGTGAATTAGTTAGTTAGTTATTAGTAACTTTCTATTAATAGTCACTTAAATCATTAACTCAAACATACTCTTGTATAAAGTAAGCTAATTTGATTAAATTAATTTTATTTATTGGTTTGCATTTTCTTGTTTTAAACTAGTCGAAAGTATGGAATTGTAATTTATCTGCCTGCAGCTTATTTGGCTTAATTTTATTCTCACCCTGGAAGCCCATTCTGAATTGCTAGTTTGTTGTTTATTTAATAGATAGTTGTAATCTTGTAATTGTAGTTGGTGATGATGGTTACAAGTATTTGCTTGTCTTAGGTTCTGTTTGTTTGGACATACATTTGATTGATGATTGTTGTTGTAGTGACAAATCCCCCTTAATTATATTTATATATGCAGGGCCTGCTGAATTGGCTGCAGTTGGGGTTTCAACTTCTGTGTTTAATTTGGTGTCAAAAATATTTAACATTCCTTTACTTAATATTACCACATCCTTTGTTGCCGAGGAACAGGCACTGATCAGCAAGGATTCCAGTCAAACTGATGAAAGTAGTAAGCTTTATAAGAAAGCTACACCTCTTTAATAGTCTGACTAGTTTTTCAGACATGGTCATAGGTTCCCTTCTTTAGATGCCTCTACTGACGGTTTTGTTCCACTTTGGTATCATCTAGATTTTGGTGGCAAATACCAAAGCAAGAGGCGTATTCCTTCAGTATCAACTTCTTTAGCACTTGCTGCTACTCTTGGAATTCCTGAAACTGTGCTTCTTTCCCTTGGTTCTGGCATCATTATGAACATCATGGGTATACCTGCTATATGTCAACCTTGGCTGATTATTGATCAATAATTACCTTGTATATTTATTTTGTGTCAGCATGTTATTTTCTTCAGAGTCTACACTTGGTTGTCCAAGAATTTGCTTCTCATAGGCTTGTTCTCTGTTACCAGTTACAGATTCATTACTTTTTTTTCTTAATCTATTTTTAAAAGCAGTCATTGCATTTTTCTTTTAAGCCATTCTTTTTATTCTATATAGTGGTGCATAACTTTTTTGATGAATTAACGTCAATACTGCACAATAATAAAAGGAACTAAATTTCATTTCCAAATCCATGTTCAATTCTAATAGACATGTGATAGTTCTTGTTACTAATTCTTATATTTAAGGGTGAGAACCTTATTATAAAGATTTTAGTGATTTTTCTAACTATAAAGATTCACGTATGTGCTGGGTACCGTTTTTGCCTCTCTAAAGTTTGACTTCCAGAGAAAAAATAATAATAATAGATAATAGTAAAAGTAATAGTTTCAATTCTAGCAAGTTGTCAGTGGTGTATAATTTTGTTTTTGATTTAGGTGCCTATCTATTGTTTCTGAAGTATCAAGTTACAAGTCCATTAGTTGTAATATTGGGTTCCAACATTTTTTCACTTCTACAAGACAATTGTCAAAGCTTGACCAGGAATTGAGTACAAAGTCATTCCATCAGTGTTTTCACTCATTCCATCAGTTGCCACAAGGTGTTACTTTCTACTTCTTATATTCTACCTTTTTACTGGTAGATGTTTGCAGGACTTTTTTTGTGATTTCTATTTCCTCAGGTTGAAGAATATATGTTTATTAGCAATAGTTGATCAATTTCCAAGTATCTTATTTAAAAAAAAATGTTTTTACTGGTTCGAATTCTGTGCCACTTTTTGCAATATTGGAAATTTATGCAAGACTACTGTTCTACTATATTTCTTAAGCCCTATGATATATTTGGTACATTGCACTACACTTGCTATATCAACCTTGGGACTTCACATTTGGTTTTGTCAAGGGACAAGTGAATAATGATTCAATAAGTGATATGCTTACAAGGCATTAGTCAATAAACCTCAATTAGGCTCTTCGTTTTAGAAGTTGACTTTGATACGGTTGTAATAGACTGCTAGTTTGATGAGTTACTATATTTTTATCAGGAAAATTGTAGTGCAGTTCAATGCTGATATTGCTGATGGCATGCCATGGAAGTTTATTCCTACTCAAAGAGAGGTTTTTCTTTACTTAACACCTTACTGCATGTATGCTGTATTTCCATCAGGAAATAGAATTATAACTTGTGCAAGTATTCGTTGACGAACTTTTACTTATAATTTCTTGGAACCATTAAGTTTACTTATATTATATTATTGTATTAAAGTTCCATTCTGCTAGCTTGGAGAGAACTGTTGATTATCATATTAAATAAAAAAGCTTGGTTGTCACAATTTAATTTCTATAGAGACTGATATAGTATTTTCTGATCTGGTTCTAGTTGCATTTACGGTTAACACTTACTAGATTGGTAATGTAGCATTATTTGATTATTCTAATAGGTAAGAGTCAAGCCTGGAGAAAGTGCCCTCGCATTTTATACGGCTGAAAACAAAAGTTCCACTCCAATAACTGGTGTTTCTACATATAATGTCACTCCTAGGAAGGTAATGACTTTGCTAATATGTAGAAACTATAATCAAATATTCAGTCATGTTTTGCTACATTTGTAAAAGTAGTTGTGTTCATGCTTGCTACTTGAATGGTTTGGGTAAAAGATTGGATTTGATAGAATAAGAGAATACTAATGTGGGATTGGTAAGGTGATAAATATCTTGGTTCCTTAATCAATGAATCCAGGGAACAGAAAAAACATTTGCTAAGGGATCAACCCTCTTCATGGGACTTAAGCTAGGTCGGGCCGGGTTAGCAGGGTTCTTGTTAAAGAGCTTGATTCTGTAAATTTTATGTAAAATTATTTTTTAAACTGACATCTAATTAGGTGTTTTATATAGTTAAAAGTAACTTCTTTTTCAGATATTTGGTGTGAAAATAAACTGACATCTAATCTCTGTTTCTCATGGTGCATGGGGGTTCTTATACCAGCGAATTTAGCTCTGAATTTCTTTGTATTAGGTGAATTGTTAAAATCTCAATTCTATATTTTTCTACATTAAGCAGTGCGAATTTCACACTAGATCGTCAATTCTGTTTCTCAATGGTCTTTGTGGTGCATGCATAGAAAAAAGTTAGTTATCTGTTCTGATTTCCTCTGTTTTTGATCCAGACAAATCTTTGGTATTGATTGGTTGTTCAGTAGAGATGGTAATAAAAACAGTTGAATTGCTGAAAGGCTTTGCATCTCATGAAGAGATTATGGAGATTCTTGCCACAGTGGCTGCAGATTTGGGGGATGTCATCGATGTGAGTTTCTTGCAGGTCAAACCTTTGAAGGGAGCAATGACTAATGAGGTTTTCGAGATAAACTTGCCAGCCAAAAGTGATGGCCATCTCAGAAGGGTTCTAGTCCGATTATACGGCGAAGGTGTTGAGGTTTTCTTCAACAGGGAGGATGAAATCCAAACTTTTGAGAGCATTTCAAAGCACGGTCAGGGTCCACGCCTTCTTGGCTGGTTCGCCACTGATCGAGTTGAGGAGTTCATTCATGCCAGAGTATGTAATATTCATATTGTTTTTCCATGTTCTGATTAATTAAATCTAACGTGATTGCAGTGAGTATATTAGGCATGATTGTTTTTGTGAATTGGAGAATATGTGCTTAAATTAAAGTCACCTGGGTATTATCTTTTCCATGTTGCTTTCTTATTTTTTAAGTCAAAAAGCTTTCCTTTGGTCATGGTTCTTTGGTTTCATTATTTTATTATCATTTTTTGGAAGATAGATAGGTTGGCCACCACTTCCTATTGGTTCTTTAGATTTATAACAAAAAGCATCTACCGAAAATTAAGTTGAATGGCATCCAGTCATGGTAGATCAGGTTTTTAAGTGCTTCCTTTGCATACCCTTTTTTGCCTAATACCTTTTGGATGTTCTTTCTTACTTTATCACCAAAGAAATAATCTAATCAAGTAGTTACCAGATGAACAATTTATGTGATCAAGCAGTAGTGACATTATTTATTCGGATATAAAAATAGCAGCATTCATAGTAGACTAAGAGCTGTTTAGTTTTTTAATCAGCACTTATTTGACGTCAGCAAATGAAGTTAAATGAGGTTAAAATTTATCATAAAGAGAAAATGGAAAGTGGAAATGGAGTAATCAAATTGGAGGAAGAAAAGAAAAGAAACTTGCAATTATATAGTTTAAGTATGTCTTTTGCATTGCAAATTGCTTTAGTTTAAGTATGTCTCATTAATATCTGCTAAGAAGAAATCTATAATTATTTGCAAGATCTAAGCTTGCTTGTTTGTTTTTGGTTGCCAGAATCACTTTGACCAAGAAAAATGCTCTCCACACAGAACTTGCGTTTAGAAAGAGTCAAAATTCAAGTTTAAAAGCAAATTAAACAACAATACACTATTTTGATTTATCTCATTTTTTTAAAAACAATATATAAGTTATATATTGGTGATTCAGCTGCATAATCCATGTTTCATATCTAAAGATTTCTTATCCTGTAGGATTTAGATTAATGTGGCATATAATTTTAAATTTTTCGGTTGTTTTTCACAGTTCCATGTGATCAGAACTTGAACTGAAACCTGTTGGAAAAAGGTGAGCAGTAATTGTGGTCAATCACATAATAATAATATTGCTTTAGTTATTTCTTTGATGAATGATTATTGTTGGTTTAATTAAATTTTACAATATACAGGTGAGAAGCTTGGAGCAGCTGAACGGAAATCTCCTTCTTGAACTTGTAAGAACTTTGGTTTATTTGTTTTGATTAAAAAAGATATATAGAGGATGGAAAGAAATGAATTAATGATTTAATAAGTTTTGATTAATAATTTTTCTGAAAAGATTCTGTTTACAATGAACTAGATTCTAATCCAACAGGAAGTGGATGTGATTCAGAAGAAGCTGCTGTTGAGGAATCTAATGGGAATAAGGATGCTATGGACCTTGAGATTCGTTCAAGAGGGAATGTGGTGGGGAAACTAGTAAGAACAAAGCACCATAATGAAATTACTTTTCCTTTGGTGATCAACTCTTCTGAATCAAAACCTATCAGGTTCAAGAATTCATGCACATATGGCTGATGGATGCTGATTCATGCATGTCCATTTTTTGAGAAAGAATTCAGTTAATCTTTCTGTAATATATGTAAAATTGTGTAAAATTTAGTATGGTTGAACAATATACTAAGGATTATAGTTGATAATATACTTTGTTTATGTTTTGAATTATATTGACTTGCTTGTTTATAATAATTTTCTTTTAGTTTTATAATACGATGAATTTGTTTATTTTTTGTAATATTATAAATATTCAAATACAAATTAGATAAAAAATTGTATTAAATTTATATTTATTTTGTATGAAAACAAGTTTATTTTGTAATTGGAAAAATAAAAAAAATTATTTTAGTTTACTGACGGATTTACAGACGGATTTTCTGTCTATAATTAGAATGTGAGATGATTTTTCAAGGTTCAAATTACAGACGGAAAATCCGTCGGAAAATCTGTTGGAAAGTTCGTCGTCTTCGAGAAATGGATGGAGAATTTACAGAGGGAAAATCCGTCGGTAACTGGTAAAAATCCGTCGGTAATTTTCGACGGAAAAAAATCCGTCAGTAAATAATTTTCGACGAGGCTTTTACAGAGGGACAAAATCCGTCAGTAATTTTGTCGGTAACCAAAAATCCTTCTGTAATAAAGACTAAATCTGTCTGTAAATCTGTCTGTATTAATCTATTTTCTAGTTGTGGCTTGGTTTTTACAACACTGTTTTGCAATGCTAAAACACACATCAAATAAACCGCACCAACAATATAGAATATTAATTCATAATCCAATCAATATTTCTTATCATAAATATTATCAATTTTAATTCTAATCTCAAGATTTTTGTTTTCACATAAACTTAAGGTGAACGTCAAGTCATAAGTTACGTAACCATGTAATTCGGGGAATCATCTTATCATCAAGTATTCATATGGTGCCAAAATGAGTTTGTCAACGTATAGTAGTGACAATTAATGTTGATGTTCAAAATAAGTTTTAGTTTTACAGTAGTATTAGGGGTTTGAAATTGGTAGTTATTAATTAATTATTATTAATATTTTTAATAATATAAACTTATATCTAATAATGTAGAATTACATATATTTTTTTAATAGTACTGATTATATTTTAATAAAAATGTTGGTTTTTGAGACTTTTTTGTAGTTCTATTATTATCACTAAAATTTGTTAGATTGTTTAAATATTAAATCAAACTAAACGTTATATACTTTACTCTAAAAAATATCGTTAAAATAACTCATTTTTTTTCTTTCCCTTTTTTTTTTTCGTTTCCTTTTAAAATTAAATACTATGTATGTCCCCCGTTGGGAGGCAGAATGAAGATTCATCCAAACAAGAAGGCATTACGTTCTATGAACTCCACAAAGCCTTAGCAATCAGCACAATCATCTATGATCTCGAGTGTCGAAGCAACATGTGCTGGTGACATGATACATGGTTTGATTTAAATGAGAAGTTCTACGTTAGCCATGATTAAAATGTCTAGATGCCTTAGTAGCTAGTGTTGATTATGCATGAATTAGCATGTGGTGTTGTCGGCCCTACATGAAAAACTCATGAGTGAACCAGATTAATAAAATATGACTCGTTTAATAGAACTTGATGTTGAGGCTAAATAATTCTATTTATTTTAGTTTCTCATGTTTTTCCCTTTTCTTGGAGGTTAAAAATTGGCTTTTACATATTTTTGAAAAAAGAAGCAAAATAATTAGTTTTGGAACAAAAAAATGAAAAATTGCTTGTATGTATTACCTCCGGTGTGTTTGAAGGTTAGGAAGTTTTTAGGCTTGATGATCTAAGAAAAAGACACAAAAATTGTTTCAAAAGAAAGGGTTTTGTACATTTCAAAAGTTTTATATTTTTGCCAATTTAAATTAAGAAAATACTATTTGTCCTTTAAAATTTAGTCTTTAATCAAATTTTTAATTTAAATAATATTATTTAATTATTTTTAAAATTAAAATACATTTCTATTTTTTAGGTAAATACATTGTTAATTAAATTTAGTTTAAATCTTATCAACTAAATTTTTTTTTAACTTTCTCTCAATAAAATAAAAATTACTTTTTACTTTATCTTTTATTTTTTCTCTCTTCCTACAGTAACACATCATCACCATTAGGCATTTAAGGATTTTTTTTCTCCTCAAGTCTTAAATATTGTTTCACGTACATTATATTCATTCACTTTGAATTTTTTTTTTCTTTTTTATTATTATTGTTATTATTATTTTTTTTCTTTTTCATTTATTAATTTATATTAATAGATTAAATTCAATGAATCCATAAAAATAGCAACCTAATTTTATGCACAAGATAAGATGAAAGAGAATATAACACATCTAAAATTATTTAAATATATACAAAAATAGTTTTTTTCATTCATCTAAAATTATATAAATAAAATTTAAAAATAAAGTTTAATTTTTTCATATCTTACTCAATAAAAACATGTCTAACATATTTTATTTTATTATTAGTTGAATTTTTTTATTACTTATTAGAACACTAACATTTATTCATTATAATTTTTTTATTTTTTAATTATTTGGTATTTTAACTAATTTTACAAACTAATCACTACAAGAAAACCGGCAGATAGCGGCGGTTATTTAATAGCGGTTTTATTAAACCGCTGTTAAATACAATTTGCCAGCAGCTCTTGTGGCGGTTTTAGGAGACGCTACCAAATGATCATATTTTGCAGCGTTTTTCCTGTAACCACTGCAAAATGTACCCGTTTTGTAGCGGTTCTTGTAGCGGTTTGAGGGGACGCTGCTAAATAATCTCATTTTGCAGCGATTTTTCTATAAACCCTAATAAATGTCCAGTTGTTGAATACATTGATACTCGTTTTGCAGCGATTTTTTTTCAACCGCTGCAGAATTTTTTTTTAACTTGAATTTTTTTTGTATAAACATTATTGCCTTCTTATAACTGTTCTAATCCTCGCTATTTTTTTTAATGAAAAAATAAGGTTCAAACACTGCAACTTAATTAATGCATTAAATAAATTTTCAATTTTGTGCTACATAAAAAATAATTCATTACTTAAAAAAATTTATACATGACTAACTATAACCGAATTTACGAATCATGTTTTCTCTTGTAGTATCAACCATTTTGAGTTTGTATTTAACCATAACTGGTAACATAAAAATCAAGTAAACATCCGAATTCACTAACTCAAAACAAAGTTCAATGGAGCATAAAGATCAGAATTACTAAAGTAAACAAACAAGTTTTGAGTCAAAATTTCTCATCAACATCGTATTGACCTGGCCAGAAATACTCTGTCAAAAAAGCGCTGCAGTGATGTGATAACGGATCTGATAAGTCATCTCCAAACCATGGCATCTTGTTCAGATCGAAACCCCTTTTTGCAGCATGTACGGCATCTTCTCTGTGTTGGGTGTTTAAAGTTTTATTGTCTTCTTCTGAAACCCTATTAAGCTCAACATCCCTGGAGATGTCATATCCACCAGAGGAGATAGCATCTAAATCATCTTCTGAATCAGTGTCTGCTCCATCTAGAGTGTCAGCAACTATTTCGCCTGAATATTCAGCTGACACTGAATATATGAACATGCAACCAACAACATATAAATCTAGTTAAAAGATAATGATAACTTCCAAGTCATTCTAGTTATTAAGGAAAGAAAATTTCGGAATTATGGGAAGAGGACTTTCAAAATTAACAAATACAAAATTAACTATTACCGTCTCCTTCATCAGTAGTTTGGACAGATTTCTTGGAAAGAAGCTCTCTAATAGCACGTTCTATATACTTCAATTCCTTTTTTGAAGCAATCTCCAACTCAACACTATGGGAGTTATTAAAGCACATCTGCATCATAATAAAATGTATAGTTGATGGTCTATTTTGTAAAACATATTGTGTCTCTGTAATTCACTTACTATGCTAGAAATTTATTTCCAACCTTTAATTTCGCAAGTATGTCTTCAGATGTCCTACCAGCTACAAATGTCACAAAAACATAGCCAAATTTCTCCTCATACCTTGATCCCCATTCATGAAGTTCCTATAAATTTTAGCATTAACGGAACAACTATCACTGGTTAAATGTCATAAGCATATAGCAGCTTAAAATTCTTATTTTTCAAATAATGTTTAACTCAAGTGTTTAAAGGTACGGCTAATGAACATACCTGCACAGTAGCTTCGTTCGCCGTTTCCAAGTATTCATTAGAACAAGATCGACCTGATAAAGCCTCCAACCAAGACCTAACATTCAACTTACAGGACCATATATCTCTGGCAACCGTAATTGCATGTTCTAATGAAGAGAATGGAGAGGCCATAGCCATTTTGTTAGCAAACATTGTGCCTGCACAGCATGATGAGAAATCCTCCATTTTCATTTCTCCTGTTACAACACCATTTTATATTAACTATATTTGTCAATGATAACAATATTGTAATTCAAGATAATTTACTCGATGTCATAATTTTCTTTATTGGATGTTAAGAACAATAACAATGATGATGAGGAACTGGTGGTATTCATGAAAATCAAATTGAAATGAAAACTTAATTCAAATACAAAATCACAGATAGTAATGTAACCAGCAAACTGCGTACATCATAAACACTGTTAAACTTATCAAAATAACACAGGTACTCTAAAAATGTTGCACATGTTTTGCCATATTTTCACTATGCCACATAATCTATGTTATCAGAAATATCTGCTACTGGGTCTTGTATATCATCTTCCCTTGTCAACTGTAAATCACTGATGTCACCTGCTGCTGACATGTTCAACCCGGGCTGAGGAGAAAAAGTAGCTTCAACATCCTCATTCTCTCCTCCGATGTCATACAAGTCTCGTGATTTTACATGAACCACTACACTCCATTCTTGATATACTTCATCACGTACATAGTACACGAGCTGAGCTTCTGATGCAAATATGTACGGTTCATCCTCTTCTCGATCACCGGTGTGAATTGGACGAGCGAAATTAACGCTGGTAAGGACCAGATGGTCTTCTTTGATTCCTCTGCTCGTAGTTGTATACGCCCAAATACATTTGAACAAAACCACTGTGAAATGGCAGCTGTAGTCATGTAACACCCTAACTACCAAAGTTCACGCTTCCGGCTGTGCCACTCTGATAGTTCGGACATTACGACGACTTTTATACTATTTAATACTAAAATATGAGCCTGTTTAAAACTTTAAACCACAACACCACTCCCAAAAACACTTTCTTTCAATAATGTACATCTATAGATACCATACAACTTACAAAAACTCATAAAGGGTACATCCATATATATACATATACATATATAATATTACAAGCATTAACCAATACAATTCCTATCCCTCTTATAGGATATATCAAGATAAAGGTGAGGGTTCAATAAACCATAACTAAAACAATACAGAGTATCTCAACAACAACTAAATAAACTCTTTGTAACTTTTGCGCTCATATCCTGAAAGGGAAAAAATGTAGGGGGGTAAGAACATCATCCTCGAAAGGGTTCTCAGGAGAGGATTTTTGGGAATTACTGTAATAGGATACGTGAAGATAAACCGTACCAGTGACTAATAACCGTCTTATGCCTCTTTTCAAAAACAAAGGTTTACAATAAAAGAGAAATCTGAAATCCTTTTCTGAAAGAGGAAACTATTCATTTAAAAATAATATTCAAAAGCCTTTTAAAAGGTTTATCTATGCTGAACCAAATTAGCCTTTCATACATTTCCACACCATAACCACAAAACCGAAACCAACCATCGGTCCATCTCAATTCAACCACGGCCCTAGGCCCAAACAATCCAACCAACAACCAATCACCACAATCCAACAGAGTCCCAATTGCAAACACAGATAGGAAGTTCAAGCACAAACAAACAGTTACAGCAAGTAGAACAAGTAGCAGCTAATCTCAAGTAATCACATAGGCAAACCAAGTACAATATGCACACGCAAACAATGTCACATAGATGCATATTATGCATGCCTGTCCCTAGTGGCTGATGATATCATCTGTCGGTTATAAAGCCAACCCGACAAGTCCTGGTAGCTAACCATTGGACTGTCCCTCTGTCGCGCATCCCCAACTCGAGTTATACTCATCATAAACTTGATCATAATCATGATCCATATCCATCACCCTCACTGGTGAATATTTACGGGGACGAGCTCATCCGGGACTTTCACAGTGCCCGGCCACACTTACGACATAGGGTCAAAAGAGCTTCGAGTCTCAACCTGGAGCACGTGGTGGCTAGCCATTGCTTCCTCCCAGGGAAACTCTCATCTCCGATAGTGGAAGTACAACATTCACATTTATCAATAATTCAGCATATACATGCATTCAATCTCATCCATGGATCAACATCCATCTCAGCCATCCAGTTCACGGTTCAGTCCAGAACCAGCCAATATTCATATCATACACAGCCATTCCGGATCACGGTTCAATCCAGAACCAACCAATATTCATAATCATACACAGCCATTCCGGCCCATAATAAAACAGAACTTTCACCATTCAAAATCATCAAATTCATAAAATCGGCATTTACGCCATAAATCACTTTCTCAAATCATTTCACTTTGAAATCAAGTTTCAACTCTTTTCAGCCTTGGCTTTAAAGATCTTATTTCTCAAATTATCTCAGGCTCATAAGCCACTTTTACTCAAGGAAAATTCCCTTTTTAAAACAAGCCACTCTCGGCTTCCTCTTTCCAAAACTTCCAAAACCATGGAAAGTTAAAGATCCCTTTTGAAACATTCAAAATCACCCATCCAACAATGGGATTTTTGTAACAAAAGTTTCTCGGCAGAGTCCCAAGTCCTTAGGGGAGAATAGCATAACTCATTTCGCCAAATTCATTTAAAATCATTAAAACCTTGGCTTTCCGATTTGAGTAATAAAATAAGATCTAAGCCAAACCGAGTCACGTAATCGTTTACTTCCTTCAAATCCATTTCCTTTACTTAGGCAAAACCAGCTTCAACCCCCATGACAAATTCTAAAGCGTTTCAACTGTTCAAAATTGTTTGTCTTGCAAAAGTTCAGAATTCAAAGAGTACTTAAAACCTTTCTCAAAACATTTCAAAATAAAACTTGTCAATAGACATTCAGGTTCTTTCAAAGTCATTGAAACTCCTCTAATTGAAACCCTCAAGTCAAATTCAAAGGCATTGCACTTGTCACATTTAAAACAGCTTTAAAACATAAGTTTCATTCTAAATAACTTTTTCCTGAAAGAGATACAATGCCTTTCTTAAGAAGCAAGACTAAATCACAATTTTCCCTTTAATAATTCGTTTCAAAAGCATGAACCATCCTTTTCTTGATAATTCAAATAAAATAGTAGAAGTCTTTAACTCATCATTTTTCTAGACAACATTCAATAAAGACTCAGATTTTATAGAAATTTCGGCAGCACCTCCCCTAAAACTTGGACTTTGCCACCCGGTTCGGGTCCCAACTAAACCGTTCCAAAATCCTTTTCAACAGCCCAAAATCCAAAATCAGTTCAAGGCAAGCCAAATCCAACAGTTATCTCAATTCTATATTTCAAGGAAACCTTTTCAAGAATCAAATCTTTATCAGTCGAATAAACTCATTTCTAAAACTTCAAAGAAACGGTTCAGCAATAATCGTTTATCAAAAACCAGATCATTTAAAGCCAGCCAGGCTGAATTCAAGAGTGTATTCTATTTTACACATTCTCAAGAAAATCCATTCAACTCAAATCAAATTTCCAACGGATTAAACTCGATCTCAAAGCTTTTAAAGGAATCAATTTCAAAAGCATTTCGTTTCACAAAGCCACACAACTGTCGAGTCAAACAAACACCCATAATCATACAAAATAACCAAACAATACATAGGACTGATACAATCACCAAATACACATCCTCACATCAGTACCCATATGTAATAATTCCAATATACAAAAATATAGTTTTTGGAAAGCGCCCCTACCTCAAAACACAATTCCATAACCCAAACGCCTCATCAAGTCCTTTCCGCCTCAACCCGAACTGACGGCAACCAAAACCTCAGCTCCCAGCCACTTTCGCAATAACCATGGCAACACTAATCGCAACATACAATAGTCAGGACTTGACCCCATGTTATCAAAACTCATATTCATTAACCGAACACAAGAGAATACTAACGCGAGGCTTTCCGAAACATAAATACTTCCTGAACTAGCGAAACAAAATATCTGCGATTCCGAACAGGCTGGGCAATAGCTCCGGCGGCGGCCAAAAGCTCCGAAGGATCTACTATAAAAACCACGCAGCATTAAAACCCTCTAGAAATCCAAAAAGGCAGAAACCTCAATTAAAACCCTTACCGGCAGAGTGGAGCAGTAGCTCCGGTGGCGACCTCCCGTAGCAACCACACCGTTTCCCGGCAACCAGAGGCACAGCGGGGTTTCTTGGCGGCAGAAACGGCAGTGGCTGGGCGTGATTATGCCTCCTCTCCTCTGTACAACCCGGCGGCTTCCCTCTCGCCGGTGCACAGCAGCGGCATTGCAACAAGGAGCACAGCGGTGGCGCGTAGGCCAACGACAACCCCCAGCAGTGGCACCAGCGGACCAGTCACGACGAAGGCAGCAGCAACTCAGACCACATCTCTCCAGTCTCCGACGTGAGCTCTCTCTCTCTATTCCACCGATGGTGACGATGACGGCAAGGACAGAAGCGGCAGCGCGAACACCACAACAGCAGCGGCGAGCTAGTCAGCGGCGCGAGAAGGATGGCGATGGCTGGACGGTGACGGATCTGACAAGGACGGAACCCTCGGCGGCACAGGGTGCGGGTGCGACGGGGCTCGCGGCGGCAGAGCGCGATGGCTCCCTTTCTCCCTCACATCATCCCTGCTTCTTCCACCTGTGAGCTTGACAGCCGTGGCCATGGAAGCTCCTCGTGCGATGGTGGTGAGGGCAATGGTGGTGGGGATTGGGCAGCGGCCTCCTTCCCCATTCTGCTTCCGTGGAACCCTCCCCTCTACCCCTTTCTTTTTCTTCATTGGTTTCTCAAAGAACAATGTGTGTGAGGGTTCAGCATAGGGGCTGCGCAGCAAGGACAGTGAAGAAAGGGGTTTTGAGGCTGCGCAGCATGAAGGGGGATTGGGGGAAAGGGTATGCCAAAATTAGGGTAAGGGGCATTATAGTAACTTCACATAAAATTGGGAATAATATAGTAATTGAAACTCAAATTAAATCCAACACTAATTATATATAGAAAATACTATTTGCTCATCAATTTCACAAATTATTTTCAATAAATTGTTCAAATCAAATAATTAGAAATAATATAATTAAATCCTTTATTTTCTCAAAACAAGAGTATCAATATTCTAAAATATTAATTATTTAGTCAAAAATCATATAAAAATCCTTATTATTTCACAACTACCGACTTTATAATTCAAATATGGAAAATAATCCAATAATTGTAAAATTGGATAATAATCATAACTTATCTCAAATTCAATAAATCAAAACTTGCCTTAATTATCTTTAATAAAATAATTTCTGAACTTAAGGCTATAAATAATTATATGATTTGAAACTTGATCATAAAAAGACTTTTCAAAGGTTCTGGGTCTTACATTCTACCCACCTTATAAAAATTTTCGTCCTCGAAAATTGATACAAAACGAAAGAAATTTCATAGCAGTTCACCCTTGAACACATTTAAGGAAGAAGAAAAAATATCTCAAAATATAAACATATACATGGTTTTTTTTTTTCAAATACTTGGATGGTCGTATGCATAACGATACAAAGGTAGGAGTGTGATTGCCAAGCAAACGTTACAAGATAGGCTCAATGCAAAAGATGACATGATTCAAACATGTGATTGTAAGGCAAGGCATCGAAGGCTATAAAACATGATGGGGTTAAAACGACGTGTTCAACATCCACACACTAATCTCATATCAACCTCAAAGTTTCAACCTTCCAACTCCATCAAGCACTTTACAATCCCCATACTCGATCACAAGCCTGACAACCGCAAACCCGTTCGCAAGGAACAAAACACCCACAACTTATAACGTCGCACACCTACCGCTTCAACTTCCGTATACCCATATCACATCTTAAAGAACTAACGCATCGCGTTACTATGTCTACAAGTCGCACGTGATATCAAAACAATTCTCGAGTCTACTCAGAAGGATACCAGATTCAGAAAGGAAAGACATATGTCAAGAGTAATACTCATAGATTTGGGAGAATGTATCCAATCCAGGTAAACAAAGACACTCAACCAATGAAGTTTGCTAGAAATAAATCGATTGACAACTTCAAAGATAACCCTTGTATCAAAGAAATTCAACAGGACCAATAAGAAGAAAATTCAGCGCATTATTTTGAAGCAAACTCAAGCTGAGTCGAGGAAGTATGAGGTTTACAGAAGAGAATATTTCAAACCAAGACAAAGCTCACAGATCTCAAGAGCATGATTAAAAATACTTCTGAATACACTGTTCATGAAAGAGTCGAAAACTTGTGAAAAAAACACTTTGCAGTCTAGAAGAAAAGTTGAGCAACAAACATTCTTCAAGAGAGTAGCAAAAGCATAAACGTGGCTTTACTTCAATACAATTTCATGTTGAAGCAGATTATGTAAAGTTTTAAAAACAAAATGCACACAAGTTTGGCTAAGAGATAAAATATTTCCTCAAATATCTTAGAAAGATAATTAGGTGTACAGCCTAACCAAACGCAGTTCATAAAAACTCAGAAGTAATCAAATGCTTGTTCAAAAATCTCCAAAGTCCATATTCAAACAAGCGTGTATAAAAATCTTAGCAAGGTCGAAAGAGAAAATTAAACTCTATTTGGAAAAGAAAATCCAAGGTAAAAGTTTGCTTGCAAATTGGTAAAGGAAATAAGTGGTGCGTTACAAACGAACCGGTTTCCACTAAACAAGGAAGCTTTCCAAAACCTCATTTAAAATAGCGCATGCCAAATTTAAATTAACTTCGTCAAAATTGAACAATGATTTCAATCTCAATCAAGCAACAGAAAATAATTTCCGTTTCGTATTTCTTCAAAGAGAATTCAAAACTTCTTTAAAAAGTTCAAAACAAGACTCCAAAAGTGTTCTTGAAATCACCATCTCAGAAGAACATTCAAGAAGTTTAAGATGTACTAAAAAGGAGTCAAGCCATGCAAGAAAGGATATTAAACCAAGATAGTTCAAACAAGATCCACTAGGCATGAAACATCAAATAAGCTTTCAATTGATTCAAAAGAATACAAAAGTCATAGGAAAAGACAACTCAATCATTATTAACTTCTCAAGGATAAATCTTTGACTAAAAACTCTTGTAGAGATAATGAGAGGATAGACGATGCACGAAATTGAAACAAATCAAGCTGACTCACATAAGAATGAGATTCACAAGAGAGGAAAAACCAAGATCAATGGTAATGTTCACATGATGTAAAAGATTAGTTAAAAAAACAAAGTCAAACAGCACATTCATGGAGATGGAAAGCTTAAGAGAGAATGAATCCGTTCATAAGAAGAAAGCTGCGAGTCCATCATTTTCAAAAGAACCACCATGACATAAATAATGTAGTAGGCTAAACCAAACTCAAATCAAAATAAATTAAGTGAAGTTCACCAAACGAAACTCAACCAGGATAAAAGCAAGAAATCCCCTTTCTTTCCAAAATTTTGAAAAATACCCCAAATATATAATCAATTGAAGATGTGCATTGGAACTATAGTAAAATTACTAGGAAGTCAAATTGTATTTAAAGTAAATGCAGTTTCGCACACCAGTAAAAGTACAGGTGAGGTATTAGAAATAAATAGTTGTTAAACTGTATAAGAAATCTTCAAAGTTCCACATATAGATAAGTGTATATCTAGTCGACAGCAACTTTTTAAAAAAATCTCAGAATTGGCTGTAATCACTGTCAAGTAAGAGAAAAACTGAATCAACAATTTCTCAAAGAATGGACTCAGAACCCGGAGTTAAAAGGCACAGTGCATTAAGACAAGTTCAAAGCTATATCAAAGAATACCTGAATCAAGAAGAACTCAAATAGAGAAAGATAGATGTAACAAGGATTGCAAACAAGCATATGCAATTGAGATCAAACAAGAATGCATAGGAATAGAGGAATAGAATTGAAGAATCAAACTACTTTTCAAAAGGATTAGCAAATAAGAACTTCAAGTTAGGACATAAAAGAACAGGTCGACTCGAACAGAATTTAAGATACACAACTGAATAGCCTCGAGAAATAGTTTCTAACATTCCCAAAACCCGCGATTCGCTTTACTCAAAACTCGTATAACATCTATGATAACCCATCAGTGCCTTCATATACATAATTCACTAGCATTAAGCCGGCCAAACTTAATACCAAGAATTATGCAATGCAAGACTAACAGCGTTAATAGATAGACCGTCATGTGCATAAAGCTCTAATTCTCGTCCTTCGACAAGACCTAATACATGACAAACGCTCAGAGCATGCAACTGAAGCATAGTCGGTCCATTCCTCAGGCTCTACAGGAAAGACCGCTCTGATACCATAATGTAACACCCTAACTACCAAAGTTCACGCTTCCGGCTGGACCACTCTGATAGTTCGGACATTACGACGACTTTTATACTATTTAATACTAAAATATGAGCCTGTTTAAAACTTTAAACCACAACACCACTCCCGAAAACACTTTCTTTCAATAACGTACATCCATAGATACCATACAACTTACAAAAACTCATAAAGGGTACATCCATATATATACATATACATATATAATATTACAAGCATTAACCAATACAATTCCTATCCCTCTTACAAAATATATCAAGATAAAGGCGAGGGTTCAATAAACCATAACTAAAACAATACAGAGTATCTCAACAACAACTAAATAAACTCTTCGTAACTTCTGTGCCCATATCCTGAAAGGAGAAAAATGTAGGGGGGGTGAGAACATCATCCTCGAAAGGGTTCTCAGTAGAGGGTTTTTGGGAATTACTGTAATAGGATACGTGAAGATAAACCGTACCAGTGACTAATAACCGTCTTATGCCTCTTTTCAAAAACAAAGGTTTACAATAAAAGAGAAATCTGAAATCCTTTTCTGAAAGAGGAAACTGTTCATTTAAAAACAATATTCAAAAGCCTTTCAAAAGGTTTATCTATGCTGAACCAAATTAGCCTTTCATACATTTCCATACCATAACCACAAAACCGAAACCAACCATCGGTCCATCTCAATTCAACCACGGCCCTAGGCCCAAACAATCCAACCAACAACCAATCACCACAATCCAACAGAGTCCCAATTGCAAACACAGATAGGAAGTTCAAGCACAAACAAACAGTTACAGCAAGTAGAACAAGTAGCAGCTAATCTCAAGTAATCACATAGGCAAACCAAGTACAATATGCACACGCAAACAATGTCACATAGATGCATATTATGCATGCCTGTCCCTAGTGGCTGATGATATCATCTGTCGGTTATAAAGCCAACCCGACAAGTCCTGGTAGCTAACCATTGGACTGTCCCTCTGTCGCGCATCCCCAACTCGAGTTATACTCATCATAAACTTGATCATAATCATGATCCATATCCATCACCCTCACTGGTGAATATTTACGGGGACGAGCTCATCCGGGACTTTCACAGTGCCCGGCCACACTTACGACATAGGGTCAAAAGAGCTTCGAGTCTCAACCTGGAGCACGTGGTGGCTAGCCATTGCTTCCTCCCAGGGAAACTCTCATCTCCGATAGTGGAAGTACAACATTCACATTTATCAATAATTCAGCATATACATGCATTCAATCTCATCCATGGATCAACATCCATCTCAGCCATCCAGTTCACGGTTCAGTCCAGAACCAGCCAATATTCATATCATACACAGCCATTCCGGATCACGGTTCAATCCAGAACCAACCAATATTCATAATCATACACAGCCATTCCGGCCCATAATAAAACAGAACTTTCACCATTCAAAATCATCAAATTCATAAAATCGGCATTTACGCCATAAATCACTTTCTCAAATCATTTCACTTTGAAATCAAGTTTCAACTCTTTTCAGCCTTGGCTTTAAAGATCTTATTTCTCAAATTATCTCAGGCTCATAAGCCACTTTTACTCAAGGAAAATTCCCTTTTTAAAACAAGCCACTCTCGGCTTCCTCTTTCCAAAACTTCCAAAACCATGGAAAGTTAAAGATCCCTTTTGAAACATTCAAAATCACCCATCCAACAATGGAATTTTTGTAACAAAAGTTTCTCGGCAGAGTCCCAAGTCCTTAGGGGAGAATAGCATAACTCATTTCGCCAAATTTATTTAAAATTATTAAAACCTTGGCTTTCCGATTTGAGTAATAAAATAAGATCTAAGCCAAACCGAGTCACGTAATCGTTTACTTCCTTCAAAGCCGCTTCCTTTACTTAGGCAAAACCAGCTTCAACCCCCATGACAAATTCTAAAGCGTTTCAACTGTTCAAAATTGTTTGTCTTGCAAAAGTTCAGAATTCAAAGAGTACTTAAAACCTTTCTCAAAACATTTCAAAATGAAACTTGTCAATAGACATTCAGGTTCTTTCAAAGTCATTGAAACTCCTCTAATTGAAACCCTCAAGTCAAATTCAAAGGCATTGCCCTTGTCACATTTAAAACAGCTTTAAAACATAAGTTTCATTCTAAATAACTTTCTCCTGAAAGAGATACAATGCCTTTCTTAAGAAGCAAGACTAAATCACAATTTTTCCTTTAATAATTCGTTTCAAAAGCATGAACCATCCTTTTTTTGATAATTCAAATAAAATAGTAGAAGTCTTTAACTCATCATTTTTCTAGACAACATTCAATAAAGACTCAGATTTTATAGAAATTTTGGCAGCACCTCCCCTAAAACTTGGACTTTGCCACCCGGTTCGGGTCCCAACTAAACCGTTCCAAAATCCTTTTCAACAGCCCAAAATCCAAAATCAGTTCAAGGCAAGCCAAATCCAACAGTTATCTCAATTCTATATTTCAAGGAAACCTTTTCAAGAATCAAATCTTTATCAGTCGAATAAACTCATTTCTAAAACTTCAAAGAAACGGTTCAGCAATAATCGTTTATCAAAAACCAGATCATTTAAAGCCAGCCAGGCTGAATTCAAGAGTGTATTCTATTTTACACATTCTCAAAAAAATCCATTCAACTCAAATCAAATTTCCAACGGATTAAACTCGATCTCAAAGCTTTTAAAGGAATCAATTTCAAAAGCATTTCGTTTCACAAAGCCACACAACTGTCGAGTCAAACAAACACCCATAATCATACAAAACAACCAAACAATACATAGGACTGATACAATCACCAAATACACATCCTCACATCAGTACCCATATGTAATAATTCCAATATACAAAAATATAGTTTTTGGAAAGCTCCCCTACCTCAAAACGCAATTCCATAACCCAAACGCCTCATCAAGTCCTTTCCGCCTCAACCCGAACTGACGGCAACCAAAACCTCAGCTCCCAGCCACTTTCGCAATAACCATGGCAACACTAATCGCAACATACAATAGTCAGGACTCGACCCCATGTTATCAAAACTCATATTCATTAACCGAACACAACAGAATACTAACGCGAGGCTTTCCGAAACATAAATACTTACTGAACTAGCAAAACGAAGTAGCTGCGATTCCGAGCAGGCCTGGCAACAGCTCCAGCGGCAGCCAGAAGCTCCGAAGGATCTACTATAAAAACCACGCAGCATTAAAACCCTCTCAAAATCCAAAAAGGTAAAAACCTGAATTCAAACCCTTACCGGCAGAGTGGAGCAGTAGCTCCGGCGGCGACCTCCCACAGCAACCACACCGTTTCCCGGCAACCAGAGGCACAGCGGGGTTTCTTGGCGGCAGAAACAGCGGTGGCTGGGCGTGATTATGCCTCCTCTCCTCTGTACGACCCGGCGGCTTCCCTCTCGCCGGCGCACAGCAGCGGCATTGCAACAAGGAGCACAGCGGTGGCACGTAGGCCAGCGACAACCCCCAGTAGTGACGCCGGTGGACCAATTACGACGGAGGCAGCAGCAACTCAAACCACGTCTCTCCAGTCTCCGATGTGAGCTCTCTCTCTTTCTTCCACCGATGGTGATGATGGCAAGGACAGAAGCGGCGGTGCGAACACCACAGCAGCGGCGGCGAGCTAGTCAGCGGCGCGAGAAGGACGGCGATGGCTGGACGGTGACGGATCTGACAAGGACGGAACCCTCGGCGGCGCAGGGAGCGACGGGGCTCGCGGCGGCAGAGCGCGATGGCTCCCTTTCTCCCTCGCGTCATCCCTGCTTCTTTCACCTGTGAGCTTGACAGCCGTGGCCATGGAAGCTCCTCGTGCGACGGTGGTGAGGGCAATGGTGGCGGGGATTAGGCAGCGGCCTCCTTCCCCATTCTGCTTCCATGGAACCCCTCCCCTCTACCCCTTTCTTTTTCTTCATTGGTTTCTCAAAGAACAATGTGTGTGAGGGTTCAGCATAGGGGCTGTGCAGCAAGGACAGTGAAGAAAGGGGTTTTGAGGCTGCGCAGCATGAAGGGGGATTGGGGGAAAGGGTATGCCAAAATTAGGGTAAGGGGCATTATAGTAACTTCACATAAAATTGGGAATAATATAGTAATTGAAACTCAAATTAAATCCAACACTAATTATATATAGAAAATACTATTTGCTCATCAATTTCACAAATTATTTTCAATAAATTGTTCAAATCAAATAATTATAAATCCTTTATTTTCTCAAAACAAGAGTATCAATATTCTAAAATATTAATTATTTAGTCAAAAATCATATAAAAATCCTTATTATTTCACAACTACCGACTTTATAATTCAAATATAGAAAATAATCCAATAATTGTAAAATTGGATAATAATCATAACTTATCTCAAATTCAATAAATCAAAACTTGCCTTAATTATCTTTAATAAAATAATTTCTGAAATTAAGGCTATAAATAATTATATGATTTGAAATTTGATCATAAAAAGACTTTTCAAAGGTTCTGGGTCTTACAGTTCAGTTCGATGATGTCCACAATTTTTCCATAATATGGAACACTACCAACAGCCACTCTGTTGTCACGCATGCTGGCATAACTTCTTGTATTGGATGAGACATAAACTCTACTATTTTGTGTTTTAGCCCGTCTTTCTTTGTGATAGTTCTAAACCTGTACCCATTGACGTTGTATGACCCAAACCATCTTGCCTGAAGCATGGGACCACATGCCAGCAACTTCATTTCTTTCGAATGTACGGTACTGTCCATTGGAACCTGGCACCATAAATTAGCGTTTGTTCGTATTAAAAATTGGAATTTACAAGAAATAATTCTAGGGCAGAAATAAGTTGGTCAGCTTAAAGTTCAACGAACTTCACGCTTGAACCGGCGAGGAAATTCTGCATGCACAACACGATCTATCTTAGAGTGCGACCTTGTTTGATCCCGTAATTTTCGCTTGGTTTCTGACCTAAATTTACTTTACGACATAACAAGAAATTATTCCAACGACTGAGTGTTTGAAATTGGTTATAGTCGTGCTTAATGATTACATGTGCATACTTAATAAATAGAGCGACGACCTCGCAATTGACTAGCACATGACGATGTGCCTGATCTCTTTCCATTGGGGTCAGTGCAAAATGTGAAACAGCTCCTGAAGTTTTTCCAATTTCAGGGAACATAGTACATCCTGTATTGTTTGTAACATCAACAGGTCGATCGTCAACTCGCGTTGGACGGTTGATTCTAGTCTCAGTATTATCCAAATATCTGGAGCAGAATGTCAAAATCTCCTCGGATAAATAGCCCTCCGCAATTGAGCCTTCAGCTTGTGCCCTGTTACGCACGTATTATTTCAATCGTCCCAAGTACCTTTTACATAAATACGACATAACGTTTAGTATATACGTAAGAAAATTGGAAAAAGAATTCTTAAATGCGTTTATTAGCACGCTAACCTTTCTATTGGATACATCCACCGATAATGTACCGAGCCACCAAGTTTTAGTTCATCAACGAGGTGCACCGTAAAATGAACCATGACAGTAAAGAAGGATGGAGGAAATATTATTTCCATCTGACACGGAGTTTGCACAACATGATTCTGAAGGGCACCAAGCTGCATAGGATTTATAGCTTTTCCACAGAGTTCTCGAAAAAATGAGGACAGATTCGCAATCACATTCGATACCGGACTTGGCAAAATCATTCTTCACCAAAATTGGAAGTAATTGTTCCATTAGAATGTGGCAGTCGTGACTCTTCAACCCATACAACTTGCGTTGCCGGATGTCAACACAACGAGCAATATTGCTCGAGTAACCATCTGGAAAGACCATGTTCTGTAGAGTCTTCAGAAGTACATCCTTCTGTGGATTCAACATTGTGAAGATTGCTGAAGGATATTTACCACCTTTGTCCGGCCACAATTCAGGCCTTATGCCCATGCTTTGTAAATCTTTGCGAGCTTTAAGAATATCTTTTGATTTGACGCTATCGTTTAAGATAGTGAAGACCACATTGTCACAAATGTTTTTCTCTATGTGCATCACGTCAAGGTTATGACGCAACATGTGATCCTTCCAGTACGGGAGATCAAAGAACACACTCCTCTTTTTCCAATACGAGTCATCTTGATCTGCATCTTCACCAATGCGTCTTCTTTTGGCTGTCAGAGTTGAGTTCTTCCCAAATGATACTTGCATGTTACACTGCTGCCTTAAGACATCTGTTCCAGAATACTTCTTCGGTAGATCCCTGCTTTCAGCTTGTCCGTCAAATCGACTACGGTCAAGTCTATACTTATGGCTCTGAGTCAAGAAGCGGCGATGTCCCATGTAACACCATTTTCGACTGAATGTTAGTCGCTGAGGCTTAGCGTCCACATTACAGTTCGGACATGCTAACCCACTGTACGTGTTCCATCCAGATAAATTTTCCAACCACGGAAAATCGCTAATAGTCCCACATTAGCGTCGCACGCATCTTGAAAGTGGTCCTCTTATTAGCATCATAAGTTTCAACACCATCCCACAATTGCTTCAACTCATCCACCAAGGGCTCCAAATATACATCTATGTCATTACCCGGCATTTTAGGACCGAAAATAATCATAGATAGGATAAAAGATGTTTGTTTCATGCAAAGCCATGGAGAAAGATTGTACGGAATAAGAATGACAGGCCAAATGGAATACTTCGTACTCATATTTCCGAAAGGATTAAATCTGTCACTAGCTAAAGCTAAACGAACATTGCGCGGATCATTGGAAAAACATGGATACTTTGCATCAAAATCTTTCCATGCTTCAGCGTCCCTTGGATGCCTCAAGTACCCATCATTATTATCAGACTCTTTATACCATACCATGTCAGTTGAGGTCTTGCTACACATGAATAACCGTTGCAGTCGTAGTATAAGAGGAAAGTAACGGAGAGTTTTTGCTGGGAGAGGCTTTCCGTTCTTCCTGACCGGTATTTTGAGTTTCGTAACGGAATCCTTTCGCGTTTTTTGCTTCCATCGTGAAGTCCCACACTGCTTGCATTTGGTCGCATCTTCATCATCACCTCGATACAACATGCAATCATTCGGGCATGCATCAACCTTTTTGCATTCAATCCCTAACTTTCGTATAGTTTTCTTCGCTTCATAGAAAGTGGATAGGAGTTTTGCTTGCTCAAATGCATCCCACAATAAGTCCAAGATCATCGACATAGCCTTGTCACTCACCCTGCACATACACTTAATGTGATAAAGTTTCACCAGAAAAGACAACTTTGAGTATTTCGAGCAGTCGGGATATAATTCCTCCACTCCATCCGCAAGAAGATCGGTAAAATTCTGTGCCTCGTGACTTGGACCATCGTACAAGTATGGCAACTCCAGATCATCGTCTTCTACAGGATCCCCTGTTGTGGTCTCCTCACCTCCAGGAGGCATTGTGAAGTTAAATGCCTCATTCACCATTTGAAGATATGGATTTTCCTCGGTTGTAACTTTCTCAAGTATCGGTGTGCAAGTAGATCTCTCCTCAGCTAGTTTTTCACCATGACGCAATCACAAAGTATATCCAGGGGGAAAAGGCTTTATCAACATGTGGTTGTACGCATCCTCTCTTGTTTGCATAAATTGAAACCTACATTGAGGGCATGGACACTTTATCATGTTATCCGAACGATGCATTCGCAAATGCAAAATCTAGGAACTTATTAAGTCCTCGTCTATATTCTATGCTATCTCGTGGCTTAAGAATCCAGGTTTTGTCCATATCTATTGTACACCAAAAAATGCACATAATTACAGGTATACAACGACAATGAAATATACGCCAATTTGGATATATTTTGTAGTACATTTTGAACTTATTCAAAATGTAAAAATGATATAATTTTAAACGATTTGGATAATATTGATTTGGTTTAAACTTTTCCACGTAATTTAATTTTATGCAAATGCTTGATTTTTACCAGTCTATTTTAAATTTATTTTTCAAATTATTTTGATCTAATATAATATAATTTTAATTAAATGGAATTTATATTCTAGTTAAACTTTAATTTTTTACTTTAATTAAGTCATTCGAATATTTAGTACATATATTTATATAATATTTTAAATTGCTAATACGTATATGTATATATATATTTATTTAAATTAGTCTCTCAAATTTTTATTAATAATAACATATTTTACTCAAGTTATGTAACATATAAATAATTATAATTTAAATGTTTAAAATTTAAATAAATATAATTTAAATTTTTTAAATTTTAAACCTAATTATTTGAATAATATATAATTTCATATATTTGTTAATAATTTTTTTTGGTGACTTAAGATGGATAAATTCAAAATAAAAGAAAAAAAAGCCTCAAGAGAAATTGCAAGCCGACAACATCATTAGAGACAATTATTTCGAAGTTTTGGCCATGTCAACAACCAATTAAGGTACTCAACTTTAATTTTAACTAAGTTCAAAAGTACTCCTTATCTTGGAGTATTATTTTAGAATCTTTTTAATATTTTAAGCATAAAACAAATAAAAGGGTAAATTACTGAAATAAAAATGACACACTATTACCACACCACTCATTCTGTGTTGGCATACATAGTAGAATTCGGTGCGTGCATAAATCGATGGTCTCTTTCAAAATGTTGATTAATAGAACTATTTTTGTTAAATACATTTTTAAAATATTTTAATAAAAGTTGATTACTAGTTTGTTCTTGAAAAAAAATTTCTTGAAAATTTTTTTCAATGAGATCGTATGTAAATTTTTCTCCTTTATGTGTTATATTCATTAGTTATATTAATCTTCTATTACAATACATTTTTTATTTATTTCACACAGTATTTATTTTACCTTATTTGACTTATCTTAATTCTTCTCTTTATTTTATTTTTTACTTAGACAATTATTTCTACTTTTCATATATAACTTTTTTATAATTCATCACATGCATGTTCCCCTTTAATTTAAGTAACTTTTATAGTTTATTTTACCATTGATGCTCTAGTTTGTGTTGTGTATTTATTTTTAATTTTTTAGTTATCTTTAAATATAATTATAAAAATATGATTTCATTTTGTCCAGTACTACCGCATTTAGTAGATAAATTACGAAATATTCGTATATTGTTACTTTGAATGTGTTTGAAGATTTTTATAATATTAATTATAATAATATTTTGTGTTTAAACTCTTTAAATAAAACAATTTTTTTTATTAATTATCCCGTACATTATACGGGAACATACACTAGTTTGGTACTAATATTAGGGTGATAGAAATTGATGTAAACAAACCATAAATTTTTTCAGGGATAAATTACAAATCATCAATACAATGACTACCAATTAGTACTCAGCGGAGAAACACATCAAAGACCTAAAAAGTTGAGCCAAAATATTTTAATTACGTCTTACAATTTTTATAATAAAGAATTAACAGGTATAATTAGAAACTGAATAAGCTGAACACTAATTTAATATGTCAAATAATATCGATATTCATTAATAAATGACAATTTCATAAAAATAAATAATTAGAACACACATCGAGAATAGTATTACGACAAACAAAAAAAGGAAAGTAATAACTCTAAAATACTCCAAATAATACAACAAGAACACATAAATAATTACGCACCATATGTTTATAGGTCAATGATGCCAAAAAAATAGTCTGAAATGTGTATCAAAAAGATGTAAACTAGTTAGTAAATATAAAATAATGTCCAAAAAATTTATAAAATTCATCAAAATTTTTCCAAACAGTTTTATCACAAAAATTAATTTAAGATGATTATATTATACACCAATAATATAAGATAATTAGGTGAATCGACTGAACCGGTCAGGTTTATCAAAAGACCGGTTCTCTAAAAAAAATAGAAAACCCCACCCCCCAAAACACCCAACTCTCTCTCCTATCTGTCTCACTCTCACATAGAAAACAAAATCCCTAGTTTGCTTAACCTAGGGGAGAAAAGACCGCCGCCAACATTAGCCCCCAGGCAACGCCCTACTAGCCACTGTCAGCTCCCCCAGTCGCCGTCACTCTTCTGTTCCTCACCGTATCTGCTCGTCGCGGGCCACTCACCGTCGCGGGCCACTCACCGTCGCGGGCACTCACCGTCGCTGCTCACTCACGTCGTGGGTCACTCAGCGGGTAAGTTCTGGGTTTCTACTTTCTGGCATTGTTTTCAACTTTTCATTTTTGGTTCTGGTCTTGTGTTCTTCAGACTTCATTTCTTCTATTCTTCTTGTTTTTTTAATTTTTTTAATTTTTTTATTTTGTTTTTATATGATTAATCAAATGTGAATATATTTGTTATAGCTTGAATTTGAGAATAAATTTTATGTATGTTGAATTTGAGAATTCTACTTTCTTCAATTTTTTTATCTTTTGAATTCTGCAATGTTCAATTTTTTGATTCTGTCAGTACTACTGAGATTGAAATTTTAAATCATTAGTTAAATCTGCTCCTGTTGTGTATTATATTTTTTTTATTTTGGATTGATTCATTGTATGATTTATTGATTTTTATTAGTTAATCTAGTAAAAAATTACTGCTTTAGTTCATTGCTGAACCTTGTTAAGCTTGCTTTAGTTCTCAAGTTGCTTGTTGCTTAAATTTAAAGGGATTGTGAATTTGGATTTAAGCTGTTATTGAAGTTTCCTTCGTTTGGGTGTTCTTCAGTTTCCAAGTGAAACTTACCCTTTGGCAATTTAAGCATGGTCGTTCAATTTAGAGCACCCGAAAATGCTGATTGTTAGATATTTCTTTCTTTGTTGCTTTGTTTTCAATATTCCTATAAGTGTTGTGTTGTTGCTGTGTTTTAAATATTCTTTTGATTCTTTGTTGTGTTGTTGCTGTGTTATATTTTTTTTAATTGAATGTTTGTACTGATTAGCTCTTTGAGGACCTGCACACCGACTAGCATTATTGCAATAAAGCTTTCCATGTTAAAACTTTTTGGCAATAAAAACTTTGACACGATGCGATAAATTTAAATACATTTGGAGTTTTCTTATTGTGTAGGAGAGATTTTAGAAACCTATTTAAAAGATTAGGTGAAGCACTTAATAACTAACGAGTTTCGGGGGATAGAGTTTAAAGATTTAATTTGGAGCATAGCAATTACTCTTAAAGACGAAACCGGAGCTAATAGGATAAAACAAACAATATTGTCATATGAATGAAAAAAATTAGTTAAATAACTCTAGTACTAAGATTTTGAATTACTTGAAAAATTAAGTACAACAAAACCTTGATTTTAACAATTGGAAAGGAGATTAGTGTTTAACACTGAAAATGGTGGTACCTGGATGAATGTGTAGTTGAAAATTGATGAAACCCACAGACGACTGTTGTTGGCACCCAAAATTTAAAAAGAAGAAGAGTGGAGATAATGAGTTTACAATTATACTTAAGTGAAATCTGTTATTATATAGTCGACCAAACTCATTTAAAATATAAGATATTATCAAGTCTGTTTTGAAGATAAGTAAAAGAAAAAACGAATTTGCCTATATTCTCCGGATTTACAGTCTATTTTTGAACAGAAGGTTTTTTTTCAGTTACAAATAATTAAATAGAAGGATAAATTAATTAAATAAAAGGTTAAATTAAGTAGTAGGAGAAACGGGCTACTCAACTCAGATAACAAAAAAATTTAAATTTGAAATCAAATAAGCTAGTTAAGTAAAAGCCGAAAAATCTGATTGAGATGAAGTTGTTAGGATTTCAAAAAACCACCCAACGTTTTAGCAAAATTTGAAATCAAATAAGCTAGTTAAGTAAAAGCCGGAGATTCTGATTGAGATGAAGTTGTTAGGATTTCAAAATCCACCCAATATTTTAGCAGTCAGTGTCTCCCCTCTTTATAACCTACTCTGCGCCTCCTTCACCCCGAACCACTTTATAATTCTTATTTCAGATAGATTTTGCACGAATACTGAGCTTATTCCTCTGCACAATAATCATGTCCTTTTAATAATTGAGAAGAAGGCTCTTAAATTTAACCAAAGGGTTGAAGTGATTCTGAAACCGTGATTTTTGGTTCTATAATTTCTGCCCAGTCACTTAAGGTGAATAAATTTTCCATCATTGTTCCTTTTTCACTCTTATGTAATTAATTTATATTGTTTATATCTTTCTGCCATTCATGATTAGGTTGATGATGATTTCTCCCATGTAACAGATTTTCGTCTTTTGCATTAGCTCTTTTTCGTAATGTTTTTCTGTTGTTACTGCAACATAGTTCCAAACAACAAAGATAAGTACTGGGTCACGTTGTTATCATTTTTATACTCCAAATTGTGCCTTCAAAAATTTTTTATCTTCTTTTCACGGAGTTCCAGCACAAGCACTACAAGTAGGAGCCCTTGATTCTCTTCTTTCCACAGAGTTCCGACACAGTTCCAGCACACCGGCGCCTGCCGCCTGTATCAGCGTCCTCCATCCACCGCCGCTGCAGCACCCCTGTCCCCTTTCTTTTTGCCCTGTTCTAGTTCTATTCTTCCAGATTCTAGTCCATTTTCCTGTTTAATTTTACTAAGTTTGATTAATTTGGTTAATTATTTGATTTAGGAGCGAACATACTGGGCCCAACTTCTCAAAGTTCTTCATTCATCTTCGAATTAACTTGAGGCAAAAACTTCTATGGCCCAATTTCTCCTTCCCCATTTATTTATTTATTTATTTTTATCTATTAATGTCTTTTATCTATTTGTCTCTCTCTATTTTTTTGGTCTTACAGAACATACACACTCTCCCTCAGTCTAACCCAGAATTTGAACCCTTTTCAATTTTATATTGTATTGTTTGAACTCTGAATAAATGAGACCCAAAAAAAAATCTTATTATAAATGGACCAGTACTTTTCTATCTCTACTGAATAGGTTACATGAGAAGTTCATATTTTGGACCTATATATTGAAAATGGACTTATAGTTGTTGCTGTAATTAATGAGATTGTGTGATCCTATTTATCCACTATATGGTGTCTGATCTTGCTGCCACATGCTTACCGATTCAATTGGATTGTGCGTAAACATTGCTGTTTAGAATTATGTTCATCATAATATCATGCTATTCTTGAGTTTGAATTGCAGTTTGTTCGCTTATCTGATATATTGTTGACATATTGCTGCTGGGATTCTTGAGTTTGAGCTGCATTTTGATTAACTGATTTTGAAACTTAGTTCTTTCTCCAACCATTAATCTGCGTTGATTGTGATTGTATTTTTACCTTTAGGAACAAGATATGATTTTGTTATTGTTATTCATTCATCCATTGCCTCGAAGATTCTATTGTTCTTTGTGTTTCTTTTTTGCTCATTTTTTTTTGTTTACGTCCTTTGATGCTTTTTGTTTACCTCAAGATCTGAAATGTTGCTGTCCTTTTTTGTTTACGTTGATCTGATTTTTTTTTTAAATTCTATCCACATGAAAATTATAAGCTAATTAGAAGCTTTTTTGTTCTTTTTTTGGATTTGGTTGTTCCTTTGGTTTGGACAGGAGGGATAAAAAAATCAGACTTTGATTAAAACTGGATTTTTGGTTAAAAAATCTAGTTTTAAAATTGGATGTTAAAAATAAAACCAGATTTTAAATTTCAATATTTTAAAACCAGATTTAAATTCGGATTTTTAATTTAGATATTAAAAAATTGGATTTAACATCAGGTTAATAAATGACACCAAATTTAAATATTAAACCTGCTATGAAATAGGTTTTTGTTTCTTCAAACCCGTTTTAAACCGGTGTCTCTTTTTAATCCGGTTCCAGTTTGGTATCATGAACTATAAAATTGGTTCTAAAGTGGATCTTGTTTGGATTTTTGAAAATCCAAACCATGGCGACCCCTACCCAAATGTTATGATTCTGAATTTTTCTCCCTTTGGTTATTGATGATCTGCTTCTTTACATGCAAGATAGACCTGTTACGTACCATTCAGACGTTTGCAACATTTACAAAATTAATTAGTGATACCTGAAAAAGTTGTTGCTATAGAAAGGTTGAATAAGTATCATTTTTAATGAGTCTTACCCCCAATCTTTGGTTTACGGCCTCAACACTGGGCATGACTGGTTTAGGAAAAATTTAATACGATAGATATTTACATCTCAAATGTTTCTATTTAACAACTTCTCTAATGCTCGATTTGCTAAGGTTACATTAATTTCTCATTTTACTTAGACAAATGTTTGTTGGGGATGAAAAGTTGTTGCCATGTCATCTTTAACACCACAGAGTTTGTCTCCTTTATTAGCACCTTTGAAAGTTGATAACAGACTTTTCATGATTATTTAATTTCATTTATTTATTATTATTCAGCAACAAAATTGCTATATAATGTCTTAAATGTTGTTTGAAACTTGATTGATATAATTGGTATAGTCATTGTGCACTATTTGGTTTTCCATTGTCGTTCTATTGTTGGTTCTCTAATGACCTTGTGGTGTGTAAAGGAATAATCAAATGCCAAGGAAACCTTGGTACACCGTTAGTAATGCAGCCGGAATTGTAGCTGGCCCTAATAGTCAAACCCACGCTACTCCGGTGAGTTATTTAATGCACCAGTTATTTAAAATGTTCATTTGCCTTTTAGTGTATACACTTCTTCAATATAATTTGTGGGAAAATCGAATAAAATAAATTGATTTTCTAACTACTTTGTTTTTAGCAAACGGATGGAACGCATGATACGGAAGCAGATACTTCAAGTGCACAGCGACGTGCAAGAGCCCCTCCACCTCCGCATTCCGGCAACGGTGCTCGACAATCCCGTGTTAACGCGGTACCCTTTCGACCACCTCGCAATGAAACACGGCTGGCTTCGTCAAGTGACATTAGGGACGCTCGAGCTCCTGCGACAAATAGAAAGCATCCACCGGATTCACATGAAGGTGTAGATGACCATTCAGAAGATGAAGACTATGACCCGGAGACGGATGAGATCGAGTCATTCGATGACCATCTAGACAACATGTTTGCCGCACATGAAGTTGAACGTCAAGGCAATGCCAACAGCAAAAAAAGGACACTGATTATTGGGTTGTTGATGTCATAGGTATTCCTCCAGCGGGGAATTCTACAAAGAATAGGAAGTTGCTGGAGGAATTCAAGAAATCATTTGTTCCATAAGGTTTATGAGAAAGAACTAACTTTTGAGGAAAATATCAAGCGTAAGCCAGCAGGAATAGAGGTAAATCACTGGAAAAAGTTTCTTCAATATCGGTTGGACGATGACACGAAGGTAACAAATATGTAGTTGAAATTTCATTGTATGCGATTTTAAATGGTAATGAATTACTACTAAATATGCTGAATTTATTGTGATAGTGGAAAAACTACTACCCAAAAGTTCATCACCTTATCATTTTTTTTGTTTCCTGAAGTTGTACGCTCAAGGCTGATTTATAAAATCATTAACAGTGTAGTAATTTATCCCGATAACATTTATTTTTCTTCATTTTGTGTGTAGGAGAAGTGTAGAAAAAATGCCATTAATCGTTCAAAGCAACAATACACACATACCGGAGGTTCTAAAACGATGGCAAGAAAGAGACACGAAAAAGTAATTAATTTAACTTCAGTTCAAGAATATTTGGTGAGGTTTCTGGTAATACAGTGTTGTATTTAATACAAATGTGTGTTGATGATTGTTATAGGAGCAACGACAGGAAGGCCTATTGGGAGAGGAGAGGGATGGACCATGAGTCATAAAAAAAAGAATGGAAAGTATATGAATGAAGAAGCGCGTTTGGTTGGGGTAAATCATGTTCATTACTTTTTCAAATTTCCCTTTGCAATTACTATCATTAAATTTAGATTAGTGTAAATCCGGACCTCACATGTTTGCAGGAAGCAATTGAACTTATTGAGAGCCAAGACCCCTCTAGCAAGGAATTTTCACAGAATGATTCCCTTGCACAAGTGCTTGGAAAGGAGCACCCAGGAAGAGTTCGTGGACTCGGTATTGGTACATGTCCGAGTCGGTGTTTTCGTAACATTTCAGAGCAGTCGGACTACGGTGTACAGATTGAGGAGTATCAGATGGAGATTATGAAACTCAAGGCGAAGGCAGCAGAACTCAAGGCAGCAGCAGCAGAGGAAAAGGCTAAGAGACAGAGAATGGAGACAGAGGCAGCTGAAGGGAATGCAAAAATACAGACAATGAGAAATTTGTTGACATACGTAATCCAGCAACAAGGAGGTAATTTGCCACCTGAAATAGCTGCGGATTTGGATTCTTTGAGAAGTGCACCAACCTCATCCCATGCAAGATGATGTGTGGGCACTAATGATTTGACTTATCAGTGTTGGAATCGGAATACTCTTTTATTGTTTACTTTCATAAAGACTTTTGAGATATTTATTTGTAGTTTTTTATCTTGTTGACTTTATTTGTAGTTTACAGTAATGGATGCACTGGATGCAAATTATCATTATAATGATTCACCTTTGAAAAATTAATTATGTTTCGTTTCGTATGTTATTTTTGGATTGGCTGTTGGTTATTTTAATAAATTACCGCAATTGAGTGGATGAACATATAAAAAATAAAAGAGTTGTCATATTTTATTATAAATTCTGGGTTTTTTTTAAAAAAAAGTGTTACTCGACATGTGGCAGCGGTTTTAAATCCGCTGCTATATTCATAACATGATTAGTAAACATGATTAGTAAACGTATGCCATTTTGCAGTGGTTGACAACCGCTGCATTCTCCCTTAAATCATATTTTCACGATTTAGTAGTGGATGAAACCGCTGCAAAATAATGCCGCTGCAAAATACCATTTAGCAGCGGTTGTACCAGCGGTTACTAATAACCGCTTACTAATAACCGCTGCTAAGGGTTTAGCCGCACACTATCTTTCAGCGGATTTATCAACCGCTGTTATCCATTTGGCAGCGGTTAAAAATCACTGCTAATCCTGAATATAACCGCTGCTATTTGCCGGATTTGGTGTAGTGTTAGTTGCGTAAAAATTTAACACATCTAAAATAATACAGTCGCATACAAAATTCTTCTTGAAGACATCCGAAAATTAACCAAAAATAAAATTTATGATTCAAGAATGAAATGTCATATCTCATTTTATTATTAGTCGACATTTTTCATTATTTAGTTAAACATGTTTATTGTTTGGTATTTTAATATCTTATTTATTTCTAATTTTAGAAGAAGAGAGACTGTGAGAGAGAGCATTTATTCATTCTAATTTATTTAATTTTTTTATTGTTTGGTATTTTAATATCTTATTTATTAACACATCTAAAATTAAATGAACAACATAAATACATCCAAAATTAGATATTTGTACATTTAACTTATATTAACATTACGAACTCCAAATCAAATAGATGCGTGAAAAAAATAATCAACACACACACATCCATAAACTTAAAAAAAAAACATAAACACATCCAAAATTAAATGAATAACATAAATACATCTAAAATTAAATAAACAAAAAATCATAAACACATCTAAAATTAAATGAATAATATAAACACATTTAAAATTAAGTATTTGCACATCAAAAATACATTAATATTACAAACTAAATCCCTTTGTTACTTGCACCAACCTTCATCAAAGTTTCAATCTCTATGCTCTCAAATGGTTCAAGTTCATGCCTTTGATTCTTATTCATAATCTTCTCAAAGAAAAAAAATTCTAAGAATATTCACATTTTTATTTAAATTCACATTTGAACGTGAAAGGTGAGTGAGATTCATATTCTTTATCTTTGGTGTATATATATATACTAGCAAAAGATCCGTACAATGCACGGACAAAAAATATCTATTGCTAAAATTTATCTCTTCAAGCAACAACTCATAAAATAATATGGTATTATTTATTTAAAAAACCTTTATAATATATCATATATTAACAAATAATTAAATTACACATCCATCCTATTATATTTAATTAAAGAAATAGTAAAAAAATTTCAGTATCACTAAAATATGATAGCTTGAATACTTCTAAAAAAACAAACATTATTTCATCTATAAATAAAAATATTTTTTTAAGATGCACATATATTTTAATTTCAAGATGTACATGCAGTTTCATCCAAATTTCGTCACCCTATTACTAAAAGTATTTCTTCAACATGCACATCCATTTCGCTAATAGGGATCTGTGAGAGAGCATTGAATATATGAAGAAATGAGAAAATACATGATTTAAAAATATAACTATTTTGGCTTTTGATTTTATTTATCTGCTAATTAAATATAAAAAGAAAACGAACTAAAAATTTACAAAAATTTATTTTTTTTTCATCTACTACTACTTTTAATGTAAACCTTAACATAAAGGAAAAAGAAATAGATAAACGAAAGTATATTGCTTTACCCTTTTTTTCTTCTATGCTTTATTGAAAAATGCTATCAAAATTACATGTGGATGAATATTACATAGTTGTTCGAATGATTAAACTATAATATTTTTAGTATATACCACATAGAAAAAATAGATATTATTTAAAAATAGTTCCTAATATTCTTTTAAACCCAATATCGTCTGAATTTGTCCCAAAATATTAAATTCAACAAATCTGATGGCATTAAGTAAATAATACTATTGCACGATCACCACTACAACTAACAAAACCACCATGTTATCACGGTAAGTTTCTCTCTCTTCTAACCAATTGTATACTCTATTTATCCACCGTACCAATCTATACCCTTCCTTAATACTACAGATAATATTTTTCTTTCATGATCACACTCTAATATCCAACTATCAATACATTTAATGATCGAGAATTAATAAATCTTTGTTATTTATTCATCAAAACAACAACAATTGCAATATCAAGTGTTCAACCACAAAGAATTCAGAGGTAACAATGGTGGATCCACAGATATTTATGTTGGCCCAAAATAATCATTTCATCAAAAACAGCAAACTCGAATGCTATAGAACATGTAGAATTGTGAAGGTGGAAATGTTACACTTAACTTTGGTTTCATATGAAAAAGTAAAAAAATGAAAAACACAAAATTTGAGAAGTGTTATGTGTTTTAAAATCACAATATCATTGAACACCTTCAACCTAACTAACTTTTAGGAGAATGGTTAAACCGTTAGACCTCCTCCATCTGAATGTGGTGTAAAATCAATAACCCACTCTAATTAAGCATATAGAAGGTAATTATAATGATAGCTTTTCTTATCCAACCAAAGAACATGATGACGTTTTCTCAAATTAATTTCTTTTCAACCTAGTCTAGATTACCTAGCTATCTATTTAAAGTTTAGACAAGTAGCTAGTTATTACTTTAGGCTATCCTTTCAGTAACTCTGATATAACAAAGTCATTCCATGTCTTCTTTAAAAATTCTTTAAAATAATAACTCAAAATAACATTATTTGAACATCTTTCTCAATCTCTATAATTAATTCTTATATTTTTTGTGAGAAAATATTCAACACATACCATATAAATTCTTATCAATTATCATTTGCAACTGAATTCTTAACTTTCTCTTATCAATTATCATTTGCAACTGAATTCTCAACTTTCTCTTGAATAAGATTCGCAACACAGTATATATATAACTTTTCAAATATAAATCATTTGCCAAAACAAAATCTAACATATCACACTAAAGAGCTACTGTATTTTATTGATCTATATAGAGCTAAACTATAAAAATAAAGGGCTACATAATTAAATTTGAGACAACCAAAAACCTTCACATTACACACCAAAAAAGGGTGGATACTATTTACACTGCTCATATCTAATGCCCTATAAATTTTAATCAGTAGCTCTAGTTAAATGACATAAAAAATCATGTCACTTGACCCCTCACCAGATGCAAATTCATCCTCAAAAGCATCAACATCATCAGATTCATCAAATTCGAGCTTTAAGGACCTTGTCAACCTCTTCAAGGGAGGCTTTTCCTTTTTCTAATCTTGAGAACAACCTTGTGTAATGCCAACAACATATTCCTAATTTCAATAAATCTATTAAAATTTAAACCAAATTAAAAAAATTAATACAAATAGGTCTAAAAAATCAAATAATAAAAGTTAGCACATTGTATAAGCAAATAAACACATCATCAACTTGATCACACAAATTATCCGAGTGATCACTTTTATTTGACATCTCTCTCATGGCATTAGCAGATTTTCTTTAATGAGAATGACACTTTTATAACACGCACAATATAGTAACTTTAGTTAACACAAGATAAAAAAAATGAGGAGGGAGTAGTATATCTAGTAGTGTACAACCAAAAAACCTGAATCTTTGAAATAGTTAAAACTTTTTAATTTAGGTGGGAAAAGAAAGGAAATAACTAATAGATATTTAAAACTAAAACATTTAAAATACACAGTATACCCTAGATTAGTCTATACCTACTAACATCCAATATCTAATTCAAGATCTTTATAGCCACCACTATCAGATCAAAGAATACGAAGAACAAACTTGGAACTCTATACCCTACCTAATAGTAGGAGAAAAATATAGCAAAGAGATGTGAAAAATAGCACGTAAATCAAGATAGCTCCCTCTACACCCGAACCTAATAATGTCAGAAGGAAGAAGAAGAGCATGCAATGAACACATTTAGTATTAGTTTAAATATTATAATTTTAATAGGTGCATACAACATTTTTAATATTTAACGTAGGATAGAACGTAGACAATTTATAGAAAAGTAGATATAGACAATTTATTTAGAATATTATTACCCTAATACAGACTGATTTGTCAACTATTCTCTTCGATCTTTATAGCAGATTATTCTCATTAGCACATTCTAAACAATTATTCACTTAAGATCAGTAAAAAATATATTAGTAAACCTACTTAAAAGGAATTGGAGCAACCATAACAAAATCATAAAAGGCCAAACAATTATTTGTTTTCAATTATCATGAAAATGGTATATAGGTTAGAGAATCATTTAATGCTATTCATCTTTTAAAAACCAACTTAATGTTCAAAAATCAATTACTTAAACATATAATTTATTTTTTTACATCCTAAACCTCATTCAAATAATTAGTATATTAAGTGAGCAATCTTCTCTATAAATCCTAAGCTAGCAGCAATAGATATAAGCAATAAAGAGAATTGGAAGAGAAACAGCAATAGATATAAAGAAATAAAGAGAATTGGAAGAGAAGACAAAGAGAGAAAAGGAAAAAAGAGAACATAAAGCTAACAAAAATAACATGAGGTCAGTGTAAGAAAAAAAGTAAGAATCAAAACTAAAAAAGTCTATGCATAGATCTAGGGGATGGCAAGCTCAGGTAATCAGCATACGTTTTGTTTAAATATCATAATTTTAGTGGTCTTTCTATATAATTAGATTTTCAATGAAAAAATATATCATATTCTATTGAAGATACACACAAGCTAAAAAAATAGGGAAGGAAGGATATATCTAACAGTATACAACTAAGAAATTTGAATTTTTTAAATAGTTAAACTTTTTAATTTGGTAAGGAAAAGAAAGAAAGCAACTAATAGATATTTGAAACTAAACATTGAAAATACATCGTATAAACTCTAGAATAGTCTATACCTACTAACCTCCAATATCTAATCCAAGATCTTTATAGCCGCCACTATCAGATCGAAGAATGAGAAGAACAGACTTAGAACCTTATACCCTAACCTAATAGTAGGAGAGAAATATAGCAAAGAGGTGTGAAAAATAGCTCATAAATCAAGACAGCTCCCTCTAAATCCTAACCTAATAGTGTATACCTCAGAGAGATGTAACAAAAATTGCGCATGAGATAATAGAGAGTGAAGATGAAAAAAGATAGAAAAAAGAGAAGAGGAATATAAAAGGAAGAAAGAGAAATGAAAGACCAAAAGGAAGGAAGAGGAAGAGCATATAATGAGCACATCTAGTATTAGTTTAAATATTATAATTTTAATAGGCATATACAACATATTTTTAATATTTAATGCAGGATAGAGCATATTCCGAATGAAAAATATGTCAAGGTGATCTCTTTTAGAAAAGTAGATATAGATCATTTATTTATTACTCCAGTACAGACTGATTTGTCAACTATTCTCTTCTATCTTTATAGCAGATTATCCTTATTAGCACATTATAAACAATTAGAGAAATTATAGGGAGCCAATGGCCTAAGCGTACAATGTGTACAATGGAGATTTAGGAAGTATTAGAGATATGACCATTAGTGTTGCATTATCCTGTCAGGTTACGTTTTTAGGATGAGTGGTTTCATGATATGGTATTAAAGTTCTAGATCCAAAAGGTCAAGAGTTCGATCCTTGGTGAACCCCAAAATCAACTTAAGTTTTTGGGATGAGATGTTTATTATCCCTGGTATCGGGATGGTTATTCTGGATAGTATGGGTGATGTTCATTTTATTCATAGACCAAAGATTTAGTCCATTGTACACATTGTACGTTTAGGCCATTGGCTCCCTAGCAGTAGTCAAACAATTATTCACTTAAGATCAGTTAAAAATTATTAGTAAACCTACTTAAAAGGAATTGAAGCAACCGTAACAAAATCATGGAAGGTCAAAAAATAACACTAAATTCATATAGATCTAAAAGAAAAAGTAAAGCCACCTATAAAACAAATGAATAATAAGAATGACATGAACCCAAAATTACAGATTTAACACGTCACATATGACAAAATAGTAAATTTAATCCGAAATTTCTCATCAAATCAGTTTAGAATTCAAACAAATTAAACTTCTTTTTTTAACCCAAGCAGCAATATATTTTTATTTTTAAGAAAAAATTCTTAAGGAAACCAAAGTTAAAGTCAATTATACACAAGACAATGATACAGATCTGTCATAACATCAAATTTTTTTCTCAGGTTATGATAATGATACATATCCGAAAAGGTAAACTTACATTCAAATTTGTTAACACCTTTCAATCATCTCAATGAAGATTTCCTTGATATTTTCCTTCACAATCCTTCTATAAAGATACTGTTCTTGCAATCTTGCCCCGTCTTAAATCTGTCACTCCTCACCATCTGCGGCTAACAACAAACATTAAAAAAAATCATACGAACATCATGCTCAGAAATGAAAGAACAAACAGCAATAACAGATTCCAAAAAATCTCAAATTAAATAAACCCAAAACTCTTACATACCTACCCCATGATAGATGACAAAACAATAAATTTAATCCAAAATTTCTCATCAAATCAGTTCAGAATTCAAAAAAATTAAACTTCTTTTTTTTAAAAAAAAAAAATCAAGTAGCAATATATTTTTATTTTTAAGAAAAAAATTCCTAAGAAAACCAAAGCTAAAGTCAATTATACATAAGATAATAATACAGATTTGTCATGACATCAATTTTTTTTCTCAGGTTATGATAATAATACAGATCCAAAAAGATCACACAAAGTTAAAATCAAGACCTTTACCAAAGTAGAGGCCTTACCATCTCAGCCCTTCCAATCCTCGCAAAGAGTATCATCCAACAAACTAATGCATGAAACAAATAACAATTAAAAAAATCAAAAATAAAAAAAGAAACATTTCTATTAAACACCTAGCGAGTGCCATTATCAACATCTTTCAATCATCTCAATGAAGATTTCTGTGAGATATTCCTTCACAATCCTTCTATACAGATACTGTCCTTGCAATGTTGTCCGATCTTAAATTGGTCACTCCTCACCATCTGCAGCCAACAACAAACATTAAAAAAAATCATATGAACATCATGATTCCAAAAATACTTAACTTA
Organism: Arachis ipaensis; assembly: GCF_059453495.1. Lineage (NCBI taxonomy): Eukaryota > Viridiplantae > Streptophyta > Magnoliopsida > Fabales > Fabaceae > Arachis > Arachis ipaensis. Next base: position 135,791,002 of record NC_142440.1, on the reverse strand, counting down.
AATGAACCCAAAACCCTTACATACCTACCCCAAGGCACAATCAGCCGCTCCTTGCACGGCACCTCCACTTCGAAGCCTGGAGCAATAGAAAAAACCCTAAAAAACACGATCTTGATTCATAATCTCCATGTACTAACAAATCAGACTTAAAAAAAATAGTTATTTCATAATTATTTGCAACAAAAAATCTGAGATCTTAATATGTGTTCAGGTGAGCAAGCATTTGCTCCAGGACTCACCGCAACCGAGAGCGTCAGAGACAGTCGGCAAGACAGAGAGAGAGAACACATCACTGAGAAGTCACTCTCACCGGCTCAAAGAGAGAAGCCACTACCCCTCGAGCCCTCTTCGTACCCATTATAATCCATATCCCCTGTTTGAGACCTCATTCTCCCACCATTTGACGTTGCGTCATTCCTGTTTGACTGTCGCTTGTCTACTCACTCCCTTATCACACGTCCCGTTGTCGTTCAGATCCACCGTTGCTTGTGCTCAATCGTGGGAAAGTGAATGCCGCCTCTCCAACATTTTTCGAAGAAGTTGGGTTTGGGTTGGGACAAAAGCAAAAAAGAGCAAGAGAGAGTCATGAAGATAGATTTTCAAACTTAGAGTTTGGAACAGAAATTGGGTTACATGGGATGATACGTTAGCATTTTAGGCTCTAAAGAGCTGAGGAGCCAACACGTGGATGAATAATATTAGTTTATACTATTAGAAGATATATATATATATATATATATATATATATATATATATATATATATATATATATATATATAGTGAACCTTTTAATATAGAACAAAAAGGTATCTGGGGATCCCTTCAAGCCGTTAAATTTCATTAGTTTTCACACAAAAAAAATCTTATACAAAATAATAAGAGAAAGAAGGTGGCACGGATGATGAAGCGATTACGAGGAGGAAGTCGGCACAGAGGACGAAGCGACAACAAGGAGGAGCGCGGGAACGAAGATGGGCGCGGCGCGGAAGAGGAAATGCACCGAGGATGATGTTACCTAAGCTGGAGTGCTAGTATCAATAGGTAATTAGATATTGGAGATTCTTCCCTACGAAAAGCATAGTCAAAGTCTGCACACCCTAAGTAAAAGAGAACGTTATCTTTTCACTTTTTATAATTGTCATCACTTAATAAATGAACTTCAGATATATTTTTAGATATTATTACTGTTGCAAATAATAAATCATGCCAACATTACTCAACTTTAAATAAACACATCAAAAATCATAATATATGATAATACATGTCAATACAAATCATATCAAAATAAATATGAATCATAGTGTTATTAAAATATATTTGTAGACAGATTTTAACACACATAATATTCACTATATATATTAACTAAAGAACTGAAACTAAAAAATAAGATACTATTTCTTAATACTTGTGGACTAATTAAAAAATAAAATATTATTTTTTATTTCAACTTAATTATATATAAATAATATAATTATTTTTTGTAAATAAATTTACTATATTATTCACAATAATTATAAATATATTATATTAATATTTATGTAATTTTTTAATATAATTATTATAAAAAATATTGTGGCTATTTTTTAATAAATTATCTATTAATCACAAATATAATAATATACAACGAAAAATTTTATATTACATATAAATATAATCATCATCACATAAATAAATATAGTGATATATAACATAATAAAATTGAATATGATAATATTTATTAATGAAAGAAAATTGATATATAACATAATACAATTTTCAAGAACATATAATAATATTTATTAATGAAAGAAAATTCAATGAAACCTAATTCATGTATAGCCGCTAACTTCGTGCTACTTCTTCCAGGTTCTTAAGGCTTCGTAAGTTTTTTTTTTTTCTTTTTTTTTTTTTAACGCTAGGGGTAAATATGAGTTGGGTGAAATTTAATTTGTCTTAATCTAAATCCAATTTTAAATATACATTAGATCTAACTCTAATTTGATTATATAGATCCGATAAAATTTAAATATTTTTAGGTCATAATTATATCGGATCTAAATAATCAAACTTTTAAAACTTTAATAATAATTTATAAAAAAAATTATTTATGATGTACTTATTTAATTTAAAAAAAAAACTTGTTAACGAAAAGTAGTTGATATTTATATTTAAATTTAAATTTATCTATAAATTTTAATTTGATATTTTTTTATCTATTTTTTAATTCAATAAGTGTGAGTAAAAATAAAACAATAAATTTATAATTAATATAATATAATATTAGAATCAATTTAAAATATATATACTTTTTTTTAATTTTTTTAAGATGTACATGAGTCGGATGAAGTCGAATCACTTTGATCCGATCCGATCCTAAATAATCATCAGATCTATTTTTTAGATTTTTACCCGGTACTAAACTCAATAAAATTACATTGAATTAGCTCTTATAATATTCAAATTTAAATCGAAGCTTCGTATCAGACCGGGTCATATACACCGTTATTCAACGCAAAAAAAGATGAAGAACCAAAAGGAAGAATAAACACGCCAAGACCACAACCCCTCACCTTCTACCACAAAAACAAAGAGGCGATATTCAAGTCATAGTAGTATGAGAAAGTCCTTTAAAAATATTTACTTTTATTCTTTCTTCTCTTTATTTGAATTTTTTAATTAAATTTTAAAAACTATTCATATTAAATACTCACAATTCAAAAATAAGTATGAATATTCTCTGAATGATGTTAAGTAATTTTTAAAATTTAATAATAAACTTAAAATTTTCTTTTCGATTCAAAAACTGTTCATACTTCTTCAAATAATAACTAGGCCCGAGATAATTGTTTGTTCTGATATTACATGTTATCTATTTAGATTAATAGTTAAATTAGTTCTTAAAAAATAGATCATTCTTTTAATTTATTCTTAAAAAATTTTATCAATCAAATTCGTCCTTTAAATATTACAAATTAGTCATGTTTGTCTTTTCATCACTTCATTAATAATTTTCGCCAACAATTAATGATATGGAACGTTAATTGATAATAGCATACACGATATTTAGTATGTCCAATTGGACATTGATCATACATGGTTATGAAAATATATCATTTTTTTGTTGTGACTATGAAAATATATCAATTTAGTCTTACTTTTTAATTATATAAATCTTAATCCCAATATAATTTGAGACTAAATTGATAAATTTTCATAAATATATCTGATCAGCATTTAATTAGACATATTATGTATTAATTATGTTGTAAGTTAATGTCCTATATCATCAATCATTGATAAAAATTGTTGATGGAATAACAGAAAGACAAATATGATTAATTTGTAATATTTGAAGGACGAATTTCATTGATAAAATCTTTTAAGGACAAATTTTAAAGAGTGATCCATCTTTTATGGACTGATTTAACTATTAACCTTATCTATTTCATAAAACCAATAATCTACGTACTTTTTTCTAGTTATAGCCAATTATTCTTAATTCAAATTTAAAACTTCCTATTCTTGAACCATTAACTTAAAATAAAATCATTATATCTAATATGCTAGCCAGAATTAGTGACCCAAATTTTATTAATACTTGTATTTTTTCTATCAAAAAATTAATTAATTGTTAATACAGTTAACTAATATAAATTTTTTAATAATTATAATACCACGCACGTTAATTTTTATATTAATAAATTAGACTATAAATAAAATAAAAATTTTAACACGATATTGGCGTAGACAATCAAAATGAAGAACCTCAATGACGTTGGAAGGAGGTCAATTTCTAAGAAGGTACACACTTCTTTAAATTAAACCAAACCAGTACTTCTCACATTATCCTTCAAGGTTTCCAAGGTCCCCATGTTGAAAAGTAGTGATCAATAAAAATCAAACATAAAAAACAAATAGATTTGACTATTTTAGTTGCAACTGTGATTCCATGAAGAAGTGAAATGAATATAATTCATATAAATTTTAATTCAAATTTTAAAATACATTTAACTTATTAATTGATGAGTTTTAGTACGATGGATTTCACTGTGCGGCTATTTCTCAAATTCAACATTCATGAACAATAATATGCAATTAGATTTGTAAGGTTTTGTTTGTTTATACATATGAGATATTGAGATAGGAATATAAAAATATAAAATTGTGTTTAGTAGATGAATTATGAATAGAAATATTATGTTTAGAGATATTAAATTAATATATTTTATATTTATTTTGACAGAAAGAATATAAAGATATTAATAAAAAATAAACTTATTTTTTTATTTTTATTAATTTTTTATAATTATATTTTTTATTATATATTTTTTTAAATTTTTAAATAAAAAAATTTAATTAAATTTTTATAATTTATTTTAGTTTATCACTAAATAAAATACAAAAATAATAAATTTTGCATTTCTTATTCTCAATATCTTATTTTATCATATTTTTAGAACTAAACGCAGCCCAAACGAAGAATAATAATATTACGTCTTTGCTTTACCATGATAATAATTTCATTACCAATAATAGAAAAAAAAAGGTTTGGTTAACAAGGGCACCTATTAAGAAAATATAAAAGCAAAGTTTTTATTGATTTTTTTATATTTCAATATACTTTTAATGTGTATTAATTAAGTATTGAAAGTTAATATTCTAAATTAGGAGATTTTCATTAGATTTTGATTTATTTTATGTTTTATTCTTAATAAATTATTGTAACAATTTACAAAATATATAATTACCATAAATTGTTTTAATAAAAGAGAAGATTTAAAACATAGTAATATACATACAAAGGAAAAGTATAGTAATTCCCCTTATCTATTATTTTAAATTTGTAATTTTTAAAATTAAGTCTGCCATTCGCTTTCCTTTCTTTTATAACTCATTAGTCATGAACACATTCCTAGGTCGTAGCTTGAGCCTTAAAGTTTTATTTACAAAATGAGTGTAGTTGGAGTGCAATTAAGAAATATGAAAATATGATTTGATTAATTGAATTCATTAAATAATTTGATTTCATTTATAAGACAAGATTTAAATTGATATGACGATCGAGTATGTATTCTATTTGGAATATATCAAAGTTAAATTTAATTTGATTTAGCTTTAATATTTTACATATTTAAACCCCCTCCTATTTTTTGCATATTAATTGAAAATAGTAGTAATATGGATGGAAGGTTATTTATTTGATTCAAAAAATTATATAATTCCATCAATAATTTTTCAAACAAGAGGTGTTGGTCAAAAAAAAAAAAAAAAAAACAAAAAGAACGTGAGGCGCACAAATTAATAATATTAATTAATAGTATATACCACAGCTATACTACGTTCACTACACGCTAGGTGATTATTAATCTTGAAATCAAAAGATTAAACCCTCACGAAATGACAATTTATTCAGATCACATTTGCTTATAAGTAGGTTTCACTCTTACAAGGTTTTTTTATATCACACACCAAGAAAGTATGCCTTTCCACTACGAGTGACATTGGCAAAGGATCTAACAAAAACATACGTGGAAGTATCCATGTTCTCGTCTGCCAATTAGCGTTGTAAGCTCCTCTTTTTTTTTTTTTCTTTTCTTTTCTTTTTTTTCTGAATTTTTTTATAATAATTATTTTATGTGTTGTAATTTCCTTTTTTTTTTTTTCTTTGGGATATCCCAAATACACTTTTGTAATCCGTTATAAACTTTTAGTCTAATCATAAGAGGGGAGAAAAACTTTGATAATGTCATAATGTCATGACAAAACCAATACAACCGAGCAAATAGAAAATAACTCAAAACACCTATCATAATTTCTTTAACTAATCTCTTCCATATATTGCTAAGATCAATAATATAACCTAACACCTATTACTATAATAACATTCTTTTTTTTACATTGAACTTATTCAAGAAGAACACCTCACCTAGCACAGGAAAATTTTCACCATATATTAAAATCCTTTTTCAATATTTTTTTTGTTGTTCACAGAATTTTTTAGTCAAGTCAAAAGGCCAATAAAT